>NC_133131.1:155330498-156012531 GCF_048418815.1 Hemitrygon akajei
AAACAAACTACACTAGACTATAGACCTACCCAGGACTGCATAAAGTGCACAAAACAGTGTAGGCATTACAAAAATAATAAACAAGACAATAGGCACAGTAGAGTCTTGACTCAAGCAAGAACGAGAATTTCTTAAAGCGTGGTTCTCTACAGACGGATCCATCAACAACCACATTAACGTAGATCCAGTATATGAATCCTTATGGCAAAAAGAGAAATGCCAATAATCCATGAATCTTAGGATCTGGACAGTGAAGCAATCACTTCCAATGGACATTCCTTGTAGCCAGCTAACTGGAATCTTCTATTGCTAAACGGTTCACAGTGTTTTGAATCAGCCAACCAGATCGCGACATCTAATTAGTATCCATTTGGACCTTGGAGGAGTATCTAAGCTGGGATTCTGAGGAGACAACACCCTCAACAGTGCACTGTTGATGGCTTGTTGATTGGAGCTGAAACGTCTGCAAACATTTTGCCAAGCTCAGTGATCAACCAAACTTTTGAATAGATGAGTCTTTTGAAGAGGTGGTCACACTCAGAGTATAGGCTTCGGTCAGTAGATGGGTGACCACCAGGAGATAAGGGGATTAAGAAGTCAGTGCAGGGTTCCGCTCTGCAACATGTATACCCTTTTGGATACAGCTGGGTGACAGAGGGAAGAGAATTGGCCTATTAGAGCACAGCAGCCGCAGCCAGGCTAATGGCACTATGGCTGGTTCTGAGACTCAGCAGGGAAGGATAAAGTCAGGCAGTGTAGTCATGATAGTTAAGGGGACAGACAGGAGAATCTGTCTGCAAAAGAGACACCAGGATGGGATGTTGCCTCCCGGGTACTGGGGTCCAGGATGTATCAGAATATTTTCAAGAGGGAGGGTGAACAGCTAGAGGTCATGGTGCATATTGACACCAATGACATCGGCAGAAGAGGGGAAGAGGTCCTATGTAGTGAGGATTATAGATTGGAAAGAGGCTTATGAGAAGGTAGAATACTCAACGGTGCTATGGGCTAGTGCAGGTAGGAATGGGATGATAGCACAGATGAATGAGTAGCTGAGGAGATGGTACCGGGGCAGAGTTTCAAGTTCTTGGATCATTGGAACCTTTTCTAAGTAAGGGTGACTTGGACAAGAGGGGCAGTTGCACCAGAAACAATATCCTGACTGGGAGGTTTACTAATGCTACTCAGGTGGGTTTACACTAGTTCTGCAGGCGCTGGGAACCAGAGGACCAGGTCAGTAAGGGAAGGATCAGACAGGAAGGTAGATGTCAGGGAAACTACAGAAAGGTAAAAATTGAAATAACAGGTATGATGGGTCAGATAGTTTGAAATGTATGTATTTTAATATTAGGAGTATCATGGGTAAAGTTGATGAACTTAAAGCATGGATCAGTACATGGAACTATGATGTTGTGGCCATTACAGAAACTTGGTTGAGAAAGGGGCAGGAATGGGTGACTAATGTACCAGATTATTGAATTTTTAGAAAAGATGAAAGGTAAAAGAGGGGGCAGGGGTTATTGAAGGAGGCAAGAGATGAGATTGCTGGGGCCTTGACTAGTATCTCTCTAGGCACAGGTGAGGTCCTGGAGGACTGACCAGTGGCTAATGTTGTACCTCTATTTAAGAGAGGAACAAGGGAAAATCCTGGGAACTACAGACCAGTGAGTCTCATGTCAGTTGTAGGGAATTGCTGAAGAAAATTCTTAGGAATAGAATATATGAGTATTTGGAAATCCTTGGCCTAATTAGGGAGAGCCAGCTCCAGCATGGCTTTGTTGTGACAGGCCATGTCTTACCAACTTGAGTGAGTTTTTTTTCACAAGGTGACGAGAGAGATTGATGAAGGTAGGGCAGTGTATGTTGTTTACATGGGTTTTAGTAAGGCATTTTACAAAGTCCCTCATGGAAGGCTAATCCAGAAGACTAAGATGCATGCGGTCCAAGGTAAATTGGCTGTTTGGATTCAAAAGTGGCTTGCGCATATAAGTCAGAGGGTACTGGTTGAAGGTACCTATTTGAGCTGGAGTTCTGCAGGGATCTGTGCTGGGACCTCTGCTGTTTGATGTATATAAATGACCTGGATGAAAATATAAATGGATGGGTTAGTAAGTTTGTGGATAATACCAAGATTGGTGGAGCTTTGGATCGTGTAGAAGGCTGGCAAAGGATACAGTGCAAATAAAGATTAGTTGCAGACATGGGCAGAGAAATTGGAGATGGGCGTTTAACCCAGATAAGTATGAAGTGTTGCACCTTGGTAGGGAAAATGCAAGGCCACAGTACACTGTTAATGGCAAGACCCTTAAATTGCTCTATGACAGTATATGCTGGTCACAGAATCTGAAAGTGTTTGCACAGTAAGGTCAAAGATAACATAAATGACTATTCAGAAAAGACTCCATGAACCTGGAGAAGAAACTGACTTTATTGGGGCAAGGCACATGCTCCTGTTTAACTCAATACTACTGAGTTCAGGAGGGTTGAAGCCTTAAGGTTCCGAGTGTTGTAAACTCCTTTCGATCTACCTGATGCAAAGACACCACATACTACAGTGAAAGTAACTTTAACTCTTTATTAGCAAGTTACTCGAGAGAACCCTCCTTAAGCACTCTCTCTCGGAGGCTGCTTCCAGGGTCTCTCTCTCCTGAAGCAAATACAGTTCCTTTTTACTATCATGCAGTCACGTACACAGATACATGTGGGGTCATCCCCCTTAGTTTCTCTACAGATTAGTATTGTTAACTTTATCAGTCATAAATTGTTCGTATAACAGTTTTAATTGCTACTATGTCTGGATGCAGACAGGCACAGGCTTACCAGCCAAAGCCTCCTGCCCTTGGAAATAGCCACTCTTTTTTTATGCTTATCTTGCAGGTGCCAGAAGGAATACAAGGCACAACAGGTTTCTCACAGCAATTAATCAGGCAATGATACAAGTTACCCTAAGCAAAACCGAAGTTAAGCGCAGATTGCATACCAAGGATGATGTCACCCGCTCAGCTTATCTTATGAGAAAGCATTTGTGCATTTATACTCTTTTTCTCAAGCTCATAGCTGCTATGACCCTTACAAAAAAATAGCCAGGGTCACAAGCGGCCTACGAGATGCTAACTTCTTAATATTACATTCCCTCCTTTTATAATTCCATGATAATACATTCAGATTGGGGCCGAGAATGAATTTCTTAGTTCATGCAGACACAACTTGCAACACGTATTAATACAAATTAATAACACACACATAGCAATAAGAGCGATCATGACTGGAATAAGCCCATGTAGCAAATAGTCAGCCCACAAATAAAGTAGTTCCTGATGAAGGGTTTTGGCCCGAAACGTTGGCTATTCTTTTCCCACGGATGCTGCCTGACCTGCTGAGTTCTTCCAGCATTGTGTATGTATTCTAGGTAGTTCCGATTTTTTGCGGCTATGGTCCCTGCCGAACCCCCTAGAGAGTACTCAGAAACCCATAGCCTAGAGAGGAGCCCAGCGTGACCAGATCCTTCCAGTCCGCACAGAACTCCCTACTTACTGACCGGGCAACGAGTCTTCATCAGACATGAGCCTTCTGGGGGCAAGGAACCGTGATCCGCCCAATCGTTCCTACCGCAAACAAGGCTGTCAGACTGGATGTGGCGGTGGTTAAAGTCCCATTAAAGAAGGAAAACGAACCCCTCCTTAGCCCTGTAGCATTTTATGGTAGACTTCCTGGCTCCCGCCATCTGTTTTTTGTGCCAGTTACTGATTCCTGCATATGGATTAAAATCTGAAGTGTTATATGGGCATATCAGGGAACCTGCAGTAACGTGTGTTCCGTTACACTTCCCACAGACCCTCTGTGGTCCCATGGTCACATTAACACACTGTTGTTCTGTACATGTGCAACTAAGCCATCCTCCTTGTATTCTGCATCTTCGGCGTAAGCAATGAGTGATTGCGCAAGAGACATTGTTAGGAACTAGACCTATTACACAGCCCCAGCCTTCCCCTCCAAAACAGTATACGTAACTCTGTGGGTCAGAACAGTTAGCCTTTGTTCCTTTAACGGGATGAGACCCAACGCAGTTGGATCTTCGGGATTTCCTATCATTATATACAAGTTCTACACATTGCCCTATTGTCCCCTGCCAGAACCTGCCTGCCCTTCCTATGCAGGGGGTGTCCGAGGTATCAATGGTGTACAGAGTCTTAGGGTTCCATCCCGGGGTGGCTACAAACAGGGCTTCTACTGATTTGGCAAGTGGATAACATATAGTACAATTACCATGCAGCTGCATATGGGTTTTATAGAACAGATTTTCCTCTAGAACGGCCACCATAAAGGTGACGGCAACGATAAAGAGTCCAAGTCCAACAATAATCACTTCTCTTCTGGCGGCCATCGCTTGCAATCATTCAGGTGAACCCAACGGTTGTGACCTTGTACCTTTACCGCTGTGGGTGTCTGGAGAAGTATCTGGAGGGGTCCCTTCCACTGAGGTCCAAGCTCGGGGCGCTCCCGGTCCCTTATCAATACCGCGTCTCCAACCTTTAAGTCAGGCCACTCTGCTTTTCAGCCTCTTTGTGGCATGAACGCCTCCTGTACCTGTGAATGAAGAAACTTGAGGATGTTAATTGCCTGAAATACCTTTGTAACTCGTCCCCCATGATGTTGAGATCAACTTGGGTAGGGGGTTGGGTATTGGCATCCCATGGGGTTCTTCCCTGGTGCCCATAAACGACCTCGGCAGCCGACACCCCAGTAGTCGAATGGGGAGTGATCCTCATGTGGTACAGTGTCAATGGGAGAACCTTCAGACAATTTAGGCCAGTTTCAGACATCAGTTTGGCCAATTTGTTTTTCAAGGTGTCATTAGCTCTTTCCACTATGCCTGCCGCCCTAGGGTGGTAAGTACAGTGGAACTGTTGCTTGATATGCAGTACCTCACATAACTCCTTATTTATCCTTCCTATAAAGTGAGTACCATTATCTGAGCTTATCTGTCAGGGTACCCCAGATCTTGGTATAATCTCTGTGAGTAACAGTCTCACTACCGTTGAGGCTTTGTTGTTGGTGGTTGGATAGGCTTCAATCCATCTACTGAACACATCTACAACTATTAAACAATACAGGCAGTCCCCGGGTTACGTACGAGTTCCATTCCTGAGTCCATCTTTAAGTCGGATTTGTATGCAAGTTGGAACAAGTACATCTGGTATTATTTAGCGTCAGTTCGTCAAACATTTGTCTTAGTATATATATTTTACCTTTCTATGCATATAAAACACTTAAAAAATGTATGTCTTCCAATAATTAAACCGCTGCATTGCTTAGTAATAATTGTAGCTTTCATCGGGGCAGGGTGTTTCACATACTCCATTATTCTCACTTCATCCGTTATCCTTTAAAATTGTTCCGATCGTTGACCGACTGTAGCCTAATGCTTTTCCAATGACCGATGGCATTTCACCTCTTTCCAACCGCTTTATTATTTCCACTTTATTTTCAATCACGATCATTTCCCGTCAATGAAACAGAAACACCGCCAGCAGCGGGTCCCGACCTCTGCCGGCTCCCGTGGTCCGCTGGGTCCTAAGGACCACCACACTGAGACAGACTAAATGGGACAAGTGGGGGCTGTGCGGGGTTTGGGTATTTGATTCTCCACAATATTCCGTGTGGGAATTTAAACTGGAGGTGGCAGTGTTTTTTTTAATATGAGGTCAAATTGCGAGCTCAACATCAATCCAGTCTGTCACTGGATCGAACTCACTGATCTCACTGCGCCACCAGCTGACCGGAACGGTTGGGGGGGGGGGGGGGCAGGGGTCAGGGTGCATCTTACTAAGAAAAATTTAAGCCAAATACAAAGTTAAACACTCAACACAGTGTCAATGGCAACGACTTAAAATAGTGGACGGTGTCACAATCCAACTTAAAAATGGTGGACGACATTCTCCTTCCTTGGTTCGTAAGTACGAGTTGTCTGTAAGTCAGGACGTTCGTAACTCGGGGACTACCTGTACGTATAACACTGTACACATGGCAATTCAATAAAATCAAGCTGGATGCATTCAAATAGACCACCTGGCAAGGGGGTTTTTCCTGAGGAGCACTTTAACCCTTTTCCCGCATTCATTTTTTTGACATATTAAACACAACCGTATTTTTTTGTGTGTCGCCTCATTCAACCTAGGGTGCCACCAGGTGCGTAGCAAAATGTTACTCATTCCCTCCCTGCCAAGGTGCGTATCAGTATGTAAGCAGTCAATGAGCATTGGTAATAAAGTATCAGGTATACACACTTGGCCGACTGGCATAAGCCAGAGGCCTGCTGACGCAGAGTGCAAGCACCCATGCCTTCCATAATTGTTTTTCTGATTCAGGGGCGCCCCCCTGGAGTCGATGCACAGCCCTCAGGTCTGGGATGCCCTTCGTCGTTGTGTTCAGCTTGCAGGCCAAGGCCAATTTCTCTGCCGTGAAGACAATGTGAATGGCTGTTTGTGCCGCTAATCTAGCTTCCCCGTCCGCCCGGTTGTTGCCTTGGGTGACTGCGGAGGAATCGGAGAGGTGTGCTGAGCACTGAATAATAGCCACTTGTTTTGGGAGGAGGATGGCCCTGAGGAGGTTCTGTACATACAAAGCATTCTGAATAGGGGTTCCTGTGGAAGTGAGAAATCCCCGGTGTGCCCAAAGTTGGCTGAAGTCATGGGCGACACCAAATGTCAGTAAAAATGTTGGCCACTTTATCTTTAGCCAAAATACAAGCTCTGGTTAGGGCAAAAAGTTCTGCTTTTTGGGCTGATACAGAGGGCTGCAAGGATGCGGACTCAAGCACAGCTGAGTCGTTTACAACTGCATAGTGCTGAGGCGGCTGCCCTGCTCAGAGACAGAAGAACTACCATCAACGTAAAGGATTAAATCTGCAGACGGGAAAGCTTTATCTGAGCTATCCAGGCTGAGGGCAGTCAGAAAGTGGTTCCTCATTAAACAGTCATGGGGTGGCTCCCTGAGGTCCTCAGGTGGGCTTTCTAAAAAGGTAGCGGGGTTGATGATAGTACAGTAGGCAAAGGTGTTAAGTGGGTTATTAAGGAGTGCTACCTCATATCTGTTCAATCTAGTCTTGGTGAGGTGCTGGGTGTGATGGGAGGTCAAAAGTGCAGTTACAGTGTGTGAGGAATGAACAACTACAGTCTGCTGCAGAGTTATGTTGGAGGCTGCTGTTACGAGAGAGTAAATGGCTGGGAGCATCTGTGAACATGGTGGGAGACCCCTTGCCACTGGGTCTAAGCGGGTGGAGAAATATACCACCGGTCTTTTCCTAGCTCCACGGGTCTGAGTAAGGACTGCTGTAGCGCAGTCTTCCAGGACATTAACAAATAACTGGAAGGGGCAGTCATAGAGGGGACGTCCCAGGGCCGGAGCACTGGCCAGCGCCTGTTTGAGTTGGCCAAAAGCATCCCTTTGTTCTTGTGTGAGTTCGAAAGGTCCTGCCATCTGGCTGGATGCCAGGGGTGAGAGGTGCTTAGTTAGGAGGGCAACATTGGGTAACCACTGTCTGCAAAAATTCACTAGACCCAAAAAGGCCCTCATACTCTTTGGTGGGGTAGCAATGATGGGTGTTGCTCATTCAGGGGTGAGCTTTCTCTCATATGCACTCAATAGGGTGCCCAGGAATTTCCCCTGACGTTGAGCACGTTTCACCTTATAAGGGGGTATTACATATCTCCAGGAGTGGAGGGCATTAAGGAGCCTGTTAGTGTCTTGTTCATTGGCGGGTTCAGAAGGGCTGGCGAGCAACAGGTCATCTATGTATTGGATAATGGATGACCTCCCTGGCAGCTGCAAGTCCTTAAGTTGGTTATGTACGATTTGAGAGAAAATGGTCGGGGAATGGACAAATACTGGGATTCGGGGGATGGGGAATTGCAAAAGGCGCATGCTGCAGGTCAACGATAGTGAAAATACAAGAGTCCGCAAGGACAAGGATGGTGGCGGGGTTGGGAACGACAGGATGTAAAGGTTCAACTATTTCATTTATCTTCCGTAAATCTTGTACCAGGTGCCACTCCGTCTGTCCAGGTTTGGGGACAGGTAGAATAGGGGTGTTACAAGGTGATTGGTAAGGGACCAAGATACCCTGTTTGCAAAAGCAGTCCACCAAAGAAGTGACACTGTCCTTCCGAAGGAGGTACTGTGGAATGGAGGGCAGCTACACTCCGTTTAACCCGAATTTGCACTGGGGTCACAGAGGTTAGTCCTACCTCAACCTTTGATGCGGCCCATAAGTCAGGGGCTGGCTCATCCGAGGTGAGGTGGTGAGGCTGGTGACGATGGTAACAGCCTGTTACCGAAAAAGGGGTAAGGTAATAAGTCAAAATTCCTTCCGGTAACATCTGGTGAGTTCCGAGGAGGCTCAGGTCTGCCTGTTCCCACAGTTGGCAGGCTAGTAACCCTAACTCCTTTGGTTTGTATCCCGCAGTCACTGACAAGGTGATGTGGGGGGACACAAGACCCAACTGGCCCCACATCTCAGTAGGCATGAACTAATAATGCTGCTCTCTCCTTACCCTTTGTCTCCCAGAACAGTAATGCTGACCATGTTGCCCACAAAGAGGGCATACTGGGTTTCTAATTCCTGTGAGACCCCTGAGGGATCATACACCAATGTTACATGTGCATCGGGAACCTGCAGGGGTGGGTCAAAATCTTCGAGCTGAAGGTCTACAGCCCAACAATGAGGAGGATGGTAGACCCAAAAGGTCCTTCTGGAGTCGGGACCACTAATAGTAATTCCAACATCAAGACATTTTATTTTAAGTCGGAGGGAGCACAGCAGGTCTTTCCCTGCTAGGTTAACTCTGAGGTACGGGGTTTGGGCAAACTGAATTGTACTCTGTTGGTCCCCAAATTGTACTCGTAGGGGTTTTGTCAGTGGGTAGGATTTTTCTTGTCCAATTAAACCACTCAGAATCACTGAGGTGTCTGACATCCTGAAACCATGTTGATTGATGCAGGAAGATTCAAGTGTTGACGTAGTTGCTCCAGTATCGAGCATAAAGGGGACACTGTTGCCTTCCACTAGTAGGTTAAATATGGGCTCCTCTTCAGGGTTATCAGTGAGGACAGGGAACATCAAGCCAGTATCCTGCTGATCAACTAGTCAGGCAGAAAACGGCTTACGGGCAGTGAATGGTTGCCGCCGACCTGGGGCATGGACTGTTGTTGGCGATTGGGACATTCCCTTTGAGGCGCCATAGAGGTAGCATCCTGTAACCCTAACGCTTGCTAAGGGTGGTTGCTGGGGCCCGGACGGTGGAAGTCCATAGTTCAGGTTTCCCTTAGGCATAAGTCGGCCGCAGAAATTTGGTGGTGGTGCATACAGGGATCCATGTGTTGGGGCTCTGGGATGTGTAAGATACCCACCTCTGGATTTTGATTGACTTTTTTTTTTGTAAGGGTCATCATCATGTGTCGGGGTCATACTCAGTGTCCATATTGGGGTCAACCAAGGGTTCGTCGCCCACCAAAAAAGTTCTGTCGCTTGCTCGAACTCTTGGTAGTATATTTACTGGGGGAGGGGGGGCTTTTTCTGTTTCGATTGACTCCTGGTCCATGTTGCAACAGGGTCGCAGTACTGTACCTGGGGTGGGGTTGTTGCATCCTTTTGAGAGGTACGCGGGATCGGGGGGTATACAGGCGCAGTGGGGCGGATCAGCCAATCCTCCTCAGTTTCATCATTATGAAACAACAGGGGCAAACCAGACATGTCGGGAGGTACCTCCACTTTACCTCTGTGATCACCATTTTTATTTCCCCACTTCTCTTTCCTTTCATGTCTTTCTCCCTGTCGACATTAATATTTTCCACCTTTCTGCAGACCCCCAGTTTCTACAGCGCTTCCTCTGCTTTGATACATTTATCCAAATCCCAGCTGACATCTAGTGGCTATATCTCATTCCTTAGTTTTTTATTTAATGATGCTGACAGTCTGCAAAAATCATTTTCATCCCCCGGGTTGCCTTTACAAAGTTTAAATAAAGGTGTATTAGGTCCCAATTTATCAAGGGTCTGACCCATTTCAGAATTCAAATTATTCACCCTTTTGTAACCTAGTGCTGTGTCTCTCTGCACCCACTTCAGGGTCCTGACCTTCGTGTGGGGGATTTCCCCTCTTAACAACCGGTCTAAGGCAGGGTATCCGAGACAGACACTTTCAAACAATATTATCCAGTATACTTCAAAGTTTTTAGGGCTACCTTAAGTTTGAAGACTTGAACCTCACCTTATACCTTGATCTTGAGGACTCAAACCTCACCCTCTTAGTTACCGTAGTACTCGGGTAGTTTAATTGTGGTTCTTCAGGAGCTCGTCAAAGGGTCACCCATCAGACGAAAGGGTCACCAAAGTGGTCAACTAATGAGAGGGATCGAGGTAATTCTTACCTCGTGGGCCCATCCACCTCAGGTCGTTGCCACAGAGTCGACCACTGACACTGTCTTTACGGATGTACCTTGTCTTGAGCTCCTGGCTGGGCTCGCCAAATTGTTGTAACACAAAAATACAACTGCAGATGCTGTGGATCAAAGGATACGTACACAATGCTGGAAGAACTCAGCAGGTCAGGCAGCATCCGTGATAAAAGAATAGCCAACGTTTCGGGCTGAGACCCTTCATCAGGAATGGGGGGAAAGAGAAGGCCGAAGCCCAGTAATAGAGATAGGAATAAGTAATGTAAACGCAAGGGTGTAGCCATGGGCACTTGCATGGGCCCCAGCTATGCCTGCCTCTTTGTGGGTCATGTGGAACAGTCTATGCTCCAAATCTATACTGGCACCACTCCCCAACTTTTCCTCCGCTACATTGGTGCTGCTTCCTGCACCCACGCTGAGCTCGTCAATTTCATCAACTTTGCTTCTAACTTTCACCCAGCCCTTAAATTCACTTGGTCCATCTCAGACACTTCTCTCCCCTTTCTTTATCTCTTGATCTCCATCTCCAGAGACAGACTATCCACTGACATCTTCTACAAACCCAATGACTCCCATAACTATCTTGACTATACCTCTTCCCACCCTGCCCAATGCAAAAATGCCATTCCCTATTCCCAGTTCCTCCGTCTCCGCCGCATCTGCTCCCAGGATGAGGCTTTCTGTTCCAGGACTTCTCAAATGTCCTCTTTCTATCAGGATTGTGGTTTCCCTTCTGGCATCATCAAAGATGCCCTCACCCACATCTCCTCCACTTCAGCCCTCAACCCATCCTCCCGTCACCACAACAGGGACAGGATTCCCCTTGTCCTCACCTACCACCCCACCAGCCTCCGGATCCAACACATTATCCTCCGCAACTTCCGCCACCTTCAACAGGACCCCACCACCCAGCACATCTTTCCCTCCCTACCCCTTTCAGCTTTTCGCAGGGATAGTTCCCTCCGCAACTACCTGGTCCACACGTCCCTCCCCACAGAACTCCTACCTGGCACTTATCCCTGTAAGCGCAAATGCTACACCTGTCCCCACACCTCCGCCCTTACCACCATTCTGGGCCCCAGACAGTCCTTCCAGGTGAGGCAACACTTCACCTGCGAGTCTGCTGGAGTCGTCTATTGCATCCGGAGCAGCCTCCTCTACATCGGCGAGACCCAACGCAGATTGGGGGACCACTTCGTCGAGCACCTCCGCTCCATCCGTCACAATAGACAGGACCTCCCGGTTGCCACCCACTTCAACTCTGCCTCTCACTCCCATCTAGATATGTCCATACATGGCCTCCTCTACTGCCATGATGAGGCCAAACTCAGGTTGGAGGAGCAACACCTCATCTACCGTCTGGGTAGCCTCCAGCCTGGTGGGATGAACATTGAATTCTCTAATTTCCGGTAATTCCCTCCACCTCCCCCATCCCAGGTCCCTCTCTGCCTCTCTCCCCTTTCAACTTTCTGCTCCTTTATCTCTACAGTTCTTTCATGCTTATCCCCTCCTCCTTCCCCCTTTATCTTTCCTGATTTGTTTTCCACCTGGTGCCTCTAGGCCCTACGCCCTCCCCTATCTCTATTACTGGGCTTTGGCCCTCTCTTCCCCCCATTCCTGATGAAGGGTCTTGGCCCGAAACGTTGGCTACTCTTTTCTCACGGATGCTGCCTGACCTGCTGAGTTCTTCCAGCGTTGTGTACATATAAATTGTTGTAAACTTCTTTCAATCTACCCGATGCAAAGACACCACGTACTATGGTGAAAGTAACTTTAACTCTTTATTAGCAAGTTACTCGAGAGAACCCTCCTCTCTCTCTCGGAGGCTGATCCCAGGGTCTCTCTCTCCTGAAGCAAATACAGTTCTTTTTATATCATGCAGTCACGTACACAGATACATGTAGGTTCACCACCCCCCCTTAGTTTCTCTAAAAATGAGTATTGTTAACTTAACCAGTCATAAATTGTTAGTATAACAGTTTTAATTGCTACTATATCTGGATGCAGACAGGCACAGGCTTACCATCCAAAGCCTGTTGCCCTTGGAAATAGCCACTCTTTTTATGCTTATCTTGCAGGTGCCATAAGGAATACAAGGCACAACAGGTTTCTCACAGCAATTAATCAGGCAATGATACAAGTCACTCTAAGCAAAACCGAAGTTAAGTGCAGATCGCATACCAAAGATGATGTCACCCGCTCAGCTTATCTTATGAGAAAGCATTTGTGCGTTTATACTCTTTTTCTCAAGCTCATAGCTGCTATGACCCTTACAAAAAAATAGCCAGGGTCACAAGTGGCCTACGAGATGCTAACTTCTTAATATTACATGAGAACATCACCAACAGTCTTATCCTGGTCTGAGTACCTAGATAGCACAATCAAGAAATTGCATTGGCACTGCTGGTTCCTCAGGAGGGTGAAGAAATATATTAAAAAAAATACACTACAGAAAGCACACTATCTATGGTAACTGCCCTGGCAGAGACCATAAGAAACTGCAGTAAGTTGTGGACACTACTCAGTACAGACAGAAACCAGTCTACTCTATCTGCACTTCTCACTGATTGGTAAATCAGCCAACATGATGACAGAGCCCACCCACACCAGGCACTCTTTTTTTTTTGATTAAGGGTAGCGTTGTCTAATGTATTTGATTAAACTTTTTGATGAAGTGATAAAGGAAGACTGACGAGGGGATAACAGAAGGTGTGATTTCAGTAAGGCCTTTGGTAAGGTTCCACGTGGCAGATGGCTCTAGAAGGTTGGATCGCATGGCATCCAAGGAGAGCTAGCAAACTGGATTAAAAATTAGCTGGATGGAAGGATGATGGTGGAAGACACAAAAGACTGCGGATACTGAAAATCTGGATCAGCACCCATACAAACTGCTGGAGGAACACTATGTCAGACTTGTTATTCCATTCTGATGACGAGTCTCAGCCTGAAATGTTAACTGTTCATTTTTCTCCATAGATGCTGCCTGATCCACTGAGTTCCTCCAACAATTTGTGTGTCGTGATTGTCAAAGGATATTTCTCAGACTAGGATCAAGTCAAGTCACTTTTATTGTCATTTCGACCATAACTACTGGTACAGTACACAGTAAAAATGAGACAACTTTTTTCAGGATCATGGTGTTACATGACACAGTACAAAAACTAGACTGAACTACGTAAAAGAGAGAAAAAAAACACACAACAACTACACTAGACTACAGACCTATCCAGGACTGCATAAAGTGCACAAACAGTGTAGGCATTACAATAAATAATAAACAGGACAATAGGGCAAGGTGTCAGTCCAGGCTCTGGGTATTAAGGAGTCTGATAGCTTGGGGAAGAAACTGTTACGTAGTCTGGTTGTGAGAGACCGAATACTTCAGTGCCTTTTCCCAGACAGCAGGAGGGAGATTGTATGAGGGGTGCATGGGGTCCTTCATAATGCTGTTTGCTTTGCGGATGCAGCGTGTAGTGTAAATGTAAACCCCCGATGATCTTCTCAGCTGACTTCACTATCTGCTGCAGGGTCTTGCAATCCGAGATGGTGCAATTTCCGAACCAGGCAGTGATGCAGCTGCTCAGGATGCTCTCAATACAACCCCTGTAGAATGTGATGAAGATGGGGAGTGGGAGATGGAATTTCCTCAGCCGTTGCAGAGAGACGCTGCTGGGCTTTCTTTGCTATGGAGCTGGTGTTGAGGGACCAGGTGAGATTCTCCGCTAGGTGAACACCAAGAGATTTGGTGCTCTTAACGATCTCTACCGAGGAGCCATCAATGTTCAGCGGGGAGTGGTCGCTCCATGCCCTCCTGAAGTCAACAACCATCTCTTGTTTTGTTCACATTCAGAGACAGGTTATTGGCTCTGTACCAGTCCGTTAGCTGCTGCACCTCCTCTCTGTAAGTTGACTCGTCGTTCTTGCTGATGAGACTCACCACGGTTGTGTCATCGGCGAACTTGATGATGTGGTTTGAGCTGTGTGTTGCAACACAGTCGTAGGTCAGCAGAGTGAACAGCAGTGGACTGAGCACACAGCCCTGGGGGGGGGGGGGGCCCGTGCTCAGTGTGATGGTGTTGGAGATGCTGCTCCCGATCCGGACTGACGGAGATCTCCCTGTCAGGAAGTCTAGGATCCAGTTGCAGAGGGAGGTGTTCAGGCCCAGTAGGCTCAGCTTTGCAATCAGTTTCTGAGGGATGATTGTGTTGAATGCTGAACTGAAGTCTATGAACAGCATCCGAACGTATGTGTCTTTTTTTTTTGTCCAGGTGGGTTAGGGCCAAGTGGAGGGTGGTGGCAATGGCGTCATCTGTTGAGCGGTTGGGACGGTATGCAAACTGCAGGAGGTCCAGTGAGGGGGCAGCAGGGTCTTGATATGCCTCATGACAAGCCTCTCGAAACACTTCATGACGATGGATGTGAGTGCAACGAGACAGTAGTAATTTAGGCAGGACACTGAAGACTTCGGCACGGGGGCGATGGTGGTGGCCTTGAAGCACGTTGGAACAGTGGCGCTGCTCAGGGAGATGCTGAAGATGTCAGTGAGAACATCTGCTAGCTGGTCTGCACATCCTTCGAGCACTCTACCAGGAATGTTGTCTGGTCCAGCAGCCTTCTGTGGGTTGACCCTGCACAGGGTTCTTCTCACATCGGCCACAGTGAGACACAGCACCTGGTCATTTGTAGGAGGGGTGGACTTCCTCGCCGCCACGTCATTTTCCGCCTCAAAACTGGCGTAGAAGTTATTCAGCGCATCTGGGAGGGAGGCATCACCTGCACAGTCAGGTGATGTTGTCCTGTAATTTGTGATGTCCTGGATGCCCTTCCACATGCGCTGAGTGTCGCCGCTGTCCTGGGAGTGGCTGTGGGTTCGCTGGGTGCATGCATGCTTTGCCCCTCTGATGGCTTGGGACAGTTTGGCCCTCGCTGTTGTTAGGGCTGCCTTGTCACCTGCTCTGAAAGCGGAATCGCGGGTCCTCAGCAGTGCACGCACCTCCGCGGTCATCCATGGCTTCTGGTTAGCGCACGTAGTGACGGTCTTGGACAGAGTAACATCATCAATGCACTTGCTGATGTAGCTGGTCACTGATGCTGTGTACTCCTCTAAACTGGTAGAGTTGCCATCGGTTGCAGCCTCCCTGAACATGTGCCAGTCAGTGTGCTCAAAGCAGTCTTGAAGAGCAGAGGTGGCTCCTGCTGGCCAGGTTTTCACCTGCTTCTGAACTGGCCTGGAGCGCCTGAGGAGTGGTCTGTATGCTGGGATTAGCGTAACAGAGATGTGGTCTGAGTAACCGAGGTGGGAGCAGAGCTCTGCCCGGTATGCGTCGGGGATGTTTGTATAAGCAGTTGGTTAAGAAGGTTAAGACCTACAAGTATCTGGGAGTACAGTTGGACGAGAAGCTAGACTGGACTGCCAACACAGATGCCTTGTGCAGGAAGGCACAGAGTCGACTGTACTTCCTTAGAAGGTTGGCGTCATTCAATGTCTGCAGTGAGATGCTGAAGATGTTCTATAGGTCAGTTGTGGAGAGCGCCCTCTTCTTTGTGGTGGCGTGTTGGGGAGGAAGCATTAAGAAGAAGGACGCCTCACGTCTTAATAAGCTGATAAGATAGATAGATAGATAGATAGATACTTTATTCATCCCCATGGGGAAATTCAACATTTTTTCCAATGTCCCATACACTTGTTGTAGCAAAAACTCATTACATACAATACTTAACTCAGTAATAATATGATATGCATCTAAATCACTAACTCAAAAAGCATTAATAATAGCTTTAAAAAAAAAGTTCTTAAGTCCTGGCAGTTGAATTGTAAAGCCTAATGGCATTGGGGAGTATTGACCTCTTCATCCTGTCTGAGGAGCATTGCATCGACAGTAACCTGTCGCTGAAACTGCTTCTCTGTCTCTGGATGGTGCTATGTAGAGGATGTTCAGGGTTTTCCATAATTGACCGTAGCCTACTCAGCGCCCTTCGCTCAGCTACCGATGTTAAACTCTCCAGTACTTTGCCCACGACAGAGCCCGCCTTCCTTATCAGCTTATTAAGACGTGAGGCGTATAAATAAGGAAGGCGGGCTCTGTCGTGGGCAAAGTACTGGAGAGTTTAACATCGGTAGCTGAGCGAAGGGCGCTGAGTAGGCTACGGTCAATTATGGAAAACCCTGAACATCCTCTACATAGCACCATCCAGAGACAGAGAAGCAGTTTCAGCGACAGGTTACTGTCGATGCAATGCTCCTCAGACAGGATGAAGAGGTCAATACTCCCCAATGCCATTAGGCTTTACAATTCAACTGCCAGGACTTAAGAACTTTTTTTAAAGCTATTATTAATGCTTTTTGAGTTAGTGATTTAGATGCATATCATATTATTACTGAGTTAAGTATTGTATGTAATGAGTTTTTGCTACAACAAGTGTATGGGACATTGGAAAAAATGTTGAATTTCCCCATGGGGATGAATAAAGTATCTATCTATCTAAGCAAGGATGTCTGTGAATAGAGGTGTCCTGTAGCAAAAGGAGCTGGGTCCATTGTTTTTTGTCATCTAAATTAATAATTTGGTTGAGTAAACCTTTAAACTGCCCCTACTATGCAGAACTTCACTGTCTCTCCGGTTTCTGAGTTATAATGAGAACAGTGGGTCCATGAAATCTGACAGGACCTCATGAATATCTTCCACAAATGAGATCAATACAATTTGTGAAATGAGTGATTGGAAAAAAAATAAGTATGAAGGCTAAAATAAGGAAGGGGGGGGGGGGGGAAGAAAGGGAAATTTAAAGGAAACGATAAAAAAAATCAGTAAGTTGCTCAGCAACACATCACTAAAAAAAAATGCAAGGTCAGAGCCTGACATTATTACCGGAGTAAGAGATTCTTGAAAAACTCTAGGGAGGAAACCCAAGCTGTTTTAAGCTACGCAACGACCTTCATAGCTCTTAACCATTCTGGAAATGCATGACAACAATTACATCAAATACCTTTTCGTTTTCAGGTGATGGTTGACTTGGCCGGGAACTTTCGTCAGCGTCATCACTAGATAGATCAGAATCCTGGTAGGGAGATGCTGTCGCTGCCATCAAATTATCATCTTCTTTCACATCATCCGCGTTAGACGGTGATGAACTCTCTTCTGACATCTGTTCATCATCAGATTGACCCAGGTCATTTTCAGCCTCAGTCATAAGACCTCGCAATGCGGCCATCTCATCCTCACTCTCGTCAGACAAGCCTGACATGGAAGTGACAGCCTCATCTATAATCCCTAGGACGTAATCCAGGCCATCTCGGGCGAAGGCCTGCGGGACGGCAGTTTTATTTTTACGCTTGTTCAATCCCAAAGCCTTTTCTAACCTCTTGATCTCCCTGTCTTCCTCCTGGTTGGCCTCCAGTAAGCCCAGTCTCCGGACTTTGGCTGAGGACTTCCCTTTAACGGACTTGGAAGAGGCTGCCGTCGCTTTCTTTTTCTGGCAGGACTTGGGTCTACTTTCATTGTCTCCCTCACACGTTTTCTCTTTCGGAGCCAGTATTTTCACGCTCTTGTCCGGAGCTTCTTCGGGGCTCGGTTTCAGGTATTTCCTCTGATAATAGTCCCTCACCCTGCGCTTCTTCAGCAGCCTCTGCTCCTTCCGCAACTCCTTCCGACTTTTCGGCCTGCTCGGGCCAAGGCCGTATTCGTGGTGCCGAGCCCCAGACTGTTCTGGCTCGGCCTCCGCCGTTCCCACGAACTGCTGGATCGCTTCTTGAAACTGCTTCAACGGGCCGGAGCGGCCCTGCCATCTCTTCCCCTTCATTGCCGCACCACCAGCTTGCAATACTCCCAATCGCAGCCACACGCGGTGAAAGCTCAGCGACGCACGACGTGATTCAGAGTCACTCGCGAGAACCGCTATGAGCAATTAAAAAAATGTCGTTGGATGGGTACATCCTACCTTGACTCTCCAATAAAGTACCGCTCCCCGTCAATCTTCCAGCGCGATTGGCCTAGACTCTCACACTGTTACATTGTCATTGGCTGTTATACACGTCAATCAGTTTAACCCCGCCTCCGTACTCTTCAAGTTAGGTTGATGCCACGTTTAACCTATAGGCGGAAGGGATATAACAGGGTGCCGTTATCTTGCGGGATCGGTTAGCCTATGACCGGTGTTGTTACTGTTTCAGGTTGCCGTCGCGCCGTGATGAAGGAAGAGCGAGTGAGGATGTGATGTCCTGGCTTTGCGCTACCGTTTGAAATACGGTGCCGCCGGTTCTGTCTTTCTACTCGAGCGTTGAATGTATTTGGTTCTAAATTGATTGTTATGTGGCTTCTATTTTTGTCTTTGACTTAAATGTTAAGCTTCACTGAAGGATGGACGCCGACGATGTGACAATCAGAGAGCAAAACTTTCACAGCCAGGTCCGCGAGTACATTGTAAGTAGTTACACCTGCGCCGTCTCTTCACTGTATCATTCAGTGTTGTTTTCTTACAGTTTCTCGAATGATCGACCAAGAAGAACAAGATGAATACTGGTGGCTGTTGAAATTGGTCTTATTCTATTGAGATTACTCCCACAAAGCGGAGGGTTCTTGCATTGTTGTCTTGAGCACGTAGATGATTATTTGCGTTTTTCTTTTTTCTGCAAGACTTTTGAATAGCCCTCTCACCGACTGTTACGAACGTGCGGATGGTCTCAGTGTTTTGAAGTTTGATACGTTTCCTCTGATTATTCTCTTCCTGTAGTTGTTACAGAATAGCTTCTTGGCTTGAGATGCAGCTGCAGTTATCGCAAAGGCTGCCAATGTTACAGCGAATAGGCCTAGAATATATTGAGGAAGTGTCAAGGGAACTGGTTCGACAAAGAGCTATTGTTGATCTATGATATTAGGAATGAGGGTATCTTAATATTTTTGTCGGTATTACTGCTTATATTTACTTTGATAGGCCTCTTGTTAACACATTTCATAAATAAAACTAATATCTAGTTCTGACGAAAAGTCATAGATCTGGAACATTAAATCCGATTCTCATTTCACGGACAAAAAATGTTAACTTAAAATATGATTAAACAACTTCTACCAGTTTCCGTGTAATATAGAAGATTGGCTAGTAATGTGTTCACCATCTTGTATATACAAGTTGTAATGTCATCATCTTTCTCGCACCCCATTACCCAATTGTATCTGGAAAGGTATAAGTGGCATGACAGGTTTACTAATGATTATAAAACTTATCACTTCTGTGCCTCTCACTCCTCCACATTGTTTTGCCTCAAGATCTCCTTTTGACTGTTTATTACACCATTGATTAATACCTGTTTTCTGCATCTGTTTCTTTGCTGCGCTTCTAGCACTTTTTTCTCTTTACTAATTTCCCCTATCAATTGTGATCACAGTTTCAGTGGTTTCCTGAAGTTCTGTAATTACAGGTTACTTTTTGGTGTACAATGTAAATGCTGTGCAAGGTGGATGTAGCAAAAACCAATCGAAAGTCATTGAATAGAACATAGATAGCTAGGTAGCCTGTGTTATAGTGCATTAAACAGCAATTGGTATGAAGTGTGCAGTAAGTTTATGCTGTTTAAGGAACTTCAGCTCAGTGTTCCCAACAATTCACACTTCAGACACTGTGACATGACAGGGAGGGAGAGAATTACTGTACCTGCACACTTCTGAATGGCAGCTGCATGCCTTCTATAAACTTTGAGTTTGACAAATAGTCAGGAATAGGATTGTGTGATTCCCGAAAAGATTACTTAACCTCTACAGATGTGCTTTATTTATAACAGATATAATCAAATGGGTTATGTTTTCCAAAACATTCATTGTACCAGTAATTAAATGTATTGGTACATGATTGAGGAATTCTCACAAATTGGTCAAATACCTTTAACATTTTACAAAACCACATTTACTTAGGGTTTGTTTTATTAAGCCTATTTACAGTGCCTATATAAAAAGTATCCCCCCCCCCCCCTGGAAGTTTTCATGTTTTATTGTTTTACAACATTGAATTACAGTGGATTTAATTTGGCTTTTTTGACACTCATCAATGTCAAAACACAAAATATTTAAACAAAATAATTGATTGCATAATTACTCAACCCCTTCAAGTCAGTATTTAGTCGATGCACCTTTGACAGTGATTCTGTGCGGGTTGATTTGCCCATCTGGACACTGCAGTTTTACCCCATTCTTCTTTGCAAAACTGCTCAAGCTCTGTTGGATTGCATAGGGATTGTGAGTGAACAGCCATTTTCAAGTCCTGGCACCAATCCTCAATTGGATTGAGGTCTTGCCTCTGACTTGGCCTCTTCAGGACATTTGTTTTTAAGCCATTCCTGTGTAGTTTTGGCATTATGCTTGGGGTCATTGTCTTGCTGGAAAACAAATCTTCTGCCAAGTCGCAGTTCTCCTGCAGACTGCATCAGTTTTTCTTCCAGGACCTCCCTGTATTTTGCTGCTTTTATTTTAACACTGTACCTTCACAAGCCTTACAGGCCCTGCTGCCAATGTAGCATCCCCACAGCATGATGCAACCACCACCATGCTTCATTGTAGGGATGATGTGTTTTAGATGATGTGTAGTGTTTGGCTTTTACCAAACATAGTCTGATGGCCAGAAAGCTCAATTTTGGTTTCATCAGAGCATAGAACCTTCTTCCAGCTGACTTTAGACAAGCTGAATACATGTCTTCTGACAAACTAGCTGAGATTTCATGTGTTTTTTTTCAACAGTGACTTTCTCTTTGCCATTGCACCAGGATAATGGTTGTATGCACAGTCTCTCCCATCTCAGCCACTGAAGCCTGTAACTGCTCCAGAGATGTCATAGGTCTCTTGGTGGCCTCCCTCACTAGTCCCTTCTTGCACAGTCACTGAGTTTTTGAGGATGGCCTGCTGTAGACAGATTTACAGCTATGCTATATTTTTTCCTTTTCTTGATGATTGACTTAATTGTACCTCAAGGGATATTCTGTGAGTTGGAAATTTTCTTGTATCCATCTCCTGACTTGTGCTTTTTGAAATCCTTTTTGCGGAGTTGCTTGGAGTATTTTTATTTGTCTTCGTGGTGTAGTTTTTTGCCGAGATACTGACTCACCAGCAGTTGTATCTTCCAGATACAGGTGTATTTTGAAACATCTTGACTGCACACAGATTTATATGTAGCTAGGACATCTGAACCAAATATGTGTCTTCTAAAACCATTTGGCTGCACCAGTGATGATTTGGTGTGTCATATTAAAGGTGTTAAATACTTATGCAATAAATTATTTTGTGTTTTATATTTGTGATTAATTTAGATCACTTTGTAGAGATCTGTTTTCACTTTGACAGGTAAGAGCCTTTTTCTGTTGATCAGTGTCAAAAAGCCAAATGAAATTCACTGATTCAGTGTTGTGAAACAATAAAACATGAAAACTTCCAAGGGGGTAAATACTTTTTACAGGCACTATATATGATACCCTAGTTCCAGCAGCTCCCATGCAATGCCTCACATTTTTCCTCCTAAGTGACAGATTTGAGAGGCTGTTATTTAAGGCCCAGAGGCTCAGGTTGGGGGATCACAGTGTAGTCTTTGAGGAGCTTTAACATTTATTTGGCTGGTAGGAGGTTCTTGCTTCCTGTTGAACAAAGGTGAGAGCTGCAGGGAGGATGTGCAAACTGTAAACAGTGGCCTGAAATGTCGACTGTTTATTCCTCTCTGTAGATGTTGCCTGACTTGCCGAGTTCCTCCAACAATTATGTGAGCAGACTGTACACAGCAGCACAGGGTACCATTCATGTGTGAGGGGGGGAGGAGAGAGTAGGAAATATTGTTGGAGTGCAAGAAGATAGATATACTTTATTGATCCCAATGTTACAGTGTCACAGTACTATACAGCGCACAAATAGAAATATTAGAAAATAAGTAGAAAGAATAAAAACAAGTTTCCACAAATAACCTAACAGGAAGGGGTCATCACTTCCCCGGCTATAGGTTGACTGATTATAGAGCCTAATGGTCCAGGTTAAGAATGATATCATATAGCGCTCTTTGGAGCACGACAGTTGTCTTAGTCTATTACTGAAAGTGCTCCTCTGTTCAGTCAAGGTGGCATGCAGAATGTGTGAAATATTGTCGAGAATTGCCAGGATTTTCCGTAGGATTCTTTGTTCTACCACAGCCTCCAGTGTGCCCAGTTTGACTCCTATAACAGAGCCACCCTAACCCTTTCTGATCAGGCAACACTCTGCCTGTGTTGATGCTGTTGCCCCAGTACACCACTGCATAGAAGATTGTACTGACGACAACAAACTGGTAGAACATGTGAACAAAAGGCCTACGTACTCCAAGGGACCTCGGTCTCCTCAGGAAGTACAGGTGACTCTGGCCCTTCTTGTATACAGCCTCTGATGGCATAGTTGGGAATACAGACACTGTTCTCTGCTGCAACAAAGTCCTGAAGGGTCTATTCTTGCCTGATGCCAAGTTAAGGACATCTCTTCTGGGTTGGAGAAGAACTTGAAGTGTGATGTGAAGGATCCACTTGCAATGGTCTAAGTAGGGAGTTCTTCTTCGTGAGGCACTATCTGTGGAAGGAGGCCATTCTATTGGGATTGGCTTCATCAGAACTGTGCTGGTACAGTTTCCTGGGAAATGGCATTAATAGATTCATAGACAAGATTTCAGATTAATTGGAGGGGTTGGGGTTGGATTCCAGTGATAGGAAGTTTCATAAATTTGGTAGGATGGTAGAGCCAAAACGTGAAGTAGCTAATGGTTTGAAAATCTTCATGTAAACAAACCGAGTTCTTGTGGTTTGGTGAAAAGTAAGCCACATTCGATGAATATGTGTGAGTTCCTCAGTGTAGCAAGCAGAGTCATAGAAAGACATAAAATCCTTTGGTCTATTGAGTCCGTTTCACCATTTGATCAGACTGATAATAAATTTACTTCGTACTTTGAAATCAAAGTGATCATATTTATTTTCTTGCAAGCATTCACAAAGCACAAAGAAATGCAGCAGAATCAATGAAAAACTACACACAAAGGCCAAGAACTAATGTGCAGAAGACAGACTGCAAATATAAAAAAAAAACTATGAATAATACTGAGAAATGAGTTCATAGGTTGTAGAATCAGTGTAGTGTTGGATTAGTCAAGTTATCTCTGCTGACTCAGGAGCCAGCCAGGAGGAAGTTATTATCTCTCTACCACATTTCCTTGCCTTCTCCCTGTAACCTTTGATGCCCTTATTAATCAAGAACCCATCAACCTCCATTTTAAATATACCCAATGTCTTAATCTCCACAGCTTTGTGTGCCAAGAAATTCCACAGATTCACCACCCTGTGGCCAAAGAAATTCCTCCTCATCTCTGTTCCAAAGGGTTGTCCTTGTTTTCCATGCCCTCTGGTCCTATGCTCTCATGATTTGAAACTTCCTCTCCATGTCTATTCTATCCAGGCCTTTCACTAATCAATAGTTTCAATGAGCTTCCCCCTCTTCTGAACTCTAGAGAGAACAGACCCAGAGCCATCAACTACTTTAATCTTTTCATTCTTAGGATCATTTTTGTAAACGTCCTCTGGACTCTCTCCAAAGTCAACACATCTTAGATACAGGGCACCTAACTGCTCACAATACTCAAAGTATCATCTGACCAATGCCCTATACATGATATCCTTGGTTTTAAATTTCATTTCATTTGCCTTCCTTCACACTAACTACAAATTTAACCAATAGAAAATCCTTCATGAGTGCTCCCAAGTTCATTGCACCTCTGATTTCTGAACTAACTCCCCATTTAGAAAATTGTTTTGCCTTTATTCCTTCTACCAAAGTGCATGCCCATACATTTCCCTGCACTATTCCATCTGCCACTTCTTTTGCCCATTTTCTTAATCCAAGTCCTTCTGCAGACTCCCTGCTTCCTCAGCACTGCCTGCCTCTCCACCTACCTTTGTATTATCCACAAGCTTGGCCACAAAGCCGTCAATTCTGTCAACCAGATTATTAACATAAAAAGCAGTGGACCAACACCAACCCCTGTGGAGTGCCATTAATCACTGGCAGCCATCCAGAAAAGTCCCTCTTTACACATCTCCTATCAGGGTCTTTTTATCCTTGCAGTTTAAAAAAATTCTACCAACAATGATTCTACATCTTCTGACACTATATCAGTTCTTTCGAGGTATTTGATTTGACATTTTTTTAAGCCAACAGAGATATCCGCCCACCTGCCTGTCCTCTTGATATGATGTATACTTTCTAACTGCCTTAGGATTATGCATATTATTTTGTATACTGCATGTATTCAAATATAATACCTTCAGTCGTATTCACCACTCTTCAATTTTGTCTCCATATTGCCTGAAGTTGTCCCTTTCTAAAATGTATGTCTTGTTCTTTATTCTGGAGCATTCAGTAACCTCTCCAATACTCTCCTTTCCTTTTACTTTGTTCATACTTATACAGGTTGTAGAGAGGATAGGCTCAATTACTTAGTTTAAAGCCCTATCCACAGCCCTAGTTATGTGATTTGCCAAGACCGTGGTTTTAGCATGGTTCAGGTGGAGCTGTCCCATCGAACAGTTCTTCCCTTCCTGAATACTGGTGCCGGTGTCCCATGAATTCAAACCTACTTCTTCCACATCAACCTTTGAGCCACCCATTTAACTCTGATCTCATTAACCCTGTGCCAATTTGCTCATGGCTCAGGTAACAATCCAGTGATTATTAATTTTTCATGCTGCATTTTAATTGAGTCTCCAGCTGCTCAGATTCTCTTAGCAGAACCTTTTTCCCTATTCTTCCTGCATTGTTGGTACTCATATGGACTATGATAACTGGATTGTTAACACCCTCTCCAAATTCTTCTGTTGGTAAGATGAAATGTGCAATCCAGGCACCAGGCAAACAGAACAGCCTTGATCCTTGCAACAGAGAATTGTGTCTATTTCCCTCTGTTGAATAGCTCTCCAAACCATGGTGCCACAGTTCAGTTGTTCATCCTTTCTTCAGCTGTCACTCATCCTCACAGGGGGCCACACCTGTTGGGCAAGCTCAAAGGCTGAGGCTCTTTCAGCATTACCTTTCGGGTCCTCCTACTTGTCTTACCTGCAGTCACACTCTCTTGTTCCTGACCACACATTGAGTTTGAAGTAGTTCATCTAATGGGTGAGACTGTCTCCTGAAACTAAGTCCAGGTAACTTTTTCTTCTCCCAGATTCCAGGTCATCAACTTTGAGCTTAAGCTCTTCGAGCGACCTGCAAATGTTGTCACCAGGAACTACAATGGGGTCCACCTGCTCCCACGTCATGCAGTTCCATCACATCACCTGATCCTGCATGCCTACTTTAGTTGTAGTTTGAAGCTGACAGCCCAGGTAGATTCAAAGATTCAAACTGCATTTACCAATTTGTGCCCACTTAATCAATTTATATCCTGTTTCAGAAACCCAGTGCCCTTAATGCAACATGCCCTTCCACCTATTTTTGTGTCATTAACGTTCCACCACTCTTCCAATCATTAATATACAGGCCGTTCCCCAGATAACAAACTGGTTCTATTTTTGTAGATGTCGATACAATGATTTTGTCTGGAAGTCAACAAATATGCAGACAAAAACAAAACATGGTATGGTAATCTTAACTCCACAGTATTGTAATGAATAGCACACAAGACAAATAAGAAACAACATTTACTAAAAGAGAGGAAGTTAGTTTTATCATTGGTAGAAACAAATGTACATCAGACTTTTAAATTTAATATTTTAATGGAACATGTTCACACATAAGGGTGTCCATAAGCCAAACATTCACAACCTGGAGATGGTCTGTACATTTTTTTTTTATAAAAAGAGGGTCAATAACATCCTTTGGCTATATTGTTAAATCAATCTTTCCAGTCTGAAAGCAGCCCATATATTCCAGCTATCTTCAAATTCAACCTTCAATTCATGCAAACACATTTCTTCCAATACCATTAGTACCGGCCCTGAGAAAACTTGCCAAAGTCTCCTCGAAATGTATTTATTTTAATTTCTTTTTCTTTAATTTTTTTTCAAGTTTCTTGCTTTGTAGCTGCCTGTAAGCAAACAGATCTCAAGGTTGTATAATTTATTAACTAACAGGTGAAACAAGTGGTTAAGGCAAACAACATATTGACATTTATTGCATGAGAGCTTGGAAATAGGGAAGTATTGTTACAACTGTACATGGTGTTGGTGAATTCAGTAATCTCTGTGAACCATTTTGGTCCACTCAAAATAATGTCTTAATGCAGGCAGACCAAAGGAAATTTACCAGGTTAATTCATAAGATGGGAGGATTGTCCTAACTGCAAAACTAAAGAAGTTGGATTTGTGTTTTCTGGAGTATAGAAGAATGTGAGTTGATCTTGCAAGGGAATTGTGGTTGAGATATTTCAATTAGTGGCATGGATAAGAGGTTGGACAGTTGTCATCTAAAATAGAGCTAACAAGTTCCTCCTTGAAGAAAATAATGGATTTGTGGAATTCTCCAATGGGCCACAATCATCAAGGATAGGCAGCAACACCTCTATCATGAATATTCTCAACACTGATGTTCCACAAGGTTGTGTTGTCAGCCCCTAATCTACAACATCTCCTCATGATTGTGTGGCCGGATCTGCTCTAGTTTCAAGTTTGTAGATGTTGTCACTGTACTGAGCTATATCTCAAATAATGTTTGAGATAGAGTTTAGGAATGTGCTGTCACAGCAACATTTCCATCAATGTCAGCAAAACAGAAGGGCTGGTATGAGGGAATCAGTGCACATTCTCCTGTCTACATCATTTGTTGAGAGCTTCAGGTTCCTAGGAGTGACCATCATCAATAGACCAGTTCTGGTCCAGACTTTTGGACACCATGAACAAGAAAACTCTTATTTCCTCAAGAGGATAAAGAAATTTGGCATGTCCCCATCGACCCTTACAAAGCTACCTCCTTATCATATTACATTTATTGTTTACCTACTTTCTCTGTAGCTGTTACAATTTTTTTTGCTACAATATTGTTTTGTCTCTATTTAGTGCGAACTCTTGAACTTTATGAATAATATGCAAGATAAGCTGTTTACTGTATTTCAGTATATGTGATAATAAAGCAATACCATTTCCAGTTCCAATTATGGAGTTTAGTTAATTGGAAGTATTCAAAATGGAGATAGAAAAAATATTTAAAAGATTGTAGAATTATTGCTCTGGGGAACTGGCACGGCAGAGCCACTGAGACCTGGTGCCTTTCAGCCATGATCATAGTGCTTGCTCTGTCAGGTTTGAGGAACCATTTAGCTCACTTCTGCTTTATGTTATTGTGAGGTGGTTCTTCTGAACAATGTGAAATTCATGTGGGCAAGAAAGAAGATATGGGAGGAGGATGTAGGAGATGCCTGGACAGTGGTTTCATTTTATTGAGTTAACTTGACCAAAGGAAATGCAGATAAAACGGAACAATATCAGTTTCTTGCCACGTATAACAGACATTGGCCATTTGGCTGAAATTGTCAGGGTGTATGGTATTAGTTTATTCAAAAAGATTCTGGAATGTGAGCTGATGGGACAAGCATCTGACAGCTTGTTGAACAACGGAACAAAAGGTAATTGTTTAACCACTGAGGTTTAAGTGTAGAGCACTGAATCATAGTACAGTCGGCCCTCCTTATCTGCGGATTCTGTATGCACGGATTCAACCAACCGCGGAATGGGAAAACCCGGAAGTTCTTTCTCCAGCACTCATTGCTTGAGCATGTACAGACTATTTTTTCTTGTCATTATCTCCTAAACAATACAGTATAACAACTATTTACATAGTATTTACATTGTATTAGGTATTATAAGTAATCTAGAAATGTCTTAAAAGTACAGGCAGTCCCCGGGTTATGAATGAGTTCCGTTCCTGAGTCCGTCTTTAAGTTGGATTTGAAGTCGGAAAAGGTACATCCGGTATTATTTAGCGTCAGTTAGTCAAACGTTTTTCTTAGTATATAGTACATATTTTACCTTTCTATGCATATAAAACACTTAAGAAACATGCATATTTCAATAATTTAACCACTGCATTGCTTAGTAATAATTGTAGCTTTCATCGGGGCAGGGCCTTTCACATTCTCCATTAAAATTGTTCCGATCGTTGACCGACTGTAGCCTAACGCTTTTCCACTGACCGATGGTGTTTCACCTCTTTCCGATTGCTTTATCACTTCCACTTTATTTTCAATCCCGATCGTGAATATTTTCGTGAACAGAAACACTGCGGATTCAGAGCTGCACCGCCAGGTCCTAATGTCCACCACACGGAGACATGTTAAATAAGGGACTTGAGCATCTGTGAATTTTGGAATTTTGGAACCAATCCCCCGCGGATAAGGAGGGCTGACTGTATCATGTTTGGAGTTGCATCATTTCCAGAATAGAAATGCATCTGACATGATATATTTAGATTGGTACATGGAATTCCTGATGTATAGCATTACCTTTAGAAAAACATAGCAGTACCCTCAAATTCATTTGGAGGGTTTTTTTGAAGGATAATTTGAGAGGATGCTAAACTAAGGTTTGTTTTTAGATCTTAAAAGCTTGAGGCTTGATGTTTCTCTCATTTCTCACTTTCACTCTACATGTTGAACTAGGCCACCAGTTCTGTAAGATACTTGGAGCATTTATGTGCATATCATCTAGTTTTCTTCTAACGTACAAGGTTTATTGAATTTACAATTCAGAAATAGACAACAGTTTAAAAATTATCATTTGCTGTCTTTGTTATTTCTCACTATCTGCTTTGGTATTTCTCAAAAATGAATTAAGTTCTTTGTTTTAAGGTAATGTGATATAACAGGTATGTTTCAAAAACAGCATAAAAGCAAAAGAGAGGGCATATAATATAATGAAAATTGGTGGGAAGGTAGAGCATTGGAGAGCTTTTTAAAAACAACAGAAGGTAACTAAGAAAAAACCAGAAAGAGGAAGTATGAAGGATAGCTAGCCAAAAATATAAAAAAGGATACCAAAACCGAAATTGTGTTTTTTCTCAGATATGTAAAGAGTAGGAGAATGAGAGTGGATATTGGATGTCTGGAAAATTGCACTCCAGAAGTAGCAATGGGGGATGAAGAAATTGATGTCAAACTTGAGTATTGTTCATTGTGGAAGACATTAGCAGAATGTCAGAAATTGAAGAGTGTCGGGGTGGAAGTGAGCGTCACTGCTATTACTAAGGAGAAGGAGCTTGGGAAGCTGAAAGGTGTGAAGATAGACAAGTCACTTGGAGCAGATAGACTACATCCCTCGGGTTTTGAAAGAGGTAGCTGAAGAGATTGTGGAGGTATTAGTAATGATCTTTCAGGAATCACTAGATTCTGGCATGGTTCCAGAGGACTGGAAAATTGCAATTGGCACTCCATTCTTTAAGGAGGGAGGGAGGTAGAAGAAAGGAAACTATAGGCAGGTTAGCCTGTCTTCAGTGGTTGGAAATGATTATTAAGGATGAGGTTTTGAGGTAATTGGAGATGCATGATAAAGTTGGCCAAAATCAGCACAATTTGTTTAAGGGGAAATCTTGGCTGACAAATCTGTTGGCATTCTTTGAAGAAATAACAGGCAGGACTTATAAAGGAGAGTCAGTAGATGTTTATTTGGATTTTGGAAGGCCTTTAACAAGGTGCTGCACGTGAGGCTGTTTAACAAGACAAGAAAACTAGATAAGAACCCATGGTATAAGAAAGATACTAACATGAATAGAAGATTGGCTCACTGCAAGAGGCAAAGAGCAGATTAAAGTGGACCTTTTCTGGTTGGCTGCTGGTGACTAGCGGTGTTATGCAGGGATTGGTGTTGGGACCACTTTTCACGTTTTTGTCAATGATTTGGATAAAGGATTTGGTGGCTTTGTAGCCATGTTTGCATATGATTTGAAGTTAGATGGAGGGGCAGGTGGTGTTGAGGAAGTAGGGTGCCTGCAGAAGGATGTGGACAAAATGGGGGAATGGGTACAGAGGTGGCAGATGGAATATAGTGTAGGGAAGTGCATAGTCATGCATTTTGTAGAAGGAATAAAGGTGTAGACTATTTACTAAATGTGGAGAAAATTCAAAAATGTGCAGAAGGACTTGGAATCTACAAGACCGTAAGACATAGGAGCACAATTAGGCCATCTGGCCCATCGAGTCTGCTCCTCCATTCAATCATGGTTGATTGGTCTTTTTTTTTTCTCCTCCTCAACCCCAGTTCCTGGCCTTCTCCCTGTAATCTTTGATGCCATGTCCAATCAAGAACCTATCAATCTCTGCCTTAAGTACACCCAACGACCTGACCTGGCCTCCACAGCTGCACGTGGCAACAAATTCCACAAATTCACCACCTTTGGCTAAAGAAATTTCTCCACATTTCTGTTTTGAAAGGGTGTTCCTCTACCCTGAGGCTATGCTCTCTTGTCCTAGACTCTCCCACGATGGGAAATATTCTTTCCATGTTTACTCTGTCTAGGCCTTTCAACATTTGAAAGGTGTCAATGAGATCCCCCTTTATCCTCCTTAATTCCAGTGAGTACAGACCCAGAGCCATTAAACATTCCTTGTACGATAAACCTTTCTTTCCTGGAATCATGCTTGTGAACCTCCTCTGGACCTTCTCCAATGCCAGCATATCTTTCCTAAGATGAGAGACCCAAAACTGTTCACAATTCTCAAGGTGAGGCCTCACCTGTGCCTTTTCAAGCATCAGCATCACGTTCTTGCTCATGTATTTTAGACCTCTTGAAATTAATACTAACATAGCATTTGCTGCCTTCACCACCGACTTAAGTCCTCGTGTTGCATTCCCTGAAGGTTAACTTGTGGGTTGAGTCTGTGGTAAGAAGGCAAATACAATGTTAGCATTCATTTCAAGAGGACTAGAATATAAAAGCCAGGTTGGAAACCTGAGGCTTTATAAGTTATTGCTTGGATCACATTTGGAATATTATGAGCAGTTTTGGCCCTCTTATCGAAGAAAACGTGTGTTGGCATTGAAGAGGGTCCAGAGGAGGTTTTTGACAATGATCTCAGGAATGAAAGAGTTAACATATGAGGACCTGTAGTCGCTGCAGTTTAGAAGAATGAGGGGTGATCTCATTGAAACGTATTGAATATTTTAAGGTGTAGGTCGTGGATGTGGAGAGGATGTTTCCTGTAGTGGAGGAGTTTTGGACTAGAGGATGCAGCCTCAAAATAGAAAGGCATCCATTTAGAACAGAGATGAAGGAAGTTTTAAAAAAAAAATTAGTCAGAGGGTGGTGAATCTGTGGAATTCATTGCCACAGATGGCAGTGGATTATTGTGTATATTTAAGCCAGAAGTTGATAGGTTCTTGATTAATCAGAGCGTCAAAAGGTTATGGTGAAAAGGCAGGAGATAATAAATTGAGAGGGATAATAAATAATAAATCAGCCCTGATGGAATGGGACGGCAGACTTAATGGGCTGAATGGCCTAGTTCTGTTTCTATTGTCTTGTATAACCTGTAATACTAATGTTGTGCTGGAAATGTTAAGAATGAAACTGGGTGACATATTGTGATTTGCTAAGGCAGATCATGTTGTTCAGCAGAACATGGTTTAGTGAGGAAACTCCATATTGAAGTGAATGTTTGAGGCATAGGTTAGAAAGATTATGATTATCAAAGTAGTTTTGCATTTTCAGTAAACTACCATTCTCGACTGATGACGTGCTCTTACGAAGTGTTAAAATGCATAATGTGCTATTTGCAGGTAGATGTTCATAAGAAAAAGCTAATCACTTGGATTTTTCAAATGAATGTTTTTTGTGTTTTTTTTTAGATTTGCTTCCTTTTATTTACTATTCTGTACACAATCTCCTACTTCATTATCACCAAGTACAAGAGGAAACCAGGTTAGTGAAGATTTTCAGCCATAAATTGAATTTGCAGCAATAACTGTTCATGGGGAAAATGATTATAAACATCTAATGGGATGAACAAAAGATGTTAATATTTCTGGAACTTCCAGCAATTGCCTCACGCACCCTCTTCACCATTTCCCCCTGTTCCCATTTCCCTTTCTCACCTTATCTCCTTACCTACCCATCACCTCCCTTTGGTGCACCTCCCCATTCCCTTTCTCCTGTGGCCTTTAACATTGGCATGTGGCAAAGGTAATGTCGCAGTAGTTATGGGGGATTTCAACATGCAGGTGAACTGGGAGAATCAGGTTGGTGCTGGACCACAGGATAGGGAGTTAGTAGAGTGCCTACGGGATGCATTCTTGGAACAACTTGTATGAGAGCCGACCAGGGACAAGACTATTCTGGATTTAGTGTTATATAATGAACAGGATTTGATAAGCGATCTCGCAGTAAAGGAGCCATTAGGAGGTAGTGATCACAATATGATAAGCTTTTATCTGCAATTTGAGAAGGATAAGGGCAGCTCGGAGGCGTCAGTGTTGCAGATGAACAGGGGAAACTATGGAGCCATGAGGGAGGAGCTGGCCAAAGTTGACTGGATGGATAGCCTAGCAGAAAAGACAGTGGAACAGCAATGGCAGGTATTCTTGGGAATAATGCACAAGGTGCAAAATCAGTTCATCCCCCAGAGAAGGAAGGATTCAAAGGGGGGGGGGGGAAGGGGCCTCAGTGGTTGACAAAGGAAGTCAGAGACTGCATAGCATTTAAAAAAAAAGGAAATATGACAGAGCTAAGGTGAGTGGGAGGACAGATGATTGGGAAGTTTTTAAGGAACAACAGAACTTAACTAAAAAGACAATATGGGGAGAAAAAATGAGGTACGAACGCAAGCTAGCCAGGAATATAAAGGAAGATAGCAAAAGCTTTTTTAGGTATGTGAAGAGAAAGAAGATAGTAAAGAACAATGTTGGGCCATTGAAGAATGAATTGGGTGAAATTGTTATGGGAAACAGAGAAATGGCAGAAGAATTTAATGAGTACTTTAGATCTGTTTTCACTAAGGAAGACACAAGCAATCTCCCAGATGTATGGATGGGCCAAGGACATAGGGTAACAGAGGAAATGAAACAGATTGACATTCGGAAGGAAACGGTGATGAGAAGACTGATGGGACTAAGGTCCAGATGGTCTGCACCCTAGGGTACTAAAGGAGGTGGCCCTGGAAATTGCGGATGCATTGGTAATCATTTTCCAATGTTCCTTAGATTCAGGATCAGTTCCTGAGGATTGGAGAATGGCTAATGTTATCCCACTTTTTAAGAAAGGAGGAAGGGAGAAAACAGAGAACTATCGACCTGTCAGCCTGACATCGGTGGTGGGAAAGATGCTAGAGTCCATTATTAAGGATGAAATAGTGGCATATCTAGATAGCAGTGATAGGATTGGGCCGAGCCAGCATGGATTTACCAACGGTAAATCATGCTTGACTAATCTGTTGGAGTTTTTCGAGGATGTAACCAGGAAGTTAGACGGGGGGAGATCCAGTGGATGTAGTGTACCTCGATTTTCAGAAGGCATTTGATAAGGTCCCACATAGAAGATTGGTGGGTAAAATCAAAGCTCAGGGCATCAGGGGGAAGGCATTGACATGGATAGAAAACTGGTTGGCAGATAGAAAGCAAAGGGTAGCGGTGAATGGGTGTTTCTCGGAATGGCAGGTGGTGACTAGTGGGGTGCCACAGGGCTCGGTATTGGGACCACAGCTGTTTACCATTTACGTTAACGATTTGGATGAAGGCATAGAAAATAACATCAGCAAATTTGCTGATGATACTAAGCTGGGTGGCAGTGTAACATGTGATGAGGATGTTAGGAGAATTCGGTGACTTGGATAGGCTGGGTGAGTGGGCAGATACTTGGCAGATGGCGTTTAATGTGAATAAGTGTGAGGTTATCCACTTTGGGAGTAAGAACAGGAAGGCAGATTATTATCTGAACGGTATAGAGTTGGGTAAGGGAGTAATACAAAGAGATCTCGGAGTCCTTGTTCATCAGTCACTGAAGGTGAATGAGCAAGTGCAGCAGGCAGTGAAGAAGGCTAATGGAATGTTGGCCTTTATTACAAAGGGAATTGAGTACAAGAGCAAGGAAATCCTCTTGCATTTGTACAGAGCCCTGGTGAGACCACACCTGGAGTATTGTGTACAGTTTTGGTCTCCAGGATTAAGGAAGGACATCCTGGCTGTAGAGGAAGTGCAGTGTAGATTCACGAGGTTAATTCCTGGGATGTCTGGACTATCTTACGCAGAGAGGTTAGAGAGACTGGGCTTGTACACGCTGGAATTAAGGAGATTGAGAGGGGATCTGATTGAAACATATAAGATTATTAAGGGATTGGACAAGATAGAGGCAGGAAATATGTTCCAGATGCTGGGAGAGTCCAGTACCAGAGGGCATGGTTTGAGAATAAGGGGTAGGTCATTTTGGACAAAGTTAAGGAAAAACTTCTCCCAGAGAGTTGTGGGGGTCTGGAATGCACCGCCTCGGAAGGCAGTGGAGGTCAATTCTCTGGATGCTTTCAAGAAGGAGCTAGATAGGTATCTTATGGATAGGGGAATCAAGGGATATGGGGACAAGGCAGGAACCGGGTATTGATAGGAATTGATCAGCCATGATCTCAAAATGGTGGTGCAGGCTCGAAGGGCCGAATGGTCTACTTCTGCACCTATTGTCTATTGTCTTTTACCCTCTCCTATTAGATTCCCCCTTCTCCATCCCTTTATCTCTTTCCCTATTCAACTTCCCAGTTCTTTATTTCACCCCTCTCCTCTGTTTCACTTATCTCCTACCACCTTGTACTACTTTCCCTCCCCCACCTTCTTGCTGATGAAAGGTCTCAGCCTGAAACATTGACTGTTTACTCTTTTCCATAGATGCTGCCAGTCATGTTGAGTTCCACCAGCATTTTGTGTGGTTTGCTTGGTTCAGTATTGTCTCATTGACTGTTTACCAGAAGAATTTCTATTTGGTAACCAACCAGAAAGACTGGGAAAAACCTATAAAATTATACATTCAGTGGCCACTTTATTGGTTACAAGAGTCTACCTAACCACAGAAGTGAATCCCTGTGTGGTCTTCTGCTGTTGTAGCCCATCCACTTCAAGGTTCAGCATGTTCTGCATTCAGAGATGCCCTTTTCCATTCCACTGTTGTAAAGTGGTTATGTGAGTTTCTGTTGCCTTCCAGTCAGCTTGATCAGTCTGGCCATTTTTCTTTGACCACTCTCATTAACAAGATGTGTTTGTCCACACTTGCTGTATTGTTTTGTTTTTGCATCATTCTCTGTAAACTCTAGAGAATGTTGTGTGTGAAAATCCCAAGAGATCAGCAGTTTCTGAGATAGTCAAACCATCCCATCTGGCGCCAATATTCATTCCAATGGTCAAAGTCACTTGAATCACATTTCTTCCCCATTCGGATGCTTTATCTGAACAACAACTAAATCTCTTGACCATGCCTACATACCTTTTATGCTTTGAGTTGCTGGTAATATTTGGCTGATTGAATACTTGTATCAATGAGCAGATGTACTTAATAAAGTGGCCACTGAGTGTGTATTTCGGTGTTTCTCACACAGGGCAGTGTTTTATCTGGTACAGGGATAAATAGCCATTGTTTGCACCTTGTTTATTATTTTAGTAGGAAGCAATGTCTGGAGCTCATTGAACCAGAGTATGGCATGAAGAATGAATCTGTTTCATTGTTTGCTTTTTCTGATTCTTTAATTGACAAAAATGTTCAATTTAAGGCGATACCACTGAAGTCTTCAACTGTCATTGAAGTTCTCTAATCTCCTTAGTTCAAGTCAATAGGTTGGGGTTACATTTATCATTGAAGTTTGCCCAGAAAGCTTGTTGCAGTTACTTTTTTTTATCCAGTAAGTTGAGGGTTTTGTTTCAATATTTTGTGTTTTTAAAAAAAAAAAATTGGTTGACATTAGTGCCGATGTATGTATTCAGATGTAAAATGGATCTGTGTACTGAGTCATATAGAGCATAACGGGAAAAAATTAGTAATGCAATTTCTAATTGATGGACATGCATTAATACAAGGTCAACATTGGATAAATGTATTAGTAAATATTGTATTTTAGAAATTACTTGATTTTTCAGTATGTTACTTTTTCTTCATTAGGAAGTTGCAGTACATTAACTAATTGCCTAATTTTTGTGCTGTGGTTGCAGAAATCATTCGGCCCTTAAACTTATTTAATTTTTTTTAAACTAAATGCCAAAATTTTGATTGTTAACTTGCTCATATTGAGTGGATGGTAATACTTGAACTGTGTGGGAAAAGTAATTTTTCCCCTCATGAAGTCAGTGTTGGGTCTAGAGTATCTTTTCATGTCTATATCGAGACGTGGGTGTGGAGAGTAAAATTTCCAGATATGCTGCTGATACAAAATTTGGAAGTGTGCTAAATAAACTTGAGGAAAGACGATATAAAGAGGTGGTTTGATAAATGTACTGATAGGTAGGGCTGAAAATTGAAGACAGATCTATGAAGAGATACATTTTGACAAGAAGATGAAGTAAGGATTTCCTGAATCAAGTGATAATTTGAAGAATGTTCATGGCAGCCTGCAGCAAAAAAGTGACCTGGGTGGTATGAATCCTTGAAAGTGACATATTTTGAGGGAGTAAAGCTTATGAATTCCTTGGATTAAGAAATGATGTACAGAGTACAAAAGAAACTGAGTTTAGGTTAAGTTGTGCAAAACACTGGACATAACAGGAATATTCCATCCATTTATGGGTATTTCTGGAGGATATGATGGCTCAGAAAATATTTACTAGAAACCGTGACACAGTGAGGGATGTCAAGTAAGTTGAGACATGAGGAGCTAGAGTTGTTCTCAATGCAAGAGAAAGTGATAGCAGTATTCAGCATGCCAGACAGCATCTGAAGGAAAAATAAACCGAACTAACTTTTCAGATTTTGCAGAGGGAATTGTTAAGGTAGCTAGAGCAAAGCTATTTATAGTGGCAGGTGGTACAAGGATCAGGGGCATTGGTTTCAAGTTTTGGGCCAAAAATAAAAAGAAATGGGATGCAAGGTGAGAGAAAATCACTGAAATCTATTGCCTGTAAGAGTTGGTGCCAGAAGGGGTAAAGAGTGGTGAGGGAATAGTTTTCAGAACTATTGGGAATGAGCCTGACAAAGTTGATGTATGCACCACTGGAAAAGAATCTGCATTATTACAGTTCAGTGGTTTGTACTTAATGGTGCTATTACAGAGCTGCTTACATTCAGAAATAAAATAATAAGATTTATTTGTACTCAAAGGTATTTAGATGAATAGAATAAACTTGATTTCTTTTGTTATTAATCAATAAAAGGCATGATGGTTGTCAATTTCACGTAACAAATCCCAGACTATGCCAATTCGAGAGATTTATTAAGTATTGGCAGTATTTTTAGGTGTTATCAAGGGCAATGAGGTGATTTACATTTTCTGGGAGATGGAATTTAATCCTGATAAGTGGGAAGTGATACACTTTGGGTAGGACAAGGCTTCTGAGAGCATTTTGGATTTTGGGGACCTTGGTTCACAAGTGCATAGTTCCTAGAAGATGGAAGCACAGGTAAATAGTTGAAGGCATATTAGATGTTGAGTTTCATTTGCTGTGTATAAGTAGTTTGTGGTACAGCATTACAGAACTTTTGGTTAGGCCATAGCTGGAGTACTGTGGCAGTTCTAGTTGAAGGACTGTAGGAATGATGTGATTGCACTGGAGAGAGTGCTGAAGAGGGTGTAAGTAGAATGGTTTAATTATGAGGAGAGATTGGATAGGTGGTGTTTGTTTTTCTTGAAATGCAGTAGGCTGAGAGGGACCTGATCAGGTGTACAAAATTAAGTGCTAAAGGACATGGGGTGTATAATGAGAAACTTTTTCCTGTAAGTTTAGGGTGAGGCATCAAAGGGATAGAAGGCATCAGAGAAAAAGTTTAAGAACATAGGTGGCAAGATTAGAATGTTTGTGGATAACACCAAAATTGGCTACATAATGGACAGTGAAGAAAGTTGCCTGAGGTTAAACATGATCTGTTGCAATAGGATCTGAGGTTACAAAAAGTACAACTGGGAAAGCATGCAAAAGATTGGCAGGTGGAATGTACAAGTTTGTTGTTCCCTGAAAGTGGTTACATGGTTAGGCAAGGTGGTGACAAATGCATATGGCAAACTTGGCATCATCGACTAAGAGAAAGAGTGCAAGAGTTGGGACATCATTTTACAAATGTGCAAGACATTGGTGAGATTGTACTGAAGTGCCTTCTATGCACTTCATGCTGTCATGCAATGTACCGGTAATTGAGCTAGGGAGGGTGCATGAAAGATTTAGAAGGGTATTGCCTGAATTGGAGGTCTTGAGTTAGAAGAAATTAGTTAGAATGGGACTGCTTTCCCCAAAGTCAAGGAGGTTGAGTTGTGACCTTACAGAAGTTTGAGGGGCATGTATGTGGTGTATAATCACTCTTTTCACCAGGATAATGGATTCTAAAGCTAGAGGGCAGAGGTTTAAGGTGAGACGGGAAAAAACTAGAGCGCCGGAGAGGTATTTTTTTTGGCAAATGGTTGGTAAATGCAATGGGCTTCAGTGGAAAGTTTAAGGGGGAAATGGCCCAAATGCAGGCAAGTGGAACTGTTGGCCACCATGGATGAGCTGAGCTGAAAGCCCTGTTTTCATGTTGTACAGCTCTGACTATAACCAAAGTGTTCCAGCAATCTGCATTGTATTGCCTGAGAAGATTAAGCAGGTATCCTTGTATCATTTGTAAAGTATCTGGACTGCCATTTGAATTGCCACAGCATAAAAGACTGCAAATTCCAAGTGTTAGTCAGCGGGGTTCATGTGGGTGTTCTTGATGGTCTTTGTGGGTTGAGAAATCTATTTGCATGTTGTATGACTATGATAAAATAGGTGAATAGAAGTTAGGAATTGACAGGGAAAGATGTATTGCACATAAGAGGAGAGCCGGGAGGTTAAGGTTAATTCTGTTAATGTTGGATTGATTAGGCAGTGCAGAGAAGATGCTCAAAAGGAGTAATCTGAGAGCACTCAAGGCAAGACAAAGGTATAGAGGTATGAATGACCCAAGGCTAAAAAAACATATGAAGTTACTAACTGCATTTTCTGGATTGAACATGAGATGTATTGGAATAGCACCCCCTCCATTCCACAATGTTGTGCTGAACTAATTAAACAGATATTTAAATGTTAAACAAAACTAATGCCTTATGCCTACACAATGTCTTTCTCTGATCATTTTCTACAAATTCATGTACCTTTCTAAAAGCCTTTTGAATGCCTCTTGTCATATTTGCCTTTACCATCACATTTGGCAATGCATTCCAGGTACCTCAGCACTGTGTATGTAAATAGAAAATTGTCCTGAACATTTATTTTGAACTTGCCTTCTCTTGCCTTTTAAATGCTAGCCCTCTAGCATTCAACCTTTTGATCCCTGGGGAAAAATATACTGTCTGTCTACTCCATCTATGCCTCTCATAATCTTATAAACCTTTATCAGATCTCCCTTCAGCTTTTGCTGCTCCAGAGTAAACAACCCAGGTCTATATGTATGACCTGGGCTGTTTACTCTGGAGTGATGGATTATTTATATTATAATATATAAAATGTGTGTGTATATACAGGTTTCCCCCGCTATCTGAATGTAGAGTGTTCCTATGAAACTGTTTGTAAGCCGAAATGTCATAAAGTGAAGAAGCAAAACTACTTAGGTTATAAATGGAAACAAAGATTATCCATATGCTGCTCTTTATTGCTACTGCTCAGAATTTCTTAGTTTGCATTGATAGTGGCTCTGTGCTTTGAAGAAAACCATTTATGCAGTGTTTTGTGTGTTCTTGGCATGTCCCAGTGAAGATTTTAGTCAATTAAATATTTCCTGAAACTTGTCACTATTAATTTATAGAGAAACGCAGCAGCTAAGTGGTGCATAAGAAAGTTTTGTGAAGTGAGATGAATGAGCAGATTATGCAGTAATGTGGCAGCCTGTATTATAGTCTGAGCTCTCAACCTTCTGAGCCAAGACTGACAGTTTACAAAAGGCTTTTTTGTGAATCATGTAATGAATGACATAATCCCGCTTTTGCAGTGACCAACTACAGGTACTCAATTTTGCTTAATTATTTTCAAATGAAAATTTAATGCACTTAAGCAAAATCAATACTATCAATGTTAAATCTACGAATGTAATCCTAATTTTTTTTTGTCAAGCAATTTTTGTTTTAAATCCAGGAAAATATGAAGCCTTGACCATTTATATTTGCATTTTTCTAATTAATTTTGAATACCATTTAGAATCCTATTAATTATATTTAGCAATACTTCAACTTCATATTTATTAGCATTCTAATTATTAAAGATGTTAATAGACAATTTTATTGAAGTCTTAATTTCTAAATAGTAATAACCATTTATGGTTTGTTTAATATTTCTGATTGGTTAGTGGAAGTATTTATAATGAATTACATTGAGTTTACATCAGCACATGCTGATGAAATTATTAACACAGGAGATTCTGCAGATACTGGAAATCCAGACCAACGTGCAGAATGGTGGAGGAATTCAGCAGGTCAGGCAGCGTCATAGAGAGAAATGAAGAGTTGGTATTTTGGGCTGAGACCATTTATCAGGATGAAATTATTAGGTTTATTTAGTTGAACTTTTGCATGCAAAAGAAATTTAAAGATATGACAAAAATTGCTCTTCAGGTTGACAGTGAGGTGAAAAGCTTTAAACTGCAAGGTAGATGGTGAGGTCTGTTGAGTAGGATGGTGGCCAATGGAATTTAATACAGATAAGTGTGTAATAATGCCTTTCTAGAGGCGGAATAAGGCAAGGGAGTACCCAGTAAATAGTAGGATCATAAAGAAAAAAAACTCCAGCTTTAGAAAACAAGAAGTTTGAAGTAGCTGAAAATCGTCAGCCCGTGACACTTCAAGCAGCATTGTAGACATGGAAACTGTGAGATTGTGTTCTAAATCAACCTTTTAACAAACTGGAACCTCTCAAATGAAAACCATTATGTGCTGTTCTTCAAAAAATGTATATAATGCAACTATTTATTGTATATCAGAATAGCAATTTCTCACTGATTTCTCCTTAACTTAATTTTAACTGTGGCTGTGGCCTTTGTTTCTGAAAGTAAATCCTTTTAACTTTTGTAGACATTTGAAATACAATTGTGGTTGTAAAATGAAACACATTTGCAGTTTTTGAAAAATAATTTTGTAGTATTTTATCTAAATCTATTCCAGAGTTGTATAAAAAATCTTATCTCGTGACTGTAAGCAAATTGTATTGAGTAATTTTAATTCAGTTTAAACTTTAAACTATTTTTGACTGCACACAATTGAATTGTTGTGCAGTTCAGTTTTAAGGCTTTCCTTGTTTTGCAGATGATAATGAGGATGAAGATGCCATTGTGAACAGAATTTCGTATGTACCAATAAAATGTTTTCATTTTCCATTTAATGTCATGTTCTTCCATTTAACTTCAGTGTACTTTGACTATAAGTCATATGCTGAGTTTGGATATCTGTGGCTAGAAAAGATGCCTGTTGCGGACCCCACAATTTTCTCTCTTGCCTCCCAACACAAGTTTCATCTCATCAGGATCAGAAGATTTATCCAAACTTTAAGTTTTCTAGCAGATATAAAAACACCTTTTCAATGGCAATTTGCTTATAGAGTTCCATTGACTTTCTCTGAGTTCTCCAATCACTTTGCCTTCCTTAGTGAGTACAGACAAGAAGTATCCATTTGAGCGCATCTACGAGCTGTGGCTCCAATCATACTTAGCAGTTTGGTCTCTAATCGATTTGGGATTTTTCTTCATCTTGGGCTATTTTGTGCCCCTACTTTTCTTTCATAATTTCTTTTTAAAAATTCTCCTATATTTTAAATACACTTGTAGGATTTTCCTTCATTTCAGCGCTCAGTATTCCTAATTTATGTTGCTACCTGTCCACTTAACTGCAAGTGCTTGTCACCAGTTTACTTTTCCCAAGTTCAGTCATGCAAAACTGAACTAGGCCCTGTCCTTCAGTCCAGTACCTTAATTTGATCATCATCCTTATCCTTCGGTTAATTTCCTTGTTTACCAACTGTAAGTGGCATTCATCACTAAATGCCCTCCTCTCCAGGGCCCTGTTCTTGTTGCTACTTTAAGTGAGGAGATCAGGTGCTTCTGAGGATCAATACTGAATGACTCAGGAGCAGCTTCTTCCTCTCTACCATTCGATTTCTAAACAGTCCATGAGCCCTCTTTTGTTGTTCCTTTTTTTAAAATTGCAGTCTTTAATTATGTAATAGTAATTTTGTGACTTAGCACTGTACTGCTGCCACTAAACAAATAGTTTCTTGCCAAATATTCAATCTGATTCTGAGGCTCTCCCACTGACTCTCACCATTGACTACATTCCTTAAATGTTGCCCTTCTCTAGTAGGATAGAATGACACTAATTTAGTTGGAGTGATGTGTGGTTTCATTTGTTCTCATTGTTAATTGTTAGCTGAAATCAATTGTTTTTCTAATTTTTGTTTTTCACACATTTTTAGGTTGTACCTCTGCACATTTACTCTGGCTGTTTCAGCTGGTGCAGTCTTGTTGTTGCCATTTTCTATCATCAGCAATGAGATCCTGCTTTCTTTTCCACAAATGTACTATATACAATGGCTGAATGGATCATTAATTCACGGTTAGTATATACTAATTTGTTTCTCACATTATCTGAAAAGTTGTATGCCGTTTAGTCCACTTCCTAAACATGAGTACACAAAGCCCTATCTTATACATTTTGTCTGTGCCCTGGTTTAAACATTAAATTTTGTTACAGCAATTTTGTTAATGGGATTATTGCAGTGATTTCCTCTTCCCCTTTATGCTGTTTTAAATTAGCTTCTACTGCTGGTTGCTTTGAACTGGGGGGGGTGTGTAAAAAGGACTGAGGGGCATGAAAAAAAGCAAGTGAAATATTGCATTGTACTGTGCTTGCATCATCGTTATTCCCATCAATGCAGCCTGCTATCTTCTTGGGGAGGGAACGATCAGCAGAATGAAATCTGCAGGTCAATTTGAGTAAAGGTCTATGGGAAATTCCAGTTTCTTCCTCAAAGACAGTCAAACTAATTTCAGCAGCCCACAACATCTTGGCGACTTCGTTCCCTTTAACAAGCTTCTGCATGTAGCGATGCTGCTTATTCCCAAATACTCTGTTTCCATTTCTGATCCTTTCTATAAGTATGCACTCAGTTCATCCAGGTGGTTTTAATTTTAAAGAAAGGAACCTGGAGACTGTTTTGAAATTTCGTTATAACCTTTCACTGCCTGAAGCTTTATTGAATGTTTATAGCAAGCTTGCTGTAATCAGAATCAGATTAATAGGTTCAGTACTTTCTGGATATGATAATACTGTTTTAAAATATTGGTGCGTGGGCTTCTTTCCAGTGCAAGAATTAAATGCATAAATTCAGACCCTGTAAAGCTGTTAAATACTTGCTTGCAGAGCGAAACTTGAGGTTCTGCAGGTGCGCCTGTTCAGTGATCATAATGTACTTACCATTTTTGACTTTGTGTTATCAAGAAGGAGCAGCATCTTCGACATCCTTCTATTTAGTCAGAACTGTTTGATGACCCCAATTGCTACTTGATGCAAGCTCCATCTTGTGGAGCAGTTAAGAATTTATACAGCTCCTTAAAGGATCTTGAAATCCTGACACTGCAGTTTATGCTTTTGTCTTGGCCACTAGGTATTTTTTATGAAAGACTTTTTAATGAATAAGTTGTAGAAGGAGTGGGCATCATTGGATAATCCTACTGTCAATCAAGCCTGATAGTTTTATTGGTTTATCTGACTGATGTTGCACTGAAGATTCTAATTCTCCAGTTATTTGTGTTTCTGCTTAGTTACAGAGAGATTGCTCTAAGTGCGTTGTTTTTTTTTCATTCACTAAATTGTCTTCTCAGTTACGGTATCTTGGAAGATGACATTTGTCCTTCATATTTTGTTTGATTGCACTGAGCTTCTTTCAAAAATATTAGAGGATCTTGAATCATACAATAAAAGAGTGGAAACAGACCCAATTTGTCCATGCCAACAAAATGTTTCCCTGTGTTTGGTTAATGTCCCTCCACCATTTCCTATCCATGTACATATCCAAATGTCTTTTAAATGTTATTGTACCTGTCTCAATTACTTTGCATGGCATCTCATTCCATATACTTACTATCCTCTGCATGAAAAATTTGCCCATCTGGTTTGTTTTAAGTCTTTGCTCTGTCACCTTAAAATTATAGTTTGTTTCCCTTTCCCTAGAGGACACAACTGCGTGCATTCATCCTGTCTATGCCCCTTATGATATTATACTCTCTATGGGGTCACTCCTCAGTCCAAGGTATGAAGTTGCCCAACCCCTCCCCAAAACATGGGTCTTTGATTCCTGTTAAATTGTCATGAATCTTCGTTACACTTTTGGAGCATTTGTGTCAACTTTTTTTTCTTAGGTTATACATTTAATGTTATAAATGTTATGTTAGTACTTTTTTTTTGGTTTGAACTCACTAAGTCAGGAACAGGTTTAATACAGCAGGTGAATTTTGAAGATCAACTTATTTGTTACATGTGCACCAAAATGTACAGTGAAATTTGTTATTTGAATCAATGACCACCAGAGTCCTAGGATCGTGCTGAGGGCAGCCCACAAGTGTTGCTATGCTTCTAGCACCAACATGGCATGCCCACAACTCATTAGCCGTAACTTGATGTTTTCGGAATGTGGGAAGAAACCGGAGCACCCGGAGAAAACCCAAGCGGTCAATGTCAACATTTATTGTCTATCTGTAATTGCCCATTAGGGTGATGTGTGGTTTATCACCTCTGAAGTTCTGTATCGTGAAAATAATTCCTCAGAGCTGTTGGTTTGGCAGTACCAGGATTTTGATCGACCTGAAACGTTGACAGTTCACTCTCTTTTATAGATGCTGCCTGACCTGCTGAGGTCCTCCGACATTTTGAGTGTGTTGCTTTGGCTTTCCAATATCCTCAGATTTTCTTGTGTTTAGTATATTTCTGTGTCAAGATTGTGTTTGAGTTAGAAAGCTGCACATATCATGAATGATAAAGACTGATGCTCTGCGAAACGCTCTTGAAGAAATCATGGTAATTTGTTGCATTTCATTATGTTGATGATGACAGTGCAGATGTAATACACTGATAATAGAGAAAAGGGTGGGTGTGAATGTTTAGGGTGATAATCAGCATGGTGCTTTGTTGTTAACTTTAAACATATTACCTTGATGCACTTAAATGGCTTGTAAGACCATATCACAAGGCAACCACATTGTCGTATGCAGTTATTACAAGGTAAGGTAAATGAAGTAATTGTTAACATTTAATTAGCTGTATGTTTACAATTCCAAGCATTATTGTAAGCACTTGAATACATGGTTCTAGTTCAGTCATTCAGGCCTTTTTCACTATTCCTGTAACGTAACCACTGTGCCAACATTCACTTTGTCCTCATAGGTGTGGGAAAGAATATTTAGATGCAAAGCTGATGTAAATTCTTTTCCTAAACAATTTATTTTTCAGAATTTGTATGTTGCTGGTAAGGTCAGCACTTATTGCAAATCCATGTTGCTCATGAGAAGGTGGGGAAGAGCTACTGCCTTGAACTGCTTCAGTCCTTTTCATGAAGGTACTTCCATAGTCCTGTTAGAGAGGGAGTTCTGGGCTTTGGAATCAACTTAAGAAGGCCATTCAAAGTGGATGATGTGCGACTTGATGGAACACATGAAAGTAGTGGTTTTCCAATGAACTTGAACCTTTTATTCTTCATGGTGGTAGAGGTCACATAGTTGGGAGTTTCTGTCAGTGTGGCCTAGGTGAGTAACAGCAGTGAATTTTGTGGGCATCATTTGCCAGCGGTGAACGCAATGTGGATGAAAGTGAAAATTATAATTCCAGTTAAGCTGCCTGCTTTATGCTTGCACTGTGGAATTGCTCAAGTGTGTTAGAGCCACACACTTCAAGGATGTTCCAGCATATTTTACACTTCCTACTTTTGTAGCTGGAGGTAAAGCTTTGGGTATCAGGTGGTAGTCAAGCTACTTGCTCTCCATGGTGCTAATTAAGGGGACATTGTTGAGGTCAGTGAATGAATAATGAAACCCCATTTGAATTGCAATGCTAGACTCCCACACAGCTCTACACCTTATGAGGCAAGGACATGTACCTTGAATGGTCGGGTTTTCAGGAGCATTGATGTGCAGAGGGTTCTTGTACTTCAAGTTGTACTCTTGAAGGTGGCAGAGTAAGTAGATAATGTGGTTGGAAAGGCGTATAGGATATTTGCCTTTATCATTCAGTGTATTGAATATTGAAGTGGTTCAAACATAACTGGAGTATTGAATATGCAGTTCTGGTCATCAAAGTATAAGGAGGATGTAATAGTACTGAAAAACATGTAGAGGAGATTCAGCAGGATGTTGTCTGAAGTGGAGTAGTTCAGTTGAGACAGGAGAAGCTAAATCTGTTCTCCAAAGAGTGGAGGAGGTTAAGGGAAATTGAGGTATTTAAAATTGAGGGGTATAGATAAGGTAAACTGCCATTCAGTGGTAGATAAAATTAGAGGACAAAGTTTTATGGTAAGGAGCAAGAGATTTGGAAGGAATGGGAGGGCAATCTTTTATGACTAGCAAGCGGTGAGTACTTGGAATGCACTGCTCAAGAGTGGTTGAAGTGTGATGCTGACAGAATTAAGTGATGTCTGTAGCCGAGCACTTACAACGTTTGGGTATAGAAGGATATTGTTCAATGCTGGGAAATGGAATTAGATTGTTATGGATGTGATGATGCACAAGATGGCTTCTTTCCCAGCTGCATGTCTAAATAACTGTATGCTTTGCTAAATTAGTTTATTTTTGTGGGTTAATACTCTCCAAACTTCACATTTTATAAAGTTGCCGATGTAGGGCTCTAGCATACAGATAAGATTACTTCCACAGTTTGACTTGAACCTGAACTCTGGTGCTGATCTGTTTTGAATATGCAAAACAGATAATTTCTGCATTCTTGTGGTAAAACGGGGATTAGTAACTTCTATTTTGTCTGTAAAATCATCAGAAATATATCATCAGAAATATGTTGGGAACCAGAGGGAGGTGATGGGCAGGTCACGAGGGCAGGGATGAGGAAGAGAAGGGGTGGGGGGGGGGTCACAAGAATGGGGGGGAAGATTTTGGGGGCTGAGGGAAAACAAGGGAGTGGTTACCAGAAGTTGGAGAAATCAATGCTCATGCCTTAGGTTGGAGGCTACCCCGACAGAATATGAGACATTGATACACCAACCTGTATTTGGTGTCATTGTGGCAGTAAAGGGGAATGTTGAAAAACGTGTAGGAATGGGAAGTTGAATTGAGTGACCATTTGGAAATCCTGGCTGTAGTGGCAGACAGAATGAAGGTGCTTGATGAAGCATTTTCCCCCTCTTTTCCACTCCTCCCCCATCTATGTTGGGTTTCACTGTCTTGAGGCAGCACCGGATGCAGTAAATGACCTTGACAGACTTGCAAGTGAGGCGCTGCCTCAACTGAGGGAGTGTTTAGGGCCTCAAATAGTAGTGAGGGAGGATATGTCGGGTCAGGTGTGGCACTTGCCACAGTTGTAGGGAAAAGTGCCTGGAGGAGGATCTGTGGGGAGGGAAGAGTGAACAGTAGAGTCATGGAGCAAATGATGTCTGTGGAAAGGTGAGACAGGGTGTAGCAAAGGATGTGACTGGTAGTGGGATCATGTTAGAGATAGTGGAATTTGCAGAGAATGATGTTTGGATGCAGAAGCTTGGGAGGTGGTAGGGTAGGAGAAGTGGAACCCTATTCCTGTTAAGTTGGGGGAGGAAATAGGATGAGGAGAGCATTGATAGTGCTGGAAGGGAAATTCCATTTTCTGAAAAAGGGAGGACAACTGTTCTGGAATAGAAAGGCTCATCCTGAGAACAGCTATGGAGGAACAGAGAGAAGGGAATAGCATTTTTACAAGTGACAGTGTTTGGAGAGTTAGTCAAGAGTCAGTGGGTTTGTAAAAATGTTGATGGATAATCTGTCTCGAGAGATGGATTCAGTGTTAAAATGCTTTCAGATATCTTGCTTTGCACTAGAAAACCAGCAGGTGGTGGTAGTGCACAACATTAAAATTTTGAGGAGCAATTGGATGACACTGGAATGCTTTGTTAACTAGGATCCTATTGCCCCAGTAGAGGGACACAAAATTCATGCCCCCTATGTCTTTGTCTTCATTTTTGTATCAAGTTATAATTAATACCGCTGCCTAGCTTGGCATGTGTTCCATTTTGAGTGGCTGATGTCAATTGAAGCATTAGGAACTGATGAAATTATAGGAACACACAAAATGATGGAGGAACTCAGCAAGTCAGGCAGCATCTATGGAAGAGAGCAGACAGTCGACATTTCAGGCCAAGACCTTTCATTTGGCATCTTCCCCTTTTTTTTTCTAATAATAAGTACTTTATTGATCCTGAATGGGAAATTGCTTTGTTACAGCAGCACATTTAAAAACATAATAAATAATATTAAAGTACTCAATAATATACACAATTTATCAGTGTCCAATATTGTGCAATAATAATGTATGAAATAATAAAACAGACCACTATGATGTGTGTTCTTCTGGTCACACAGAGATGAACTTTTGTATACTGTATATTTATTGCATTGGTAGGAAAGATTTTCTGTAACAATCCTTATGACAGCAGAGCTGAATGAGCCTTTTCGGTAGGGTGCTCTGATGTTTATTCAGTAGGTCTTGGAGAGGATGTATCTGATTGTCCATGATGGATTATAGTCTCAGTCCTGAAGAAGGGTTTCAGCCGGAAATGTCAACTGTTTACTCTTTTCCATAGATGCTGCCTGACCTGCTGAGTTCCTCCAGCATTTTGTGTGTGTTACTTTGGATTTCCAGCGTCTGCAGGCTTTCTTGTGTTTGTGATTGTAGCTATGCCTGTAGAAAGAAGGTGCTCACTGCTTGAAAACAGTAACATTGCAAAAGGTTGCAGATACTGAGAGGAAGTTATGAAGGAGTATGAATGAGAGCAAGCATACTTATTTTGGTGTATATTGTGGGTCACTTTAATCAATAAGAGTGTGGAGACAATGCCGTACAATTTCATTTCTCCCTGAAGAATATCAAGCATAATTGCCATTGAGTTGAGCACTGAGAGTGAAGCCCCCAGTGTCATGGATAAGTTTACTGGCCTCACTGAGGTCTATAGACGCATGGAAGATGGGTACTTTTGTCTGGTTCCCCCTATCACCTACCAGGCTCTGTCTCAGCCCTCTCTTGATTTATTAGCTATCTTCTCTTGTACACTCAGTTCTATTGCAGTTCTTTGCATGAACAGATGCTACTTGACCTGCTGTGTTCAAGTAGCTTTTTTTTTTTTGCTCCCTTTTCCAAGATCTGCAGTCTCTTGAAAACCCCTATGTACAGCTGTCATTCACTTTAATAACCATCCCTATCTATTGTCACCCTTGCCTCATTCATGTGGCTGTCTGCTCCCTTGCACACTTGATAGTACACTGAACTGCACCCACATATTTTGCATCTTCTATATTATGTATTGCATTGAACTGCTGCTGCTAAGTTAACAAATTCCATGACACATGCTGGTGATAATAAACCTGATTCTGATTCTGTAAGTAGGTGTTAGTGGTAGTGTAGCAGATGAGGAATTTAAATTTGTTAATGTGTAAATTTGAAAGAATATTTAAAAGATCTGCTGACCTTTCTGTGTGGTGGGAGTGGAGTATAAGACAAAAGACCATCAGGGGATGGGGTCAGTTAGAGCAGGGGACATTTTATATAATAAAGATCAGTACAAAGCAAACACCTCGTATTGGAAAATTATTAGAATACTGTTTACTTGAAGTTGAAAATTTGTGTTCATTCCAGAAGATTGCAAAATGCCCAGAAAGATGATGAGATGTTTTTCTTTAGTTTATATTGGGCCTTCATTAACAGTGATGGAGGCTGTAGAATAAGAGTGGGATTGAGAATTGAAGTGACAAGCAACAGGAAGTCCCGGATCACCAAACTACTTACATTTTAATTTTTTTTGGATCAGATTGTTCTAGACCAGACACAGGCCTGAACTCGTGGTGCCTGCTTGTCCACACTTGCGTTTTCAGGATGTAGTGGGCTAAATGAGCTGACCCTCTCTCTGCACCCTAGAGGTGTCCTGTGAGGCGGAGCAGGCTCCAAAGGACAAGTAGGCCTCGGGCAGTGTATTGTGAATATTTGACACCTCACCAATGTCAAGCCTTTTGAACTGCTTTTCAACAACTTTCTGATTGTAAATTTCTTTTCAAATAGGTGTAAATAATAGCAAAAACTGCTAGAAATAAATTGCATAAAAACAGGTACACTAAAATAATCTAACTTAAACTCTTAACCTGCACATCTTTTTCCACTTAAATTAGCCATCCACTTCAAAGGAATGAATGACTATTAGAATGTGAGTATTCTCTGGCATATAAGGAAGGGACTGGATGTGAATTGTATCCAGGATTTCTTTACAGCATGATTTTTATTCTAGCACAAACAAAAGAAAATTTGCAGATCCTGGAAATCCAAGCAACACACAAAATGCTGTCAACGTCCTGCTGAAGGGTTTCAGCCCAAAACATCGATTGTACTCTTTTTCCATAGATGCTGCCCGGCCTGCTGAGTTCCTCCAGGAATTGTATATTTTTTTTATTCCAGCTGCTGGATTCTAGGGTAAATCCAATGTCAAAATACAATGTCAGATGCACTGATATCCAACTTCCAATTCATCTTTAGCTGGCAGCTGTTTGTTCATTAGTCAGCTTAATGTTGCCTTAATGATACTTTATTTGAGACGTGATTTACTCTAGAAAATCTGATATTTTCAGCTTTTTAGGGGCTTGTGGTTTTTGTATGCCAGTGCACTTTGTATTGGGGTTACCAGAAGTAAAAGTGGTGGCTTTTCATAGACAAAGGAGATGTTTGCTCAAGGGCTGGCTGCCAATTAGTTCAAGGTTGTCTATCTGTTCAATATGTATCCCTCCCTGAAGTTGGCTTGCTGTTTTGGTGAGATGCATAAATCTTTCTATGACTTCCATTTCTGATTAAGCATGTATTCGCACTTTTAAGCATGTATCTTTCCTCTTGGATATTCGTTTTTATTTAATTGTACTTTGTTTTTCTCTGTAAGGATTATATCAAAAGGAATCATTTTGTAGGTCTGTTGAAGTTTCCCATGTTAAGGCAATCTAATACGTCATAACAACTAATCAGTTTAGCGATTCTGCACCTTCACCTGCTTCCCAAAAGGCCTAACTAGGCCCGTACAAGATGGTATCGGTATTGAGAAAAGATATGGAATACACTTTGCACATTTTTACGTATATTATTTATGGATATACTTAAATGCTGCTGGCATTTAGGGTAGCAATCAAGGTCCTCCATCTCTAGCAGCGGTCAGGGCTTCTTTCACCGTGTAAGTAACTTCCTCTCATTTTTCACAACTGTCAGTCATGCAAGTCCCAGGTGGAGACTCCGGAATACCATTGCACTCAGATGTGGAAGGATTTCTCTTTGCTGTTTCCATAACTATTTTGTTTTGCTATTCGGGATTGTTGGCCATGAGCTGAATCCCTGAACCTGGAGGGCGGGTGAACCACTCTTGGTCTGTCCTTTACCGTTTGACCTATTTGGCATGGGTGGCCGTACCAAGAATCAAAGCATAAAGCCCTGACTTCAGCCAACATAACTCTCCAGGTCATTGAGGCAAGTGAGCCTCCAAACCCTCTTGGCGGAATTATGGATATAATGGATACCATTTAATGTGCTCTTCATGGTACAGAAAAAATATGTTTGAGATTTATTTTGAAACTGTGAAGCAATTAGTTAAAATTTCAGTGTTGTGCTAACTACATCAACTGCTAACTAATCCATCACAATCGGCATTACTTTACTGTGTGCTTCATTTTAAAATAAATGCCGCACAGACTTCTATATAACCAAAATATATCAGCATGGTATTTCCTTAAGAAGTTTTATTTGGCCATTATTTTTTATTTTGAGCCAAGTTAATGGATGGTTTAACATAGTTCTCATTTTACTTGAATTTGCTTGTGTTGAAGCTGAGTTCAGTAAGACTGATGAGGTCTCCCAGGCCTGAAATGTTAACCATTTTTCTTTCCACAGATTCTACCTGAATGTTTCCAGTATACTTTTTATTTCAGATTTCCAGTTATGTGTAACTTCAGTTTTTAATTTTATTAAGGCTGGTTGAATAACCATTGTGCCAACTGGAGAGATGAGTTGCAACAGATACTGAAACTCAAGACCTTTTTAGTTTTTCTTCAGAAACTTCCATTTCTAAAGTTAACATTGTTCTACAAGTTGATTCCCTCCACTAGCAAAAGAGGAGGTTTAAGATTTTTTAGAAAATGGATAAATTGATATGGCCAGTTGAAATATATTTCAGTCTGTTGAAGTAAGTATTTGACTACTGTTCGATTCTTGGCTCATGGAATAATGGAAAAGGATCCGATAACTACTGTTGAAAATGGAGGAAGAGATAAGTGGGTCAGTTAGTCTAATTTCATTTGTGAGTAAATAATTGGAATGGGTTTTAATGAATAATGAAAACCTTTTTTAGAAAAGGCATAAATTGATCAGGGACATGGAGCATGGATTTGTTATGGGAAATTTGTCTAATTTGGAATTTTTTTTGAAGAGGTATCAAGTCGAGCTGATGATGGCAGTACATTTGACATAGATTGCATTTCAGCAATGTTTTTTACCTGATTTTTAATTCTGAAAACTCTTAAAGTAATGCCATTAGGGAAATTGCAACTGGGTAAAGGAATGTAAACCAAATGGTATATTGACTCCTGGGAGGAACTTGAAGTATAAATCCAACTTCATAAAGCATAACAGGACAAATTGATAAAGTGGTTAAAGCAGGTATTTGAGATGTCTTCTTTGATTGAAGGAAAAATATGGTTGCACTGAGGAAGATATAGAGAAAATGTATCAAGGTTATAGTTATGTAGAAAGGTTGGGTAAACTGTTAATGTAACAAAGGAGGCTGATGGGTGACTGGGCTAAGTATAAAGCCCTAGTAGACCAAGTAGAAAGGCCAGTTACCCTTGTAAGAAATGTGAAAGGAAAACAGCTGTAGATTTAAAGTCATTATTTGAAGAGTTAGCAATGAAAGAAGGAAACTTTTTTTCTCCCAGTTGGTGATGTGGGAAAAGTTTGGAACTCTCCATCTATCAGGATAATAGAAGCAGAAACTCATAACTGAGCGATTTCAAGTTCCTAGGTGTCAAGATCTTTGAAGATCAAGCTTGATCCCAGCATTTGATGCAGCTTTAAAGAAGGCAAGACAGTGGCTATATTTCATTAGGAGTTTGAGGAGATTTGGTCTGTCACCTAAAATACTCAAGCTTCTATAGATGTGCAGCGAAGAGCATTCTGACAGGCTGCATCACTGTCCAGTATAGTGGGGCGAAGGGGGAAGAGTGCTACTACACAGGACCAAAAGAAGCTACAGAAAGTTGTAAAATCAGTCAGCTTCATCTTAGATGCTATCCTCTGTAGTATCCAAGACATCGTCAAGGAGTGGTGGCTCAGAAAGGAGCCCCCATCACCCAGGGCTTGCCTACTTCTCATTGTTGCCCTCAGGAAGGAAGTACAGAAGCCTGAAGGTGCGCACTCAGTGATTCAGGAACAACTTCTTCCCCTCTGCCATTGAATTCCTAAGTGGATATTGAACCCATGCACACTACCTCATTTGTTTATATTATTTTTATTTTTAATTTAACTATTTAATATACACATGTACTTTAATTGATTTTTTTCCCCTATACAGTATTATGTATTGCATTGCATTTGCTGCTGCTAAGTTAAGAAATTACATGGCATATGCCAGTGATATTAAACCTGAATCTGATTCTGCGCAATAGGGACTGAATTAGGCTGAATTTGCAACATTCTCACTGAAGAAATTCCTCCTCATTTCAGTTCTAAGGGGACATCCCTTACTCTAAGTCTATGCTCTTGGCTCCTAGGCTCTCCTACTAATGAGAATATCCTTTCCACATCTACTCTATATTCCTTCTAGTATTCCATAGCTTGTATTGTTCTAATACAAATCCTCCCCAAGTTACGAAAGCGCCACTTGTGTATAGCCCCCCTGTGATGAACATCTGGGAAACCAGTGGAGATCCTCTTTCCCTTTCAATCACTCCCAACCCCAGTATTTGTAAATTCCATTGTATATAGGCAGACAGCCATCAAACATTTTCATTTCTAAGATTCTTGTGAACTTCCTCTGGATTCTCTCAAGGGTCAGCACATCTTTCCTTAGATAGATTATAGGGAATTTGGTGAATCTTAAACCTGTTACATAAGCTCGGGGGCTGAAGTTCCATCAGAACAATCATGTGCAGTTGTTATGCGGAAAAGCAAAACGGTGAAATAATTGTAGGAGGACAGCACATGTAATAAGAAACACATTTATTGTATAATCCCATCACTTTTTTGATTTGCAGATGTTGATATTTTGTTTATACAATATGCTTATGTTTATTCTAGGTCTGTGGAATCTCGTATCACTCTTCTCCAATCTTTCTTTATTTGTGCTGATGCCTTTTGCCTACTTTTTCTTGGAATCTGAAGGATTTGCTGGATCAAAGAAGGTAGGTTCTTGTTTTAAGTGGTTGTTAACCCTTAGTTGTCATCCTACATGTGTAACAAACATTGGAAAATATGAATGAAAGCATGTGGAATAGTAAGGTTCTACCCTCCATGTAAGACACGAGTTGCCCAAGTCTAGATGAGACTAGACTGCAAAGATGGCTTTTTCTTCATAGTTGAATGAAGAAAGAATGAATTTGCTTGTCCTTCACACTTTCGGAGGGGCATGACAGCCATCATCATGTTGAATTCTGGTCCCTTGCCTGCTCCTGCTCCTATTTCTTATGATATTTTACAGAGCAATGAAGTAATCAAACAACTGTTTCTAAAGGCTGTACCTTTTTTGTGTAAGTTAGGACTTGTGTGTAGGCTAGAGAGGTATTGTAGGTTGTATAGACCTGGAATCTCAAAAAGCTCAGGTTTCTGGAAATACAAGAAAAATGAGATGCTGTTTGTAGACTAAAATATTGTTTGGCTTTGATCAACAATGCCCATGAACGTGTTTTGCCTTGACAACCCAACCTTTTTTTAGCATCATCATAATTGTGGTCTTGATGAACATAATTTGATTTGCATTGATAGCTTACATCGCTGAAAGCACTTGGCAAATGCATTGGGCTTCCAGTAAATGAACTGAGGTATGCTAAGTTGTCCTGCATACAGAGAATATTTACTTCTCCACATTGATAAATGAATCAGCAAGTTGAGTTTGAGTAATAGTTATAAATCAATATTGATTCATTGCCAAATACAAATGGAACACTTTTAATATTACTCATGACTAAATAGTGGGAGAATTTCAAAGTTTGTTTACACGATATTCTGCATTCTCATTGTTTTACTTTGTACGTCCTCAATGCACTGTTGTAATGATCAGTTTGAACAGTATGCAAGATAAGTTTTTCACCGTACCTTGGTAAATGTGGCAATATTTAAAAAATTATGCATTTACCAGTTTTATTTGGCTTAGTTTGGTGAATTGAGCAATATTATAGACAATCTATTGAATAATTGAAAAGTTCCTATATTTTAAAATATTAATGATTTAAGTAAAAGGAAGAACTGATTTTTTTGTTTTATTCCAAAAATAAGCATGTGACAGTTACTTTGCATAAATCTGTGAATATAGTCTGAGTTTGATACTATCCACATGTTCATCAGCAGTCGGATGACATCAGCATCCTAAACCATTATACCAATTATCCAGACATTACAAAACACTGAACTCTCATGTCGCATCTGTGAGTTTAAGTCAAAGTGAAATGGTTTTTTTTGAAAAAGGCCTATCAATAAAGTGAGCAGTATGAAATTTGCAGTGATTTCCTTGCTTAATTAATTAGATCCACCAGATGGAAGTGAAGAGGCCAATAATAGTGCTCAAAATGTCTATAAACCTGAGCAAAAAGACAGCACAATGGATGAGAAAAAAAGATTTTTAATACACTTCAATCCTGCGTCGCAGTTTGAGATTGTCCTGGTTTGCATCCCTTTTGGCAAACTTACATAAAACTGACCATGTACTGTATTTTACGACCAGATGACTTTTTTTGTAGTGCTCATTGAAGTTAATTTGTATCAGACCCATATTAAAGAGACTTCAAAATCAGTAGGAAGTACAAGTCTGCTTCGTCAGTTTCTTTCATTGCATTCTTTCATTTTTTTAAACTTGTTTTCTCCCCATTGATGATCCATAAATTGTTGTTAAAGACTGATTACGGAAGCACTGTTTTGTGTTAATAGCACGTGCATATTTTTGCTGTTCATTTGGGTAGTGAAACTAACCACATTGAAAGCTGATTGAATAAAAGTGTTACTTCAAGCAATATTGATGCTGTTTAAATTTAGAAACAAATTGATTTAGTTTTAAATGATTTTGAGATATATAACTTTATAATTTAAAATATCTTAATTAAAAGCTCAGATTTCATCCTAGTTAATTGTGGTAACATTGGTGTTGAAGTAGCTATGGTTTTCAGTCATTATGACTTCAACATGTCTGTGATTGATGAGGAATTTCAATTTATGATATCTGGAATTCTTTGTATCTTGGCTCAGTAGCCTTTCAAGGGCATTAATTAACTTGCTAACATTCCAAATTGGGTTGAGGCTAAAGCAACTTTAATTGCTGTTTGAACTTTATGGAGTTTTAAATAAATTGGTAAATATGTTGATAGCTAGTTCACTCTAATGTTGATAACATTAATTTCTTGAGGTGAAATCTTCTATCGGGCAGCTGAATAAGTGGTAGTATTTGCCAGAGGAATATATGATTATTTGTAGTTTTAGCTGTCAATTGTCACCCAGTGATTGATTTAGTTTAATCACCCTGGCTGCTGGTCACATAGATATTCTAATCTTTTCTTTTGCTGTCATAAACTTGAGGTCTGTCTGAAACACTGCTGCCCATATCTTAACTTGTACCATTTTACCAGCCACTTGTATGCTTTTTGACTTAGTTTGGTCCAAATTAAGCCATACCACAATCTGAAAATACTCATTCTTATTTTCATATCGTCCCATATGTTACCTCTACTAACTCAGCAATCTATTTTTGTTCTTCTGAGATAGTTTTGCTAATCAAATTCTGGTCCCTTGATTGCTCCACCAATGATAGCTATCTTTAATCTGTCATGATTACAACTCAAATTCTCTGCCTGAACCTTGCTGTTTCTTTGCACTAAAGATGCTTTGAAACCAATTTCCCTGGCTGTAATTTTGATCATTTACCTGGCATCAATTTTTGTTTAATATATCTGCAGAGTGCCTTAGGATATTTGGCTTTGTTATCATATATATGGATTTGTTGTGGTGGTGCAGACAGTACAGACTTGAAATCGCCTACAGCAGCTTTTTGGGATAACAAATCTTACTCTGCACAAATTCTTCTAATGTCATTGAGAATTAGCTAGATTGCCAGCACTTTAAATTTTACTTCATTGCGAGTTTAAAAACTTTATGTACCAGTGACATGAATGATGCTATGACTAGAACAAATCATTAAAATCAACCCAAAAAGCAGGTGCTGAAAAGTGTTACTTCTGTTTTTACAACTCTGTGCCTGTCTTATCATCAAAGATAATCCTGAACAGTGATGATTTGCATAACTTCTAAATGTGAGAAAAAGGTTCATGTGTTGATTGGTTTACCTCCTAAGTCATTTTAATTTTATTAAAAGTGCATTTATTTAATTTGCCCAAAGGAAAATGAGTAGAGATGCAAGTGAAGAAACACAGATTTAAAGTAAAGACCCTTAAAAACTCAAAAATAGAATTACTGATGCTGAAAATCTGAATTTTGGCCAAGTAGCATCTGTTAACATTTTGGGTCAAAATCCTCTTGTCAAAATGGGGAAAAGAGAGAAATTGTGTTAGCTTTGGTTTGTGGAAGGTAAGGGAGCAATGTGTAGGGTAAAGGATGAGGCCAGGGTTATGATCATAGAATCCTTGAATAGTTAGAACACAGGGGTCACCTGCTCCAATATATTTACATTTGCTCTCCATCCAAAAAGCCTCTGCCCCTGCCACAGCCTCCTCCTCCTCCTCCTCCTCTGTCATGTACCCCTTGGGCTGGTTGTAGTAGATGGGGTTCTACGGTTCCACACAGAAACAGTGGAAGCAAGTCAGCCACAAAAAATTAGTAATGACAGTACCCTTTGGTCCAAATTGTCCACCAATCAAGTTGTACCCCTGGCCTTGTCACATTAGTTTGCAGTTGGTCCACTGAACCCTTGCTAGCATAAACACAGGAGATTCTGCTAATGCTGGAAATTCAGAGTAACACATGCAAAATGCTGCACAAATTCAGCAGGTTAGGTAGCATTTATGGAAAGTAATAAACAGTCAATGTTTCAGGCCACAACCCTTCGGCTGAAATGCTGACTGTTTATGCCTTTCCAAAGATGCTGCCTGATCATAGTTCCTCCAGTATTTTACTGTCCTCCACCACTCTCTCTGGCAGCTTGATCCACATACCCACTTTTTCCTCTAGGAAAAGATGTCCTTCAAGTACCCTTTAAATCTGTGCCCTCTAATTTTTAGAGTTCTTAATCCTGGGAAAATATGAATCGGAATCTAGTTTAGGGTTTATAACCATCCACCTTAAATAGAATGAGGGGCGTATATGTCTATAATATCACCCCTCAGCCTCTGTACTCCAGGGAAGAAAGTTCTAGTTTCTCTTGTGTCTGCCTCTATGACCATAAGACAAAGGAGGAGAATTAGACCACTGAGTCTGCTCTGCCATTTCATCGTGGCTGATTCCATATCCTATACAACCCCATATACCTGATCTCTTGTATCCCTTGATGCCCCAACCAATCAGGAATCTACCAATTTATAATTTAAGTATACTCACGGACTTGGCCTCTGCCGCAGTCTGTGGCAGAGCATCCCATAGACTCACCACTCTTTGGCTAAAAAAGAAATTCTCCTTCTATTGTAAAAGGTTGTCCCTCAGATTTGAGGCTGTGCTGTCTAGTTCTGGATACCCCCAACTGAGGGAACATCCTCTCTACATCCACCTTATCTAGTCCTTTCAATATTCAGTAGGTTTCAATGAGATCCCCATGCATTCTTTTAAATTCTAGTGAGTACAGACCCCAAAGCTGCCAAACGCTCCTCATATGTTGACCTCTTCATTCTTGGAATCATCCTCGTGAACCTTCTCTGAACTCTCTCTAATGACAGTATATCCTTTCTGAGATATGGGGCCCAAAACTGTTGATAATACTCCAAGTGTGGCCTGAACTAGTGCCTTATAAAGCTTCAGCATTATCTCCTTGCTTTTATATTCTATTTCCCTTGAAACAAATGCCAACATAGCATTTGCCTTCTTTACCACAGGCTCAACCTGTGAATTAACATTTTGGAAGTCCTGTACAAAATCTTCTGAGTCCCTTTGAACCTCTGATGTTTGAACCTTCTCCCCATTTAGATAATAATCTGCACTATTGTTCCTTTTACCAAAGTGCATTATCATACATTTCTCAACATTGTATTCCATCTGCTACTTTTTTGCCCATTCTTCCAATTTGTCTTAGTCCTGCTGCAATTGCATTGCTTCCTCAGCACTACCTACCCCTCCTCCCATCTTCCTATCATCTGCAAACTTTGCCACAGAGCCATTAATTGCACTATCTAAATCACTGACAAACAATGTGAAAAGCAGTGGTCCCAGTACTGACACTAGGATCATTACAAGTCACCGCCAGCCAACCAGAAGAATTTCCTTTTATTCCCACTTGCTGCCTCCTGCCTGTCAGCCATTCCTCTATCCATGACAATGTCTTTCCTGCAATGCCATAGGATTTTATCTTGTTAAACAGCCTCACGTGTAGCATCTTATCAAACGCCTTCTGAAAATCCAAGTAAACGACACCGTCTGCCTCTCCTTAGTCCACCTTGCTTTTAACAGATTTGTCAGGCAAGATTTTCCTTTACAGACTTTGACTTAATTTATCATTATTCTCCAAGTACCCTGAAACCTCAGTAACGGACTCCACCACTTTCCCAACCACTGAGGTTATGCTAACTAGCCTGTAATTTCCCCCCCTTCTTTAAGAGTGGTGTGACATTTGAAAAATTCCAGTCCTCTGAGACTATGCCAGAACCAAATGATTCTTGAAAGATCGTGGTCAATACATCAGTTACCTCTTCAGCAACGTCTATCAGAATTTTGGGATGTAATCCATCTGGTCCAGGTGACTTATCCACCTTAAGACTTTTTCAGTTTGCCTAGCACTATTTCCTTTGTAATAGTGTGTCCCTTTGTACTGGTAATATACCTGTGGATCTTGTCTACACCCTTTCCAGCTTAGTGATGTAATCCAACAGCAGTCTTATCACATCTTGTACGGTTCTAACACAAAACTCGATTTGGACTGAGTTAAAAGAATCAATCATTTTCATCAAAAACATTACACCCCTGCTGTATGTAATTGGTTTCAAATCTGCTTTATTATCAAATGCCTACTTATATTATGCTGAAATGCTAGAATTGCTCAGTGGTAACTCTGGTTTCTCTGTCTACAAATTAATGGGTTTAGCTGCTCTGGAGCTTCCGACTCTAAAACACTGGATTAATTTAAAGTTCCATTTGTTATACTAGTTAGGTGCACATAAAAGATTCCATGTACTTTTTAAAGAATGAAGCTATTTCTCTTGTGCAAGGCATACTTGGCAACAGATTTCTTATATAGCCCCAAAAAGAATAAGCTACTTCTCTCATGGTGTGCGTTGTATATAATTACAATATATACATACGATATATGTATTGCTGTATATTTGTAAATGTAAGTAAATCTGTAATGTCTACTCCTTTAAAAGTAATTTGTTGTCCATGTTTACTTAATTAATGGCATGGTGGTATATAAAGGCAAGATCCACTGTCCATCTCTTCCTACAAACTTATGTCATGCAGAATTCCAGTTGTTGAAATAGCTGGAGATGTAATATAATTGGTATTGAAAGCAGCTTTTAATTTTATAATGGTATTGTAGTATGCATGGCATGGTACAGAATGAATATTCCTGCTGACAGACTTTTTTTTACGAAGTGTGAGGGGATGGTGTTTACTGGCAGTGTACAATAAATTAAGAGTTTAGGAATAAAACATGAAAGAAATTTGTGAAGGTATAAATTGGACTTGCATAATAATGGGGATAGATAATCACATGACACTTTTTCTTAAATATTACATCATATTGTTCAGGAAGTGTCATTTAAATTACTTTGAAAAGGGAATGGATGCTAGGTTGTGATCAGAGCTTTCAATTCTGTTGCCTGCTTCAAAAACCAGTCAACTTTGAATAAAAATTATTTATTTGGGTAATGTGTAACTAATCCAGATTAGGTTGAGTTTGGCAACCTTGGACTTCTCCTTTGGCCTTTGAATTTTGAGTACCCACAAGGGCTAGATCTAACTTAACGTTCTTGCTTCAAGATGGCTGGTGTAAGGAAAATGCAATATAACTATACTGCATTTAAGATGTATTTTGTGTTGGGCTACAGAATAAGGATTAAGGATTCAACTGTGCAATGTTGTAGACTTTTGCTACCATTACCCAGTTGAAGTTTTAATGTGATTATTGTTAACAATCATTGCAGTTAATCTGCATCGCAATAATGTGAATCGTGTCAATGAAAAATAAAAATTCAATTGACCTGTAATATAAAGAAACTATACAAATTAATTTAAAAATGTACAATTGCATTTAATGCAATTAATAATGATCCATTTCTAACAATGTACATTTGTTTTTCAACTATTGTATGATGTGCATATTCAAGGCTTCCTGAGCTTTTTGGACATGCTCATCAATTTCCATTCTAACATTCCACTCTTTAATGATGGCAACAGACCTGCGTATGCTGTTTTCTATATGGTGAGCTGTTGATTTTATTGCTACCACTCTTGCTGAGTGGAAGACTCTGTTAAGGGTCAAGCCACATCTGTAGATAGAGAGAATTGACATTCTGGGTTGAAAGCTGGAAGTTGTGATTAAACCATCTCATACACATCAGACTCTCACAGCAGGCGCTCTGTTCTAAGCTTTGTTTTACTGACCAGGCAGAGAAAAAGACTTGAGCCTGTGCTTGAAGCAGTGTAACATTCTCCATTGACTCCCAGAAACTTGTAGCCTATGACTACTCCCAATAGAAAAAGAGCACTTAGAATGGTATTTGGAGCATTGATGCCATGCACTGGAACATACAAAAGTATAAGCAGTGGAAAGAAAAGCCTTGCCTTGCAAACTATCTGTCTGCATCTTCTCCATCTGTGGAAGAGTTTTATAGTTCCCACATTTGTTTGCTTAACTGCATCAGAATCCATAAGATTGTAAGTGGAATCAAGTCATCCACTTTTATTAAGGATGACTACCATTTTTTGCTGAAATCCTTTCCTGGAGACCTTGGAGAGATATTTTTCCATGTCCTTGGTTGATTGAATGAGGGCCTATAGGAATGTGGCACATTAACAGATTGCAGAATATGAACAGGTGTATTAGAAATGCCCTCCAGTGATGACGTTCATGATAAATCAGTGAATAAATAACAAATTGCCACATGAGCAACTGTTGATGACAGATAAAACTGTGTGTCTCTAACTCCTGCAAAATTTTTGGAGATTCACTCATGGTATTTCTTTTTGGTTTTGTTGCTCAGAAGCAAAGCTGGTTTTAAGGTGGTGGACAAATCAGGTTATATAGAAAACCTACAGCACAATACAGGCCCTTCGGCCCTCAAAGTTGTGCCGACTATGTCCCTACCTTAGAAATCACTAGGCTTATCCATAGCCCTCTTTTTCGAAGCTCCTTGTACTTATTCAAAAGTCCCTTAAAAGACCCCATCATATCCACCTCCACCACCATTGCCAGCAACCCATTCAACACACTCACCACTCTCTGGGTAAAAAAAAACTTACCCCTGACATCTCCTCTGTACCTCCTCCCAAGCACCTTAAACCTGTGCCCTCTTATGGCAGCCATATCAGCCCTGGGAAAAAGCCTCTGACTATCCACGCAATCAATGCCTCTCATCATCTTATACACCTCCATCAGGTCACCTCTCATCCTCCATCATTCTAAGAAGAAAAGGCCGAGTTCACTCAACCTATTCTCATAAGGCATGCTCCCCAATCCATGCAACATCCTTGTAAGTATATAACCATGTAACCATATAACATTTACAGCATGGAAACAGGCCATCTTGGCCCTTCTAGTCCGTGCTGAACGCTTACTCTCACCTAGTCCCACTGACCCGCACTCAGCCCATAACCCTCCATTCCTTTCCTGTCCATATACCTATCCAATTTTACTTTAAATGACAATACTGAACCTGCCTGTACCACTTCTACTGGAAGCTCGTTCCACACAGCTATCACTCTCTGAGTAAAGAAACTCCCCCTCGTGTTACCCTTAAACTTTTGCCACCTAACTCTCATCTCATGTCCTCTTGTTTGAATCTCCCCTACTCTCAATGGAAAAAAACCTATCCACATCAACTCTATCTAAAGTCCCCCCTCGATCTTCTATGCTGCAAAGAATAAAGACCTAACTTGTTCAATCTTTCCGTGTAACTTAGGTGCTGAAACCCGGGTAACATTCTAGTAAATCTTCTCTGTACTCTATTTTGTTGACATCTTTTCTATATATAAATCTCCTCTGCACCCTTTCTATGGCTTCCACATCCTTCCTGTAGTGAGGCGATGAGAACTGAATAGGGCTATAAGAGCAGTGCAGTCTAGAAAGTAGCCATTCAGCTCACTGTGTTGACCATCATGTTTATCAACATTAATCCCACTTGCCTGTATTAATTTGACATCCCTGTATGCCTTGCTCACTCAAGTACTTTTCCTAATGTTGCTTAAATGCTGTTATTATTACTATTCCACCACTACCTCCTGCAGATCATTCTAGACATCAGCTCCTCTTCGTGTGTGTGTGTTGGGGGGGGGGGGGGTGGAAATTAGCCCTGAATCCTCTTCTGAAATTCCTCCTTCTATGTGATGTACTTTTAGCCACTTCTACCAATGGAAACAGACATTGTCTGTCTAACTTGTCTGTTCCTCAAATAATTGTATAAACCTCAAACATGTCGCTGCTCGGTCTTCTCTTCAGAGAGAGAAAAATGTTTATTCAATCTCAACTGGTAACTTGAGCCCGTCAATCTAGGCAAATCATTGTGACTCTTTTCTGCATCTTCTCTTGATCATATCTTTTTTGTAGTGTGCCAACTAGAACTGCATATAGTACTCCAAGTTTGGCCTAACCAAAGTTTTCTGCAAATGTAACATGATGCCCCAGCTTCTGTACTTGATGCCATGACTAATAATGGCAAGCATGACATATGTTACCTTCGCCGCCCTGTCTAACTGTATTGGTGCTTTCTGGGAATTAGCACTAGGCCTGTGTTTAACAGTACTTCCCGAGGACATTCTATTCATTGTGGATATCCTGACTTGGTTTAAATTCACAAAATGCATCACTTTTTGCACTTGTCTTAGTTAAATACTATCTGCTATTCCTTTTCCCACTTTCCCAGTTTATCTAGATTCTGTTATGACCTTCTTCACTGTCCACTAATTTAACAATTTTTGTGTCACATAAGCCGTTAATCAAGTCACCTGCATTCTCGTCCAAATCATTTAATATATGTTAAATTTGTTACCACTGATAACAAGCTTCCTGTGAAAATCTTCCATCTAGTACCTCTGCCTCATACCACCAAGCCAATTTTGCATTCATTTGGCTAATTGATGATGGATCCTTTATGTTTTTGCCTTCAGGACCAGCTTACAACGTAGGACCTTGTTAATGGTCTTGTTAAGTCCATGTAGACAGTGTTTACTGCTCTCCCTTCATCAGTCTGCTTGGTTACCCTTTTTTCATGCTTAAGCACATGCTGACTATTCCCAATTAGTCCTTGCCTTTCCAAATGCAAATGAATTGTTTCTCAGAATCCTTTCCTATAACTTTTTTTACCCAGTAATGAAAGATTCTCTGGTATATTCTTGAATCCTTTTAAAATAAAGGCACAGTGTTAGTTATCCTCCTGCCTTTTGATGCTTCACAGGTGCTACCAAAGATTTCTGCTAAGGTCCAAACAGTCTGCTCTATTTCTTCCCATAACATCGTAGAAAACACTTGGTTAGGCCCTGGTGAATCATCTACATTTAGTCCTCCAACACCACTTTCATATCTTCAAAGCAGCATATACTGGGCGTACTTGGTGTTAAATGTTATAGAAAAGGAAGAATACATCTCTGCAGTTTGAAATAGGACAATTAACACTATTTATTTCCTGCTTGTATCATTTGGCGTCAGTGAACCTTTGAGTAAAACCAGATGGTGCTACTGATTTTATTTGTGAATGTAAAGATCGGTGATCAAGGTATACACATTTTAAATAAGTATCTTGTTGATAAATGGCAATATTTTTTGAACTGTTAAGATGTGCTTCATGCAGATTGGGGATATTAATTCTTGAAAATGCTTTATCTCCAACTTCCAAAATGAGCTACCATAGGAAGCTAATAAAATTGTAAATAGTTCAGCAGCCTAAGTAGGTGGCTCTATTAAACCATTGTTAGCATAGTGGTTGTATAAATTGTTTGCATAAGTTTAGTGTCACAACTTTAATGCTCTATTTATTAATGCTTTTGGTGCTTTTATGTACTTCTGGTTTGGCTTAAAGTATGAATCATTATCTAGCATGTTAATCGAGCATCTAACTTCTGTTGCTGATTGTGTAGTTTTTGGGATGCTGTGGGGTTGGCACCAAGGTACTATAAAGAGTGGTCAATTTTAAATAAGTTATTTTTTTTCTTTCTGGCATTATTTTCAGTTAATATTGAAAATATTTAATATGCTTATTGATTTTAAGTTCAATTAGAAACTTCATTTGATCAAGGACAAACCTCACTGTGGAAGTAGATCATACGATAGGTTGAGCAAGCTAGGGATATTCCCTTTGGAATAAAGGAGGATGAGGGGTGACTTCATAGAGCTGTACAATGATGAGAGGCATTGATGGCCAGAGACTTTTTCCTTGGGTGGAAATGGGTACTATGAGGGAGCATAGTTTTAAAGTGATTGAAGAAAAATGTAGGAGGGGTTAGAGTGGTAGGTGCGTGGAATGCACTGCCGGGGTGGTGGTGACAGATACATTTGGGACTCTTGGATAGGTACATGGATGAAAGAAAATAGAAGGCTATGGGGGAGGGAAGGGTGAGATTAATCTTGGAGTAGGTTAAAAGGTTGGCACAATATCGTGGGCTGAACGGATTTTTCTGTTCTATACTCAATAGAAATAGAAATAAAATATTGATGGCATTTTAAGTGAAATAACTATCAAAGGCTATAAAATTTTGATTTATAATGCAGTGGATCCCTATTAATTAGGACACATCAGGACCAATATATTTTGGCTCAATTGAGTGGCTGTCCCAATTAATCAAAGTTTTGTTAAAGTAGCTAAAAAGGTATTTTAAAAAAACAAAATAATTTTAACTGGGTAGCAAGTTGTGTATTTAAATGAAATACAGAACAAATTAGAACACTATCAATACTACTACAGTACTATAAGGACACATTAGTTCCTAATGGTTATCAACAAAGGAATTTATCCAGTGTATGCTGCTATGTTCTTTTGACTATTAGTGAACAAAATCAGCATAGACACCTGGTGGTGATTATGGATTGCCTTCGTGCAATGTTTTCAAAGATTGCATTCTCCAAATATTCATTTCATTGTAACATTTAAGATGGTGTTGAAACCTTCAAATTTTGTGTTGTTCCTAACTTTCTGAAGTGGTGAAATCTTTTCATTTTTGCTCCCAACTGTTTCTAGCATCTCCAAGCCCAAATGTTTGAAACTGAAAATGGCAAAACAGTTCTTAATTATTGTGTTTGCTCTTAATTGTCTTGCTGCTTATTTCTCACTAACTATCTGTAACAAAAGTCACTGTATTTTGACACAAACACATGTAACTGACACTAAAAAATACTACTGTCTAATTGTTGTAATGGTTAACTGTCTCACAAGTGCATTCAACTGATGTTCATCCTGTCCCAATTAAATGGCGTAGTGTCCCAAATAAATGAAAGGAATTCTGGCTATTTTCTTGATCAGTTTTTTTTGTTTGAGAGTTGTCTCAAATAAGTGACTGCTCCGATTAAACAATGGCCCAATTAACCGGAATCTATTGTATCTGTAAATGTCTGATGCAAGTTGATGATGTGGTACAGTTATTGCACATAAATAATTTTCCTTAACACAAATATTGGTGGGAGTAGTTGGACTGATAAATGAGGTATGGGTTACCAGTTGATATGATTTGAGTTGGTATTTGTTAGGCGTCTTTATTGTATGCTAAAACAATTTAAATATTAATTTCCTTTCATTTGTTTCTGGGATCCAGATGTCACCTAGAAGAACAGCATTGGATGCTCATTCCTAGTTGTCCTGAAAAATTCTGATGAGCAACTGCTTTGAGCTACTTTAGTCCTTGTGTTTTTATCTATTCCCACAATGTAATAGGGTAGACAGTTGTGTTTTTGACCCTGTTGAGGTCGAGCATTGGTAACATACTTCAAAACTATATCTTGCATGATTTGGAGAGAAATTTGTTGATTGTGGAATATCCAAGTGAAATGTATGCAGAGGTTGGGTGGTAAATTCATAATTGCAATATTTTGATGTCTCCTGACAAGTATTTGAAATATGAAAATCCAGTAATAGTGGTGTGTAATGAGATCTTAAGTAATACTGTAATTGCAAGAGAACCGTCAAATTGTTACATGAAGAATGTATATACAGCTTAGAATTTCATTGATTAATTTGTCTATCATTTTAGGATAAGATATTTATCCATTTTAAGTGAAATTTTTTTGATATTTTCATCAATTTTCCTAAATTTTATAATATCTATTTAGTCAGTGTTACTGCAAGCCTAAGAAGCCTAAATCTACTAAGAAGTTACGAGTGGTTAATTTTGCCTTCATGCATTGAAATAGCCTGCTGATATTTTTCCCCCTCAGTCTGTAAAGTATCATGAAATTGTCTCTCGTGTATTCTCTTCAGACCTTACATTTTCCCAAGCACACTTTGTAGGTCATTTTAGCTTTGAGTTGCATCTTGCACTTTGGACCTTTGGTTGTGAACCTTGCTTTTTAAAAAATGTATACAAATAGTGCATTAAATTGCATTGAAGTACAAAATATTTGAAATGAGTTTTTACCGTAGTTACATTCAAAAATTTCATTTACTCAGTTTTACAAAATTCTATTACTTTTTCTGGTTTTTAGATAATTAAGATTTATGTTGAAGTATAATGGTGCTATTAGCTTTTATATGGATTGCCTGACTGAACACTGCCAATTACCATTTTGTTTCATTGGGGCTTGAAGCAATGAGTTTTAACTAGTCAGGAAGAAAATGTATTTATTGCAGTAGTGATTTACATTAAATTACAATTTGAATGTTAAGTATGACCAATGTTAATTTTAGTAGTTATGTGTTTTCTTTTGATTTGGTAGAAAAACAGACTATTGTAGATCAGTGGGGTACCACTAACAAATTCTAGATATATTTTGGACCATTTGCTGACAGCTTGCCTCTCTCCCCAGTTTTTCCACAATGCAAATAAGTGTAATTTTTGTAATATTTTATCATATTTGTGAAGTAAACGAGGTTTAACTTGTGTGAAATCTTCATTAGGAAGTATGTCATCAAAGTGCCATTCACTGTCCTTGTTTTATTATGAACAGTAGCGGTCTGCTTTTCATCTCTGACACAGTGCAGCACTTGTTTGGTTGAAGAATCGACTAATAAGTAAGCTTGACATCTGGTGTGTCTTTAACTAAAGTATATGTGAGCGATGAACTGATAGGAGGCTTCCTCTTGGGACCTTCTAACTCCAGATTACAGCAGTTAATGGAGAGATGGGCAGTTGGCTGCGTTTTGCTCCCGTGTGTTTATCTGTGGCTGATTAATGGTGGCAGTAAAAGCTCTCTCTCCACTTTGAGTAATTTACAGTCAGCAGTGTCTCTGAGGGTTTATAAATCAGAGGAAATAATGTGCTGAAGACAGCCTGGTTTTTTGAGAATGAGAGGATTTAATTGAATGACATTGGCAGTTTTTGACAATATTATTAGCACTTGTTTTAGAACTATTGTGTATAGTCATCTGCATCATTATCTACATTAGCAGAACAAACTGCAGTGCTCAACGTTTTATGTTCCATTGACAATTCCTTATTTGTTGGGTAACATCAATGTTGTTTGCATCAGGCTGAACTTTTAGATTTATAATCTTGGTACTCTAGAATGAGGTAGATGCCCAAATTTATTTTGGCACAAATTGAATCCAAGACTACCATGGCTGACTGTCTAGAGAAATGTTAATTTTAATTTGAAAATTTTACACAGATGTTGATTATAAAGGAATTAGGAGATTCGAAGTACATTAAATAGTTTGTATGTCAGTGTTTAGGAAAATGAGTATGTGAGCACCACTGGGAATGCTTAGGTACTTTGAACAAATGCATTTCTGTGCACCTGATGTTTGTGCTTGGGCTACGTCCATTGTGAAGTGCTTCTCAAGAGGCATGGCTAATGACTGAGTAGAACATAATATCTTATTACAAATGGAGATAAAATTATAAAGGGGAAAAGTTATTTTACTTTTCCTGAATGTCTTTAACAATTTAGTATTAGTCTGCATATCACAATTACTCATCCACAAACTGGACAAATATAATAAAGCAGTCATGATTTTTTAATTTGCAGCATGAAATTTACCTTAAGTACCTCCAAATTTTCTTGTCTCATGCTGTTTTATGTAGTTGCCTACTTGAGCATGACTTGACAGGTTGCCAACTTTTGACAACCTCATTTTTGTGAGCTTTATTTTCAAATGCTAGGATATTAATGTGACTGCTTAATGTTACTGATCATTCATCAGAACAAAGAAGAGCTTAAAAATATTTTTTTTACTTTATTGGAAGACGGTGGAGACAGGCTATTTCGATTTGGTTGGAAACAGACAATGAATGAGATCACATGTTGTGGATGAGTTGCAGCTGATTGGTCTGATGGTAATGTAGATGTTTAAGTGCAGAAAAGTGAGAAAGAAAAATATTTGAGACAAAGATTGTAGTTGCTGGAGATTGCAAATAAAAGCAGCATCTGCGGAGAGAGTTTTTTGTTGAGAATGTGGAGAAAGCTGTCTGATGGACCATGTGAACTTGAACAGGATGGAGTTTGTCTGCACAGTTTATGTAACTTTGGATTTCTGTGAGAGAGCAGGAGGCAACATTAGTATAGTCATTAGGGTATCCAACGAATAGGTGAAGAGCCTGAGTAGGACTGAAACAAGACCTCTTTCCCTATTCCCCACAGTGAGATGAGCAGAGTTTGGAACCCATGTGAGTTTCTGCAGCTAATTGATGAAGCTTTTCATTGTTACATCCACCGAAGTATAATTAAAAAAAAATGTTTTGCATGTCATACATACAGATCATTTCATCACATCAGTACATTGAGGTAGCAAAAAGGGAAAAGCAGTAATAGAATGCAGAAAATAGGGTTGCAGTTAGCAAGGAAGAGCAGTGCAGGCACCAAGGTACAAGGCCACAATGAAATAGACTTGTAACACTCAGTAACGTTGGCTGCATAAGTCTAGGGAAGACACCCTCTGGCCCTGCCAAGCAAGGGAGGTTGAAGTGCAAGCCTCCCAAATCCCTCTGCTTGTGTGGATGCTGTGTGATTTGTTACTCTGTTACAAATAAGTAGCACGAAATAACAGACAGTACACAGCTTACAATTAAAAGATTTGGCTTCATAATTAATTTGACTAAAGAGTTAGTAAAGGAAAAGCAAAAGGGAAAAGGGCCCATTTAAAATGAAACGGTCTAATGTGCACAAGTTGGAGATCACGGTTTCCCCTTCACTGATCCTCCTTCGATCTTCCTGGGCTTCATCGAATCACAGTTCCACTCTGGGTCGACTCCTCCGACCTCTCCTCTCCACGTCTTCTTTCAAAAGCCCCAAGCCCAACCTTAGTGTCCCTCACCAGAGAAACCTCCCCTGAATCCATTCACCCCAACTGGATGGCACACATTTCTCCTGTCTCTTATCTTCAACTGTAACCCAAACAAGCAGCTTGTACAGAAAACAGAAAAGCATAAGAGAAAAAATATGAACCATGTGAACCAGGGCATCACAGACTCTTGAACTCACAATCTGTGTTATCGTACAAGGGGACCATTCAATAGTCATAACAGCAGGTAAGAAGCTATTCTTGATATGTACTTCCAGGTGTTTATCTTCTGCTTGATTTGAGGAGGAGGGGAAAGTTAGAATGTCGGGTGGGAGGAGTCTTTAATTATTTTGGCTGCTTTACTGAGGCATCAAGAAGTGTTGTCAGAACCAACAGAAGGGAGGCTGGGTTTCATGATGTGCTGAATTACATACACAACTCTGCAGTTTCTTGCATCTTGGAGCTGCTGAGCAGTTGCATATTGAGCAATGATGCATCTGGGTATAATGCTTCCTACAGTGCATATATAAAAAATTGGTGATGGTCATTCTGAATTTCTTCAAGATGGTGAATTTCTTTAGTCCCCTGAGGAAGTAGAGGCACTGGTGTGCTTTCTTCATCATGGATCAGGGCTGGCTATTTATGTTATTTACTCCTAGAAGCCTGAAGCTTTCATCCTCAGCAACATTGATGTAAACAGTAATGTGTGCACTGCTGAGCTCCCTGAAGGCTATTACCAGCTCTTTGTTTTGCCTTTATTGAAGGGGAATGTTGTTGCCAAAAGCTACTCTTATTCAAGAAGGTATTCATTGTGGGAATGAACTGAGCCAGGTGAAGGAGAGTGATATTGAACGTAATCTCATTGGTCCTCTGTACAAGAAAGAAGTGAGGGCCCTGATAGAGAATAGAATTGTAGAAGTTGGATGCCTGTAATGGAAATGAACCAGTTAGAATTGGGAAACTATACACCGTCAAAGTGACAGACAGCATCTGAGGTATCGTGGATGCAAGTAGGAAGAACAGGGTTCGTAGTTGGTTGGAAGAAATTCTGAAGAAAATGAACTGAAGCAATGAGTCAGTGAGGATAGTCCTGCTTATGGTACTAGGGGAAGAGTGGGTTGTTTGAGCCTCAGTCTTCTGAATATAATGTTGTGAAGGGAATATATTGGGAGAAAACATGGCGAGCAACTATCTGAGAAATAATGGCTTAGTGTGGGGTCATAGTTGAATGCAATGTGAAGTATCAGAACTAGTGTCTACTCTGATGTCTATCAGAGAGTACCTCTCAGGGCAGTTTGTGCAAGGTTCTCCTGTGGTAATTCCCTTCAGCAACAAGTATACCCCTTTTGGATATTGGGTCTGATGACCTATCAGGGCACAGCAACAGTCAACACAGTGGTACTGTGGCTGGCTTTGAGGCTCAGGGAAGGGTAAAATCAGGCAGAGTGATAGTGATAGAGGGATAGAAGACTTGATTGATAGAGGAATGGAAAGCAGATTCTATGGCTGTGAAAGAGAAGCCAGGATGGTGTGTGCTTCCCAGGTGATGGATCCAGGATGTTTGAGCAGCTGAGAAGATTCTCAAGAGGAAGGGTGAGAACCCCTTTGGCATCATTGACATAAGTAGAAAGGGGAAAGACGTCCTGCACAGTGAGTATAGGGAGTTAGGGAAGATGCTGAAGAGCAGGACCTCCAAGATAGTGATCTCTGGATTACTCCGGTACCATATGCTGATGAGGGTAAGAATAGGATGATAGTTAGATGAGTGGTGTAGGGGGCAGAGTTTGATTTCTGGATCATTGGGATCTCTTCTGGGGGAGCTATGACAAGTATTGAAAAAATAGCAGGTTAAACATGAATCCAAGGGGGACCAAAATCCTTCTGGGCAAGTTTGCTAGAGCTGCTGCGGAGGGTTTAAACTAATTTGGCAGGGGGATGGGAACTGGAGTGATAGAACTGAGGATGGGACAATTGCTATACCAGACAATGGATTGTGTTTCGTGAGACTGTGGAAGGACAGGTGGGATGATAGAGGAAAATTGAAGTCAGTGGGATGAGTCGAAGTGTAACTTGGGGGCAAAATTGAAAAGGGTGATTAATACAGGACTGAAGGTGTTATATTTGAATGCATGCAGTATACATAATAAGGTAGATGACCTTGCAGTGCAGTTAGGGATTGGCAGATTTGACATTGTGGGCAACATTGAGTCATGGCTGATAGAAGATCATAGCTGGGAACTTAATATCAAAAGGACATAATCAAGGATGAATTTCCACAGGAGATAGAAAATGCATGTAAAACGGGCTATGTTACAATGGTCATGGGGGATTTCAATATGCATGTAGATTGGGAAAATCAGGTTGGTGCTGGATGCCAAGAGAGAATTTGTAGAATGCCCACAAGACTATTTTTGATTTTTTTTAAAAAAAGAGCATCTTGTGGTTGAACCACTAGCATAAAGCCGCTTCTGCATTGTGTGTTGCCTGATCAACCAGATTTGATGAGGGAGCTTAAAGTAAAGGAACCCTTATAGGCAGTAATCATAATGATAGAATTCACCCTGCAGTTTGAGAGGAAGAAGCTGAAGTCAGATAGGTCAGTATTACATTGGAGTAAAAGGAATTACAGAGACATGAGAGAAGAGCTAGCTGAAGTTGTTTGGAAAGGGGACACCAACGGGGATGATGACAGAATGGCAATGGCTGGAGTTTCTGGAGACAATTCTGAGGGTGCAGTATAGATGTATCCCAAAGATGAAAAGTATTCTATAGGGAAGATGAGGCTATTGTGACTGACAAGGGAAGTCAAAAGCAGCATAAAAGCACCAGTTAGTGGGAATTTAGAGGATTGGGATGCTTTTAAAAATCAACAGAAGACAACATTTTAGAAAAAGGGAGAAGATGAAATCTGAAGTTAAACTAGCAATAATATAAGTGGTTTTAAAGTTTTTTTCAGACACGTAAAGAGTAAAAGAGAGATGAGGGTAGCTATTGGACTCCTAGAAAAAGATGCTGGAGAGGTAGTCATGGGGATAAAGAAACGGATGAACTTAAGTTATTTTGCATCAATTGTCACTGTTACTAAGGAAAAGGTGCTTGGGAAGCTGTAAGGTTTGAAGTTAGTTGAGTCGCATGGACCATATTGACTACACCTCCGGGTTCTGACAGAGGTAGCTAAAGAGATTTTGAGACATTAGTAATGAATCTTTCAAGAATCATTAGATTCTGGAAGGGTTCCAGAGGACTGGAAAATTGAAAACTCTACTCTTTAAGGAGGGAGGGAGCCAGAAGAAAGAAAATTATGGCTTAAGTGTTTGGGAAAATATACAAATCCACTATTAAGGAGGAGGTTTCAGGATACTTGGAGGTGCATGATATAGTAGGCCAAAGTCAGCATGGTTTCCGTGAGGAGAAATCTTGCCTGACAAATAATTCTTTAGGTGCCATGGTAGCACAGCGATTAGCACAAAGCTATTACAGTTCATGGAATTAGAGTTCGAAGTTCAGCCCTGGATTCCTCTCCAACGAGTCTCTTTCTGTCTTTGCCATGGAATGGTTGGCATAACATTGTGGGCATCACTGAGTTGTGGCTGAAAGAAGGCCATAATTGGGAACTTAACATGAAAGGATATACTTTGTATCGAAAGGCCAGGCAGGAAGGCATAGGCGGTGTTGTGGCTCTGTTGGTAAGAGATGGAATTACATCTTTAGAAAGCGGTGACATAGGGTCAGAGAATGTTGAATCTTTGTGGGTGGAGTTAGAAATTGCAAGGGTAAAAAAACATGTGAATCATATATAGGTGTTCAGGTAGTAGCCAAGATGTGGGGTTGAGTTTGTAAAGGGAGCTGGAAAAGACATGTAATAAGGGTAATGACACAATTGTAATGGGAGATTTCAGTATGCAAGGGGATTGGGATAATTGGGTTGGTATTGGATCACAAGAGAGGGAATTTGTTAAATGCCGATGAGTTGGCTTTTTAGAGCAGCTTATGCTTGAGTCTGCTCGGGGAAAGGCTATTTTATATTGGGTGTTGTGTAATAACCCAAATCTTATTAGGGAGCTTAATGTAAAGGAACCTTTAGGAGGCAGTGATCATAATATGATTGAATTCATACTGCAATTTGAGAAGAAACATAATCAGATGTATCAGTATCAGAATGAAATAAAGGGAATTACAGAGGCACAAGAGAGGAACTTGCCTGGGTGGATTGGAGGAGGATACTGACTGAATGATGGCAGAGCAGAGAAGGCTGAAGTTTCTGGGAATAGTTCAGAAGGTACAGGATGTATATGTCCACAGAGTTCTCAAATGGCAGGGGTAACTGTGACTGACAAGGGAAGTTAACGACTGCATAAAAGCCAAGGAAAGGGCATATAAGGTAGCAAAAGTGAGTGGGAAGTTGGATGATGGGCAAGATTTTAAAATTTAACAAAAGGTAACTAAAAAAGCTATAAGAAGGGAAAAGATGAAATATGAGGGCAGACTAGTCAGTAATATAAAGCAGGATACCAAATTTTTTTTTCCGGTTATATAAAGAGTAAAAGGGAGGTGAGAGTTGATATTGGACCACTGGAAAATGATGCTGGCGAGATAGTAATAGGGAACAAAAATGGCAGATGAACTTAATGGGTATCTTTCACTGTGGAAGACATTAGCAGTGTGCCAGAGGTCCGTGAGCGTCAGGGAGCACGAATGGGTGCCATTGCTATTGCAAAAAGAGAATGAGTTTGCCTGGCACCTAAGGTCTTAAGGTGGATAAGTCACCTGGACCAGATGAACTACATCCCAGAGGTCAAAAGAGAGGTTGCTGAAGAGATGAGGAATGCATTGGTCATGATCTTTCAAGAGTCATTTGATTCTGGCATGGTCCTGGAGAACTGGAAGATTGCAAATATCACTGCTGTTACGTATTCGGGCAACAATAATATAGATGAGTTAGGCAAGGGGTTTTATAACGAATAACACGTTTATTAAACACTGATAACAAACCCCCTTCAAATGTAAACAAACCCAAACAATGATCCGAGCTCAGCTGCTGACAGCTGGTCAGACAGTTCTTAATAGCTTTGCAGTCTCAAACAGTCTTTAAAGTAGTATTGAAAAAAACTCAGCTTTTTTAAAACGATATGTCGAAAGAAAGCAGTATTTTAAAACGATATGCCGACAGTTCAAAAGCTCACGGTACTTTTAAAAGGAGAGACTTTTTAAAGCGATTTAAATTCTCTTCCACGTCGATGTCCTTCGATTCCCAGCGTCGAACTCCCACGTCGAATTTTATTAAATATAACAACTTAAAGTGACTGACCTCTCTTCCACACTATTCTCAAACCCTTTCTGGTCATCCCAGGGGTCAACAGCGAGAATAGTCAACGAAATCCTTCCGAATGAGGATCAAACAAGGTCGAAGTCAATCCATCGAAAATCGATTCTTCTCGATCTCCATTTTCCAAACTTTTCTTCACTCTCCCTTAGCAAAGAAACCGTTGGCTCTGACCTTTTAAACTTTAGGCATTATACAAAACTTCATTTTTAACTAAACTGCGTCATCACATTAAATCACACAGTGATATGAAGTCATCTTGGCAAATCCAGCCACGAACTGCCCCACCTGACAGGGTGGCTCTCCCTTTTATACCCTGTAGAAAAAACCTGTCACATGACCTCTACTGGCGGGAAAATGACATCACTCCACCATTACCTCATGTCCAGTATAACTTCAACCCCAGTCACGTGACAAGGGTACCACTGTCATGTGTCACGGGTACGTAACACTGCACTCTTTAAGAAGGGAGGAAGGCAAAAGAAAGGAAATTATAGGCCAGTTAGACTAACCTCAGTTGTTGGGATAGTGTTGGAGTCTATTATTAAGGATGAGGTTTTGAGGTACTTGGAGAGTAATGATAAAATAAGTAGAAGTCAGCTTGGTTTCTGTAAAGGGAAACCTTGCCTGCCATATCTGTAGAATTCTTCAAGGAAGTAACAAGTAGGGTGGAGAAAGGAGAGGCAATGGATGTCATTTAATTGGTGTTTCAGAAGGCGTTTGGTAAGATGCCACACATGAGGCTGCTTAACAAGATACAACCCTGTGGCACTGCAGGAAAGGTAGTGGCATGGATAGAGGAATGGCTGACAGGCAGGAGGCAGTGAGTGGGAATAAAAAGGACCTTTTCTGATTGGCTACCAGTGACTGGGGCCAGTATTGGAACCATTACTTTTCAAATTGGTTGTTAATGATTTAGATAATGGAATTGCTAGCTTTGTGGCAGAGGTTTCAAAGGTACATTTAATGTCAGAGAAATGTATACAATATGCATCCCAAAATACTTTTTTTTTGCCACTATCCACGAAAACAGAGTGCCCCAAAGAACGAATGACAGTTAAATGTTAGAACCCCAAAGTTCTCCACCACCCCCAGCTCCCCTCCCTCCTGCATGTAAGTGGCAGCAAGCAACGATCCCCCCCCGCCCCCCCACTGGCAAAAAAAAGCATCGGCACCTGCCACCGAGCACTCAAGCATGCAGCAAAAACAACAGCAGACACAGATTTGCAATACTCCAATGACTACGCATTCATCTTGTATTTGACGTACCACATGTTCTCTCTCTCTCCCTTTCCCTAATAAGGCAGAAAGATGCCTCCGTTTCACAGAAGAGGGAGACATACCAAACAACTCGCTGGTTTACGATGTTAAAAGTCTGTTGCGTTGCTTTTTCTGAGCTCTGTGCCCAAAGATCTCAGGTCTCTGGACGCACAGCCAAAGATCTTCCAGCTCCCACGACACAAGGGTTCGGGACACTGACCTTTGAACCACCCGTCTCCAGAGCCCCAAGATCCTAGGCCTCCAAAGGCAAGCCGAACTCTTAGGCCATGCCCTTGGCATGTCAGATAACAGCCAGTGTGAGAGCGGGCCCCATTCCTGCAAAGAACCAAAGTTAGTGTGTAACTCCAAGTCAGGGTCTTCAAAAGAACCCTGAAAAGGAAACATAGAGATATTAAAGATGGAAATAGAACTGTTTCCGAAGATGTAAGCAAAGGAGTCACTGTTTAGCGCCATCTTAACTAAGCTCTGCCCTCTGAATGGCTGATTTGAAGATAGGTGGAGGGGTAGGTTGTGCTGAAGAAGCAATGTGATTACTGCAGGCCTTGGACAAATTGGAAGAATGGGCAAAAAAAATGGCAGGCAGAAAACAGTGTTGGGATGTGTGAGTCTTCTGGGAGTCCTCGTGCAAGTCTCCCAGAAGGTTAATTTACAGGTTGAGTCTGTGGTAAAGAAGGCAAGTGCAATTTTGGCATTTATTTTAAGGGGAATAGAATATAAAAGCAAGGAGGTAATGCTGAACCTTTATAAGTTACTATTTCAGGTTGCACGTGGAGTATTGATAACAGTTTGGGGCCCCATATCTCAAAGGACATGTTGTCTTTGGAGGGAGTCCAGAGGAGGTTCACAAGGATGATTCTGGGAATGAAGGGTTTAACATAGGAGTATTTGGCAGCTTTGGGCCTGTACTGCTGGAATTTAGAAGAATGCGTGGGGATCTCATTGAAACCTACCAAATGTTGAATAGACTAGATTGGGTAGATGTGGAGAGGATGTTTCCTATGGTGGAGTCATGACTAGACTGAACTCCTGCCTCAGCAAGGACCTGGACCCATTGCAATTTACCTATCGCCACAATAGGTCAAGAGCAGAAGCAATCTCAATGGCTCGCCACACGGCTTTAGACCACCTGGACAACACTTACGTCAGGATGCTGTTCATCCACTATAGCTCAGCAGTTAATACCATCATTCTCACAATCCTGTTTGAGATTTTGCAGAACCTCGGCCTCTGTACCTCACTCTGCAATTGGATCCTCGACTTCCTAACTGGAATACCACTATCTGTGCGGATTGCTGATAACATATCCTCCTCGTTGACGATCAACACTGGCGCACCTCGGGTGTGTGCTTAGCCCACTGCTCTACTCTCTGTATACACATGATCTATAAATTTGCTGACGATACAACCATTGATGGTAGAATCTCGGGTTGTGACGAGAGGGTGTACAGGAGTGAGATATGCTAACTAGTGGAGTGTTGCCGCAGCAATAACCTGGCACTCAACGTCAGTAAGACGAAAAAGCTGATTGTGGACTTCAGGAAGGGTAAGACAAAGGAACACATACCAATCCTCATAGGGGGATCAGAAGTGGAGAGAGTGAGCAGCTTCAAGTTCTTGGGTGTCAAGTTCTCGGTGGATCTAACCTGGTCCCAACATATCGATGTGGTTATAAAGAAGGCAAGACAGCAGCTGTACTTTATTAGGAGTTTGAAGAGATTTGGCATGTCATCAAATACACTCAAAAACTTCTATAGTTGTACTGTGTAGAGCATTCTGACAAGCTGCATCACTGGTATGGAGGAGCTACTGCACAGGACTGAAAGAAGCTGCAGATGGTTGTAAACCTAGTCAGCTCCATCTTGGGCACAAGCTTACAAAGAACCTAGGACATCTTTAGGGAGCATGTCTCAAAAAGGCAGTGTCTATTGTTAAAGACCTCCAGCACCCAGGGCATGTACTTTTCTCACTGTTACCATCAGGAAGGAGGTACAGAAGCCTGAAGGCACACACTCAGCGATTCAGGAACAGCTTTTTCCCCTCTGCCATCTGAATCCTAAATGGTTATTGAATCTTTGGACACTAACTCACTTTTTAAAAAAATATACATTATTTCTGTTTTTGCACTTTTTTTGATATTTTTGATTATAATATATGTAATTGATTTATTATTTTATTAAAAAATTATTTATTTTTTTCTCTGCTAGATTATGTATTGCATTGAACTGCTGCTACTAAGTTAACAAATTTCATGTCACATGCCGGTGATAATAAACCTGATTCTGATTCTGATTCAAGAACTAGAGGGCACAATCTCAGAATTGAGGGGTGACCTTTTAGAAAAGAGGTAAGGAGGAATTTTTTTTAGCCACAGGGTGGTGAATCTGGAATGCTCTGCTACAGACTGCGGTGGAGGCCAAGTCTGTGGGTATATTTAAAGCGGAAGTTGATTGTTTTCTGATCGGTCAGGGCATGAAAGGATATGGTGAGAAGGCAGGTGTCTGGGGTTGAGTGGGATCTGGGATCAGCCATGATGGAATGACAGAGCAGACTCGATGGGCTGAATGGCCTAATTCTCTTCCTATGTCTGGTGGTCTAACGTGAGGATTTTCTCCTAGACTTCCAGTTTCTTCCCACAATCCAAGGACATACCGGGTAGGTTAATTGGTCATTTTAAATTGTCCTGCGATTAGATTAGGGTTAAACTGGAGTTGTCATGGGTTGCAGGGCAGGTCAGCACGAAGGGCCAGAAGGTCCTATTCTCCACTGTATCTACAAATAAAAATAGAATAAATAAATAACATGCAGGATAGACAAAGGTCGTTGTGCAGTCGTGATCACTTGCTGAAGTGCTTTTTGGTCTATCTTGTTGCAGCTAGCGTACAGTATTATCATACAGTAGGTCAGTGTGCTCTTAATTTAAAGCTGGAGATCCTTTCCACTGCTTCACCTTTTGAGTAGTAGAGATTGTTCATACCTTTTTGATTTCCTGAAATCAATAATCATTTTTTAAAAAATGTTGCGTGAAAAGTTACGGTTATTGCACCATTCAGTTTCTGTACTTTTATAATGGGTGACTCTAGGACCAGAGGGAGCAGCCTCAAAATGGAGGTATGCCCATTAGAACAGAGATGAGGAGGAATTTCTTTTGCCAGAGGGTGGTGAACCTGTGGAATTCATTTGTCTATCCTGCATGTTATCTATTTATTTATTCTATGGAGACCAAGTCATTGAATATATTTAAAGTGGAAGTTGAGAGTTTCTTGATTAGTCAGCGTGGTAAAAGTTATGAGGAGAAGGCAGTAGAATGCTTTTGAGAGGGATAATAAATCAAGATGAATGGCAGAGCAGGCTGGATGGGTCGAATGAACTAGTTCTACTCCTATGTCTCAAGGTCTTCAAGACTGAGATCAGTTCACTACAAAGAACACCATTACCATTATCAAGAGATTTGATGACAGAATTGGGGCTGTTTCTTTGTATTGGGAAGGATGTTGGCTGGGCTAGGATGAGTATGATTATTTGACGAAAAAAAATTAGTATGGTCTATAAATAAGTAGGCATCCGAGACTACAAGAGACTAAAAAAAAGTTTCCAGGACGCAGGCCTGGGCAGGGTTGTACCGATGTTGTCTAAGGGAAAGACAAGGGCTGATACAGCTTGGCACCAGTATCGTCGCTGAGCAATATGTGGTTAAGTGCCTTGCTCAAGGACACAACATGCAGCCTTAGCTGAGGCTCGAACTAGCAACCTTCAGATCACTAGACCAACGCCTTAACCATTTGGCCATGCGCCAACTTATGGTCTCTATCACATTGGTAGTTGCAGATTTTCAGATCTAGAAGAGATGAGAGGTTAGGAATGCTGCCATAGTCCATATTGAAAATAGATAACTGGATATTGAAGCAAAGTTATCAGAACAACATCATGCGAAATGTGAATCCTAGGGATGGTGACATGGGGGGCTGGTGAAGTTGAGGATGTATAGTTTGGGATTAGCAAAGAGAAGATCAGAAGGGATAGTGAAGACATGGCAAGTGCAAGACTGAGAAAACTGGCATAAATGTAAAGTGGAAAAAGATCCGGGGAGTAATAGAATTTAATAGTTTAAGTGTATCCTCTCTGATATCTGAAAGGAAAGAAAAATATCTTTTGGTGAAGCAGCAAATATGGCTGTGCTAATGCGTTCATCTACAATAGTACGAAAAATGGCAAGTCCCAGTGCAAGTCTGAAGAAGAGCATCTCTGGGCATGTTTGAGCCTCTGGGACTCTATATCTGATTCAATAATTTTAGAAAATTAACCTTTTCAGCCTCTGTCAATTCTTTTGAAGAATTATTAATCATGGTTTTCTCCACTGATGCTGCCTGACTTGCTAGCTACTTAAAATGTTCTTATTTCAGTTTCTTACTGTGTTGTGTATCTCACAGGTCCAGCATTTTCTCTGTCCTCATTCATCCTAATTTGCAGCTCTGTTCAGACCACCTGTCATTAATGAGCCTTCATCACCAATGTTCAACTGGCGCTACCAACATATTTTGTGAATCAGTCTCTTGGCCCTCAACAAAATGTCTAATTTCTAAAGCAATGCAAATTTCTGCTATGTAAGGCAATGGAGCACACCAGCAATATCAAAGGAGGGAAATGAATAGCTTGTTTTGAGTCACAAACCTTACTTTGATGCGATGATAGGTATTTGACCTTTTCTTAGATGCTGCCTGATCACCTGAATATTTGCAGCATTTTCTGCTTTTATTTGTTTTTTTTCAGCAACTGCAGTTTTTCAGAATTTTTATTTCTCTTGTTGAGAATTGATACATTCTCTAATTTGTTCCTTGGATTGGGTTTTGGGCTAAAATAAGATACTTGATATGAACAGATCATTCCTCGTTAGGGACTTTTCCAGGAGATTACATCAAGCAATGTAATCACTTACATGGGTCGGCACAACATGGAGGGCTGAAGGGCCTGTACTGTGCTGAAATGTTCTATGGTTCTGTGGTTCAATCTCCATCCTCCGTAGGTCCTATCCATACACTTTCAATTTCTCCAACTCTTACCTTTCTGATGCAGCTAACGTTCTTGCCCTCCTCACCTCAATCATGAAAATGGGTCCTTTTGGCTCAGAGCCTATGCTGGCATCAAATGCCTATTTATTTATCCTAATCTATTTTATTCTCCCCATTTTCCCTCAAACATCCACTCAAATTCTACTACTTGTATACACAGTGGGAAATTGAATTACTAACACATTTCTGATGTAGAAGAAAATTGGAGCACCTTGAGGAAACCCTCATGCTCATACAGAGAATGTACAAACTGCAAACGAACAGCACCAGAAGTCAGGATTGAACCTGAATCACTGGAGCTGTGGTAGCTGTGTCATTGTGTTGTTGCCCCAATGTTGCATGTAATAAACTAAAAATTAAAAAGCACATCTCTCTATTTTTATTATCAGACTAAATATTCTTCCATCTTGTGTGCCATCAATTTCTGACAGAATTTTTTGAGGATTTGGGCCTATTTTGATGGGTTGCTAATAAGCAATTTGCATGATTGCATCTTGGATGTGACATCTATATAACTTGTGCTCTGTATTTACCAAGAAGATGAGGTAAGACAGGAAACTTGCTTGTGTATATCTAGATAATTATTACTGCATACAGTGAGCATTAGCCTTTCTTCATGCATAAACAAATATCAGTAGCAGTTCTCAAGTGAGTAGGAAAGCAAGACATCAGTATTTTGACAGATTTTACTTATGATGGTTTCTTCAAGACTGAGGTTATTTAAATCTCGGCTCGAGTCACAGACCAAGGCATTCTTTACTAGATCACAACTATTTACTACTTCATGATTGTCACCTCTTTTAACTATTGCATTTAAAGGACAAGGACCATGGGTCACACAGCAAGTTACTCATTTTCATTTTTTATCGATGAACTATTTAGTGTTTGAGTGAGAGTTGCCCAGTGAGGCTCATATTTTAAAAAAACGTGAAGATGTAAGTAACAGTAGCTTGTCACTTGGTAGGGCTGTGCCTTCCAGCAGGCAGCTTTCATGTTCTTCGAGTTTTAGAATTCAATACTTTTTGTCACTTTTATACTAAAGATCAATGTATTGAGCATAAGGTTCTAAAATCTAACTTAAAAAACCTTGGAAAATTCTGTTGTCATCCCAACTCCAAAACAATGTTTTCTACTGAAGTAGGATAATGTTTTTTAATTCAACACACATCCTGCTGTTGGTGTCAGAACTGCTGGTTTGCAATTGGTATATATCCATTTATATAACACCTTATACACCTGGGTAGCCTCCAACCTGATGGCATGAACATTGACTTCTCTAACTTCTGTTAATGCCCCTCCTCCTCTTCTTACCCCATCCCTGACATATTTAATTGTTTGTTTTTTCCTCTCTTTCTGCCCATCACTCTGCCTGTTCTCCATCTCCCTCTGGTGCTCCCCTCCTTCTTTCTTTCTCCCTAGGCCTCCCGTCCCATGATCCTTTCCCTTCTCCAGCTCTATATCCCTTTCGCCAATCACCTTTCCAGCTCTTAACTTCATCCCACCCCCTCCGGTCTTCTCCTATTATTTCGCATTTCCCCCTCCCCCTCCTACTTTAAAATCTCTTAGTATCTTTCCTTTCAGTTAGTCCTGACGAAGGGTCTCGGCCTATAACATCGACAGTGCTTTTCCCTATAGATGCTGCCTGGCCTGCTGTGTTCCACCAGCATTTTATGTGTGTTGTTTGATATTTCCATTTGTTTGTTTTCCCACATTGTTTTAAATTGATTTGTGATATGATTTTCTCAATGTTTGGTTTTATTGGCAATTGAAGTGATAATGGAATTGCAAAATTGTCAGTAAAATACTATCAGTTCCATCTCAGTGTAAACAGTTTAAGTCCAGATGTATATTTGGTTGGAATAGATAGGGGAAAATGTTTCTGAGCTTTCATGTTTAAAATATTCTTGTTGCTATTAGGAGTACAAATGTAAAGCAATCTGTTCAGTCTAGAGGTAATTTTGGACTTTGAATTTACCATATACTTAATTTCATGTATAGTATATACTTGTAAATACAGGCTGTAGTCTTTGTTTCAACTTGCATTACCAGTGAGAATCACCTATTTTAAGTATAGTACATTTTTGCCTTGTTTAATGATTGTTGTACAATTGATTCTACTATTAAATAATGTGTGACATCTTTTCTAGTATTAAACTAATGATTCTGATGTCATGAGTTCAAATTACAGCAGGCTACTGAATTGTGTACAGGCAGTCCCTGGGTTATGAACGAGATCCGTTCCTGAGTCCGTCTTTAAGTTGGATTTGTACTTAAGTCGGAACAAGTACATCCGGTATTATTTAGCGTCAGTTAGTTGAACGTTTGTCTTAGTATATAGTATACATTTTACCTTTCTATGCATATAAAACACTTAAGAAACGTATGTATTCCAATAATTAAACCACTGCGTTGCTTAGTAATAATTGTAGCTTTCATCGGGGCAGGGCTTTTCAAATGCTCCATTATTCTCACTTTATCCGTTATCCTTTAAAATTGTTCCAATCGTTGACCGACTGTAGCCTAACGCTTTTCCAATAACCGATGGTGTTTCACCTCTTTCCAAACGCTTTATTATTTCCACTTTATTTTCAATCGTGATGGCTTCCTGTCATCGGAACAGAAGCACTGAGGGCGGCGGGTCCTGAGCTCCGCTGGGTCTTAAGTACCACCGCACTGAATTCCCCGGGTCCTAAAATCCACCGCACTGAGACAGGTTAAATGGGACAAGTGGGGTCTGTGCTGGGTTTGGGTATTTGATCCTGCACAATACTCCGTGTGGGAATTTAAACTGGAGGTGGCAGTGTTTTTTTACAAGGTCGAGTTGCGAGCTCAACATTAACCCAGCATGGATGGAGAGCGCGCTCGGGAGCGGTCTGTCACTGGATCGAACTCGGGAACCTCTGTTCTCAAGCCTGGCACTGATCTCACTGTGCCACCAGCTGACTGGAAAAGGGGGTGGTGGGGTCAGGGTGAATCTTGCTAAGAAAAATTTAAGCCAAATACAAAGTGACACACTCAACAGTGTCAATGGCAATGACTTAAAATGGTGGACAGCATCGCGATCCAACTTAAAATGGTGGATGGCGTTCTCCTTCCTCGGTTCGTAAGTGCAAGTTGTTCATAAAGTCAGACTTTCGTAGCTCGGGGACTACCTGTAATTGCACTGGTTGCTGGGTTGTTACTTTTCGGGAAAACTAGGTTCAAAAACATGGGGGGGTGGGTTCCTTCATTAAGGACCCCAACCACCCAAGGCATGCTCTCTTCTCATTGTTTCCATCAGGAAGGCACACACCTAGTAATTCAGGAAGGGATTTTTTTCTTCTGCCTTCCGATTTCTGAATGGGCATTGAAACACTACCTCATTACGTTTTTATTTCTGTTTTTGCACTAATTTAATTTAACTATTTGGTATATATTTACTGTAATTCAGTTTTGTCTATTAAGTATTGCATTGTACTGCTGCTGTAAAGTTAACAAATTTCATGACATACCAATGATGTTAAATCTGATTCTGATTGGTTCACTGATGCACTTCTAGGGATAGGATCCTGCAGTTATTTTAAAAAGTAGGTCATGAGTTTAGATTGACTGACAAATTGAAAAATGGAATAGCACTTATTTTGGGGTACTAGTATAAATAATACAACTTCATAGATTGAATCAGCTGTTAATTTCCCAAGTGCTGTTTCTCTGTATCCCTTCCATCCATGATATTTGTTGATTCATGAAAGAATGCCATTCATCAAAGACTAGTGGAGATCAAAAGAGTTTGTTTACACCATTGTCCAAAATATTTTTCTGAATGGTGAGGTGTGAATACTGTTTGGGGCATGTCCAAAGCAATTATCCATGCTGAAACAATTAAATTTTATGTTTGTTGACTAACTCAAAATGCAGCTTGGGTGCACAAACTAGCTTTTTATAACACAAAAAGATTATTTAACAGGGATGATGCCAAAATCCTTTCTATGGGGGGAATAGTTCAACAAAGGCATCTTGACTTTTGAATATTATTTGGAAAATAATTATTTGGAGGATTGGAAAATTCCAAATGTCACATCACTCTTCAAGAGGGGAAGGAGATTATTGGCTGTTAACCTGACTTCAGTGGTTAGGGAAGGTGTTGGAGTCAATTGTTAAGGATGTGATTTTGGGGTACTTGGAGGCACATAACAAAATAGGCCGTAGTCAGCATGGTTTCCTCAAGGGGAAAGCTTGCCTGACAAATCTGTTGGAATTCTTTGTGGAAATTCGACAGGACAAACAAAGAAGAGTCAGCAGATGTTGTTTACTTGGATTTTCATGTGCCACACATGAGGCTGCTTAACAAGATAAGAGCACATGATATTACCGGAAATATACTAGAAGGTTGGTTAACTGGCATGAGTCAGAATGGGGATAAAAGGAGCCTCATCTGATAGGCTGCTGGTGATGAGCAATGTTCCACAGGAATTGGTGTTGGGACTGCTTGTGTTGTATGTTAATGATTTGGATGACAGAATTGATAGCTTTGTGGCTAGGTTTATGGACAAAGATAGGTGGAGGGATAGGTAGTGTTGAGGAAAAGGGAGTCTGCAAAAGGACTTGAACAGATTGGGAGAAAGGACAAAGAAGTGGCAGGTGGAATACAGTGTTGGAAAGTGTATGATCATGTACTTTGCTTGAAGGAATAAAAGTGTAGACTATTCAAAAGGAGGAAAAAAAATTAAAAAATCCAAGGCCCCAAGGGATTTGGGAATCCTTGGAAAACTCCCAAACAGTTAATCTGCAGGTTGAGTTGGTGATGAGGAAGGCAAATGCAGTGTTAGCATTCATTTTGAGCGGACCAGAATATAAAAGTTAGGATGTAATGCTGAGGCTTTATAAAGCACTGGCGCGGCTTCAGTTGAAGCATTGTGAGAATGTTTGGGCCCCTAGGTGGAAGGTTCCAAGGAGCTTCACAAGATTGAGGGAATGAAAGGCTTATCATACGAGGAATGTTTGATGGCTCTGGGCCTGTACTTGCTTGAATTTAGAAGATTGAGGGGATCTCTTTGAAACCTATTAAATATTGAAAGACCTAGATAGAGTGGATGTGGACCGAATGTTTCCTGTAGTGGGGGAGTCTAGGATCAGAGAGCACAGCCTCAGAATAGAGGGACGTCCATTGAGAATGGAGATTAGAAGGAATTTCTTTAGTTAAATGGTGACAAATCTGTGGAATTTGCTGTCTCAGGCAGCTGTGGAGGCCAAGTAATTGGGTGTATTTTAGGCAGAGGTTGATAGTTTCTCGATTAGTCAGGGTGTGAAAGATTATAGGGAGAAGGCAGGAGAATAGGGTTGAGATGGAAATGAATCATCCATGGTCAAATGGCAGAGCAGATTTGATGGGCTGAATGGCCTAATTTTGCTCTTGTTTCTTAAGGTCTGTATAAAGAGATTCTGCAGATGCTGACGTACTTGAGCAACACATACAAAATGCTGGAGGAACTCGGCATGTCGGGCAGCATCTGTGCAGGAGAATAAATGGTTGACATTTTGGGCCAAGACCCTGTATTAGGGCTGGAAATGAAAGGGGCAGAAACCAAAATTAGAAGTTGGGGGGAGGGGATGGAGTGCAAGCTAGCAGGTGGTAGGTGAAACCAGGTGAGAGAGAAGATGGAGTATGAAGTAAAAAGCTGGGAGGTGATAGGTGGAAGAGATAAAAGATCAAAGAAGGAGGAATTTGAGAGAAGACAGTGGACCATCAAAGAAAGGGAAGGAGGAGCAGCACCAGTGGGAAATGATGGGCAGGTGAGGAGAAGAGATGTAAGGGGAACCAAAATAGGAAATGGGGGGAAAAAAAGGGAGATGGGAGAAATTATTAGAAGCTTGAAAAGTATGTAGTTTTTATAATATAATTACCGTATATATAGTTTTTAATTAATGGGCTACTTTGGAGATGAGGTTTGAAATTGGTTGGACTGCTTCAGCTTGTTTTATGAAGTGGGTAGGAGCTGAAAGACATTGTGTCTTTATAGAAGTGGGCTTCCATTTGTTTTAATTCTTTCTATTGTAAACTTAAACATAGAAAATTTACTTGCTGTCTTGATTTCTGCATTGAATTTTGCTTGACTTCTATTTGCTATTAAAATAATATCAGAAATGTTATGCAATTTCATTGTACTGTCCAGGATATATACAGCTTCACTTGCAGTCGCCACTCCAATGTAGGCAATGTTTTCATCTCCTACTGATAATGTGATTGTTCTTTTGTTTTCTGTTAATGCGGCTTAGCATCTTTGCGAAGTGTTATATTTCACTGACTTAATTAAATCATTGCATTCCTCAAGTGCAAAGATCATGTTTTAATATATCGACATGTTTTCCATTTATTTTCAGGGAATTAGAGCACGAATTCTGGAGACTGTAGTCATGCTTATTCTTCTTGGGCTCCTCATTTTCGGAATAGTTTGGGTAGCTTCTGCCTTGATTGATAATGATGCTGCCAGCATGGAATCTTTGTATGGTATGTGATCTAAGAAATCAAAATTTTGATATACAGTGGATATACAGCTAATTGGGCCATTGGTAAATCGGGACTACCATTTATTCGTGACATCTCTTAAAGAACACAAAGATAAATTGTTAAAATTGCTGTGATTCCCTTCATTTACAGAATTTGGGACACTGCTGCTCAACTGGGGTAAGAGACTGTTGCCGAACAGTTTTTCACTAGCATCAGTTGTGTACACTTGTGTGACACTCACCCACGTTTAGCGTGATCAGCATGGGCTAGTGTCAGTTGCGTGTGTTTGTGTTCAAAAAAGCAGTGACTTTTGTCACTGATAATTGGTGAGAAGTAAGCAAGACAATTCAGAATAGTTTTCAAGCACTCGGGCTTGATGATGCCAGAATCAGCTTTTAGACATTACAGAATGAACAGTTTTAAAATGGTGTCAGTAGCATATTCTTGTGTTATGTTTTCCATTTGTGCTGACAGATGCTGAATCAGAAAGCAGTGAATTTTGATAATTTAAACGTCACTACCTCCTCCCATAGATGCTGTCTGGCCTGCTGAGTTCTGCCAGCATTTTGTGATTTTATTTATTTCCAGCATCTGCAGATTCACTCGTGTTATTTTTGATAATTTTGTTGTTTTTATTTTGACTTCATGCAGGAAGGCAATAAAGGTAGTCTATTATCTGCACCAGGTGTCTGCGCTGATTTTGTTTTAGAGATGAGTTACTCCGCCAATAACTATCAGAACTAATACAGTTTTGTAATACTGTAGTAGTATTGGTAGTGTTCTAATTTGTTCTCTATTTCATTTAAGTGCATAATTTGTGACTCAGTTAAATGGTATTTTGTGCTTAATTGGGCCAAAGTGTACCGGTCCTGATGTGTCCCAATTAACTGGAATCAAATTATATTAATTAAAAATGATGTAATGCTACATTTTGGATTTTGTTTTCTATCCCATGCATCATCCCTACAATCTATTAAATCAAAAAAGTGTTTTTAGGGCAGATAACAGCATTGGTTACTGATCTTCAAAAACATCCAAGTCAAAAATTGAAGCAACTCACTGGTCTAGTATCTCGAAGTAGCACTATTCTTCTTGTGTTGGGGTAATGTTGATGCATTATTACTGAACTATACAACTGTTAACAGAAATGCAAATGTTCAGTTTATTCAGGAATGTTTGGAGAACTCTTAGCTTTATTGGGCATAATAAGTAATTACTGTACATTTTGTCAGGGTTACCTGCTCCAACATTTGAACTTGATAAATATAAGGGGTTTGATGACCATAAAAATGCCAATTGCTGGAGACTTCTTTATCACTTTAGCTTTGTATAGGACTGTTGGTGAATTTTGAAATGTAATTGTCTTTACAAATTTTAAGTGCCAGAGCAAGAGTGGGTTACAAACCCTCTCAAACCTACTCTGTCATTTGGTAAGGTCATGGCTGATCCAAATGCAACCTCAGAAATATTTTTCGACATCCTTTCCTTTTACAGAAGTCTGTAAGTAGTATGAAAACATCAGGTTATTTATTTCACTACTATTTGAACAATTACAACGTCTTTGGGATTTATAGTAGGTGTGTAAATTAGCTGCAACATTTACCTAAATTAAATGTAGTAATTGCACGCTTTAAGGTAGTTCTGGCTATGAATAATTTTTGTGCACTTCCACACTAAGATCTTTGTCAGATTTTTAAAATACTTTTATGGGGTCCATCCCAAAGCAGTAATTAGACTGTGGAATTCCGATATTATTTTGAAGAGTATAAATGATTGTTTATGGATCAGATGATCTTCAAGATCAGACTGTGCTCTTCATGTCTATTAAGTTTTGAGCATACTTCATGAATCTAGGAAGTCTGATTCTTGGTTCCTTCTGTTTCTGTTGAAAGTGCGATATGATTTGGTGAGCATTCTCCCTGAACCAGAAGACTGTTAAACCAAAAGAATTTTGGCACAGACTAATTGGGCCAAAGCACCTGTTTCTGTGCTGTACTTTTCTATGATTCGGTGACTCTTTTTATTTAAAAAAAATAGAGTTTGCTGGTTTGTTCAGATAGCTATATCATAGGCTTTATAAATTCTTATGGAATTTTTTTTACAACTGTCTTTAAGCAGTCAGCTTCAAGAAGACATGAACTTTGAGTAAAATCTAGTACCGTCCATTTGTTTATTTTCTGCCATTATAACTCTAGTTACATTTTGTTAACTCCTGTTTTGTATATTCCAAAATTGTTATGACTTAGTTGGCTGTTTTTTTTGAAGCACTAATGGACACTTTTTCTTAAGGTATCTTATTACTGGGTTGTTTCTTCTTACAGACCTTTGGGAATTTTATCTTCCTTATTTGTATTCCTGCATCTCGTTGATGGGTGGATTACTACTATTGTGTAAGTAACTATTCAGTAAAGATAAAAATTGAATTTATTTATTGCTTTTTTATTGCTACAAAACTGGATACATTTTTTAGGTGGAGTGATTTTGACTGCATCACTGTGGTAGAATACAGAAGACTAAAGCAGGAATGTAAGGAACCATTACCCTACCATAAAACCCAGGCTGTAAATGAGAAATTAAAATTAAGAAGGGTCATGTTTTTGTGGAGCCCTAAAAAGAAAGTGACAGAGCCCAATGCCTAATTGAACAGGATGAGTTCCAATGGAAAAAGCCAGTTGGATTTAGATCTCAAATGAATTGGGTGCTGGGCTACCAAAATGATTGAATGGACTTTGAAAAGATATGTACAGGTTGTAATGGAAAGTACACATCCTTAGGAAAAATGAGCTGTTGAAGATATTTTCCAAAAGTGTCAAATTTGCAAAAAAATGTTTTATTCTGCTTTGAAAATTTGTGGAATTATGGTGTAGAATATATTCTTGTGGTGTTGACCATGATTGGTTCTAGTAACTCTCTTTCACTTTTAGAAAGTTTTCCTCTGATCTAAACATGCAAGAACTAAACATGCAATGCCAAATGGCTGTTTTCAGTTTTTCAAATTCTTTTCCATTTGATGTTACCAAGTTCAATTTGCTTGAGCTGAAAGCAACACACACAAAATGCTGGTGGAACGCAGCAGGCCAGGCAGCATCTATAGGAAGAAGCACAGTCGGTGTTTCGGGACGAAACCCTTTGTCAGGACTAACTGAAAGAAAAGATAGTAAGAGATTTGAAAGTGGGAGGGGGAGATCTGAAATGATAGGAGAAAACAGGAGTGGGAAGGATGAAGCTAAGAGCTGGAAGTGGAGCCTCCAGCTCCAACGTATAATTCTCTGTAACTTCCGCCACCTCCAACGGGATCCCACCACCAAGCACATCTTTCCCTCCCCCCCACCTCTGCTTTCTGCAGGGATAGCTCCCTATGCGACTCCCTTCATCCCCCCCAACCCTTCCCACCAATCTCTCTCCTGGCACTTACCCTTGTAAGCAGAACTAGTGCTACACCTGCCCTTACACTTCCTCCCTCACTACCATTCAGGGCCCCAGACAGTCCTTCCAGGTGAGGCGAAACTTCACCTGTGATATACTGTGTCTGGCGCTCCCAGTGCAGCCTTCTATATATTGGTGACACCCGACGCAGACAGGGAGACTGTTTCGCTGAACACCTACCATCTGCCAGAGAAAGCTGGATTTCCCAGTGGCCCCACATTTTAATTCCACGTCCCATTCCCATTCTGATATGTCTATCCATGGCCACCTCCTCTACTGTCAAGATGAAGCCACACTCAGGTTGGAGGAACAACACCTTATATTCTGTTTGGGTAGCCTCCAACCTGATGGCATGAACATTGATTTCTCTAAACTTCTGTTAGTGCCCCACCTCCCCTTCTTACCCCATCCTTTATTCATTCATTCATTCCCCCCCTTTTTTCTCTTTTTTCACTCTCTGTCCCTCTCACAATCACTCCTTGTCTGCTCTCCATTTCCCTCTGGTGCTCCCCTTCCCCTTTCTTTCTCCTGAGGCCTCCCATCCCATGATCCTTTCCCTTCTTCAACTATATATCCCTTTTGCCAATCACCTTTCCAGCTCTTAGCTTCATCCCTCCCCTCCTGTCTTCTCCCATCATTTTGGACCTCCCCCTCCCCCTCCCACTTTCAAATCTCTTACTATCTTTTCTTTCAGTTAGTCCTGACGAAGGGTCTCGGCCTGAAACGTCGACTGTGCTTCCTCCTATAAATGCTGCCTGGCCTGCTGCGCTCCACCAGCATTTTGTGTGTGTTGCTGAAATTTCCAGCATCTGCAGATTTCCTCGTGTTTGCTTGAACTGCGTCTACTAAGTATAATGCACATCCTATTTTTATAACTTTTTAAAAAAATCACATTTAGGGTGTAAAAAAATGCAGTATCTCATATTTCAGCATTAATGCTATGATGTAAGAGTTTATTTTAGGTTAATATTTTGAAAAGTTGCATACAGACTGGTTTCCTTTAAAATCATTTTCTCATTAAAGATGGCCTTTCTGGAAATCTGAAATGGAAAATGCTGAAAATATTCAGTAGGTCAGAGTATCTGTGGAAAGAGAAACAGTTAACATTTCAAGCCTGCGCACTGGGAAATGGAGAAATAGAGTTGGTTTTTGAATGGCAGAGATGGTGAAAGAGGACTGGTTAGAGAAAAGGGAAATATTTTTGATGGGGTGAGACCAAATTAATTAATGTAGATTTTACAAGCTAACTTTATCCCTGCCCAGCAGGTCAGAAAGAATGAATCGAGCTAAATGTTAATGAGCAGAAATATACAGGTAAGATACAGATAAAGAATGAGCTGGAAAATTTGATAAGAGTCCAGGAATCAGAATCAGGTTTATTATCACTGGCATGTGTTGTGAAATTTGTTAACTTAGCAGCAGCAGTTCAATGCAATGCAATACATAATATAGAAGAGAACAACAAAAATAATAAGTAAAACAATTACGGTATATGTAATTGAATAGATTATCGTGCAAAAAACAGAAATAATATATATATATTAAAAAAAAGTGAGGTAATGCCTAAGGGTTCAATGTTGGAATTGAATGGTAGAGGGGAAGAAGCTGTTCCGAATTGCTGAGTGTACCTTCAGACTTCTGTACCTTGAGCGTGCATTGTTCCTTTCCACATTGTTAGAAAGAAACAGGTCATAGTGGAGATGTGATGGTGAATTAAAGTGGCAGGCACTGGAAGCTCAGGGTTACAACTGTGGTCTGAACGCAAGTGCTTTATAAAGTGATTATTCAATATGCCTCTTTTTTCTCCAATATACATGAGGCTATGTTAGATTGGAAGGAGGGCAAATGATTGCTGCTTCACCTGAAAAGGCTGGGTCTCAGAACTAACTAATTTTTCTTCCAACTAAAAACACATAGCATGGATCATTGGCAATGGTAAAGTTTAATTTTGATATTATGAGCAAGAGAATCCAAATGTAGAATAACTTGTGTATGACTGGCAACTTCTAGTCAAACACAGTAGGTTAAAGGAAGACCCCACTAGCCTACAGCTGGTTGAAGTAGCACATGTTCTTGCCTAATGATATTTGTGAAAAATTGGAGTACAAGCACCTGGATTGGAGGAGCACCCACTGCAAGTACCTGAGGCAATTCATGACCAGGTAAAATGTGTGGATTGGTTATTACTGGGTATCTTCAGAGTGTCTTTGAAAGAACTGGGGAAACTCCTTCTAGAAATTTTTCTTCAAGCACATAAATGCTTACTATAGAGTTTGGTCTATAATTGAGTACAAGGAACACTTGTCATTCACTAACTTGGATCTCCTGATTACCTTTTTTTAAAAAATTATGTTATGCCATCATTGGTGGCAATACACTTAGTTACCAAGATCCTAAATTCAGTGGTTCAAAGTAAATGTATTATCAAAGTACATGTATGTCACCATATACAACCCGGAGTTTCATTTTCTTGCAGGCATTCAAAGTAAGTACAAAAAACACAATAGAATCAATGAAAAACTGGCCCCCAATAGGATGGACAGCAACCAATGTGCAGTAGATGGCATACTGTGAATACAAAATGTAAAAAAAAGCCCTCAAAATATTATTAGTAAATAAATAAGCAATAAATATCAAAAATGAGTTGCAGAGACCTTGAAAGTGAGTCCAGAGGCTGTGGGAACAGTTCAGTGATGGGGTGAGTGCAGTTGTCCCTGCTGGTTCAAGAGCCTGATGGTTGTGGGATAATAACTGCTTCTGCACTGTCCTGAGGCTCCTGTATCACCTTCCTAATGGCAGCGAGAAGAATGTATGACAGAGGCGGTGGGGATCCTTGATGATGGATGCTACTTCCTTGTGACAGCACTCCATGTAGTTGCGCTCGGTGATGGGGAGGTCTTTACCCGTGATGGACTGAGCCTTTTGTAGGCTTTTCCATTCAAGGGCATTGGTGTTTCCATACCAGTCCATGGTGCAACCAGTCAATATACTCTCTACCACACATCTATGAAAGATGGTCAGAGTTTTAGTTGTCATTCCGAACCTTCGTAAACTAAGAAAGCGGAGGCACTGCAGTGTTTTCTTTCTAATGGCACTTGTTTGCAGGATCATTTCAGATCCTCTGAAATGATAATGCCGAGGAATTTAAAGGTGCTGACCCGTTCCACCTGTGATACCCAATGAGGTGGTTCATGGACTGCCAGTTTCCTCCTCCTGAAGTCATTAATCAGCTCCTTGTTCTTGCTGCCATTGAGAGGTGGTTGTTGTGGCACCACTCAACCAGAGTTTGAATCTTCCTCATATGCTGATTCGTCACCACCTTTGATTTTGTCAGTGACAGTGTGCTTAGCCTTACAGTCATAAGTGTGAAGCGAGTAGAGCAAGGGCTAAGCACACAGCCTTGTGGTGCACCTGTGCCAATGGAGATTTTAGAGGAGATTTTGCTGCCACCCCGAACTGACAGGTGATTGCAAGTGAGGAAATCCAAGGATACAGTTGCACAGGGAGGTACTGAGGCCTAGGTCTTGAAGTATGTTGATTAGTTTTGAGCAGATGACAGTATTGAATGCTGAGCTGTAGTCACTGACTACCTTCCTGATGTATGCATCTTCACTGTCCAGATGTTTCAGCGTTGAGTAGAAAGCCAATGAAATGGCATCTACTGTTGACCTGTTGTGATGACTGGAAAATTGGAGTGGATCCAAGTTTCTTCTCAGGCAGGAGTTGCCTTCTAACACATCTGTGTTCAGTTTTAAAACACCATTTTAAGGCAGTTGGGATCGGTCTCTATAATTTCTGTACTAATATCCAGTCTTGCCACTAGATGGAGTACACAGCAAATAAGTCGTTGAAGAATGGGTTATCAGTTTCTTAGGCATAATTTTTTGATGATCTCACTATTAAAATACTGCAGCTTTGATCAATTAGTGGGAGGAAGAGATTAGACAATAGTGAGGTTATGAATTAGGTGCAAGAACATAAAGGTCTAGACTTGGTAGATGGCAGGGCATGTTAAGTGGGCTATTTTGAAGGCATACATTATATGTAACCAGAGAGACACAAGGTATAAAATGAGGGTATGTTACTCCCTTCATGATGGTGGCTAGGCCCCATCTGCAATATGTTATCTAATTCTAGATGGTGCAATTTAGGGACATTGATAGTGGAAATTTACTGGTAAGTCACTGAAATAACGAAGTGCAATAGAGCTGGTCTTGTCTACCACTCCACAGCTTCTCTCTCTTGAATTCTTGTCAATTCCTGTTTGATTTTTTTTTTCTTTGCTGCTTATTTTCATTAAGGGGCAATCTGCAGAAGATAAGCATAAAGATCAGCTTTATTTGTCACATGTACTTTGAAACATGCAGCAAAATGCATCATTTGCGTTGACGACCAGCACAGTACAAGGTTGTGTTGAGGGAAGCCTGCAAGTGTCACCATGTTTTTGGCGTCAACAGAGCATGTTTCTAACCCTAACCTTTATGCCTTTGGAATGTCGGAGGAAACCAAAGCGTGTGGTCTCGAGGAGAACATACAAACTCCTAACAGATGTCGGTGGGAATTGAACCCCTGTTGCTGGTACGGTAAATTGTGACTATACAGTGCCACCCACTTGTTGACTTGATCTAGCAGCATGCCTTTAAAGAATGCTTCAACCAGTATATCTTGGATGTGGAAGGAAAATAGCATTTGGTGAAAGCCCGTGCAGTCATGACTAATTCTTCAGAGACAGTACCCAAGATTAGGATTGAATGGAATCTCCACGGCTGAGAAACAGCAGCAATCACTGCTACACCATAGTAGCACTAAGGCCAGATTTGGTATGCCAAATCATACAAGGTTTAATGGGCTGCACTTGAAAATTGCTTTAGAGTTACAAAATGATCAACAATGAGAGGGTACAAATAAAAAGGGTGACTTGGTCTTTAGACTGTGTGTTGATATCTGCATTGCCTGACTTTAAAAGAATGATGGAAGGATTTAACTCATAACTATTAGGAGGGATTTGAATGAACACTTGAAATATTTGTAGGGCTGTTTGAGTGAGCAGGAATGAGGCTGTGACTAATTGGGTGATTCTTTCAACGTGTCCGCTGTCTGCTATAAGATTCTGTGAATTTTATGAATCAATTCAATCTCTTACTAAAAGTGGATTGTCAATGCAAATCTATGTTCTTTCAGGTGAATCTTGCATTTTGAGAGTTAGTATTCATAAAGCTCTTGGAATCATAGTAAGTTTGCTGTACAGAAAAAGTACAGTGTGTGTGAGTTGAAGCTCTGCTCTTCAAGTACATATCCAAGTACTTTTCAGATGTGGTGAAGATTTTTGCTTTTACCACACTTTCACGCAGTAAGTCACAGATCTCTACTACTCCTTGCATAGAGGGATAGAAATCTCTCCTCATCTCCCCTCTAATCCTCCTTCCAATATATTTGAAATCTATGTACTTTGGTTTTGAATTTATAAAATGTATCTAGTGCTCCTGTAATTGCTTATATCTAATTATTATTTCAGTCAGATCTGTTACGAAGAAAGCAATCTCAGTTCTCTATTACTTGTAGCTAAAATATCAAATGCCTTCTCTCCAGTGCAGTTGCATATTTCCTTAAGATGATGCTGAAAAATGAATGTAGTACTTAGAAACATAGAAAACCTACAGCACACTACAGCCTCTTCGGCCCACAAAGTTGTGCTGAACATGTCCCTAACTTAGAAATTACTAGGCTTACCTATAGCCCTCTATTTTTCTAAGCTCCATGTACCTATCCAAAAGCCTCTTAAAAGACCTTATCGTATCCGCCTCCACCACCGTTGCCGACAGCTCATTCCACACGCTCACCACTCTGAGTAAAAAAACTTACCCCTGACATCTCTGTACCTACTCCCCAGCACCTTAAACTTGTGCCCTCCTGTGGCAACCATTTCAGCCCTGGGGAAAAATTTTCATGGCGTTGCTGTACTTTTCACCCAACAAACTTCTTTCAGCAGTTAATCTTCTGAACTAAAAGGAAATGCATAGATTGCAGTTGAGAACAAAGATCATGTGAATCACAGAAGCTGAGCTGAAGTATGTAAACTATTCTTACATTTGCCCATGAATGGAGCAGTTCCAAGCCAAGATTTGATTCCTGTGTTGTAACATTGTCTTTCAATTGATATCCACCAGACAAGGTCAACTACCAACCTACCCAAACTTAGCAACACTGCCTTCTGACAAGTTTCACTCTAAGACCCTGGAGAACATGGTCAACCACTCCTAAGTACGATTTTGCCTCTTAGTGAAGGCAGATATTGATGGAATTCACTAGCACCACTATTGATTGAGGAAAAGCTGATTGTGAAAATCAAGGCTTTTACAGTTGACATTAAACCAGGCGGCAATGAACATTCAATACAATTCTGAGGTTGGAACCACTGTAGCTGGCAAAGCACTGGAAAGATACTACAATTTGTTTCTCTGCAGTAACTTCCGAATTCACTGAAAGGATAAATGAATACTTGACAGTGTCTTCTCCAAGGCTAACATTTCTGGCTCAGTTGGGCATGTCTTATCATTTGCATGCCCACCACAGACTTGCACAAAAGGAGCTCTATTCCAGTTTGTATTGGGGAGAAAATTTCCAGGTAAGCAGGAAAAGATTCAAGAATGTGCTCAAAGCCTTCTCAAAAAAAAATTGCCATCTCCATTGACAGGTGGGAATTCCTGGACCATGACTACACAAAGTGGAGGAACATTATAGACCTCAGGTACAGACACTGGAAGTATCTTGAAGCTGTGCATTGAGCAGCTAAAGGAGTGCTCTAGAGTTTATCGTTCCCATATTAGTCTCATCAGTCACTCTGAAACTAAAGTAATACAAAGGAAGCAGAAGTATGCAAGAAATTTACTATATCTAGTATTCCGTGTCTCGGGTAATAAAGGAAAGTATTCCCCCATGCCTTTTTAAAACCACCCTATTTAACTGCCATGCTAATTTTTAAAGAATCTGAAAATGTACATACACTCCAAGGTCTCTCTGTTACTGTATGCCCCTCACATGGAGCATTTATCATATTTACGTCAGGCTGCTCCTGTATGTTTGTGTATCAACCAGCAGAGGTCACTAATGACTTTCTAAACTGCAGTGGAACAATTGAGTCCCTAGTGTTTTGATATTGCAGAACCATGGCTAATATTTCAGCAGCAATTGGCAAGTGAATATTAGTATTATTTTAGCACTTCAAATCTAAGTGAGCTTGGCCTATGTTAACCTGTTGCAGCACAGTGATTGCAATTTTACTTCCCTTTTTGGAGAAGTGAAGAAAGATTACCGTGAAATATCAGAACAGTTGACTATTGATTATTGTAATCATACTTATTTTACATTTTTTTATGATTGGAAGTTTTTGTTTTGCAACACAGAATTGTCAATTTTAATAATTTTGCTGTTTCACGGAAAGTGGATTGTTAGAATTTGGGCAGTCGTTTCATAGGGGAAAGAAATGATGAGCAACTGTGCCTTCTTCTCTGGAAGATGGTTTTCATTGTCTATAATTGGAAGTCTACTCATGCGCAAGTCAGATTGATGTTCAGTCATTTGGACCCATCTACCACAGAGTGTTAGGCAAACTCCCTATAGTCTTCAATATGTTCCATTGTCCATGAATATTACATTAGCTGACCTGATGTTGCCCGATTCCTCCTTTCTGTGTAAAGATCCCAAGAGAATATTTTGGGTGTGCAAACAAGATCTTTGGGAAAATAAACATTAGTCTGAAAATTTCATTTTTAGTCCAACTATGGGATTTCTGTTTGGCATTCCCACTAGTCTTCAAGTTTGATAACTAAATGGAGCAAACATGTGGCAAAACAAATGGTGTATTGCATTTGTTGTTGGTTTGTATTTTGTGTTATATTGCTCAATGTAGTTGCAATATTCCACTTGTTTCACATTCGAATGCAGTGGTCAAATATTAATGAAAAAGTTTAACACAACTGTCTGCATTCTTACCACAGTCGTATATATGAAACATTGGAATTAATTTGTGCATTAATCTAATTATTTTAAAAATTATTGAAGAATTATTAAGTCTCAATAACCTTCATCAAAAATTGGTATATGATGTATTGTTGCTCTATTAAAGATCTGTTTGTTTCACAGTTGGACTCACATATGAAGAACTTGGTCAATGGGTGTTGGTACAAATTGATTTAATTATGTGTGGAATGCACACAGTGAGGAGATTGGCCGCATTTCCCATTCAACATACCATGGTTGTTATTTTGGTCCAAAATAATCTGGCAAACTAAGTTAGGTTCCTGAGCTTCTAACATGACCATTTCATATTGTGTAGCTTGTATGTTAGCATATCCTGTAAGCTTTAATCAGATACATAGGTTCAGAGCTGTAGTGTGGTGGATTATACATTTTGATGGTCTTGAGTGCTGAACCAATTTCCATTTATATTTTGTATAGCTATATTTACAGGGTATATCAATATCTTTTTTTCCCTGATGTCTCTTTTTCCAGTTCCGAGCTGTTTTGTTTCTTAGTGTGAAGAAATGGACTGTTGATTATGCATTAATTGTGTGCTTGTTGTTTTATATAAGCCTTAAGCATCATAATTCAGGAAGATCATATTGTTTTTGGTTATCCTCATTTCTATTTTCTGAAGGAGTGGTGTCTAGTGGCTAGTAATTCACCACAGATAAATGGCAAGAGTGGGGGGGATTTAAAAAAAAAAGTGAAGATCTAGCTGAGTAACCAAGGAATAAATGGAAAATTGGAAATGACTGGTTCCAGCACCAAGAAGTCAATAATGCAAGAGAACAACAGGAAAGTAGGAAAGTGAGATCCTATGGCACAAAGGCCATTTCCTCCATTTGAGTCTGTGATGAACTTTTAGAGTGTTCCCATTAGAACCTCTCATACGGGGAACTGGAACTGGGTGATAGGGCTGAGGATGGGGCCATTAGTATGCAAGTAGTTGCAATGTATAGTGAGACATTGCAGTCAGTGGGATGAGTTGAAGTGTAACATGGGGACAAACTGAAAAAGGGTGATAAATACAATATTTATATTTGAATGTATTCAGTATATGGAATAAGGTAGATAATCTAGTAGTGCAGTTAACAATGGCAGATAATGGCATTATGGGTATCACTGAGTCGTGACTGAAAGAAGATCATAGTTGAGAGCTTAACGTTCAAGGATACAAATTGTATTAACAGGACAAGCAGGTAGGCAGAGGAGGTGGTGTGACTCTGTTGGTAAAAAATGAAACCAAATCCTTAGAAGGAAGTGACATAGGATCGGAAGATTGAAGTCCAAGTACATTTATTATCAAAGTATGTATGCAGAATACAAGTCTGAGACTCGTCCTCCCACAGGCAGCCATGAAACTTAAGAAACACCATGGAACCCGTTCAAAGAAAACATCAAACACCCACTTTAAAAAAAACCTCAATTTGTGCAAATGGCAAAAAGCGAGCGAACAACATATAACCAAGAAACCAAGCATCAAGCCAAGAGTCCAATATTTAGTTTAGTTCAGTTCAGCGTCGCTGTCTGATTACAAGCTACAGAGCTAATTGTTGCCAAAGCCTGCATTGAGTACTTTGATCAAACCACTCAAACAGCAAAAAACAGTAACCAGAATCCAGAAACACATGCAACATGAAGCTAAATCCTCCGAAAATGGGTCCACAGCCGCGAGCCTCACCGATCAATCCCTGCAAAGTAGATCCCAAGATTCCTGTACTTTCCTCTGACAGCAGTTAGTGACAGGGAGAGGAAGACCAGTCAAATGCAGGCAGCCATTGCTGAACAACCACCCATCCTCTGCTCTCATCTTTGTCAGTCTCAACTTTACTTGGTGCCTTATGGGGGATTTTGATGGGGTTGTCTGAAAAGAGGATGCTGTCCAAGTTGCATGCCATCTTGGACAATGACTCCCATCCACTCCATAATGTACTGGTTAGGCACAGGAGTGCATTCAGCCAGAGACTCATTCCACCGAGATGTAACACTGAGCAGCATAGGAAGTCATTCCTACCTGTGGCCATCAAACTTTACAACTCCTCCCTTGGAGTGTCAGACACCTGAGCCAATAGGCTGGTCCTGGACTTATTTCCACTTGGCATGATTAACTTATTATTATTTAATTATTTATGGTTTTATATTGCTATATTTTTTCACTATTCTTGGTGTGGCTGTAATGAAACCCAATTTCCCTCGGGATCAATAAAGTATGTCTGTATTTCAATTTGCAGGTAGATTAGGAAAATCAGGTTGGCGCTGGATCCCAAGAGACAGAATTTGTAGAATGCCTACATATGAAAGATTAAGTATTTTAAACAGAGGATGACATAACTGGTCTATGAGGGAAATCAAAGACAGCATAAAAGCAAAAAAGAGGGCATATAAGATAGCAAAAATTATAAAATAGCAAACTTCAGTGGGAGGTTAGAGGATTGGGAAGCTTTTTAAAAAAAACCCACAACCAACAGAAGGTAACTAAAAATAAAGCCATAAGAGAAAGGAAGGGCATGTAATGTGCTGTAAATTTGTGTTCTGTGTTCTATGTAATATGGAGGAAAGCTAGCCAATATTATAAAAGGGGTTACCAGAAGTTGTTTTTGGGATACATAGAGTAAAGGAGGAGAAAATGGATATTGGACTGCTGGAAAATGACACTGGAGAGGTAGTAATGGGGGAGAAAAGTGGTGGATGAACTTAAGTATTTTGCATCAGTCTTCACTATGGGAGAAACTAGCCATTAATTCAAGAGTGTCAGGGGGCAGAAGTGAGTGTTGTTGCTATTACTAAGGAGAAGCTGAAAGGTCTAAAGTAGGTAAGGCATTTGAACCAGATGGACTAACTCCAGGGTTTGAAAGTAGCTGAAGAGATTGTGGAGGTATGAGTAATGATCTTTCAGACAGGATAGACAAAGGAGAGTCAGTGGATGTTGTTTACTTGGTTTTTCAGAAGACCTTTGACAAGTTGCTGCACATGAGGCTTCTTAACAAGATAAGAACCCATGGTGTTGCATGAAAGATACTAGCATGGATAAAAGATTTGCTGACTAACAGAAGACAAAGAATGGAAATAAAGGTGACCTTGTTGGCTGCAGGTGATTAGTGATGTTTAGCAGGGGTTGGCGTTGGGATCACTTTTTTTACGTTATATGTTAATGACTTGAATGATGGCATTGTGGCCAAGTTTGCTGATCATACAAAGATGGGTAGAGGGGCAGGTAGCATTGAGGACAAAGGTGGTATGTAAAAGGACTCGGACAGATTGGGAGAATGGGCAAAGAAGTGGCAGATGGAATACAGTGTAGGGAATTGTATGGTCATGCACACACATCAAAAATCAGAACTGCAAAGGACTTGGGAGTCCCTTAAGGTTAGATTGCAAGTTGAGCTGGTGGTAAGGAAGGCAAATAGAATGTTGCATTCAGTTTAAAAGGACAGAAATTTAAAAGCAAGGATGTAATGGTAAGGCTTCATAAGGCATTGGTCAGTCTGCTCCTTTGATTGTTACACTTCCCTTTTCCTTGGGAAAGCAGCCAACGTAATCAAGGATCCTTCCCACCTCTTCTCTCCCTTCTATTGGACAGAAACTACAGCAGTTTGAGAACGCAGATCTTTAGGCTCAAGGACAGTTTCCAGAGTCTTGAATGGACCTCTTTTATGGTAAAGATAAACTCTTGATCTCCCTAGCTATAGCATTTTGGCCTTGTACTTTATTTACCCAACTTCTCTGTTTGTAATGCTATATTTGCATTCTGTTTTTATTTTATTACCTCATAATTATGCGTCCATGATCTAGCTGGGTGGCATGCAGAAGCTTTTCACTGTATCTCAGTACATGTGAGAATAATAAACCAATACCAGTCCCTGAAACAAAGTTGAGGGTGACTGAACAGAATTATATGAATTCATAAGAAGTAGTGATATGGGTAGATGGTCAGAATCTTTTTCCCATGTTATGAGTATCAAAAACAAGAGAACATGGATTTGAGGGGATAGTTATCCCAGCAACCACTAGAAGTTCAGAAAACTTAGGCAATTAACTGTACTGTCATTACTTGTACAAACTCTTTCAACAGTTACTCAGCAGGTCGGGCAGCATCCGTTGAAAGGAGCAGTCAACGTTTTGGGCTGAGACCCTTCGTCAGGACTGAAGAAGGAGGGGGCAGGGGCACTCTGCCTCCTCTTCTAGCTGCTTGTCACCTCTCATGATTCTGCCTTCTTCTACTAACCATAGTGCTTTCCCCTTACATTCCTCCTTCACCTCTCCTGCCTATCCCCTCCTAGCTTCCCCTCCCCCACCCCTTGATCTTTCCTCTGATTGGTTTTTCACCTGCACCTTCCCCCTCGCCCCACCTTCTTTATAGGGCCCCTGTCCCTTCCTCCTTTAGTCCTGACGAAGGGTCTTGGCCCGAAACGTTGACTGCTCCTTTCAACGGATGCTGCCCGACCTGCTGAGTTCATCCAGCTTGTTTGTACGTGTTGATTTGACCACAGCATCTGCAGTGTACTTTGTGTTTAACTTTCAACAGTTCCTTTCAAACCCTTGGTACTAACCATGCCAGAGGTTGTTTTGATGCTAGGTGTTAGTCATTGCTCGGGGATGATAATTTTGCTTCTGGATCAGCATGCTAATGTGTTCAACTAATACTCTAAAAGACGACAATATAAATTGATGAACATTACCTCTATTCCTAACTTTTGGATAGGAGTACCTTGTGCCTCTTCTTGAGTAAGAGTAAAAGTTTCCTGAATTTTACTTGCAGGAATGCAGAGAAGTTGTCCGAATGCCTAGGCCACTGTATATTCTTTTACCAGCGTAACTGAAATAGATTTATCCACCCATTGATGGTAGCTGTACTTAGTTGTCTGCTACATTCTCTTAAGTTATAACAGCTGTTTCATTGCTATAACAAGGGTTTTATGATGTTTTAAGCTTAGAAACATAGAAAACTTACAGCACAATACAGGCCCTTTGGCCCACAAAGCTGCGCCGAACATGTCCTTACCTTAGAACTACCTAGGCATACCCATAGCCCTCTATTTTTCTAAGCTCCATGTATCCATCCAGGAGTCTCTTAAAAGACCCTATCGTTTCTGCCTCCACCACCGCTGGCAGCCCATTCCACGCACTTACCACTCTCTGTGTTTTTAAAAAAAAACATTGACCTCTGATATCTCTTCTGTACTGACTTCCAAGCCCCTTAAAACTCTGCGCTCTTGTGCTAGCCATTTCAGCCCCGGGAAGAAGCCTCTGACTATCCACATGATCAATGCCTCTCATTAGCTTGTACACCTCTATCAGGTCACCTCTCATCCTCTGTCGCTCGAAGAAGAAAAGGCCGAATTCACTCAACCTATTCTTATAAGGCATGCTCCCCTATCCAAGCAACATCCTTGTAAATCTCCTCTGCACCCTTTCAATGGTTTGCACATCCTTCCTGTAGTGAGGTGACCAGAACTGAGCATAGCTTGTGTGAAATTTGCTCTGTAAATGGAACCCTAACTGGATAGAGATCATAAGGCAGTCAATATAAATTAGGAAAGAAATTATGCAAAATTCACTTTAAAAACAGTTTTATTTAGCCACTTGTGTGTCAAGAATTGGAAAGATTTTCAGACAAGTATCTTAGAAATTATACCTGTCCCCAACAGGTATATTGAGCAGGAGCACTGCTGTTCATTAAAGGCAAAGACTAAAATTTTTAATAACTATACATAGAAATTTCTCTGTATTTTACATAAACTAGAAAATAGTCTGTTACCACTATTTTTCATAACATGAAGCCATGTCATCTGCACATGTATTAAGGTAAGAGATAAACAAAAGATGACTTTTATCACAAGTTTTCTAAGAGCAAATTCATAATTCCATAGTCTAGATTTTCTGATAGTGATGCAAGTTCTTTAAGGGCAAATTTAATTACTGAACTACCACAATATACAGGTGCCCAAACTGAATATAATTTCTCATGCAAACAGGCTGAGGGCTGAATTTCCAGTTTACACAGTGGAGAGAAGTTTCTCGCTTTAATCTCTTGATTGCTGTAATGGAAAAGGGTTCACATATTAAACAACACACTAAATGCTGAAGGAACTTAGCAAATTAGGGAGCATCTATGGAGGAGAATAAACGGTCGATGTTTCAGAACTGATGAAAGATCTTAACTATTTAGTCCTCTTTATCTATGCTGCCTAACTTGCTGAGTTCTTCCAGCATTTAATGTGTGTTGCTCAAAATTTGCAGAATCTACAGAATCTCTTGTGTTGATGACTTATAAAGCAGGCTTTAACGTGTCGAAATTCTGTATAAATTATTGTATTTGAATTTAATGTTTTTTTAAAAAATAAGAACTTTTCAGTATTATAGGATATGTGTTGTAATCCTGGTTTCGGTTGAGAATTGGTGAGTTCCAGGTGGAATTAAAACACCTGCCATATTATCAGACAGGAGAAGGGAATATTCTTTCATCCTTGAAATTTTAACTGAAGCTTAATTCTTGTTCTTGTATCAGAAGGCCATAATTTCGTTCACCCTTCTGTCAGAGAGGTGGAGTAATGGGAAATCCACAAAGTACCCATCAAAAAGATCAAAGATCTTTCAAAACCCTCCAATGTTTTTGTGGATCAGGTTATTTTCCTCGGTTTTGTTTAATAGACATTGCAGTAATGTGTTAATGAATGTAGCATCTTATCAAATCACTGTGTGTATATATACAGTCTGTGCATATATGGATATGTGTGTATATGTAACTATATACAATATGCATCCATTAGCAGCTTGAATTAACTTTAATCAGTTAGGCTTGGAGAGTCAGTTAACTTTTGATTTTTATTAAGAAGGTCTGGAAGGTATTTGTCACAATATCAGAAATCATTTGAACTTGAAACAAACTACATTTGGATTCCCCTCAACCACTTGGGCTCTTTTGTATACTGATCTATACATTGAATTGATTTAGTCAGCTTTGTTTTACATCCCTAAATTTTTTTTACCTCATAAAGGCTATAATTTTAGGGAATAGATTGCTACTTAACGCTTCAGTTATTACCCTTCAAACATTAGGCCCCTAAACTGGTATGAATAACTTCATTCACCACTACTCTAACTGATTCTATGATCTATGATCTCACTTTCAAGAACCCATTACAACTCATGTTCTCAGTAGTATTTTTACTTGCACACACACACAAAATGCTGGTGGAACACAGCAGGCCAGGCAGCATCTATAGGGAGAAGCACTGTCGACGTTTCGGGTCGAGACCCTTCGTCAGGACTAACTGAAAGGAAAGATAGTAAGAGATTTGAAAGTAGGAGGGGAAGGGGGAAATGCGAAATGATAGGAGAAGACTGGAGGGGGTGGGGTGAAGCTAAGAGCTGGAAAGGTGATTGGCAAAAGGGATACAGAGTTGGAGAAGGGAAAGGATCATGGGACGAGAGGCCTAGGGAGAAAGAAAGGGGGAAGGGAGCACCAGAGGGAGATGGAGAACAGGTAGGGTGATGGGCAGAGAGATAGTGGGAAAAAAGGGAGGGGGAAAAACTAAATATATCAGGGATGGGGTAAGAAGGGGTGGAGGGGCTTTAACAGAAGTTAGAGAAGTCAATATTCTTGCCATCAGGTTGGAGGCTCTTAAATACCCCTAATGTTTTGGCCTCCACCACCATCCCTGGCAAGTCACTGCAGGCACCCACAACCCTCTGTAAAAAAAAAAACCAAACAAACAAAAACAAAAAAAAACTTACCCCTGATGTCTCTCCTAAACTTCCCTCCCTTAACTTTGTACATATGCCCTCTGGTGTTTGCTATTTGTGCCCTGGGAAACAGTTACTGGCTATCCACCCTATCTATGCGCCTCATAATCTCGTAGACCTCTATCAAGTCCCCTCTCATCCTTCTACGCTTCAAAGAGAAAAGACCCAGCTCTGCTAACCTGGCCTCATAAGACTTGTTTTCCAATTCAGGCAGCATCCTGGTAAATCTCCTCTGCACCCTCTCCATAGTTTCCACATCCTTCCTATAATGAGGTGACCAGAACTGAACACAATACTCTAAGTGTGGTCTCACCAGAGATTTGTAAAGTTGTAACGTGACCTCTCTACTCTTGAACTCAATCCCCCTATTAATGAAGCCTATCATCCCATAGGCCCCCTTAACTATCCTATCAACCTGTGCAGCGACCTTGAGGGATGTATGGATTTGAAGCCCAAGGTCCCTCTGTTCATGCACACTCTTAAGTAACCGACCATTAACCCTGTACTCAGCCTTCTGGTTTGTCCTTCCGAAATGCATCACCTCACACTTATCCAGATTGAACTCCATCTGCCACTTTTCTGCCCAACTCTGCATCCTGTCTCTATCCTCTTGTAACCTTCGACAACCTACAGCTCCATCCACAACTCCAATCTTCATGTCATCTGCAAACTTACCCATCCTTCCGCCTCTTCATCCAGGTCATTTATAAAAATCACAAAGAGCAGGGGTCCCAGGACAGATCCTTGCGGCACTCCACTAGTCACCGACCCTCAGGCAGAATACTTTTCTTCCACTACTACCCTCTGCTTTCTTCCTGTAAGCCAATTTTTTTATCGAAACAGCCAAGGTTCCACTGATCCCATGCCTGATGACTTTCTGGATGAGTGTCTCGTGGGGGACCTTGTCAAATGCCTTGCTAAAATCCATGTAGAACACATCTGCTGTCCTACCCTCATCAATTTCTTTTGTTACCTCTTCAAAAAACTCTATTAGGCTCATGAGGCACGACCTTCCCTTCACAAAGCCGTGTTGACTATCCTTGTGTAGACTGTACTCCAAATACTCATAGATCCTATTCTTAAGAATCCTTACCAATAGTTTGCAGATCACCGACATAAGACTCACTGGTCTATAGTTCCCAGGATTCTCCCTATTACCTTTTTTAGACAAACAGACAGACAGACGTACTTTATTGATCCCGAGGGAAGTTGGGTTTTGTAACAGCTGCATCAACCAAGAATAGTGAAGAAATATAGCAATATAAGACCATAAATAATTAAATAATATTAAGTTAATCATGCCAAGTGGAACTAAGTCCAGGACCATCCTATTGGCTCAGGGTGTTTGACACTCCGAGAGAGGAGTTGTAAAGTTTGATGGCCACAGGCAGGAATGACTTCCTGTGACGCTCAGTGTTACATATCGGTGGAATGAGTCTCTAGCTGAATGTACTCCCTTGCCTAACCAGTACATTATGGAGTGGATGGGAGTCATTGTCCAAGATGGCATGCAACTTGGACAGCATCCTTTTTTCAGACACCACCGTCAGAGAGTCCAGTTCCACCCCCACAACATCACTGGGCTTACGAATGAGTTTGTTGATTCTGTTGGTGTCTGCTACCCTCAGTCTACTGCCCCAGCACACAACAGCAAACGTAATAGCACTGGCCACCACAGCCTCATAGAACATCCTCAGCATCGTCCGGCAGATGTTAAAGGACCTCGGTCTCCTCAGGAAATAGAGACGGCTCTGACCCTTCTTGTAGACAGCCTCAGTGTTCTTAGACCAGTCCAGTTTATTGTCCATTCGTATCCCAGGTATTTGTAATCCTCCACTATGTCCACACTGACCGCTTGGATGGAAACAGGGGTCACCGGTGCCTTAGCCCTCCTCAGGTCCACCACCAGCTCCTTAGTCTTTTTCACATTAAGCTACAGATGATTCTGCTCGCACCATGTGACTAAGTTTCCCACCGTAGCCCTGTATTCAGCCTCATCTTCCTTGCTGATGCATCCAACTATGGCAGAGTCATCAGAAAACTTCTGAAGATGGCAAGACTCTGTGTTGTAATTGAAGTCCGAGGTGTAGATGGTGAAGAGAAAGGGAGACGACAGTCCCTGTGGAGCCCCAGTGCTGCTGACCAAGGGAACTTGTTTCTTCAATCCTCCAGCACCTCCCCTGCAGCCAAAGAGGGTTCAAAGATCATAGCTACTGCTCCAGCGATCTCTTCTCTCACTTACCACAGGAACCTGGGGTATATCACATTCGGCTCTGGGGACTTATCAATCTTGATGTTTTAAGAAGTTCCAGCACTACTTCTTCCTTAATCTCCACATTGTCCAGCACACAGGCCTGTTCTATTTCGACCTCACCCTGATCAAGGTCCTTTTCACTTGTGAATACTGAAGCAAAGTATTCATTTAGGACCTCCCCAACCTCCTCTGCCTCCAGGAACACGTTGCCTTCTTTATCCTTTAGCAGCCCCACTTTCATTCTTGTCATCACATATGCATAGAACGCCTTGGGGTTCCTACATGCCAAGGCCTTCTCATGTCCCCTTCAGGCTCTCCTAAATCCTTTCTTAAGCTCCTTCCTGGCTACCCTATATTTCTCATGAGCCCCTCTTGCTTCCTGCTTCTTATATCTAACATATGCTTCCTTCTTCCTCTTGACGTGTTGCCTCACGTGTTTCGTCAGCCACGGTTCCCTTTTCCTACCATTTTTTCCTTGTCTCAGTGGGACAAACCTATCCAGAACCCAGCTCAAGTGGTCCCTAAACTTCCTCCACATTACTTCTCTGCTTTCACCCTTGAACATCTGTTTCTAATTTACTCTCACTAGTTTCTGCCTCATCCATTCATAGTTAGCCCTTACCCAGTTAAGCACTTTCCCATTTTATCTGTTTTTATCCTTTTCCATAGCAATGCTGAAGCTGAGGGAGTTGTAGTCACTCTCACCAAAATGCTCCCCCACCAAGAGGTCTGCCACCTGACCAGGTTCATTACCTAGAACTCGATCCAGTATGGCCTCTCCTCTCGTCGGCTGGTCCACATGCTGTGTCAGGAATCCTTCTTGAACACACCTGACAAATTCAGCCCCATCTATCCCCCTTGCAGTCAGGAGGTGCCAGTCAATATGAGGGAAGTTGAAATCACCCATAACTACAATTCTGTATTACCTTCACCTTTCTAAAATCTGCCTGCTTATCTGCTCTTCGGTGTCCAGAGGGCTGTTAGGGGGCCGATAGACTACTCCCAGCACAGTGATTGATCCCTTCCTATTTCTGACTTCCAGACTGACTCTGGACACTCCCTCTGTGTCCTCCGTTTCTATAGCCGTGATACTATCCCTGACCAGTAATGCAACCCCGGTACCTGCATCATCTAATACTGCCCTTCCTCCAGCCAAGTTTCAGTAACAGCCACAACATTGTAGTTCCACGTACTGATCCATGCTCTGTTCATCCCCTTTATTCCTAATACTCCTAGCATTGAAATAGACACAATTTATACCCTCTAACTGGCTACATTTATGTTTTGTCCCCTGCCTGTTCTTCCTCACCAACTCAGAACACATAACATCATACCCTTGTCCTTCTACCCTAATCCCTGCACTCACATTCTGATTCCCACCCCCCTGCCAAACTAGCCGTCCTTTTTGTACAGGTCAGACCTTCCCCAGAAGAGATCCCAATGATCCTGAAATCTGAACCCCTGTCCCTTGCACCAACTCTTCCGCCACTCATTCATCTGCCACAACTTCCTCTTCCTACCCTCTCTGTCTCATGGCACGGGCAGCAATCCCGAGATTACCACCCTTGAGGTCCTGCTTTTTAACTTCTTTCCTAACTCCCTATATTCCTTCTTCAGGACCTCATCCCTACTCCTATCTATGTCATTGCTCCCCATGTGGACCACGACATCTGGCTGCTCACCCTCTCTCCTGAGAATACCAAGAACGTGATCTGAGATATCACGGACCCTGGCACCAGGGAGGCAACAGACCATCTGGGATTCTCGATCTTTCCCACAGAACCTCTTAACTGTCCTAACTATCAAATTCCCTATCACTACTGCTCTCCTCTTTGCCCTCTTTCCTTTCTGAGCTGAGGGTCCAGTCTTGGTGCCAGAGATGTGACTACTACCACTATCACTACAACTACAACTAATCCACTGCGGGCTAGATTGGCGGCATTCAGATCTAACTGTCAAGGAAAATACAAAAGGTCCAGGTATGACTTCCAGAAAGCCATCTCACATGTGAAGTGGCAAATCCAGATTAAACTTGAATTACATCCTCGACACCTGTGGCAGGACTTGAATGCTGTCATCTCCTACAAAGTAAAAACAAGCAATGGATGGGATGGCCAGGTTGCGCTCCCAAATGAGCTTAATGCCTTTTCTGCTCACTTTGACTGACAAAACATGGAGTGCACCTTCATGAGCTCACACAGCCCTGGCAATCTGCGATTTCAGTTTTGGGGCCAACTTGAGAGATCCTTCAAGAGGGTGTTTGTTGTTGTTGTTCCTTTCTGTGCCTTGTGGCACATCAGGCAGCAACCTTTCAGTTTCTTTGGCATTTTTGTCTTCTTTGAGGCCAAGTTGCTAGTTCAGCATGGATGGAAAGCATGCAGGGAGCAAGCCAGATTTGAACCCAGAACCGCTCGCCTCGTATGCTAGTACACCACAGTTTGCTTTCAGGAGGATGAACCCGCTAAAAATCATCTAGCCCAGACAGTTAACCTGTTTGACTACTGAAATCCTGTGCTAATCAACTGGTTGGACTGTTTACTGATACCTTTTACCCTTCCCATCGGCAGTCTGAGGTACCCATCTGCTTCAAGCAGGCTTCAATTATACCAGTGCCCAAGAAGAACACAGTAACTTGCCGTAATGGCAGTTGTTCGTTAGAACTGAGGTGCATTTTGGATCCACATCAATTTGCCTACCATCATAACAGGTCAACAGCAGATGCCATTTCACTGGCTGTTCACTCAATCCCGAAACTTTGGGAAAGTAAAGATGTATACATTAGAAAGCTCTTTATTGACTACAGCTCGGCATTCAATATTATCATTCCCTCAAAACTAATCAATAAGCTTGAAGACCTCCTTGTGTAGCTGGATCCCCTATTTCCTCACTTGCTGACATCAGTCCTTTTAGATTAGCATCAACACCTCCACAATCTCCATCAGCACAGGTGCATCACAAGACTGTGTGCATAGCCCCCTGCTCTACTCGCTTTACACTTATGATTGTGAGGCTGAGTGCAGCTTCAATGCCATACTTCAGCTTGCTGATGACACCACTGTTCTTGGCCAAATCAAAGGTGGTGCCAAATCAGCATATGAGGCAGATTGAAAATCTGGCTGAGTGGTGTCATAACAACAACTCCTCACTCAATGTCAGCAAGAGCAAGGGGCTGATTATTGACTTCAGGAGGAGGAAACTGGAAGTCCATGTGCCAGTCATTTTGGAGGACCTGAGGAGGAGAGAGTAATTTTAAATTCCTCGGTTAATCATTTCAGAAGATTTGTCTTGGGTCAAGAAAACACTGGAACACCTGTACAATCTTAGAAGTTTGCAAAAGTTCAGCATGTCATCTAAAACTTTGACAAACTTCTATAGATGTGTGGTGGAGAGTATATTAACAGTTTGCATCATGGCCTGGTATGGAAACCCCAATGCCCTTGAATGGAAAATCCTACAAAAAGTAGTGGATACATCGCAGTCCATCACGGGTAAAGCCCACGCAACAATTGAACACATTAAGGAATGCTGTCATGGGAAAGCAGATCCATCATCAAGAACCCTCATAATCCAGGGCATGCTCTCTTCTTGCTCCTCCCATCAAGGTGGAGTATAGGAGCCAAAGCTCCCACATCACCAGGTTCAGGAACAGTTTTTACCTTTCTGTCATCAGGCTCCTGAACAAGTGCAGATAACTTTAGTCACGTCAATACCAAACTGATTCCACAACCTTTAGACTTGCATTCAAGAGCCCTATAAACCATGTTCTCAATATTTATTATTATTTATTTATTTTTTGTATTGGCATGGTTTGTTGCCTTTTGCACATTGGTTATTTGTCTGTTATCTCTGTGCATTTTTTCATCAATTCTACTGTGTTTCTTTGTATTTACTGTGAATGCCTACCTGAAAATGAATCTCAGGGTAGTATGTTGTGACATGTATGTACTTGAATAATAAATTTACTTTAAACTTTTTATATTTTGGTTTTATCACTTTCTATAGATAGATTGTGTATCCTTTGCTTTACTTTTGAACTCATCACTGAGGTTGGTTGTGTTGTGAATGCTTGAGCATACATTGCATCCTGCCTCTCAGATTATGTAGCTTATTTGGAAGGATCATTGGACGGGATTTGATTGGTCAAAATCGTATAAGAGGCTTACAAACCTGAAAATGAATTAAAGCACGTATAGGCCTCTCAGGCCCTCAAGCCTTAATTGCTACTTAGAAAAATAGTGGCTGATCAATTTCCTTTCAGCCACAGTTGCTTAACATTCCTCTAATCTCTTAGCCCTGGCTATTCTTATTAATTTATCTATCTCTCTCTGCCTTAATATTCAAAAACTCTATTTGGGTAGTTTTCAAGACTCCATCTTAAATATTAAGACACCTTATTTTTAAACAGTGACTCATTAGTTTTAGATTCTCCCACATCCTTTCCACATCCACCCTATTTAGACCTCTCCAGGTCCTACACCTCAATCAAGTCCTGAACTTTAGGGGATACGTTTAATGTGTTCAATTTTCCACATTAGTCAAGCTACCCATTCTAGTTAGCAATCTTCCAACCTGCATTAATTCCAATGTATTCATGACATCTTGCCAGTTGCAATTGTTTAGTGTTTCTTGTTGGCCATCCAGTCTCCTACCTACTTAAAAGTTCAGTATAGGCAGTATCATTTTTTAATTTTCTGAAGTAATCTGTGATGCAGCATTTTATCAAATGCACTATTCTTTATAATGGTATTTCACATTGGATTTTATTTAATTTTTAATTATCTGTAATTTTTTATCACTGATTTTTATTGCAACACCAACAAATTACATTCAATACAACCAGTTGCCGATTATATTTTGACTGTTTAACCCAGCCACCCCAACCCTCATCCCCACCCCCCTCTACCCTCTGTCTTTGCATACACAGACAGAGCATTCCTATTTTAACAGAAGATCTTTTAAGTTAGATATCAAATTTGTCCACATTAAGATTGTGTTTGGTCGTGCATCATTTACTCTTGCTGATGATAATTCCAGGTAAGAAATGTCCAAAAAGCTCCGAAGCCAGTGAGTACTTGAAATATCATGGAGAGGTTTCCAACGCTGGACTACAATCTTCTTAGCTGCAGTCAGACCTGCCAGCCCAATTTTGCGTGTTTTTTCCGTAAGGGAAAGGTAGGAGTCATCATTTAGAAGATGTACAGCAGGATCCATTGGTAATTGTACCCTCATTAGTTCTGTAAGAGTACTGATAACCTTCCCCCACAAACCAAAAATCCCTGGACATTCCCATACAACATGAATAAAAGAGCCAACAGTTCCATGGGGGCAAAATGAGCAATATAAGTCAGGAACTAGTCCCATTTGATGTCTAATTCTCGGTGTTAGATATGCTCTATGACAAAATTTCAAGTGCATATACCAATGATTTGGGTTTTTCAAAGCACCGGCAGCATTGTCTCAAATCACATCCCAGTCATCCACATCTGCAGGACCTTGTGAACAAGATTATTGCATTTGATTATTGCCAGTTATTTCAGTTTTAAGACTCAAACATGTTGATTAGACAATATAATTTAAAGGCTTTGGAGATAAAAATTAATTTTCCTATATGAGCAAGAGATTACAGACCCTCCTGTCGTATCATTCCGGATCATTAACAAATGTTTATTTTAAACTAAGACTTTCTCAAAGAACTTGTTAAACTCTTCCACTTTCACAGGTTACTATTCCTTATGTCAGCCTTGCACACTTCAGTGTGCCCTTGAGCAAGCAAGCAAGCACACTTGAGCACACTCAAAGCCCTTGAGTCTTTCCATCTTGCAAGCCACCAATTTGCTCCTGACTTTTGCTTTGAGAAATTTGACTTTGCAGCAGCACTGTACAAATTTGATAAATCTCATTTGCATTGTAGTAAATGTAATTCATGGAATGTATGGTCAAGTCTGGCATAGTTTTCAGCTTTCTCGTGACTCAGTTGGACAGGATTTTTTTTGTTTTGCTGGGAGTTGTATCAAGCAGATTTCTCAAGCAAGACACACAAAATACTGGAGGAACTCAGCAGGTCAGGTGGCATCTATGGAAAAGAGTAAACACTTAATGTTCTGGGCCGAGACCAGTTTTGGCCTGAAATGTTGACTGTTTACTCTTTGCTATTGAATGCTGAGTAGCCCTGGTATTTTGATTCTTATAGTAGATTTTAAAAAAATCATGTGTTTCATATTGTCTTTGTTGAATGTGATCATGGTATTTAGATAATTGTTTTATTAAATCAAGGGAAGTGGACATCTTTGGCAAGCCTAGCATTAATTATCCCTCAATTACCTTTGGTGGTGCAGCATCTTGAGTCAATGCAGTAAAGGATCTCTTAGTGTTGTTGAGAGTTGCAGCATTTTGCCCCCGTACTATTGAACAACAGCCTAGTTAGCCACCCAGTTAATTCTGAACAGCAAATCTTTATCACCACCGATGGCACATCATTTATTTAAATACTGTATAATAACAGGCTTTTCTAGTGCAGCACACTTGTACTGCCCATTTACACCCATGTGACCAATTAAGCTACTAGCCCATACATCTTTGGAATGTGGGAGGAAACTGGAGCACTTAGAGGAAACCCACACGATCAAGGTTAGAATAAACAATCTCCTTACAGATAGTGGCGGAATTAACCCAGGGTTGCTGGCACTGTTATAATATGCCAACCGATTATGTAACTGTTCTGCCCTGTTATTGGTAGCTCTTACTGTTTTCTGTATTAGGTACACTTGCTACTTAATATTGCACACTGAATCTTGTTTGAAAATAGCGGTGATGGTGGGAACCTTGCAAAGACCATTAAGTTGATCATCCACTTTATACGGATTGTGATGATACTGAATTCGGCTAATCATAATCTGTTGTCTCCTGGAAGCCTGGTTATGAGTTGCTAGACAAAACCTGTTAATCTTGAAATTAAACTAGATAATGAAAGATGATCATTGCATCAAGAGAATTTTCTTCCCTTGTGGGCTACACAATAGAAAATTAGTAATATTGACATGGAAAAGTGAACCTTTGACTGTTAGATTGAGGACAAGGTCACAGAGATTACCTCAGCACTTCATGCTCATTCTAAGTGCTTTGTTCGTGCCATAAGTATGTGTTCACACCTATAATAGAGGGCAGCATAGCCAACACTGTATATACTGAAATTCACATTTCTGATTTCTAATGGAGAATCTTAATGCACTAATTTAATTATTTTGTGAATGGGGTACTGTAAATGCCTTTTTCTTTTCAGTATGTACTCCGGTTGGTCTCTCCAGAATGTTCACAGTAATGGGACAGTTACTTGTAAAGCCAACTGTAAGTAATCAAAATTACTAAGTATAATAATTCTGCTGTAAGGTGCTACTGTAAAAAGTGTCTCTTTGTAAATTGCCTTATGTACATACTGAAGATATTTTCAGATTCAGATACAGGTTAATTTGTCACATGTACATCATAATATGTAGTCAAATTATCATTTGTGTAAACAATCAACACTCCCAAGGATGTGCTTGGGGCAGCTTGCAAACATTACACATTAACATGCCCACAAGTTGTGCTATTGTTTTTTTTTGAAGGAATATATGCATAATAATATGTGCATTTCAGCCATGTATCTCTCATCACAAAGCATTCAAGCTTGACAGCTTCTGTCATATTTTGTTATATGCTCTAATTGGAATCACTAACAAGATCTGTAAGGTTGTAAGAGATCATCAGAAACTTGGACAAGCTTGTTGATGGTTTGATTTGTGAAATATTCCCTTATAAGGCCAACAAAAGAGCAAATGAGCTGGTAATTTTCAAGCCATGAATTTTTATATTATTTTCATTTAATCTCATTTCTGTTTTGTCTTATTCTCCATTTAAAATGTTTTTTATGTTGCTTTTCTGTAAGTTGGTAAATGTATAGTGATCACATTTGTTATTCTAGTGGAAATCGTTTAAAACAGAAGCTGTCAAACCAAATCAAATCCTAGTGTCACAATGTTACAACAAGCATGTCAATTCTCCATTTTATGCATTTTCAAGAGTTCAAGTATTAACGGATATTACATCCTATTGTGGTGTTTCTTTCTTTCTCCTTGGCCTCAGTTTGTAGCATTATAATAAGGCAAGAATATAAATTGGAATATGATGATTATCAGTTGAATCAGTGTTAATCCTTCTACCATACTTGTGATTCTTTCAAATTTTCTTTTTATTTTCCTTCTACATCTCTGATCTGAGTTAAACAGCATGGAAATAGGCCCTTCAACCCAACTGGTCTGTGATGAATGAGGTTCTCCATTCAGTCTAGTCTTATTTGCCAGGACTTAGACCATAATCTTCTAAAGCTTTCCTATCCATGTACCTGAGCAAATGTTTAACAGTAGTTATTGTACTTCCTCTGGCAGCTTTTTTTTAAAAAAAAGCAACACCTGGCACTTATCCAAATTAAATTCCATTTGTCATTACTCCAGTCACATACTCAGCTGATCAAAATCCCAATATAATTTTTGATAGTCGCCTTTATTGTCCACTATACCATGTGTTTTAGTGCCATCTGCAAACTTATTCACTGTGCCTTGTACATTCTCATCCAAGTCACTGATATAGATGATGAGCAATGGGGCTAGCAGTGATTCCTGATGCAGGTCACTAGTCATAGCATCCAGACAAGGAACAAACTTCCACCATCACTGTCAACTTTCCACTTTAATCCATTTGTCAGTTTTGTCTGGATTCCTTGTGATCTAACAGCCTACCATGTGGTACCTTATCAAAGGCCTTCCTGAAGTCCTTATAAACTGAATCTACTGCCCTCATTGGCACTGTTCATCACCTCACCAAAAAAAAATCAGTCAAGTCCAAAAGAAATGATCTCCCACACACAAAGCCTTTTTGTCCTTACAGCGATCCTTTTCAATGTTTTTCCATCCTGCAATAACTCTTACATGCCCATCAACTTCCTCTTGATTCTTTTTCACATTAGTCATCAAAGGAGTAATTTCAATTTACTAAGTAACCCACAAGTGTGTCTGTGAGATAAGGAGGAAACCAAAAAAATCGAAGGAAATGCACACAATCATGGAGAGAATGTGTAAACTCAACATAGGTAGCACTTGAGGTGGGATCAAAACTGGTTTCTGAAGTTAACTGCTATGTTGCCCTGGTACATGTGTTGACTATGAATAGAAAATGGGAAATCTGAACTAAAAGCAAAAATACTAAAAATTCCATTTAAATCAGGCAGCATTAATTTAAAGTAAAACATAGTTCATCTTTTAATTTCAGCTGAATTTCTTAACTTGCATATAAGCTGTGTGAGGAGTGTGAAGGGCAAGGCAATATTATCAAAAATTGTGGCTGGGGTTGTGCAGATAATCTGATTAATGGGGCTACTTAAAGAGGAAAAAAGGAACAAAAATGAGAGAGATTATATATGGTATACTTTGATAATAAATTTACTTTGAACTTTGAGCTTTTTGAAGAAACAAAAGAACATGCAAAAAGTGTAAACAAGAGTTGTGCAGTTTGAATTGAGAGAAAAGTTGAACTAGTATTACAGATTCAGTAAAAATGGGCTGTTCTTTTGAAGGAGAACATGAATTTGCTGAAGTTGGAAAATGTTTATCCATGAAAAATAAATGAGATGTGACCGATGACTCTTGAATGATGTGAAAACCACTGTTCTGTAGTTGTTCTATTATGCCCTGGGTTCTGATAAGTTGCTTTATAGCTGTAATGTTGGTGTATTTTGTAAAGTTGATGCTGAATTCTTTCAAAATGAAGAATATTGAAGCCAGAGGGTAAGTCTTGCACTGGATACTCCAGCTAAAGATGCACATGATCAACCCTAATTTTTATTTCCTCTTTTTTTTTAAACTACAATTCTATTGATGTTTTCAATGTTTGAGAGTATAAATAAATTAATGTTTCAGCATTTTGATCCAATGTGCAAAAAAGATAATTGTCCAAATAGAATAATGTTGCAAATAGTATTTGTTTAATGTAAAGTAATGTGCTTTCATAAGCACAAGTTTTATGCATTTGGATTTAATTTGTAATAATTTCAACTTGTCTCTATTGTTCTAGTTGGGTTTCTTCCATTTCAACTGTCAACTAACAAATAATTCAGTTGAAAATAGAAAATTAAATATTAATTATTCATTTAAAAAGTCACCAAAGACTTTTTGTGCTTGCTTTCTGCTGTGGTGCTGTACATGCCAAACTACCCATTTTTTCATTCACTTCAATTAACTGTAAAGTCCCTAATGATTTTCAAAAAAAAAAGAAACTTGTACCCAAGTCAATGTACCAAAAGCACTGATCTTGTCCCTTTGGAGAATGCTTAGAATACAGAGACTTTGATGGAAAAGCAAATGCGTAAGATGTAATAAGAAAGTTTTGCAGTTATTATTGTTGTTGGATAAACCTAAAGCGGCAGTCTATGTGTGCAGTCCTGAAATAATTACTAGCTGATCTGGATATTCATCATGATCACTCCTGATAAATTCATTCCAGTCCCAGCATTGGACCCCTAGTTACATTCAGTTGACTAAATTTAGCAGGTTACATAGTTGCATTCTTGTCATCAGATTCCTAGAATGGGAGCTCTAATCCATTCACTGTCAAGTGGACAGAGGAAGGTTTTGAGAATCTATTCAAACATCCCATAAAGAAATGCAACTGACTGATGGAAATCTTTGCATGACCACTCAGTGGAGGAGGAGAATTTGGAATGATCAGTATCAGGTTTAATATTACTGGCATATGTTAGTGAAATTTGTTATGTGGCAAAGGTACATTGCAATACATAATAAAAACTTTACTGTGTGTGTGTATAAAATGTTAAATTAAATAAATAGTGCAATAAGAGAAAACAATAGTAGGGAGGTAGTGTTTATAGGTTCAATGCCCATTCAGAAGCAGCAGAAGGAGCACATTACCTCATAATCCACCTTTTCCCATCAGTGGCAGTCTCTGGATCCCAGATTTTTCTCATTGGCTATCTCAGCAGTTGATGCAAGTTATCCTCGATCCCAGGAAGTTACCTAAGATGGGTGGTAATGTCAATTTACACGTATGTTCACATCTTCATTGAGGGTCCTGTTCTCTCACTGTTAGCCTCATACTTGGCACAGTGCATGTTAAATAAATTAAAAAGTTATTAAGCTCTAATACAGAAACATACTGTTCAGTCCATTTAGTCCATGCCAACCTGATTTTCTGCTGAGTCCATCTACCTGAACCTGGAGCATAGACCTCTATACTTTCATCCATCTGAACTTCTGAAATGTTACCAGGCACTGTCAGTAAGAGGATGTGGTGTTGTAATGTTAATCAAGGAGTCCATTACTGCAATAAGGAGATAGGATATCTCAGCAAGTTCTTCAAGTGAGGTCATATGGGTGGATCTCAGAAACTAAGGGCATATTCACAGAAAATAGGAACAGGAGTAGGTCACTTGACCCATTAAACATATTTGGCTATTTGTGATCAGGTGTCACTGATAAAATAATTAAGGTTACAATGAATACCAAAGAATTTGAGTACGGTAATAACCAAAAGTGTAACTGAATCTTTCTTAAGAGCTTCAGAAAGAAAATACAAAGAACTGGAGGATGTCATAACATTAAGCAAGGAATAATGTAAACTGGAATACCATAGTTCAAACTTCAAAGTAAATTTATTATCAGAGCACATACACCACATGCAATTTGAAGATTCTTCTTCTGTGAACATACTTAGCAAATCTATAGAACAGTAACTGTAAACAGGATCAATGAACAACAAATTGCAAATGCAAATATAAATAAATGGCAATAAATAACGAGCATGAAATAACAAAATAAGAGTCCTTAAATGAGTGTAGTTATCTCCTTTTATTCAAGAGCCTGATGTTAGGGGTAGTAACTATTCTTGAACCTGGTTGAGGAGTCCTGAGGCACTTGAACCTACATGATGGCAGCAGCAAAAAAAAAGAGCATGACCTGGGTGGTGAGGACTTTTGTTATTGGATGCTGCATTCTTATGACAACGTTTCATGTTGTTTTATTCATGATGTACTGGGCTCAATCCACTACTTTTTGTAGGATTTCCTGCTCAAAGGCATTTGTGTTCCCATGCCAGGCCGTAATGCAGCCAGTCAGCACACTTTCCACCTACACATCTATAGAAGTTTTCCATAGTTTTTGATGACAGGCTGAATCTCCACAGACTCCAGTGGAAGTCGAGGTGCTGTCATGCTTCCTTAGCAATTATATTTATATGATCAGTCTAGGACATGTCTTCTGGGATAGTAACACCTAGGAATTTAAAGTGACTAGAAACATAGAAAACCTACAGCACAATACAGACCCTTCAGCCCACAATGCTGTGCTGAACATATACTTAAGAAATTACCAAGGGTTACCCATAGCCCTCTATTTTTATAAGCTCCATGCACCTATCCAAGAGTCCCTTAAAAGACCCTATTGTATTTGCCTCCACCACCGTCGCCGGCAGCCCATTCCATGCACTCACTACTCTGCGTTTAAAAAAAAAACTTACCCCTGACATCTCCTCTGTACCTACTTCCAAGCACCTTAAAAGTGTGCCCCCTTGTGTTAGCCATTTCAGCACTGAGGGAAGAAGCCTCTGACTATCGACATGATCAATGCCCCTCATCATTTTATACACCTCTATCAGGTGACCTCATCCTCCGCTGCTCCAAGGAGTAAAGGCCAGGTTCACTCAACCTGTTCCCATAAGGCATGTTCCCCAATCCAGGCAACATCCTTGTAAATACGAGGAAATCTGCAGATGCTGGAAATTCAAGCAACACACTCAAAATGCTGGTGGAACGCAGCAGGCCAGGCAGCGTCTATAGGGAGAAGCGCTGTCGATGTTTCGGGCTGAGACCCATCCTTGTAGATCTCCTCTGCACCCTTTCTATGGTTTCCACATCCTCCCTGTGGTGAGGTGAGCAGAACTGAGCACAGTACTCCAAGTGGGGTCTGACCAGGGTCCTATACAGCTGTAACATTTCCTCTTGAACTCAATCACATGGTTGATGAAGACCAATGCACTGTATGCCTTCTTAACCACTGAGTCAACCTGTGCAGTAGCTTGGAGTGTCCTATGGACTCGGACCCCAATATCCCTCTGATCCTCTGCACTGCCAAGAGTCTTACCATTAATACTATATTCTGCCATCAAATTTGACCTACCAAATGAACTACCTCACACTTAACTCGGTTGAACTCCATCTGTCACTTCTCAGCCCAGTTTTGCATCTATCGATGTCCTGCTGTAACCTCTGACAGCCCTCTGTACTATCCATAACACCCCCATCATCAGCATATTTAGTAACCTATCCCTTCACTTCCTCATCCAGGTCATTTATAAAAATCACAAAGAGAAGGGGTCCCAGAACTGATCCCTGAGGCACACTGCTGGTCACCAACCTCCATGTAGAATATGACCTGTCTACAACCACTCTTTGCCTTCTGTAGGCAAGCCAATTCTGGATCCACAAAGCAATGTCTCCTTGGATCCCATGCCTCCTTACTTTCTCAATAAGCCTTGCATGGGGTACCTTATCAAATGCCTTGCTGAAATCCATATACACTACATCTACTGCTCTTTCTTCATTAGTGTATTTAGTCACATCCTCAAAAAATTCAATCAGGCTCGTAAGGCACGACCTGCCCTTTACAAATACATGCTGACTACTACTAATCATATTATACCTCTCCAAACGTTCATAAATCCTGCCTTTTAGGATCTTTTCCATTAACTTACCAACCACTGAAGTAAGACTCACTGGCCTATAATTTCCTGGGCTATCTCTACTCCCTTTCTTGAATAGGGGAACAATATCTGCAACCTCCAATCCTCCGGAACCTCTCCCGTCCCTATTGATGATGCAAAGATCGTTTCTCAGCAAGCTCTTCCCTCACTTCCCACAGTAGCTTGGAGTATATTTTGTCCGGTTCCAGTGACTTATCCAATTTGATGCTTTCCAAAAGCTCCCAGTACATCCTCTTTCTTAATGACTATATGCTCAATCTTTTCCATCCACTGTAAGTCATCCCAACAATTGTCAAGGTCCTTTTCCATAGTGAATACTGAAGCAAAGTATTTATTAAGTACCTTGGTTACACCTTCCAATTCCATACACACTTTTCCACTGTCACACTTGATTGGTCCTATTCTATCCTCTTGTTCTTCACATACTTGTAGAACGTCTTGGGGGTTTTCCTTAATCCTGCTCACCAAGGCCTTCTCATTGCCCCTTCTGGCTCTCCTAATTTCATTCTTAAGCTCCTTTCTGCTAGCCTTATAATTTTCTAGATCTCTATCATTTCTTAGTTTTTTGAATCTTTTGTAAGCTTTTCTTTTTTTCTTAACTAGCTTTTCAGCAGCCTTTGTACACCATGGTTCCTGTACCTACCATCCTTTCCCTGTCTCATTAGAGAATGCCACGCAAATGTCCCCTGAACATTTGCCATATTTCTGCCGTACATTTCCCTGAGAACATCTGCTCCCAATTTATGCTTCCAAGTTCTTGCCTGATAGTTTCATATTTGCCTTTACTCTATAATTAAATGTTTTCCTGACTTGTCTGCTCCTATCCCTCTCCAATGCTGTGGTAAAGGAGATAGAATTGTGATCACTATCTCCAAAATGCTCTCCCACTGAGAGACCTGACTCCTGACCAGGTTCATTTCCCAATACCAGATCAAGTACAGCCTTTCCTCTGTAAGCTTACCTACATAGTGTGTCAGAAAATCTTCCTGAACACATCTAACAAACTCTACCCCATCTAAACCCCTTGTTCTAGGGAAATGCCAGTCAATATTGGGGAAGTTAAAATCTCCCATCATGACAACCCTGTTATTTTTGCACCGTTCCAGAATCTGTCTCCCTATCTGCTCCTCGTTGTCCCTGTTACTATTGGGTGCTCTATATTAAAAAAAAATCCAGTGAAGTTGTTGACCCCTTCCTGTTTCTAACTTCCACCCACAGAGACTCAGTAGACAATACCTCCTCCATGACTTCCTCTTTTTTTTGCAGCCGTGACACTATCTCTGATCAGCAGTGCCACACCCCCACCTCTTTTGTCTTCCTCCCTGTCCTTTCTGAAACACCTAAAGCCTGGCACTCTTAAGTATTTATTGATCAAAAGTACAGAAAGATGAATTCAAATGGTCAACACACAATCTGCTGGAGGAACTCAATATGTTGAGCAGCATCTGAGGGAGGAAAATATTGTCGACATGTTAGGTCGAAGCCCTACATCGTAACTGAGAGGTGAACTGGCCAGCACAAAGAAGAAAAGGGGATTGGCAAGAAAGGATTCTGTGTTGATGGTGGACTGAAGAAGGTGTAAAGTGATGGGGCAGGTAGTTCAGAATCAGGTTTAATATTACCGGCATATGCCGTGAAATTTGTTGTCTTTGCGGCAGCAGTACAGTGTAATACCTATTAATAGGAAAAAATGTGAACTATGGTAAATATATATATTAATTAGTTAATAAGTACTACTAAAATAGAAATAAACTAAGTAGTGAGCTAGTGTTCATGGGTTCAATGTCCATTCAGAAACTGGTTGGAAAATGAAAAGAAACTGTTCTTGAGTTGTGGAGTTTGTGCCTTCAGGCTTCATGATGGTAGCAGTGAGAACAAGGCATGACCTGGGTGATGTGGGTCCTTAATGATAGATATTGCTTTTTGAAACCTCACTCCTTGATGTTCTGGATATTACTGAGGCTAGTGCCTTGATGGTGCTGACTGAATCTTATTTCGATCCTGTGCAGTAGTCCTCCAGACCCTCACACTGCCATACCAGACGGTCATAGAGCCAGTTAAAATGCTCCACAGTACTGATGTAGACATTTCCAGGTAAGGGAGGTGAGCAAGGGTGGAATTGGAAGACTCTGGCAGGTGAATGGTAGATGTAGCCAGCAGATGAGAAAGAGTAAAAAGATGAGAAAACATGATAGAGTAAGATTGGGGGGGGGGGGGGGGAAGATTTGTGAAGGTGGATGACAGCTGCTGGAGAGAGAGGAGCAGGAACACGAAGTGCTATCAGAACTGGATTCATATAAGGAAAAGAGATTAGAATGAGAGACCCATTGGAGCAGCAGGGAGAGGTAATCAACAGTTGAAACCAGAGGGAAAAATAACCAGTGTGTGAAGTGGCTGGATGGGACTAGAAAGGAGGAGTGGACAAAAATGCATGAAGGGAGGCTGAGAGGAGGGTAGGAAGAGGATCAGCAATGGGAGATCAGAAGGAGAAGAGGGAAGAAAAGGTAAGGGGAGAGGAAGAGAGGTAAAAGGGAGGGGGACTCAATGCTATTGGGTTGTGGAGTACCTAGGTGGAATATAAGGTGATGCTCCTCTAGTTTGCATTTTGCTTCAGCCTGGTTGTAGAGAAGACCAAGATGCACAGGTTAGTGTGGGAATGGAGAGGGGATTTGAAATGATTGGCAGCTGGGAGCTCAGGATGGCCATTGTGGATTCAGCGTAGGTACTCTGCAGAATGGGTGCCGAGACTGTACTTGATCTCATTGATGTTGAGGCCACACTGGGAGCACTGAATGCAGAAGACAAGTTTGGAAGAGCTCATGTGAACCTTTGCCCCACCTGGAAAGATTGGTTTGGTCGTTGGATGGTGATGAGGGAGGAATTGTAAGGACAAGTGTTGCATCTTCTGCAACTCAAATGATGACAGGAAAGAAAAGTTATAATTATTAGGTAAGGCTGGAGTATTTGGGAGTTTAAACAGTTAGAATTTTTGAGCAGAAGAAACACAAAAGATCATTTTCCAGTTGGTAAAATGGTCTTGAAAGGTTTGGAATTTCACTCGAGATACAGTAATATATAATATTTTACCAAGAGCTTATCATAAACAATGGTTGAAAGATTTTTTTTTACAAAATGACACTGAACAAATAATTTAAAAAAGTATATAAGCTATGCAAGGAAAATGCAAGAAATTGCATTTGGATAATTTCAGCTAAATTCCAGCTACCAGTTTTTAAATTCCCCCATGTTTGCTGGTTCAATGATGTAACAATTCTTTTAATTTTGTGGGTATTTCAATTAAAACTGTGACCAAGAACTGTTTTATTTAGCTTAACTGTTTATAATTTCAGATTTTAGAGGACCTGGATGAGCAAATCTATTGTACTGGCCTTCAGGAGGAAGCACTTATAAGGAGATTAAATGGTATGCAGTCCAGACTGGTAATTTTTTTTTTGCATTTTGGCAGATAACTGATAAGTTGCACTGAGAACAGATAATTTATTGAAATGATAAACTGCATGAAGCTCTCAGTTTTTAGAAGCAGTCTGATTTATATTAGAAACATTAGGCTTTGTAATGGGATTAATGGTCACAATTCCAGAAGAAAAGGAACAGAATGTACAATCAATTTCTATCACAGCCTTTATTAATTGATAACCAGATTAACTTTTAGCTCTTGGTTCTCCTGAGACGGTAAGAAAGCGTCTATGAACCTCCTATTGATGCTAATTATGAGCACTGTGAGAAGCAAGGAAGAGAAAAAATATATATTTTGCCTATTTGTGTATTGTCTGAATAGGCTTAATTACAAACCTATGAATCAGAAGTTGGCCACTCAGCTCCCTGTATCTGCTTCATTGTTAAATAAAATCATGGCTAATCTGATGTGACCAGTTCTAAATTCCCCAATAAAGGAAACATCTCTCCATATCCACCATTTCAAAAATATAGATGTTTCAATTAAATCCCCTCTCATTCTGCTAAACTCTAGCTGACACAAGTCTAGATTGTTTAACCTGCCCATTCCAGGAACTGGTCAAGTTGTTAATCTGCTCATTTGAGTAACTTGCTCAATGTTATTGTACCTGCCTTAACCACTTTCTCTGGCAGCTCATCTTCTGTGGAAAAACTTGCCCCTCAATTCATTTTTTAATCTTTTACTTCGCAAAACATAACATCTCCTCCTTGCTGACAATCAACGTTGGTGAATTTTCAAGAATGCATACTTATCCCACTGTTCTACCCTCTCTACACCCATAATTGTGTTGCTAGACACAGCTCAAATGCCATCTTTAAATCCTCCGATGAGACATCTATTGTTGGCAGAATTTGATGGTGATGAGGAGGTGTGCAGGAGTGAGATAGATCAGCTGGTTGAGTAGTGTTGAAACAACAACTTTGCACTCACTTTCAGTAAGACCAAGGAATTGATTGTGGAATGGGAAGTTGAGGGAACACACACTAGTCCTCATTGAAAAATCAGTAATGGAAAAGGTGAGGGTTTCAAGTTCTGATCTGTCAACATCTCTGAAGATCTATCCTGGGCCAACATATTGTTGCAAAGAAGGCACAACAGTGGCTATATTTCATTAGGAGTTTGAGGAGACTTGGTATGTTACCAAATACTATCACTAATTTCTACACATGTACTGTGGAGAGCATTCAAACTAGTTGCATCTTTGATATGAAAGGCCCACTGCACAGGATCGGAAAATGTAGTAGAAAGTTGTAAACTCAGCCTGCTCCATCATGACACTAGCCTCCCCAGCATTTTCAAAATGGTTAATATGAGAGGGCACAGTTTTAAGGTGCTTGGAAGTAGGTACAGAGGAGATGTCAGGGGTAAGCTTTTTAAGTAGAGTGTGGTGAGTGCATGCTGATGACGGAGGTGGATAAAATAGGGTCCTTTAAGAAACGCTTGGATAGGTACATGGGGCTTAGAAAAATAGAGGGCTATGGGTAACCCTAGGTAATTTCTAAAGTAAGTAAATACATGTTCGACACAGCATTGTGGGCCGAAGGGCCTGTACTGTGCTGTGGATTTTCTATGTTTCTAAAAGTCAATGCCTTAATGTCCATCATTAAGGACCAGCATCACCCAGGACAATAAGAAATAAATATATATATTTCTTTTTGTAATTTATTGTTTTATTATGCACTGCAATGTACTGCTGCTATAAAACAACATTTAGTGATTGATATTAAACCTGATTCTGATTCTACTTCTCACTTTTAATCTGTTTTCTAGTTTTGGTCGCCTTTCTCTGGGAACAAGAATGTTCATTCACCCTATGATTTTGTACACCTTTATCAGGTTACAGCTCAGTCTCCTACACACCATGGTTTTTAAAAAGAAAAGTCCAGGCCTGCCCAACCTCTCCCTGAAACTTAGCCCCTTGAGATCCTGGTAACATTATTATATACCTTCTTTGTACTGTTTCCAACTTAATGATGTCTTTGCTATATCAAAATACCTAAAACTGTATATAGTACTCCACATGTGCCCTCACTGATATTGTGTACCACTACCACATAAGGCTCTAACTCCTATACTCTGTGCCGTCTCTGGTGGCTGCCTTCGCTGCCCTGTCTTCCAACATCATGATTTCAGGGAACTATGTACTTGCATTCCCAGGTCCCAGGCATCCCTCAAGGTTAGGTAGTTGGACTCTCACCTATGAAGATGGTTATTGACTAGAGTACTTGAATGGTGTCTTTGTCTTGCTGCCTACGTGTCTGACATCTTTGTTTTCTGAAGAGTTGTAAATAGAATTAAATATTGGCCATGTCCTAAGAAAAACAGATGACCTGGAACTTCAAAGAAAATATGAAATGTAGTTTGTTTTGTAACAAACATATTTGGACTGCGTATACAATATTGATAGTTTGTGAACTTTCTACTGATAACTTATTTTTGTGCTTGTTATAAAAAGATGCACTGATAAATGTTTAACTGTGGGTGGCTTCATGGGCTGTGCACGTCCTCCACGTATAGATACATGAAAAGACATTGTGATGCTTTTAGCAGGCTTGTTGAACTTTCGATTATTCTTGTATATTTCATCCACTGGGTTAAGGCCAAGATGCTGTATGCACCAAGTAACTGGTGTATTGATGCAAAGTGACTGTTTACTATTTAAAGTAAAATAACAGCGAAGATCCAACGAATGATGATAATAAAACATCAGTTTTCTTCTGATAAAAACTTAGAGCTTATTGAACAAATGAAGATCAACTGATTTTCATGCCTTGAAAATATAAAAAGAAATTGTACTTTCATAGTGGATATTTGATGTTTTAGTCTTTATTTGGATTTTTAAAAAAAACTTTACCTAAATAAAAATTTAAAGATGTTTATATACTTGAGAAGGCAAAAAGAAGTACCATTTCTTATAATGAATAATATATCATTTTTGGCAATATATCCATTTTTAGACACAACTTCCAGTGTTTCTTGGTTTGACTGAGCACAAGTTTCATCTATTAACTTATTTGTCACCACAGTCATTTTGCATGGGTTATGTAGCCATGTGCCATTTTGCCCTACCAGTCATACAAATATTTTGTGTTTAACTTGTCTCTCTTGTCACCTTGATTTTTCATCTCCATCAATATTTATCCCCTCATTTATTTGGATTCCCAAGAAAAATACCTATATTGTTTGCCTGAATCACACCCTGATACTGAGCTGCACATTCTCACTAGTGTGAGTAAACTAAAGAAGTTTCTTCTGAATTCCTTACTTGTTTTTTGTTAGTTTTCATTAATGGTATGAGTGCCATAAATTGTATACAAAACACTTGGTAACCTTGTGAGGAATGAAGGCCTCAGGGAGATTTTAGTCATAGTCATGAACTACAAAAATGAACGAGCCCTTTGGGTCACCATGCCAACCAAGGCTATCCATTCCAATCCCATTTACCAGTAATTGGCCTTAAAATAACTTGGTCATTCATCTCCTCATCTACATCTTAAATGTTTTTTCTTTTTGACTCCCTTTAATTTCATTACTGTAGAGAACAGGTATTTTTGATATTGAGTTATGATGATGTGTACACATGGGGCTTAAGTCAGAGAGGGAAAAGGAAGCGAGATTATGAATAGAAGCAAAATGGAATGAAGACTTGTGAAAACAGTGTGAAAAGCCAGTGTCTTCAGAATTGTGTTCAACACCGCCTAGGAATCCTTGGCAAGACCAGTATGTATTCCTTATCCACAGTGGCTTGGTGTATATAGATTATTTTATAGGACTTTAAGAGACAATTACAGTATATTGAAATCATGCATGGATAAGGACAACAATTTTCTTCCCTGAAGAACTTCAGTGAATTAGATATGTATCTGAAGAGTGGTACCTGCTCATAAGAGAGGATAAATGTATTCATCAGAGAGATGTACAGTGTATACTGTGACACTGAATCGTATAATAAGATGATCCTTTTCCTATTTGAAACTTAAAACAGGAACTTAAATTTCTGCTTGACAAGATGTAATAAGCTCTGGTGACTTGTTCTTCCATTTGGTTTGATAACTTGACGTATTTTTAAAGACCATTTTTGATAATTTCACTGTATGTTGAATAGGTGGAACAATTAAATGATTTATCCTGTATAATAGACATCTCTAATTATAAGAGTGGTTTGCCCCCCTGCTTATAGCTATTAGTTCTCCAAGTTCAAGAAGCACAGGGTGTGGTGGGCACAAATGCTTACTTGATCAAAGACATTTAATTTTCATTACCTATTCAATGAAGATGAAAGGTTGTTGTATTTGATGCCACTTACAGTGTTAGGAGTGAACTAATTGGTGTCGCTCTCCCAGTTGCCTGGGGGTGTTAGCAGTCAAGCCACTTGGATGTTTTTCTTTGAGCAACTGAATCTTTGTCTCAGAGCTGGGAAGATAACAAAATTAATCTGTTAAGTGATTTTAAATGATCTGTATAGTTGATTCAATTGTGAGCCCACATTAAGTATCTGAACAAGCCCAAGCAAGTAAATTTGATCATTTTGTTAGCAAACTATATTACTAATTGCGGAGCTTATATGTATTTGAGGGAAAAATAATTTTTGTAGGATATTGTTAAACATATATCAAGAGGTGAGCTGATAGTTGTATAAGATGATGAGAGGCTTTGATCGTGTGGATAGTCAGGATAGGCTTTTTCCCAGGGCTGAAATGACTAACATGAGAGGACACAGTTTTAAGGTGCTTGGAAATAGGTACGGAGGAGATATCAGGGGTATTTTTTTTTACGCAGAGAGTGGTGAGTGCGTGGAATGGGCTGCTGGCAATGGTGATGGAAGCGGATACAATTGGGTCTTTCAAGAGACTCCTGGATAAGGTACATGAAGCTTAGAAAAATAGAGGGCTATGGGTAACCCTATGTAATTTCTAAAGTATGTACATGTTCGACACAGCATTGTGGGCTGAAGGGCCTGTATTGTGTTGCAGGTTTTTCTGTGTTTCTATATGGAGTCAAAAAGTTGTGAATATTAAGAAAGATTGAAAATTTCTTTAGTCCTTGCACAAGTATTTTGTGAACCCCTTTTTTAAATGACCTTATTAACTTTTGAAGCTGACCATAAAATGAAAAGTTCACAGTGCTTAACAATTTTTGTTAGTTTTGGATTGTTTTGAGAAGATCATTAATTTTGGGGGGAAATTTGAAAGTGCCACAAGTCTTCCTTTACATTTAATACAGAATAATTAATATACAATATCTTTGTGCAGTTATGTTGAAAGTTAATAGTAGCTGGGATGTGGACCACAGATTACAACGGGAAATAGAAAAGATGCGTCTAAAGGGCAATATTATGATAGTCATGGGAGACTGTAATATGCAGGTTGATTGGGAAAATCAAGTTGGTAATTGGTCTCGAGAGTGGGTTTGTTGAATGCCAATGAGATGGCTTTTTAGAGCATTTTGTTGTTGAGCCTACAAGGGGATCAGCTATACTGGATTGGGTGTTATGTAATGTAAGTGATTAAGGAGCTCAAGGTAAAAGCTTAGGAGATGGTGATCACAAGATTGAATTCAACTTGAAGTTTGATAGGGAGAAAGTAAAGTCTGACATCGCAGTGTTTCAGGGGAGTAAAGTGGGTTGAGAGAGGATTTGGCCAAAGTAAGTTGGAAGGAGATGCTGTCAGGGATGTTGGCAGAACAGCAATGTAGAAAGTTTCTGGGGAAAATGAGGAATGTGTAGGGGAGATGTATTCCAAAAACTAAGAAATACTCTAATGGCAAAATAGTACAACCGTGGCTTACAAGGGATGTCAAAGCTAATGTAAAAGCAAAAGAGTGGGCATACAACAAAGCATTTGGGATCTTTTAAGAGCCTCTTAGATAGGTACGTGGAGCTTAGAAAAATAGAGGGCTATGCGCGAGGGAAATTCTAGGCAGTCTCCAGAGTAGGTTAATGGTCGGCACAACATTGTGAGCCGAAAGACCTGTAATGTGTTATAAATTTCTATGTCCTATGTTCTATATTCAAACATTAGCAGGAAGTTGGAGGATTTGGAAGCTTTTAAAACCATACAGAGAGCAACTAAAAGAATCATTAGAAGGGAAAAGATGAGTTATGAAAGCAAGTTAGCAAACTATATCAAAGTGGATGGTAAAAGCTTTTCAAGTGTGTAAAAAAAAAAAACAAAAAAAAAAGAGAGACGAGTATGGATATAGGACTGCTAGAAAATGAGGTTGGAGAAATAATAATGGAGGTCAAGGAGATGACAGGTGTACTAAGTGAGTATTTTGTAGAGTGTGAAGGAAGAGAGGTGAGTGCAGTAACTATAGGTCCACAATCCTTTATCTGAAATCCTTGGGGCCAGTTGCATTTTGGAATTCAGAATTTTTCAGATTTCTGAATCCCTCCTTATTGGTTCCGGGACTCCCTGAGGATACCAAAAAACACGTATGCTCAAGTCCCTTATTTAACCTGTCTCAGTGTGGGTGGACTTAAGGACCCGGCGGAGCTCCAGACCTAGGCACATCCTTTAAATCGTCTCTAGATTACTTATAATACCTAATACTATGTAAATGCTATGTAAGTAGATGTTATACTGTATTGTTTAGGGAATAATGACAAGAAAATTTTTTTATTTCCAACAAAAACATTCAATAAAACAAAAATATACAGCTTTAGACGAACTGAATCAAAATGGTAAATGACTTATTGGAATAAATGTAGAACATTACTGTCACTATAAAACTTCAGTAACTTGTCTTTCTGTTTCTTTAAATCATATACAGTGGTAGTTCTGGCACCATATTCTTCAGTAAGACACCTCATAGACACACCACGATCAAGCTTCTGCAATAACTCCACTTTTTGTGTTATTGATAATGATAGATGCTTCCTTCTCTTCTTATTGTTACCCATAGGAGTATCTGTAGCTCTTTTTGACATTTTCACTGTGAAATTAAACACAAAGTCAACAGTGAACACAAAATATCAGCGAACAGCAAATGCATGTGTAACCAGTACGAGCACTGAGCCACCACTGACGCCTGGTGGCCTCTGCTAGTGTTGCCACGTCACGCCTGAGTGATGTCAGCTGTTGGCACAAAAAAACTTCGGTTTTTGGAGCTTTTTGGATTTCAGAATTTCAGATAAGGGATTGTGGACCTGTATTACAGGGGAGAAGATGCTCAAAAAGCTGAAAGGCTTAAGGGTACATAAGTCACCCAGACCAGATGGAACTGTACCCTAGGATTCTGAAAGACGTAGTGATAGAGACTGTGGAGGCATTAGTAATGATCTTTCGAAATTATTGGACTTGGGCATGGTGCCAGAGGACTGAAAAATTGCAAATGTCACTCCACTCTTTAAGAAAGGAGGAAGGCAGTAGAAAGGAAATTATAGACCAGTTAGCCTGACCTCAGTGGTTGGGAAGATATTGGAGTCAGTTGTTAAGGATCAGGTTATGGAGTACCTGATGACAAAGGACAAAATAGGACAAAGTCAGCATGGATTTTTTTTAAGAGAAAATCTTGCCAAACGACCCTGTTGGAATTCTTTGAGGAGATTACAAGTATGATAGATAAAGGGGATGTAGTAGATGTTGTATATTTGGATTTTCAGAAGGCCTTTGACAAGGTGCCACACATGAAGCTACTTACTAAGTTAAGAGCTCATAGTATTGCAGGAAAGTTACTGGCATGGTTAGAGCATTGGCTCATTGGTAGGAGGCAGCAAGTGGAAATAAAAGGATCCTTTTCTGGTTGGCTGTCAGTGTGTAATGGTGTTCCATGGAAAGTCATATAGGAATAACAAAACAAGAAGGAAAATCTGAAAATATTTTGAACAACTGAGGGAAGCTTCAATCAGCAAATGAGTGAGGCCTCAATCACGGTGTTGCATCCTAGCTGTCTACTTATACAGCCTGGGCAGTACAATATGATGAGTAAGCTGTTACCTATGTAGCAAGCTCCCCCTCTCCATGCATCTGATGAACCCAAAGGAATGGCAGAGACCAATGCAGTTCTGTATCATCAGTGTTGCAGGAGTTGCCAGTCAGCATTGAACTGAATGTAGGACTGCCTTTGGTACTCCAGCTCCAGATTTTTCCCGGTGGGTTTACTCCCAAAGCTTTCCCCGTGAGTGGGTATAGCCGCAAAGCATCAGAGGTTTGAATTTACCTTCTAGATGAGCTTCCAACCATGACTTCGGGCATTCAGCATGTACAGTGATGATAACTGAGAGGGGATTTGTGCTCTTTAAGAAAAGATGCATGTATAGAGCCATCAGTGGTATATCTTGGGCCATGCCTGGTCAGGGAAAAGGCAAGATATTGTGGAAAAAACGTGTCAAGGAAAATTGAAAAAAGAATAATGCTGTTGAAATGCTGAGAGTTTGAGAGGTGCTGCATTTCAGAGACACCAGTGTCACCACATACACCAGTATGTTAATTGTTCAATGCAGATAGAGCAAGCAGATTGGTCTTTTTACCCAAGGGGGTTGAGAGTTATGATAGTGGGAGTGCATTTATGATCTAAAAAGAAAGCTGGGCCTCAAAGTGGGAAGACGCTTCTTTGAAGCACACTGAGCTTGTAGAGAATTTAATTGGGTAGATGGTTGATGGTTTCCCTGGCTGGGTTGTCTAGACCTGTGGGTTGCAGCCTCAAGGTGTTGGTGATTGAGGACAGCTGAGAAAAGATTTCTTTATTCAGAAGGTTGTGAATCTTTGGAATTCTTTATCAAGAGGCTCAATCACTGAGTGCATTCAAGAAAAAGGTGAATAGATCTTAGGAAAGTGGAGAAAATCAAGGGAGTTAATTTCAGTATTAAGGCATTTAGCATACTTGCCTTCATCAGCTGAGGCAATGAGTTGTGGTTGTTATAGAAGATTGTATTGTTCTGAATTGAGCAATTAACTATTAATCATTACTTTCCAATATGCTTACCCTGTCCTCTCTTCCAGTCAGAAATATGCCTTGTTTTGTTTTAAAGGTGTAGATCTATAAAATTCATGTGTGCAATTTTGCTATACTGTTTTGACCTCTGTAAAATGTGTAGTCCATAACAAAGGTAAAAATTGTTGTAATTTATCCTTTATATTTCTGACTATTGCAGTATTGTTGATGAAATATAATATAATAGTTTATTATTTTCTGTAATAATAATAGTAGAAATATTATGTTCTTCAGTAAATTATGGTATCTGATGCCAAGATGAGGTGCCTTATAAAGTGACTGCTATTATTGCAATTGCAAAGTGTTGGTAATTCAGTATGTTTGGTCTCTGGCCATTTGCATTGAACTGAACTTGCCTTAATGGATTTGGAGGAGCTATATACCATAGTTCTATACATCTTTTATGGACCTTGGCATCACTGGCAAGGCCACTATTGCCCATTTCAAATTGCTTTTCAGAAGGTGATGGTGCTGTGCCACCTTTAAACACTACTCCTCCTGATGCCTACCCTGCACTTGGAATTTCACAACATAAGAAGTTGCGGAGTTTCTATATCTGACACACATGAAAGCCAAGGTTACCTCGAGCTGTATTTCTTACATACTAATTAATGGTGTTTTACCTTGGTTATTGATTCAAGTGCAATTCTCTTGGTCCCCTCAGCTTAGCCTTCAAATTCACAGTTAACTTCCAACAATTTATGTTGCCCTGTAGCACATTGGAGTGAATCATACAGCATAGTTTTGTCAAGGTAGATTGATGAACTCAGTGCATTATGTGTGCCCAATCGTAAATTTAGGTGGTGCATAGTTTTTCAGTGCCTCCAACTAAAGTATAGCAGTAGCATTTTATGTTGCTAGCAATGGTAAAGTGTTGTTTGTCTATGCAATGGGCACTCCTGGCTGTAGATTCTATATGGGTTGTCAAATGGCATGTTATCATTGAGAAAAGGGAATCCAGTATATTGATTAAGAAGTCTCATGACTAAGACTACTTGAGGCCCCATATCCAGAATATGTGAGGTGCAAAATATATTTGTAGTTCAAAAGACTGCAGTCTCTAATGTATTTGGTACTCCCTAGGCCAATAATACTTGAAGGCTTTGCTTTCCAACGGCTTCGTCCTCTTGCTCCTCTTCTTAGTGTTCCTCTTAATGGATTTTATTTAGGTCTTGCTCTTTCTCTGGTGGTTTTATTTTTTTATAAATGTACTCATTCATTAATTCAGCTGATCTTTAGTTGTCACAGGAAAAAGTCTTTGCTTTTCAGAAGCCAAGTAAGAAGAGCTATGCTGGTGTACACACCCTTTAGAAGCTTTTGACTACAATGCCCACAAATGTTCTTATCTTGGCGGTGCACAGGGGTTTATGCTGTACACATTTATTGTTTTCTGCATGGTAACAGCAATCATCTCTAGGCAATTGAATGAAAAGTTGGTGGTTTTGGTGTTACATTCCTTTGTAATTTAATTTTATAATATCCCCATCTGAGCCACATTATAGATAGATGGTGATGAGTTGAGAATAAAAGGATTAATATGAAAATGTGTTTTTTTTCCCCTTAAATTTAAAGAGTCGTAGAATGAACATTGCCATAATTATAATGGGGCAAACTTGAGTTTCAGCAAGCTAATCATATAGGAGCCATCTTACTATTTCCTTATTGCTAAGAAATCATTGCTAAGACATTCTGCAAGTTTCCTTTATGCAAGTTCAAAGTAAATTTATTAGCAAATACATAAATGTCACGATATACAACCCAGTAAAACAGTAAACCCAAGAAGCATAATAGAATCCGTGAAATATTGCACCCAACAGGATGGACAAACAACCAATGTGCAAAAGACAACAAACTGTGCAAATAAATAAATAGGCAATAAATATTGAGAACATGAGATGAAGAGTCCTTGAAAGTGAGTCCAAAGGTTGTGGGAACAGTTTAGTGATGGGCAAGTGAAGTTGTGTGAAGTTATTCCCTTTAGTTCAAGATCCTGACAGTTGAGGGTAATAACTTCCTGAATCTGGTGGTGTGGGTCCTTAGTAGGCTCTGGTACCAGGTTCCTGATGGCAGCAGCGAGAAAAGAGCTTGGCCTGGGTGGTGAGTGTCTTTGATGATGGATGCTGCTTTTCTGTGACAGCATTCTGTGTAGATGTGTTCAGTGGTGGGGAGGGCTTAACCTGTGATGAACTTGGCCTATCCACTACTTTTAGTAGGATTTTCCATTCAAGGGCATTTGTGTTTTCATACCAGGTCATAATACAATCAGTCAATATACCCTCCACCATATGTCTACAGAAGTTTGTCAAAATTTTAGACGTCTTGTAGGATCTTCACATACTCCTAAGGAAGTAGAGGTGCTGTCGTGCTTTCATTGTAATTGCACGTATATGCTGGCCCCAGGACAGATCCTTCGAAAAGACAACACTGAGGAATTTAAAGTTGCTGATTCTTTCCACTTCCGATCCCCTGACAAGGACTGGCTGATGGACCTCCAGTTTTCTGCTCCTGAAGTCAATAATCAGCTCCTTGGTCCTGCTGACATTGAGTTCGAGGTTGTTGTGGCACCACTCAGCCAGATTTTCAGTCTCTCTCCTATGTGCTGATTTGTCACCAACCTTGATTTGACTAATGACTGTGGTGTCATCAGCTCACTTGAATATAACATTGGAGCTGTGCTTAACCTCATGGTCATAAGTATAAAGTGAATAGGGTTTAAGTGTAAAGTATAAACCTGTGTGCTTAACTCCCTGCTCTACTCACTTTATACTGATGACTGTTGTGAGGCCTTTACAGTTCCAATGCCATATTTTAGTCTGCTCACAACACCACTGTTGTTGGACGGATCGAAGGTGGTGATGAATATTGGTCACTGTGGAGAATTCAATCCTTTAAAGCTACAGTATGAAGATTTGAATTATTTTTCTTGGGAAATGGTGCTATACAAGAGGCTGTTACCAAGTGGGTGCCATGTGAGCTTGTAACCAGATGACCAGCAAATCCTTCTCATAATGTCCCCAATAATGTAGGCGTGATTGGATGTTCTACGTAGATCTAGGAAGCTTAAGTACATTGCAGTATTTTGAGAAAAGTGTAAATTGTTATTACAAATAAGTGTATCATTAACTTGCCTAGCTTGATGTGTCATAAGAATTTTTGCATTTGAAGGACAGTTGGATTTTGGAGTAATTCAGATGACCAAGCTTGCAACAGATATAACCTATAGATCAGGGGTGTCAAACTCATTTTAGGTCACGGGCCGGATTGAGCAAAATACAGCTTCATGCGGGCCGGATCAGTCGGATGCGTGCTAACGCAGCTTTCGTTGCCTCCGTTTTTTCAGCCTGCTCTCATGTGTCTCAGTCTCTGCTAAAACTACAAAGTGTTTCACTTTACAAATTCCGTTTCTTATGAAGAAGACTGCTGAGCAAGACTGCCGAATAAACACTAAAAACCCTGAAAACCTGGTACCTGAATAAACTCAGCATTAGCCATATCATACGCCATAGGCGCTTCGATTACTGGGGCCAGCTTTAATAGTAATTAGATATTATCTTGCGGGCCAAAGATAATTCCACCGCGGGCCTTGAGTTTGACATATATGCTTAACAGGAATTTTGGTTTAGCACACCAGTGTGGAGCACTGATTTATTTCACTTTAATAGATATTACCTTCTGATATTTAACAGTATATTAGTAATATACTAGATATTACCTTCTGATATTTCTGAATGTTAGCAATGAATGAAAAGAGGCTGAATACTGTATGTGAATCTGTCGTATTTTTAGATGTTAGAATTATGTAAATGTCAGCTTTAAAGAAGTGACTCATGATTGTTACTAGAAATTAATACGATTTTTTTCCTTCCTCAGGTGCTTATATGACATCCTACTTAAAATACAATTCTGAGGACCTTGAACAGGAATTAGATGCTGTAAGAAACAAGAAGTCAAAGCTTGGTATATTTCATGTTTATTTTACTGCTATTACAGAACAGTAGAGATGATGGACAGATTGGCAAAAAATAAAAATTGGATAGAAGAGGATAAGTTGGGTTTTAGTGTGGAAAGAGGTCCTGTGTCCCACAGTCTTCATTGAGGAGCAGCCACTCATTTACCTGATTCTTTCCATCATTTCATTCTCTCCATCTTCCATTCAAAACTCCACCGATTCTACGTTTCAGGTGGCCGGCTGATTAACCTACCAGTCTTTGCATCTTCATGGCGTGGGAGGAAACTGACACAAGTTACAGGGAGAATATTCAAGCCACACCCTCCCTAGATCAACTCTTCTTGGTCTTAACCCAAAAATTTTGACTATCCTTTCCCTTTTATAGATGTTCCCTGATCTGCTGAGTTCCTACGTTGTTTTTGTGAGTTGCTTCATATTCCAACATCTGCTGTCTGCTCAGCCTCCATTCACTAGCACTTGGTTTGTAGCCTACAATTCTAGTAGTATTCTAGGAGGTGTGTGTTTTATGATAAACTCTCTGTGGTGTTCTGATGAGGTGGTTTTGTCGAACTCATGTTTCCCAGACCATGAGTACCTAATGAATAAATGCTTTTCATTCTGCTTACCAAGAGACTTCTTCTCTGTGATCCTGAGCACAGTTTGTATACCTCCAGTGGCCAACTATAATCAAGTGCTTTAGATACTGCATGAGGCCATCTCCAAACAAGAAACAGTCTATGTGAATGCATTTCATATCTTAGTCAGAGATTTCAGTCAGGCTTGCTTGAAGAAATCCCTGCTTTTTTTATTTCCTCTTACTGTACCTAGTGCAGTAAATGGCCAGGTGTTGGAATCCTGGGAGACCCAGAGTATCCCAGGCAACTGTGTCCGTGTGAAGCGCATCAAGCTGCAGCTCTTTGAAGACCGTGTTAGGGATCTGGAGCAGCAGCTAGATGACCTTTGGCTCATATGGGAGAGGAAATAGTCGATCAGAGTTATAGTGAAGTAGTTCACCCCTACATTGCAGTTAGTGTAGAGCACCCTGTGGCCATTTCCCTCAAAAATAAGTATACCATTTTGGAGACTCTTGTGGGGAGATGACCTCCCAGGGGAATGAATGGGTCCATCGTGCAGAAGGGAAAGAGGGAGAAGTGGGGAGAGCTAATGATAGGGGAGCTGAACCCAAGGAGGACCAATATTCTTGCGGGCAGGTCCTTAGAGCTGTTGGGGATGGTTTAAACTATTTTGGCATGGGGGTGAGAACTGGAAAGAAGGGACTCGGGATAGGACGGATGGTTAAAAAAAATCAGAGATTGCATGCAGTCAGATGGTCAGGAAGGGCAGGCAAATGATAGGACAAAATTACAGCCAGCAGGGTGAATATCAGTGCATTTGGGCTGCAGAATCAAAAAGGGTAGCAAATATAGTATTCAAAATGTTATATATTACTGCACGGATTGTTAGAAGTAAGGTGGACATTCTGCACAATTACAGAATGTCAGGTATGATGTTGCGGCCATTCCTGAATTGTGGCTGAGGGATGGTTGTAGTTGTGAGCTGAATGTCCAAGGACACATAATATTGGAGGGATAGGAGGTAGGCAGAGAGGGTGGTATGGCTCTGCTGGTAAAGAATGGTATCAAATCATCAAAAATATGTGACATAGGATTAGAAGATGTGGATTCCCTGTGGGTTGAGTTAAGAAACTGCAAGGGTAGAAGGATGTTGATGGCAGTTATATACAGGCTTCCAAATAGTAACTGGAATGTGGACTACAGATTACAACAGGAAATAGAAAAGGTGTGTTAAAAGGGCAATGTTATGATAGTCATGGGAGATTTCAATATGCAGGGGAGATATCAACATGCAGGTCGATTGGTAAAATCAGGTTAGTAATGGATCTCAAGAGAGTGAGTTTGTTGAATGCCTACAAGATGGCTTTTTAGAGCAGTTTGTCACTGAGCCTACTAGTAGATCAGCTATACTGGATTATGCAGTGAACTGGAGGTAAAGAGGGAGCTTAATAACCCTTAGGAGACAGTGATCACAATATGATTGAGTTCAACTTGAAATTTGATAAGGAGAAAGTAAAGTCTGACATAACAGTATTTCAGTGGAGTAAAGGAAATTGCAGTGGTATGAGAGAGGAATTGGCCAAAGTAAATTGGAAGGAGATGCTGGCAGGAATGATGGCAGAGGAGCAATGGTGAGAGTTTCTGGTAAAAATGAGGAAAGTGTAGGATAGATGTATTCCAAAAACGAAGAAGTACTCTAATGGCAAAAAAGTACAACTGGCTGAAATGGAAAGTCAAAGCCAATGTAAAAGCAAAAGCAAACATTAGCAGGAAGTTAGAGTATTGGGAAGCTTTTAAAAACGTACAGAGAGCAACTAGGAGAATCATTAGGAGGGAAAAGACGAAATATGAAAGCACGCTGGCTAACAATATTACAGTGGATAGTAAAAGCTTTTTCAAGTAGGTAAAAAAATAAAAGAGAGATGAGTGTGGATATAGGACTACTAGAAAATGAGGCCAGAGAAATAATAACGGGGGACAAGGAGATGCAGATGAACTACATGAGTATTTTACATCAGTCTTCATTGTGGAAGACACTAGCAGTGTGGCAGATATTGAAGGGTGTGAGGGAAGAGAAGTGAATGCAGTTACTTTTACAAGGGAGAAGGTGCTCAAAAAAGCTGTAAGACCTCAGGGTACACAAGTCACCCAGACCAGAAGAACTGCACCCTAGGATTCTGAAAGAGATAGCAGTAGAGATTGTGGAGGTATTAGTAATGATTTTTCAAAAATCATTGGACTTGGGCATGGTGCCAGAGGACTGGAAAATTACAAGTGTCACTCCACTCTTTACGAAAGGAGGAAGGCAGCAGAAAGGAAATTATAGACCAGTTAGCCTAACTTCAGTGGTTGGGAAGATGTTGGAGTCAGTTGTTAAGGACGAGGTTATGGAATACTTGGTGACTCAGGTCAAGATAGGATAAAGTCAGCATGGCTTCCTTAAGAGAAAATCTTGCCTGATGAACCTGTTGGAATTTTTTGAGGAGATTTCAAGAAAGATAGATAAAGGGGATGGAGTGGATGTTGTATCTTTGGACTTTCAGAAGACTTTTGACAAGGCGCCACTCACGAGGCTACTTACCAAGTTAAAAGCCCATGGTATTGCAGGTAAGTTAGAGCATTGGCTGATTGGTAGGAGGCAGCAAGTAGGAGCAAAAGGATCCTTTTCTGGTTGGCTGCCAGTGACTAGTGGTGTTCTGCAGAGGTCGGTGTTGGGACTGCTTCTTTTTATGCTGTGTATCAATGATTCAGATGATGGAATAGATGGTTTTGTTCTCAAGTTTGCAGATGATATGACGATTAGTGAAGAGACAGGTAATGTTGAGGAAACGGGTATAACAGATTAGGAGAATGGGCAAGGAAGTGGCAAATGAAATACAATGTTGGAAAATGCATGGTCTTACACTTTGGTAGTAACAATAAATGTGTAGACTATTTTCTAAGTGTGGAGAAAATCCAAAAATCTGAGATGCAAAGGGACTTGGGAGTCCTTTTGCAGAACACACTAATGGTTAACTTTTAGGTAGAGTCAGTAGTGATTAAGGCAAATGCAATGTTAGCTTTCATTTTAAGAGGTCTAGAATATAAGAGCTGGGATGTAATGTTGAGGCTTTATAAGGCACTAGTGAGGCCTCACCTTGAACATTGTGAACAGTTTTGGGTACCTCATCTAAGAAATGACATGTTGGCATTGGAGATGGTTCAGAGGAGGTTCACAAGGAATATTCTGGAAATGAAAGGGTTAACATACGAGGAAAGTTTGATGGCTGTGGGTCTGTACTTGCTGAAATTTAGAAGGATGAGGGGGGGAACCTCATTGACTTGACTTGAAATATTTTGAATTTTAAAAGACCTGGACAGTGTAGATGTGGAAAGGATGTTTCCTCATGGTGGGGGGGATCCAGGATAAGTGGGCACAGCCTCAGGACAGAGAGGATCCATTTAAAACAGAGCTGTGGAGAAATTTATTTAGCCAGAGGGTGGTGAATTTGTGGAATTTGTTACCACATGCAACTATGGAGATCAGGTTATTTGGTGTATGTAAGCCAGAGCTCAATAGGTTGTACCGTAAAGTGTCCTGCTAACCACTGCATTACCGTGCTGCCCTGCAATAGGTTGTAGACTGGACACGGCATCAAACTTTATGGGGAGAAAGCCAGGGAGTGGTTTTGAGAAGAGGAATGAAAAGATCAGCCATGATGGAATGGCAGAGCAGACTTCATGGGCCAAATGGCCTAATCCTGCTCCTATGTCTTATGATCTTGTGGTCAATTACATGTAGCACCAGAGGTTCCAATGCACTAGACCACGTTCATACTGAAATAAGGAGTGCCTTCCGTTCCATGCCCACTCTGCATTTGGGGAAATCTGATCACTTGACTGTCCTCCTATCTGCATACAGGTAGAGGCCAAAGAGCAAGGCTCCTGAGATTAGGACAACAAAGATGTGGTCACGGGAGGCAGAGGAGTGGCTACAAGATTGCTTTGAGTTGGTGGACTGGGCTGTGCGTAAGATAGATAGATAGATAGATACTTTATTCATCCCCATGGGGAAATTCAACTTATTTTTCCAATGTCCCATACACTTGTTGTAGCAAAACTAATTACATACAATACTTAACTCAGTAAAAAATATGATATGCATCTAAATCACTATCTCAAAAAGCATTAATAATAGCTTTTAAAAAGTTCTTAAGTCCTGGCGGTTGAATTGTAAAGCCTAATGGCATTGGGGAGTATTGACCTCTTCATCCTGTCTGAGGAGCATTGCATCGATAGTAACCTGTCGCTGAAACTGCTTCTCTGTCTCTGGATGGTGCTATGTAGAGGATGTTCAGAGTTTTCCATAATTGACCGTAGCCTACTCAGCGCCCTTCGCTCAGCTACCGATGTTAAACTCTCCAGTACTTTGCCCACGACAGAGCCCGCCTTCCTTACCAGCTTATTAAGACGTGAGGCGTCCCTCTTCTTAATGCTTCCTCCCCAACAGGCCACCACAAAGAAGAGGGCACTCTCCACAACTGACCTATAGAACATCTTCAGCATCTCACTACAGACATTGAATGACGCCAACCTTCTAAGGAAGTACAGTCGACTCTGTGCCTTCCTGCACAAGGCATCTGTGTTGGCAGTCCAGTCTAGCTTCTCGTCTAACTGTACTCCCAGATACTTGTAGGTCTTAACCTGCTCCACACATTCTCCATTAATGATCACTGGCTCCATATGAGGCCTAGATCTCCTAAAGTCCACCACCATCTCCTTGGTCTTGGTGATATTGAGACGCAGGTAGTTTGAGTTGCACCATATCACAAAGTCCTGTATCAGTTTCCTATACTCCTCCTCCTGTCCATTCCTGACACACCCCACTATGGCCGTGTCATCAGCGAACTTCTGCACATGGCAGGACTCCGAGTTATATTGGAAGTCTGATGTGTACAGGGTGAACAGGACCGGAGAGAGCACGGTCCCCTGCGGCGCTCCTGTGCTGCTGACCACCGTGTCAGACCTACAGTCTCCCAACCGCACATACTGAGGTCTATCTGTCAAGTAGTCCACTATCCAATCCACCATGTGAGAGTCTACTCCCATCTCCGTTAGTTTGTGCCTTAAGATCTTGGGCTGGATGGTGTTAAAGGCACTAGAGAAGTCCAGGAATGTAATCCTCACAGCACCACTGACCCCATCTAGGTGAGAGAGTGATTTGTGCAGCAAATACGTGATAGCATCCTCCACTCCCACCTTCTCCTTATACACAAACTGATACGCTCCTTATACGCTCATCAGTGGATCTGAATGTATACACCATTGCTGTTACAGACTTTATAAAAACATTTGTACATAGGTGTGTCCCCACAAATTCATTCAGAGGCCTTCCCCAACCAGAAACCTTGGATGTTCTATGAGATCTGCAATCTCACCATTCAGGTCTGGTGACCAAGAAATTTACAAGAGGACCAGGTACATAAGATCACAAGAAACAGGAACAAGGCTAGTCCATTCTGCCTGTTGAGCCCACTGTGTCATTCAATAAGATCATGGACTCGTCTCTACCTACCTGCCTTTTCCCTATAGCCCTTAACTCTCCTACTATGCAAAAATCTATCCAACCTTGTCTTAAATATATTTACTGAGGTAGCCGCCACTGCTTCATTGGACAGAGAATTCCATAGATTCACCACTCTTTGGGGAAAGCAGTTCCTCCTCATCTCCTTCCTAAATTTATTCCCCCGAATCTTGAGGCTATGTCCCCTCGTGCGATCTATGGAAAGCCATCTCGTGGACGAAGTGGCATTTCCAAACTAAACTTGTATCAGCAAAGGATGCTTGACCGTTGTAGCAGAGCTTGAATGGTATCACCTCTTATAAAGTAAAATCAAGTGACATAGGTGATAACAGGGCTTCAATTCCAGCTCATCTTAATGTATTGCATGCTTATTTTGACTGTCAAAAGATGGAGGAATTATGATGAACTGCCACAGCCCCTGATGACCCTGTGATTTCAGTCTCTGAGGCTGATATACAAGCATCATTCAGGAGGATGAACTTCCAGAAAGCAACAGGCCCAGACAGGATACCTGGCTGAGAACTAAAGACCTGTGCTGATCAACTAGCTGGAGTGGTCACTGAGATCTTTGACCCCGACATTGGAAGTCTGAGATGCTTACTCGCTTCAAGCTGTTTTTAATTATACTGGTGCCTGTGAAGAACGTGGTAATGTGCCTCAGTGATTATCATCCAGTAGCACCTGCATCCACAGTGATTAAGTAGTTTGAGAGTTTGGTAGAGATGCCTAAGAAACAACTTGGATCCTCTGCAGCAGGTGCCATCTGATTGGCTCTTCACTCAATGCTGGAACATCTGTATAGTAAAGGTGTATACATCAAGATGGTCCTTATTGACTACCACTCAGCATTCAATTTTATCATCCCCTCAAAACTAATCAATAAGCTTCAAGACCTTGCCCTCAATACCTCCTTGTGCAATTGGATCCTGTATTTCCTCATTTGCAGACCCGTGTGAGTTTGGATTGGCAACAATGTCTCCTCCATAATCTCCCTCAGCACAGGTGTACCACAAGACTGTGTGCTTAGCCTCCCTGCTCTACTCGCTTTACATTTAATGACTTTGTGGCTAAGCATGGCTCCAATGCCATACCAAAGTTTGCTGACGACACCACTGTTGTAGGCCGAATCAACCATGGTGACAAATCAGCATATAGGAAGAAAATTGAAAATCTGGCCGAGAGGTGCCTTAGCAACCTCTTACTCAATGTCAGCAAGAATAAGGAGCTGATTAATGACTTCAACAGGAGGAAATTGGAGGTCCATGAGCCAATCCTCATTGGGGAATTAGAGATGGAGAGGGTCAGCAACTTTCAATTCCTCGGTGTCATCATTTCAGAGCACTTGTCCTGGCCCGGCATGTAAGTGCAATTATGAAGAAATCACAGCAGCAGCTCTACTTCCTTTGGAATATGTGAAGATTTTCATATCATTTAAAACTTTGCAAACTTCTGTAGGTATGTGGTGAAGACTATATTGACTGCATCACAGCCTGGTATGGAAACACCAATGCCCTTGAACGAAAAATCCTACAAAATGTAGTGAATACAACCCAATCCATCACGGGTAAAGCTCTCCCCATCGTTGATCACATCTACATGGAGTGTTGTTGCAGAAAAGCAGCATCAATTTTCAGGAACCCCCACCGCTCAGGTCATGCTATCTTCTTACTGCTGCCATCAGGAAGAAGGTACAGGAGCCTCAGGAATCACACCACCAGGTTCAGGAACACTTTATTCCCCCTCATCTATCAGGCTCGCACCAAAGGGGATAACTTCATTCAGTTTCACTTGTCCCAGCACTGAAATGTTCCCACAACCTGTGGACTCACTGATACAGCTTTCTGTCTATCCGTGCTCTTTTTATATTTACACAGTTTATTGTCTTTTGCACACTGATTGTATACCCAGTTTGTGTATTCTTTCATTGCTTCTATTATGGTTATTGGATTTATTGAGTATACCAACAAAGTGAATCTCGGGTTATATATGGTGACATATATGAACTTTGATAATAAATTCACTTTGGACTTAACAGTTCTCTGGTGCTTCAAGTATTTATCCAGTGCTTAAATGTTGTAGACATACCTAACTTGGTTGTTGATATGTTAATTATCCATTTCTTTTAGTATGAAATGAATTGAACTGGCTGATGACTTTGTGATGTGATGGGGGTGCAGGTGGTAGTTGTATGGGGTCTTTGGAAGGAAGCTGAAGTATTCTTTTACTTGGCAATGAAAATGAGTTCATATATTGGTCTCATCTGCTGCACATGCTGGAGACTCTGTCATGGTTGAGAATGGGTTCATTTGTGGGTTTCCTTGTTTGCTTTCACTGGATTTGAATGTATGGCCCCGGACTTTATTATGAAGCTTTGTTGTGGGATCACTGACTTCTGGCTCTAGCATGTCACATTTATTCTTCAGTATGTATCTGTAAAAGGTTAACAAAGTTTTCACGTTGTGACATTTCATTATAGTCTTTTGCCACTAGATTCTAGAGTCCTCAACAGATAGCTTTCTTTTATACCATATGCCTTCACAAAGCTATGTATTGTGTATCCCTTTTTAAACAGTCTTTTGAACTCATCCTGTCATCTTTAAAAGGATTTTGCAGGTATCTTTAGATCCTTGTTAAAACTGCACCAATCTCTCCTAAATTGAATCACTTCACACTTCTTTTTAGATATCATTTGGCACCTGTGTATCTATTCCATGTGCTTGTCTCCTGGCACCTGCAACAATATTTTTACTTTTCTTGCTATGTTTTGTTTTGTATCAATGGCAAACTTTTAAAATGTGCCCCAAGACCCAACTTCAGGCATGTACTATGGTCCCAACGCTGATCCATGGGGAATATGGCTACGCTACCCACTCCATTCTGTACAGCAGGCACTCTCTACTGCCCTCTGCTTTCTTAACACCACTTTGATCACATGATTTCAATTTTAGTAACTAGTCCATATGTACATCATTACAAGCCTCTTCAGATGCCTTTTCCCCAACCACATTTCCCTCATCAACTATTTTTGTTACTGAATCTTGAGAGTAAATGCAGTTGAAAGCAGACCTATTGGTGGCAAATTGTATGGATTTCCATTTACTTATTTATAGTTTCTCAAGTGAGAGGGTGAATAGACTTAAATGTAATAACCTTAATGTTAAGAAGTCTACCTTGCAAGGTATAAGATGGCAAGCAGAAAGAAATGGCATTTCTCTATCCCATATTAAACAGGGGAATTGGCTTGTTCTGAGGTATTTTGATTTCTTTAAACAATTTTGTATACCTAAATTTGGTTTACAATTCAGGCACGACACCACATTACAATTGTATTACTATCTAATCTTATGTCTGTCTCTTACAAGAGCGTCGCAAGAAAGCTTCTGCGTGGGAGAGGAATTTGGTTTATCCTGTTGTCATGCTGATACTATTATCTGGAACGGTAAGCTGTTTTGTTGTTCATTATTTCATTTGGAACTTTTATCTTATTTTCATTTATTTCCATAGGCAACTGAAAGTCAAAGTCAGTTCTGACAAAGAGGCTTCTATTTGGAACATTGACTTTATTTCTGTTTCCACAGATGCTGCATCATCTGCTGAGTATTTCTAGCACTTTCTATTTATGTTTTTTTAATCACATTTTCAACTTAATCAATGGATAGGTTGTGTACTATAGTTCAGGACAGAAAAATGTTTACTATGTTCAGCCTGTTCAGGCTCTTTTACAATAAAATTACACTTAAAAAAAAACTAAATTCTACTAATCAAGAATTTATCCAGTTTTCTTCTCACTGCTTCACTTGATTCAAAATCTGTGGAAAGAGAGACAGGGTTAACATTTCAGATCAAAGGCCCCGCATCTGGGCAGCACTTTGTATCTTTTACTTCAGATTTCCAACATCTGCATTTTATTTTTGATTTTCAAGCTTTCTCTAGTATTGTCTTTTGCTGGTTTACCCTCAAGTAATATTTTTTATCTGTTTTATTTAAACACTGCATGATGTTAACTATGCTACTAAGTCTTTTCTCAACTTGTTTTCTAACGAACAAATATAGCTTCTGTCTTTCCTCAGAACTCTTAATCTCTTATCCCTGGAATCATTCTGGTAAATCTGCCATTGTGCTATCCAAATCTCCTCCAATTACATTAAGTGTATATAACTCATGAATTATTGAGTTATGTAAGTTTAATGTAACCTCTTGGCATATGTGTACTCTTATGCTCTATTTATAAAGCCCAAGGTCACATTTGCTTTATTAACAGCTTTGTTAACTTATCCATCCAGTGTCACAAGGTTGGACATAAACACATTACCAACTCTAAATCTCATGCATTCCAAAGGAAATTTAAAAAAAAACCTCACTTGGAATAAAACAAATGATCCACATGGTGCATTGACTGTAGCTTTTCAGCTTTGAACAGTATTGTTTAAATGGGAAATTGAAGGAGATTTGGATGGCATGATGAAATGAGAAATTGAATGACCAGATTATAAATTGTAGTGATATTAGCCTTTTCGATCTAGTTCTTGATGATGGTGATAATTTTTGGTGTTATGATTAAGTTCTTCAATTTTTTACTCATAAAAATCTATAGCTAAATATCCCTTTGTGGCTGAATGTTTCCTGTGCATGATGAGCTCTTTTTAAAGGTTCTATCAGTCTATATTGAGTTATGTAACCTACGATGGATGCCCTCAAAGCTACTCTAATCAACTTTTGCATTCCTGGCATCTCGAACAGAAAGTTTGGGTTGGAGAGATTTATTTAATATAGAGCTGCAGAATTAAGATTCAAGGTTGTATATGATATACATTGGGCCCCCCTTATCTGCGAGTTCTGCGAATTCAACCAACCGCAAATTGAGAAAACCCAGAAGTGTTCTTCCAGCACTTGTTGCTTGAGCATGTACAGACTCTTTTTCTTGTCATTATTTCCTAAACAATGCAGTATAACAACTATTTTACATAGCATTTACATTATATTAGGTATTATAAGTAATCTAGAGATGATTTAAAGTATATGGGAGGATGTCTGTGGGTTATCATGGATCAGGATCGAAAAAATCAGAAGTTCTCTTACTGAGTAAGTCGGAACAGGTACATCCGGTATTATTTAGCGTCAGTCAAACGTTTATTGTAGTATATAGTATATATTTTACCCTTCTGTGCAAATAAAACGCTTAAGAACGTATGTTTCAGCACCAGGGGGACCAAAAACCCCAAACCTCAAAACCCATTAATTAAACCACTCCGTTGCTTAGTAATAATTGTAGCTTTCATCGGGGCAGGGCCTTTCTCATTTTATCCTTTAAAATTGTTCCAATCGTTGACCGAAGTAGCCTAACGCTTTTCCAATGACCGATGGCGTTTCACCTCTTTCCGATTGCTTTATTATTTCCAGTTTATTTTCAGTCGTGATCATGATTATTTTTGTGATCAGAAACACTGCAGATTCAGAGCTGTGCCACCGGGTCCTAATGTCCACCACACTGAGACAGGTTAAATAAGGTCTGGGGTTCTGCTGGGTCCTGAGGTCCACCGTATTGAGACAGGTTGAATAAGGGACTTGAGCATCCGCGTTTTTTGGTATCCGCGAGGGGTCCCGGAACCAATCCCTCGTGGATAAGGAGGGCCGACTGTATATACTTTGATAATAATTCTGAACCTTGAAAACAAAAAAATGGAAGGGCAGTGGAGACTATTTGGCTTCTTATGCTTTCCCATTCAGTAAAATATTGTAAGCTTTCTGGCCCGTCAAGCCTGCTCCATCTTTAATTAAGTGGAGCTGAGGGAGAAGATCAGATATAATTTGTTTACACTATCACCATATCCCTTGATTCTGTTAATATACAGAAATCTATCAATCAGCATCTTTAATGAATTCAATAACACGATCCTTTGACATAGATAATTCTCAAGATTAACTACTTTAGAGAAATAAACTCTCATTAGCTTCTTTCTTAATGACTTATCCCTTGTTCTGATATTGTGACCCCTGATTCTAGACTCTTTGGCAAAGGGAAACATCTCTTTGCATCTATCCTATAAGTTTCAATGAGGTCTTCTTTCGTTCTTCTGAACTCCAGAGAATATAGGTCTTCTCTATTCTATCTCAATTTATTTGACATTTCTGAATCTTTGTGCACCCTTTTATATCAAGTTTATCCTTACTTTTTGATGCAAGGCAACCAAAATTGTATACGGTATTTCAGGTGCACTCTTATATTTTGTACGTATTTGGAGTAAAGTATCTATTTACTGATCCTTGCATAATAAAAACCAAGACATCCCATTTGATTCTGCAAATGCCTAAAAATATATCCATTGGATCTTCTTTGATGTTTGTGGTCATCATTGACCAGAAGAACAACTGGACAAGCCGCATACAAGAATATGGCTACGAGAATAGGTTAGAGACACTTCAAGAATAATTCACCAGATACTGCAAAACCTGCACACCATTTAAAAGGTATGACTCAGTTGTGTGATGAAGATAACTCTTATAGATGAGTGCAGCTCCAGCAAAAAACAAGATTAGTACCATCCACAACAAAGCAACTAGCTTGATTGCTATTGAATTTAGCACCCCAACCATTAATTTCCTATACACTGACAGTCTGTACCATCTACAATATCAAGCACATCATCCCAAACCTGCAACATCTACCAGCAAGGATGTCATGCAAAACAAAGCTTCTTTTTGTACTTCAGTACATGTGACAGTAATAAACCAAATCACCAAGAAAGATGGTTCAAGAAGGAGGCTCAGTAGAGCTTCCTCATGGGTACTAGGGATCGTAAGTTATTACTGGCATTGCTAGTGACAAAGCTGTACAAAACTAAGTAGATAACAAAGAAATTCTACAGAAGGGTCAAATTAGAAATGTCTTCTCAAATGATGTACCAGTCAATGCTTTGGCATCTTTTATTTTTCTTTGTAAGAAGTTAGCACTTTTAAGAAGTGCAAAACAATTGGTGCAGGGAAAGAACATTAAAAAAAAAAGATCTGTACTTGACTTAAAGTACAAAAAAAACCTTTCTGATTTAATTGATCATTTTGATAAGTGCATCTGGACAGTTTTTGCCACCATGTTATTAAGCTTTGAAGACATAATCCTGTTTTACTCAGCATGGAAGTATTTTTGTCAAAAGTGATCAGTGGCTAGATGAGCTGTTGAACTGTACTGTTTGCTTTTGAACAAAAAGAATCACTTGGTGTGCTGGATGGTGTATATAAAATACCATTTCAACTTTTCTGGCTCCTTTAACAACAGAATAAATCATGCTGTTCTAATCAGTTTCATTCCTTATTTAAGCCACAACAGTTGATTGAAATAAACATTTGTAAATAATGCACAGAAAAATTGTTGCAGTTTAAATTCTGTAATTTTTATTTTCTGTTATTTACTATAATGTACTGTATATATGTATGCATTACATAACATAAATAGAACTTTTTGTTACCATAATGTTTATTTATGAAAACAAAAGTATTGAGATATAATACGAGACCATCCAGTAAGCCAATGTTCGGTTCTACACAGTCTGTGCTTTGTGCTACTTGAGGCTAAGTGTTTCTTAACATATATCTTGTCAACACAAATTGTTTTTGATTCAATGTGAACCAAAGAATTACAGTTTCATGCAGAAATGTTTTTTCAACATAGTTTTTTATATGTTAAACATGGCTGGTTTATTTTTGAACTTAACATTGTAAACTAAGTTAGCTATTTATCTGGGATTTTACTGTAACAATGATATAATTCAACAAAAATATGTTAATGTGGGAAGTCAGGGTGGGGGTAATCTTATAATCTTTTAACAAGTGATTACACAAAGGTAGTTTTATGAGAGACACATTTATTTTTATATTTACTACAACACGTAATGGAAAATTAAATGCATATTATAAATAAGCTAGTAAGGAGACTTGATTAATAGCTTATCTTGTCATTTTTCTTGAAGTTTTTAGTCAGTGATTTCTCTATAAACTTTATATCTTTGTATTCTTTGTGTTGACCTTCTGCACCTTTCTTTCTTGCCTGGTATTTTTGCCATATTAGAGTGAAGTGTAAACTGTTGCATATGTCCTGTGCATGGAAAAATATGCATGTCAGAAACTATGAAATAATTTCAAAATTGATAGGTTTGGATTATGAAGAATTTCAAAATTCTGAAAGCTTCAAACGTAGATCCTTCACTTGAGCACCTTCGCACCGTCTGCAACTGGCAGGATTTCCTGGTGACCAACCATTTTAATACACTCCTCATTCCCATTTTGACATGTCAGTCCATGGCCTCCTGTGCTTTCACGATGAGACCACTCTCAGGTTGGAGGAGCAGCACCTCATATTCTCTCTAGGTTGTCTCCTGGTGGCATGATTGTCGATTTCTCCTACTTTCAGTGATTTCTCTTTCCACCCCCTTCTTTCTTTTGCCATTCTGACTTCCCTTTTACCCCTTCTCTTTTCCTCACTTGTCTATTGTCTCTGGTGCCACTCCTCCTTCCCTTTCTCCCATGATCCATTCTTCTCCTACTAGATTCCATCTTCAGCCCTTTACTATTTCCACCTATCACCACCCAGGTTCTTACTTCGTTCCCTCTCCCTCACCTGGCTTCACCTATCACCTGCCTGCTTGTATTCCTTCCCCTTATCCTGCCTCCTTATTCTAGCTTCTTCCTTCCTCTCCAGTTCTGATGAAGGGTCTCCGTCTGAAACACTGACTGTTTATTCCTCTCCATAGATAATTGCCTGACCTGCTGAGTTTCTCCAGCATTTTGTGTGTGTAAACCCAAATCCTGTTGTTGGGTCATACAGTTAAGTATTTTAATAAGGCTTTGTGCTTCAGATTTTATTTCTTCCAGCTTTAATGCTGTCTGGCTACCTGACTGGATCTTTCTCAGCTCTTGCACCCCCATGGCCTGAATTGGGCTTAATTCATATCCTGCTCTACTGATTTTTCAGGCACTGGTCATTGCTGGCAAGACCAGTATTTATTGCTTATACTTGTTCTTGAGAAAGTGACAGTGAAGCACTTTCTTGAACTGTTGCAATCAAATTCTGAATATAGTGGTAATGGTCCAGCTGAGTGACTACAGGTACTTTGATGTCAACAGCTGAGAGCAGATCTAGAGTTGCATATTGACCCAAATGGCCAGGAAAGGCAGATTTCCTCCTCTGTAGGACATGTTTATGGAAATTTGTTAATTTTTTAATAGTTATCCTGATTTTCCCATAAATTCCATAATATTAATTTAAATTCTGTAGCTGCAAGGTTTGAATTCTGATGTTTGTTCAGACCTCTGTTTTTGTAATCTGTTAATGTAACTGCCGCACCACCAGTTATAATAATTTTTTCCATTATTGTCATAACTCAGGAGGGTAATCTCTGCATCTCTGGTAATTTTTAAATTTTCTTTACCTCCAAAAGTAGATTATGTTATATGGAGTGAAAGTAACAGACGGCAAGATTATGGTGTGGTGCCTCTGTTAGTATTTGGTGTGAGTGAGCAGATAACCAAGGATGTATGAGCCCTGCTCTTTATAATTGGCATTGCCTTTCAGCCGTAACAATGAGCTGGCAGGTGTACAAGGAATGTTTTGTAAATCGTTAAAGTAAATAAATCTGTCAAATTTGTGCTGTCCATTTACAGTAACTATTTTCATTCTGCAAATTCAGTTAAGGTAATTCTGTATTATTTCCAACTTGTCTCTTAAAAATTATAATTGCATAATAATTACTGAAACTAATAAATATCTTTCCCCATTATTACAACTTTCAGACCATCTCTGTCCTCTTGGTTGCTTTCAATATTCTTACTCTGTTGGTTGATGAAACTGCAATGCCAAAAGGATCACAGGTAATGGATTGCTTTTAAAAAAATGTTCCATTGATATCCTTACACTTGGATGCTGCACTGATCTCTTTTTACCTTTAATTGTAGTTTTTGATTTGTCTTCTGCTGAGTTTAGTCTTGTATTTTCCTTTTGTTTGACCTTTCCATTAGATGCTTGTTGAACATAAATATATGAAAAATATAGATTAATGGTATATACTGTAGTTTTATTTTAAATACTCAGCTTAGTACTTTTACAAAGTGTATTCATATTGTATGGTTCACTGATACAGCTGCTCTCTGTTCTGCAGCTTCATACATTCAAGCTTGTGGGGTTGAGAAAAGTAACTTGAGGTTGGCTAGCAAGCAGAACTCTTAATGCACTAAAGCAATTTGTGAGAAGAAGCTCCCTCTGCTGAGCTTAGAAACTTGTTTTATCAAACTACCAATGACTGATAATTGGCTTAAAATAATTTTAACACTTGATGCATTTGAATGTACAGCTGATTGAATTTAGTCTATCTGCTGTAAAAAGATGATCGGAAAATATAATATATTTTCATAACAAACATGTTATGAATTTCTGCATTTTCTGTTATAAACATCTTTTAGGGTGTCCCAAAGAGCTTCAGAGCCAGTAAAGTACTTTTGAAGTGAGTTATTGGTGTTTTAATCTAAAATGTCTGAATTTGGGTTTTAAAATACCTGAATTTGGATTTGAATTCTGTTCAATTATTAGTTTGCTTTTATTTCAGGTTTATAGCATCCAATGCCTTTTACGTTTGGATCCAAGATTAAGCCATAACTTGAGAGTTATCTAGTTCTAGGAGGGATTAAGTAAAAGTAAAAAAAAAATCAAAGTAAATTGAGGTGTTCCTCTTTATCGGATTTCAAAGTATTACACTGTTTTTGTTGTGTTGCAGATAATAAAGCATGGTACATCTCTCTATCTATTATAAATCTTGGACACCTTAAATTCAATGTCAAAATGTTTTTATTAATTTTTGCCATTTTTAATGGAATTGAGTTTTGGAAATGGATTAAGCTTTTTATGCCAACTATTTGGTACATTAAATACAGACATTTAAGATGTTGAATAGAAAATTTTAAATATGGTAATCATTGGGAATACCAATGAGATCAATTATTAATTTAAAAGTATAATATCAATGTGGAATAGTCTTGTAAATTTAAATTCCACTTAGAACTCAATTTTTGACTTTGAATGCATTAGCATTATAGTCTTGTTAGCTTCATAACCTTACATGCATCAAAAGTAATTATGTGTAGGAATTAAATTATCTGAAGTTGTTAAATGCTATTCAGAATAAATACTTGAATTGAAGATTGAAGAAAATAAAAAAGAAAATTATCTTCAAACAGTGTGGGGATTTTCAAAGATGTTTCCAACATGAGCAGATTGTGGTTTTGTAACACTGTTTGCAAGGTTACCAGAGACATAGTTTGTTCTTATTCAGGATATGAGCATATAATGGAGCAGAGCTGAGTAAGTGTTGTGATGTTGGATAAGGTTCCTCTTTGATGAACCGTCAACTATGGCCTATCTGCCCATATTTTCATTTTTTTTCCTACGATATGGAATAAGATTCTTTTGCCTATCAAGTCTTTTGTTCACAGAGCATTCCCTCCTCCCTTCAATTCTGCCACCTAGTAAAATTTACAGGGGATAATAAACCTATCAACTATCATATCTTTGGGATGTGGGTGGCAACCAAGGCAGCCACAAGAATGTACCAGCTGTATAGATGGTATGGAAGCCTGGATCCTTGACACTGTTAGGCAATATTTTTACTGGCTGTGCCACTGCACTCTATGATCTCTTAAGTTTGCGCCTTTCAAGAGATCCTGTGGCATTATTTCAAAGAAAAACATGTGCACGGGGGTAGTTCTTCGTTAAGATGGTGTCCAACATATACCCCAACATCAACAAAAGTTCCATTAAGTAATCACTATTCCCATTACCTTTTGTAGTATCTGACTGTGTGGGAAGTAGATTCTTTGGAATGCCCTGAAATTTAAAAATTTATATTCTTCCTTTCTTGTATAAACTTAAATTTTGAGAATACTTTAGAAAAATGTGTATCGGTCATCAGTGGTGAAGAAAAAGGTACAGGTATTAAATGGGATGAAAATATGTTAAAAATATGATGGTTGTAGAAGAGAATCATTCTGAATAGTATAAGGAGTTATTTGAGTAACAGGGAACATTATCTGTTCAAATGCAATACCAGCCACTTTGTGCTGATTTCTGTCACTTTTCTCATTTTTGTCCTTGTAGTTACATATTGGCCAATACTGAAAACCATTTTAATATTTCATTCACTTATGTTTTTATATAGTTTATATTTATAATTTTATATTCAATAGTTCTAAGCTCATTCAACCAAGTGCATGAGTATCAACTACTATGAGGCCATTGAAAAGCTCCAGTGGATTTCAATTAAATAAATTTCAGACTGTGAAAGCCATTATGGCCACAAAGCACATTTAGGTTACTAATGGTGGATGAATTTGAATTCCAGTTAATTGGCATATCAGGACTATTGCATTTTGGTCCAATTAAGTGGTTTCCCTAACTAGCCAAAGCTTATTGGAAATTGTTAAAAGCTATCAAGTATCAAATTATGTATTTAAATGAAATACAGAACAAATTAGGACACTACCAATACTACTACGGTACTATAAAACTGTATATTAGTTCCTAATACAAACGTTTGTAGTTATCGATGGAGGAATTAATCCAGTTTACGTTGCCATGTTCTTTTGATTGACTGTAAATGAACAAAATCACCGCAAACATCTGGTGCAGATAATAGTTTGCCTTCATAAAATGCTTTTGACAATTACCCACTCCAAATCTTCATTTTCATTTTAACATTCAAGATGATTGTTGATATCTTCAAATTCTTTGTTGCTCCAAACTTGCTCGAGTAGTGAAATCGTTACATTTTCACTCCTGGAGGTTACTGGCATCTCCAAACCAGAATGCTTGAAACCACCACGAGTAAAACAGTTTTGAGTTGTCTTACTGCTTATTTCTTGCTAACTGTCATTCACAAAAATCACTGATTTTTGACCACAAATGCAACTGATGCTATTTAAAATCTAAGCACAGTGTAGTGTTTATTGACCACACAAGTGCATGTAACTGACACTAGTTAGAAACTGTTTGGCAGTAGTCTCTTGTTGTTCTGTCCCGATTAAGCAGCATAACGTCCCAAACAAATGAAGTTAATCCTGGCTTTTTTTCTCACTTAGCTTTTGTTCTTTAAGAGTTGTCCTAAGTAAGTGGCTGCCAACTAACCGATGCCCCAAATAACCGGAATCCATTGTCTTGGTGTTCCAAAGCCATTTTAGGGGTGGTGTCCATTGAGAGCTAATGAGCCCCAATATGGAGTCATAGAGTAGTACAGCATATAGTAGAAGAAAGTTTCAGGGGAGATGTCAGAGGTAGTTTTTTTTTACAGAGTTGCAAATGTCTGGAAGGTGATGCTAGGGGTGGTGGTAGAGGCTTATAAACTAGGGACATTAAAAAAGTACTGTTAGATAGGCACATGGATGAAAGAAAAATGAAGGGTTATAGGTTGTGTATCTAAGAAAATACGTGCTGGCATTGGAGAGATTCGTAAGAATGATGCCATGAATGAAAGGGTTAACATTTGAAGAGTGTTTGATGGCTCTAGGCTCTGTAGTAAAGTTTATTGTCATTTAACTAACTACTATACTGGCTGGAGTTTAGAAGAATGTGGGAAAATCTCATTGAAACCTATTGTATGTTGACAGGCCTAGGTAGAGTGGATGTGGAGAGGATGTTTCCACTCTGGAGGATGATTAAGCAAGTTAGAGCACATCGAATTGGGGTATTGTACTGACATGGTTTGGAAACTTGTTTTTAGACAATAAAGAGTGGGACAAATGGGTCTTTCTCAAGTGGGCAAGCTGTGATAGTTGGGTACTGTTATTCATGATCCATATCACCAGTTTGGTTGTGTAAAACAAACTGACATTTCCAATGCCCTGATGAAGGATCTTGACCCAAAGCATTGTTTGTTTATTCCCCTCCATAGATACTGCCTGACTTGCTGAGTTCCTCCAGCCTTTTGTTGTGTGATCTGTGGAATCTCTTGTTTTTATGACATTTCCAAGGTTGCTAATGATATTAAACTAGGTGGGATGTAAATATAGAGTAATCAAAGAGACTTCAAAGGTATATGAACAGGCTGAGTGTGGGTATGAATATGCGAGATGAAATATTTACACTCTTTCCACAGCATCCTTCACTATAAGATTATTAATTGATACTTTCTCATTCCACAATCTAAAATAAACTGCTTCAATTTGATTCCTCAAAGTATATAGAACATAAAACATTACAACACAGTACAGGCCCTTTGGTTCACGATGTTGTGCTGACTTTTTACCCTTTCTCTCTAAGATCAATATAACTCTTCCCTCCTACATAACCTTTCATATTTGTGTCATCCATGTGCCTCTCTAAGGATCCCCATTATTTTTTGAATTCTACTCCCCTACAGTTTATAGTTTCCTACTAATACATAATCCACTATTTGATTTTACAGAAATAAGGGGCAAGGTCCATTCTTTTTGGATAAGTCTGTGAACTTTGGCTATCAACCTAGCCTATGACATAAGGAACATATCGCTGTGAGTTCTAATTTTCATCCTGCTTCTATAAGACCATAAGACAGAGGAGCAGTAGTAGGCCATTCAGCCCATCAAGTCTGTTCTGTCATTCCATTATGACTGATCCTGGATCCCATCCAACCCCATATACCTGCCTTCTCATCATATCCTTTGATTCCCTGACCGATCAAGAAATGATCGACTTCCACCTTAAATATACACCACGGACTTGATCTCCACTGAAGTCTGTGGCAGAACATCCCATAGATTTATTACGCTCTAGCTAAAAAATTCCTTTTTACCTCTGTTCTAAAAGGTAGCCTCTCAATTTTGAGGCTGTCCCCTCTAGTTGTGGATACTCCCACCATAGGAAAATCCTCTCCTTTCAACATTTGGTAGGTTTCAGAGAGATCCCCCCTATTCTTCTAAATTCCAGTGAGTATAGACCCAAAGCTGTCAAATGCTCCTCATATGTTAACCACTTCGTTCCCGGAATCATTCTTGTGAACCTCCTCTGGACTCTCTCCCATGACAACACATCCTTTCTGAGATATGGGGCCCAAAACTATTGACAATACTCCAAGTGCAGCTTTAACTACCGTAGATTCCGGATTTTAAGCCGCTACTTTTTTCCCACATTTTGAACAGCTTTGAACTTTGCGGCCAATAATCCGGAGCGGCTAATGCAAAGTTTTTTTCATGCCGCCTCGTAAACATTTTGCCTCGTAACAGTAGACCAATAAAATTGATGAGTAGTTCACAGAGGTCCAATGAAATTGTACGATAAATCAAGCGCACTTTCACAATTAAATTATTGTAAATCAGTCATTTGTACTCACCCTCATCAACATGGAAAACACTCGAAGCATTGTGCTACCTACCCTCTTAGTTTTAACTATATTTGTTTTCTGTACTACATCGCGGGATGCTATGACGACACACCCGGTTTCGCGGCGTCTTGTGGGAAAATGCCGTTTGCGATGAAACGGGACGGAGGGGGTCGAGCGGCGGAGCGGCTTTGGATCTGAGCGAAATCTGCTTTTAAATGCCGTTTGCGATGAAACGGAAAGGAGGGGGGAGCGGATTCCGCGAGCGGCTTTGGATCCGAGCGAACTCTGCTTTTAAATGCCGTTTGCGATGAAACGGAAAGGAGGGGGGAGCGGATTCCGCGAGCGGCTTTGGATCCGAGCGAAATCTGCTTTTAAGTTAAAGGTATCAATAACTTTTCCTGGTAGGCTGCAGTATATATATTTTTTACCAGTCGTTAGGAGATATTGGAATGTTGTTCAGTAAAGAAGTATACGCAACGTATATTTAAAAGTAGCCGCGTACGGGCACGGTTCGAAAAAAAGCATTTGCAATATGTATTTGTTTTTGTTACCATATGGATTTAATTAAAAGTTAAAAAAATCCTCACGTGTAATATCTTTCTGTGTAAATATCTCATATTACAACGTGGGACACCTGCGGCCTAAAATCCGGTGCGGCCTTTACATTTAAAAAAATGATTTTATTTCTAAAATTAGTGCCAGCGGCTAAAAATCAGGTGCGCTCTGTAGTCCGGAATCTACGGTAATGTTTTATAAAGGCCCAGCATTATCTCCTTGCTTTTATATTCTATTCCCCTTGAAATAAATGCCAACCTTGCAGAAAACAAGAGTAGGGTGAGAATTAGCACCATCCAGGATGTGCCCTCTTCTTGTTACTACTACTGGGGGCTGAGGTACTGGAGTCTGAAGACCCACATTCAATGATTTGGAAACAGCTTGATATCATTCGCTATCAGATTTCTGAACGATCCATGAATACTATTTCATTATTCCTTTTTTGTATATTTTGTAATTTATAGTAATTTTATATCTTTGCTGTGTACTTCCTCCACACTACAATAGATTTTGTGTCATACGATGATCATTATGTACTGTATCGTATGATGTGAGCGATCATGGTTTATGACCATGATTGTTCTTGGCAAGTTTTTTTACAGAAATGATTTGCCATCGACTTCTACTGGGCAGTGTCTTTATAAGACAGGTGACCTAGCAGCCATTTTCAATACTCCCTAGAAATAGTTTGCCTGGTGTCAGTGGTTGTATAACCAGAACTATGCACCAGCATTTGTGATCATATGACCGTCCACTCCCTGCTCCCATGGGTTCATGTGACTGATCTGGAGAATAAGCAGGTGTGACACTTTGCCTAAAGGTGACCTACAGGCTGGTGGAGGGAAGGAACGCCTTACACCTCCCTCGATAGAGATATATCTCCAGCCCACCACCCGTGTCATGTAAGCCAATGTTAATTATCCTGTTCTGATTCTGAGTTCTGACGGAGAGTAAGGAGTGATATGAAATATACCTGTATTGTGCTGTAGGTTTTCTATGTTTCTATATTATAATCATTATACCAGATGAAACAATGGGGGGGGGGTTCCATTTAGGATGAAAACAAACTGCACAAAGAGATGAGGTGGGTTTGAACCTGTATAAGGTTCTGATTGTGGGTGAAGTAAGTGAATAGACCAGCCTTTCAATGTGAGAGCAAGGCAGTCAGATTATATAAGGTAATGATGGAAGGATCTACCAAAACTGTCATTCAAGAAAGAAGACTTTACTATGCTGTACGTTGTAGGCATAATTAAAAATGTACTCAAATTTAAAAAAATACATGATTTACAATGAAATAGAATGCATTACTAACTTTAATCCTCGTATAAATTTTTAACCACTTTTTTATATAAAACTGAATTCATTCTTTCATCAGAATCTGAGGAAAGTATATATATTTTTACAAGAACTTTGGTTATGTTCAGACTAGCTTTTGCCACTTTTGAAATTTTTGTTTGTAGTCTGTATTTGGGCTATGGTCATGAGCGTGCACATGATCAAATAGTTCTGGCAGAGCAACGAATCATGAAGTAGCTTGTTCTTCTAAGTTGAATCTTGTAAGGATTTGCAAGTCTCATTGCACATGGCTCAAGTGGAACTGGAAATAAGTAAAGCTGTGTATTCTAGGTTGATGACTCAGTGATATTGGCTTGATAGGATGGCCATATGCCAATTCGCATAGACTCATCAAATCAAGAAATCCTATTGTGAAGTTTTGTACTTTCTTTTTGTAAGAAAGAAGAAGAATCAATACAAAGGTTCAAGAAAATGGCTTATATTTTCACTGTACTGTTGCCACTAAATAGCAAATTTCACAACATGTACATCAGTGATAAATCTAATTAGGATTTTGAAAAGAGTTTTGGCTTCTGGTCTCTAAACTGCTCAATTGTGGAACTTGGCAGGAAGACCCCAACTCTCTTCCGTCAGTTGGCCCTCTAATCCTTGTCCTTGCATGAAAAAGTATGGAGAATAAAGGAAAAATAAAATGTGTGCAAGACAGGGGAGTCTAATTATTACAGTCATTAAAATACTGAAATTAAAGTAAAGCAGATTCTTCCACTACATTTGTTCATACAGCAAGGTCAGTTTACAGCAGCCAAGTAACTTAGCAATTCTTCCACTCCATATCCCCACTCTCTCTCTCCCTCCCCACTCTCTCCCTCGCCCCCTCTCCCACCCTCACTGAGGGAAGAAACCAGAGTAGCTGAGGAAACCCACATGGTCACGGAGAATGTGCAAACTGCAGCCAGACAGAACCTGTGATCAGGAAAGAACTGGGTTTCTAGACCAAGACCAAGGAGATGGTGGTGGACTTTAGGAGATCTAGGCCTCATATGGAGCCAGTGATCATTAATGGAGAATGTGTGGAGCAGGTTAAGACCTACAAGTATCTGGGAGTACAGTTAGACGAGAAGCTAGACTGGACTGCCAACACAGATGCCTTGTGCAGGAAGGCACAGAGTCGACTGTACTTCCTTAGAAGGTTGGCGTCATTCAATGTCTGTAGTGAGATGCTGAAGATGTTCTATAGGTCAGTTGTGGAGAGCGCCCTCTTCTTTGTGGTGGCGTGTTGGGGAGGAAGCATTAAGAAGAGGGACGCCTCACGTCTTAATAAGCTGGTAAGGAAGGCGGGCTCTGTCGTGGGCAAAGTACTGGAGAGTTTAACATCGGTAGCTGAGCGAAGGGCGCTGAGTAGGCTACGGTCAATTATGGATAACTCTGAACATCCTCTACATAGCACCATCCAGAGACAGAGAAGCAGTTTCAGCGACAGGTTACTATCGATGCAATGCTCCTCAGACAGGATGAAGAGGTCAATACTCCCCAATGCCATTAGGCTTTACAATTCTACCGCTAGGACTTAAGAACTTTTTAAAGCTATTATTAATGCTTTTTGAGATAGTGATTTAGATGCATATCATATTTTTTTTTTACTGAGTTAAGTATTGTATGTAATTAGTTTTGCTACAACAAGTGTATGGGACATTGGAAAAAAGTTGAATTTCCCCATGGGGATGAATAAAGTATCTATCTATCTATCTAGAGCTGTGAGGTGGCAGCTCTACTAGCTGAGCCTTTGTAAGTCTGCTCCCCTAACTGAAAGATTATAGTGGATCTGATCCCAATTTCTCCTTGAAACCTGTAACCCTTGGTTTGCACTCTGGTTCAAAAATCTATTTATGTCAGCTTTGAAATTAATGACTCTGCATTCACAAGTTGCTGGGGCAGATGCATCACTATCAATCCTATGAACCGATATCTTATAAACTTTATGTGCTTTGTTATGACTTGCCATTTGGAAATTCAAATTGAGGGGTATAGACAGGGTAAATGCAAGTAGGCTTTTTTCACTGAGGTTGGGTGGGACTGCAACCAGAGGTCATGTGTTAAAGGTAAAAGATGAAAGTTTGAAGTGGGACATGAGGGGAAACATCAGTCAGAGAGTTGTAAGAGTATAGTATGAGCTGCCAGCATGTGAGCTCGATTTCAACGTTTAAGCTAAGTTTGGAGAGGTACATGGATAGTAGGGGTACAGAAGGCAATGGTCCTGTTGCAAGTCAATAGACAATAGGTGCTGAAGTAGACCATTCGGCCCCTCAAGCCTGCACCGCCATTTTGAGATCATGGCTGATCAATTCCTATCAATACCCGGTTCCTGCCTTGTCCCCATATCCCTTGATTCCCCTATCCATAAGATACCTATCTAGCTCCTTCTTGAAAGCATCCAGAGAATTGGCCTCCACTACTTTCCGAGGCAGTGCATTCCAGACCCCCACAACTCTCTGGGAGAAGAAGTTTTTCCTTAACTCTGTCCTAAATGACCTACTCCTTATTCTCAAACCATGCCCTCTGGTACTGGACTCTCCCAGCATCTGGAACATATTTCCTGCCTCTATCTTGTCCAATCCCTTAATAATCTTATATGTTTCAATCAGATCCCCTCTCAATCTCCTTAATTCCAGCGTGTACAAGCCCAGTCTCTCTAACCTCTCTGCGTAAGACAGTCCAGACATCCCAGGAATTAACCTCGTGAATCTACGCTGCACTTCCTCTACAGCCAGGATGTTCTTCCTTAACCCTGGAGACCAAAACTGTACACAGTACTCCAGGTGTGGTCTCACCAGGGCTCTGTACAAATGCAAGAGGATTTCCTTGCTCTTGTACTCAATTCCCTTTGTAATAAAGGCCAACATTCCATTAGCCTTCTTCACTGCCTGCTGCACTTGCTCATTCACCTTCAGTGACTGATGAACAAGGACTCCGAGATCTCTTTGTATTACTCCCTTACCCAACTCTATACCATTCAGATAATAATCTGCCTTCCTGTTCTTACTCGCAAAGTGGATAACATCACACTTATTCACATTAAACGCCATCTGCCAAGTATCTGCCCACTCACCCAGCCTATCCAAGTCACCCTGAATTCTAACATCCTCATCACATGTCACACTGCCACCCAGCTTAGCATCATCAGCAAATTTACTGATGTTATTTTCTATGCCTTCATCCAAATCGTTAACGTAAATGGTAAACAGCTGTGGTCCCAATACCGAGCCCTGTGGCAACTCACTAGTCACCACCTGCCACTCCGAGAAACACCCATTCACCGCTACCCTTTGCTTTCTATCTGCCAACCAGTTTTCTATCCATGTCAATGCGTTCCCCCCGATGCCCTGAGCTTTGATTTTACCCACCAATCTTCTATGTGGGACCTTATCAAATGCCTTCTGAAAATCGAGGTACACTACATCCACTGGATCTCCCCCGTCTAACTTCCTGGTTACATCCTCGAAAAACTCCAACAGATTAGTCAAGCATGATTTACCGTTGGTAAATCCATGCTGGCTCGGCCCAATCCTATCACTGCTATCTAGATATGCCACTATTTCATCCTTAATAATGGACTCTAGCATCTTTCCCACCACCGATGTCAGGCTAACAGGTCGATAGTTCTCTGTTTTCTCCCTCCCTCCTTTCTTAAAAAGTGGGATAACATTAGCCATTCTCCAATCCTCAGGAACTGATCCTGAATCTAAGGAACATTGGAAAATGATTACCAATGCATCCACAATTTCCAGGGCCACCTCCTTTAGTACCCTAGGGTGCAGACCATCTGGACCTTAGTCCCATCAGTCTTCTCATCACTGTTTCCTTCCGAATGTCAATCTGTTTCATTTCCTCTATTACCCCATGTCCTTGGCCATCCATACATCTGGGAGATTGCTTGTGTCTTCCCTAGTGAAGATAGATCTAAAGTACTCATTAAATTCTTCTGCCATTTCTCTGCTTCCCATAACAATTTCACCCAATTCGTTCTTCAAGGGCCCAACATTGTTCTTAACTATCTTCTTTCTCTTCACATACCTAAAAAAAAGCTTTTGCTATCTTCCTTTATATTCCTGGCTAGCTTGCGTTCGTACCTCATTTTTTCTCCCCGTATTGTCTTTTTAGTTAAGTTCTGTTGTTTCTTAAAAACTTCCCAATCATCTGTCCTCCCACTCACCTTAGCTCTGTCATATTTCCTTTTTTTTTTAATGCTATGCAGTCTCTGACTTCCTTTGTCAACCACTGAGGCCCCTTTCCCCCCTTTGAATCCTTCCTTCTCTGTGGGATGAACTGATTTTGCACCTTGTGCATTATTCCCAAGAATACCTGCCATTGCTGTTCCACTGTATTTTCTGTTAGGCTATCCATCCAGTCAACTTTGGCCAGCTCCTCCCTCATGGCTCCATAGTTTCCCCTGTTCATCTGCAACACTGACACCTCCGAGCTGCCCTTATCCTTCTCAAATTGCAGATAAAAGCTTATCATATTGTGATCACTACCTCCTAATGGCTCCTTTACTGTGAGATCGCTTATCAAATCCTGTTCATTACATAACACTAAATCCAGAATAGTCTTGTCCCTGGTCGGCTCTCGTACAAGTTGTTCCAAGAATGCATCCTGTAGGCACTCTACAAACTCCCTATCCTGTGGTCCAGCACCAACCTGATTCTCCCAGTTCACCTGCATGTTGAAATCCCCCATAACTACTGCGACATTACCTTTGCCACATGCCAATGTTAACTCCCTATTCAACTTGCACCCAATATCCATGCTACCGTTTGGTGGTCTGTAGACAACACCCATTTGGGTTCTTTTGCCCTTACTGTTCCTCAGTTCTATCCACACAGACTCTACTTCTCCTGACCCTATGTCCCCCCCTTGCAAAGGACTGAATCTCATTCCTCACCAACAGGGCCACCCCACCCCTTCTGCCCACATTTCTGTCCCTACGATAGCACGTATACCCTTGTACATTAATTTCCCAGGTCTGATCTCCTTGCAGCCATGTCTCCGTTATCCCAACAACATCATAGTTACCCATTCGCACCTGAGCTTTAAGCTCATCCGCCTTATTCCTGACACTTCGTGCATTCAGATATGGAATTTTTAACCCATTTCTCCTCTCTCTGTTTGAATCGCTGCCTATTGTGCTTAACCCAGCTCTCTGAACTCCCATTGGGCTATATGCCCCTAGAATTTTGTTGTCCTTCCTACATTTACTTATTCTTTCAACACATTTAACTCCATGTTCCGTCAGACCATCCCTCTGTACACGAGTCCTCCTTATCACTTGTTCCGCCCCACCTTCCTCTACTACACACTTAATATTCCGGAACCATGTAGTCCCCACCTGTCCTTTATTCTTCCTCTCGCTATCCTCTTCACATTCTGGATCCCCGCCCCTTGCAAATTTAGTTTAAACAGGTTAAATAGGCAAAGTCGATGGGAGTAGGCAGTTTAAATACTTTCAGCGTGGACTAGGTGGGCGAAGGCCTTTTTCTGTGCTGTACTACTCTATGACTTGCATATTCTGGTTTTAACTGACTTTGCAATTACATCCTTGAAGGGTTCTAATTTGTTTTGAAGATAAACTTCCCTTTCGTAACACCATGTTGAGCCTATGTAATGATATTTATGTTTTGTAAGTCCTTTGTAATCACTTGCTGGAGTTTGGAATTTAATTCCAGCACCATTTTATAAAGAGTCTTTGTACGTCATCCCTGTGGAATGTGTGGATATTCCCCAGGTACTCTGGTTTCCTCCAACAGTCCAAAGACATACTAGGTAGGTTAATTGGTCATTGTAAATTGCCTCCTGATTCAGTTAGGGGTAATCAGGGTTGTTGGGGTGGCATGGCTCGAAGGGCTGCAAGGACCTGCTCTGTGCCATACTGTTATATAAATAAATTATAAGAATTTCAATGTAGGCTTTGTTTTGCTTGAAATGCAATTTTATCCTAAAATGACTTGCTTTCTTACAATGTAGTTTTTTGCTTCCTGTAGTTTCACTGAAATAAATTTGTCAAGTTATGGAATGCAAATCCAATGAGTGGCCCTATATCAGTGTCAGATGATAATTTGGTCTAGAACTTTTCTCTGATGATATCTTTGAACACCCTACCATTAATTTGTTTTTCTATAATATTTATCATGTCTGGGTTAGTACATTTGCAAAGTTTTAGAAATGTTCATCTTCATTCCCATTTTTTGAGTACTCTGACAAATTCAATTGTACATTGAAACACAGTGATGTGCATTGCCGGCACTAAAAACTAATATAACCTAAGGATGTACTGAGAGCAGCACTGTAGTGTCGCCACACATTCCTGTGCTAACATAACATGTCCACAGTACAGTCGGCCCTCCTTATCCACGGGTTCTGCATGCGCGGATTCAACCAACCATGAATCGGGAAAACCCGGAAGTTCTCCGTCCAGCACTTGTTGTTTGAGCATGTACAGACTTTTTTTCTTGTCATTATTCCCTAAACAATACAGTATAACAACTATGTACATTGCATTTACATTGTATTGGGTATTATAAGTAATCTAGAGATGATTTAAAGTATATGGGAGGATGTGCATAGGTTACTGCGGATCGGGAATCGGAAAAAAAAAGGAAGTTCTCTAAGTCGGAACAGGTACATCCGGTATTATTTAGCATCAGTTAGTCAAATGTTTGTCTTTGTATATAGTATTTTACCTTTCTATGCATATAAGACACTTAAGAAACGTATGTATTTCAATAATTAAACCACTGTGTTGCTTAGTAATTATCGTAGCTTTCATCGGGGCAGGGCTTTCACATGCTCTATTAAAATTGATCTGATCATTGACCGACTGTAGCCTAATGCTTTTCCAATGACCAATGGCGTTTCACCTCTTTCTGATCGCTTTATTATTTCCATTTTATTTTCAATCGTGATTGTTTTCTGGAACAGAAACACTGCGGGTGGCAGGTCCTGAGCTCCGCCAGTTCCTGAAGTCCACCGCACTGAGACGGGTTAAATAAGTTCCACCAGGTCCTAAAGTCCACCGCACTGAGACAGGTTAAATAAGTTCCACCAGGTCCTAAAGTCCACCGCACTGAGAAAGGTTAAATGAGCTCCGCCAGGTCCTGAAGTCCACCGCACTGAGACAGGTTAAATAAGTTCCGCCAGGTCCTGAAGTCCACCGCACTGAGACAGGTTAAATGAGCTCCGCCAGGTCCTGAAGTCCACCGCACTGAGACAGGTTAAATGAGCTCCGCCAGGTCCTGAAGTCCACCGCACTGAGACAGGTTAAATGAGCTCCGCCAGGTCCTGAAGTCCACCGCACTGAGACAGGTTAAATGAGCTCCGCCAGGTCCTGAAGTCCACCGCACTGAGACAGGTTAAATGAGCTCCGCCAGGTCCTGAAGTCCACCGCACTGAGACAGGTTAAATGAGCTCCGCCAGGTCCTGAAGTCCACCGCACTGAGACAGGTTAAATGAGCTCCGCCAGGTCCTAAAGTCCACCGCACTGAGACAGGTTAAATAAGCTCCGGAGCTCTGCTGGGTCCTAAGTCCACCGACTTGAGCATCCGCGATTTTTGGTATCTGCGGGGGAGGGGTCCCGGAACCAATCCTCCGCGGATAAGGAGGGCCGACTATATTCACAGAATACAAACAACAACAGCAGCAAAAGCAGAAGAAGCCTCTTACCTACCTCATCCACGTGGACATGCATTCCTCTAACCCCAGAACAGATGGTCTCCAGGCCTCCAGTGGACTCACAAGCATTAGGCCTTTGACTTCCTCAGTGGACTTGCAGACCTTGGGCTTCACCCATTGCGCCTTTACTTCCATTTGATCTTAAGGTTCCATCTCCGTTCCCAGGACTTGCTGATGTTAACCAATGAGGACCCTGAGCTGCAGGCCTTGAATTCCAGACTTGCTCATGTCGGGACCCCTAACACTTGACCTCGAATTCTGGTATCACCGATTGTGTACTGAGGGGGGTATCACTGGCCCTTGTGACCTCTGCTTGCACATATGTATTTTAATGTCACAAATGACATTGATTATCTTTCTGTCAAGTACCTAAGTTATGCTGAGGAATTTGGAGATGTTTGAAGTTATCATAATACCTGCCAGTTTTTGTTTTCTCCATTGTAAAATTAATTCTTTATAAACCAACAATGTTCTTATCTTTTCATGAAAGTTAAGAGAAGTTCGTCAACAGAAAGAGACTTACTTTTGAGCTTGCTTTAACCATCAGTACTGGGATCTTAATTTCTTTTTGTACCTTTTTTTCAACATAGGATGGTATATGATTTCAAAAAGCTGGATTACTACTTCACCTGTTTTTAGTACTGATGTGTGAAGCACAGAAGAAACATGAAAGGCGTATAAGAAATACAAAAAATGCAGCTGATAAAATATGGATTTATTGAACGCTAAATGTTTCAAGATAATGAACTTCTGCACTGTAGTACATAAGCATCAAAGCAACTTCTTTGGTGTTTGTTGCAGCATGAAGTGTATTGAATTTGCCACTCTGAAGTGTACAAGGTCATGTACAGTGTAAATACCTTTTTTAGTCTGATTTTAGTAAATAGGTTGTTAGTGACTGGTTACCAGTAAATACTTTCATCTGTTGTGACAGGATCCTTGTTCTTAAGTACAACAAAATACCTTTTAATCCATACGATATCTTTTTCCTTTGGAAAAAGATAATTCAGTTTTGGTTTCTTTTGATGTTGGCTGTGCACTCTGACTAATCATGCTAATAACTTGTCAGTGAGGTTTTAAACAATTCATCTAATTTCCTGTTCTTTCCATCCCCATTGAAGGGATTGGGAATTGTGACAGCATTTAAAAATGGTACATCTTTGCACAGAATTTTTCTCCTTTGTTTTCAACCCTTCCCTAAAAATTTGTGAGATGTACTGATCATGCTGATAACAACAATCTGAACATTCCCCGCACCCCAAGGATTATTGGCTCAATGTTTTGAAAGAGGGGGAAAATGGTAAGGCTACAAGACAGGGAGTTAGACTAACTAAATTGCTGTGGTAAAGAAAACCGAATGGCCGTTTCTGCAGCTGTTATCATTCTTTACTCAAAGTCAAAGTAAAATTTTATTATCTAAGTATGTGTATGTTACTATATACTATTGTAAGTTTAATTTTCTTGTAGGCATTTACAGGAAAATAAAGAAATACAATAGAATTTATGAAAAACTATGCATAAACAAAGACTGACAAATAACTAATGTACAAAAGAAGAGAAATTGTGTCAAATAAAAGATAATGAAAGCTTAAGTTGCAGGGTCATTGAAAGTGAGTCTGTAGATTGAAGAATCCGTTCAGAGTTGTGGCGAGTGTAGTTAATCCACACCGGTTCAACAGCTTGGTTACAGGGTAACCAGGACAGATCCTCTGATAATGATACTGCCAAGGAATTTAATGCGACTGACCCTCTCCACTGCCAATCTCTTGATGAGGACTGGCTCATGATCTTCCAGCTTCCTCCTCCTGTAATCAATAATCAACTCTTTGGTTTTGCTGACATTGAGTGAGCGATTGTTGTTGTGGCACCATTCAACCAGATTTTCAGTCTCCCACCTGTATGCTGATTTGTCACTGTCTGTGATTTGGTCAACAACAGTGGTGTTGTCCACAAACTTAGTTCAGCGTTGGAGTTGGACTTGGCCACACAATCATATGTGTAAAGTGTGTAAAGCAGTGACCTAAGCACACAACCTTTGGTGCATCTGTGCTGATGTGAGTCTGCGGAAGATGTTCTTGCTAATCCGTACTGACTGGGGTTTGCAAGTGTGGAAATGAAGGATTCAGTTGTACAGGGAGGTATCAAGGTCCAGGCCTTGAATCTTAGCGATCAGTTTTGAGGGGATGATATTGTTGAATGCTGAGCTGTAGTCAATGAAGAGTATCCTGATGTATCCATCTTCATTGTCCAGGTGTTCCAGAGCTAAGTGGAAGGCCAATGAAATAGAATTTGATTTTGACCATCAATTAGTGTAGATCCTTGTACAAAAGAAGAGAAATTGTGTAAATAAAAAGATACTGAAAGCTTAAAATGCAGGGTCGTTGAAAGTGAGTTTGTAGATTGAAGAATCAGTTCAGAGTTGTGGAGAGTGAAGTTAATCCACACCGGTTCAACAGCTTGGTTATAGGGTAACCGTGACAGATCCTCTGATATGATACTGCCAAGGAACCCTTGTCACTCCACAGGCAGATGATATGCTTCTTGACCAACCTCTTGAAACACTTCATTACAGTGGATATAAGTGCTTCTGGACAATAGTTATTGAGGCAGCTTACCACATTCTTCTTGTGTACCAACATAATTGAAGCCTGCTTGAAACAGATGGGTACCTCAGACTGCCATATGAGAGGTTGAAAACACTCCAGCTAGTTGTATAACACAGGTCTTCAATACTTGGCCAGGTATGCTGCCTGGGCCAAATGCTTTCATTGAATTCACCCTCTTGAAGGATGCTCTCACATCGGCCTCAGAGATCGAGATCACAAAGTCATCGGAGATGTGGGGGTTTGTGAAAGTATCTCCATGCTCTGTCAGTGAAAGTGAGCGTATGAGGCATGGAGTTCATCTGGGATCAAAATCTTGACATTTATGTTGCTTGGTTTTGCTTTGTTGGAGATGATGACATTCAAGCCCTGCCATAGTTGCTGAGCATCTCTCTGTGATTTAAGTTTAGTCTGGGATTGCTACTTTGCATGTGAGATGGAGGTTTACTTGTACTTTCAGTGATTTAGCTCAGTGGGTTATTCAAATAAGGACAGGTTGAAGTGAGTGTAGCAGCACAACCGAATTAATCCACCTTTCCATTATTACCAACATTGATACAAATATCAGTTAATAGGTGAGCACAAAGATGACCAACAAATTGATATTGGACTTCAGAAAGGGTAAGACGAGGGAACACACACCAGTCTCCATAGAGGGATCAGAAGTGGAAAGAGTGAGCAATTTCAAATTCCTGGGTGTCAACATCTCTGATCTATCCAGGGCCAAAATAACAATGCAGTTCCAAAGAAGGCACAACAGTGCTATATTTTATTTGGACTTTGAGGAGATTTGGTATGTCACCAAAGACACGTGCAAATTTTTTTCAGATGTACCATGGAGAGCATTCTAACTGGCTTCATCACCATCTCATATGGGGGTGGGGGCACTGCACAGGATCGAAATAAGCTGCTAAAAGTTGTAAACTCGTTCAGCTTCATCATGGGTACTAACTTCCTGGGCATCTTCAAGGAACAATGCCTCAAAAAGATGACATCCATTGTTGAGCCCCCAGCATGCAGAACATACCCTCTTCTCATTGCTACCATCAGCGAGGAGGTACAGGAGCCTGCAGGCACGCACTCAATGATTCAGGAACAGCTTCGTCCCCTCTGCCATCAGATTTCTGAATGGATATTGAACCCCATGAACATTACCTCGCTGCTTTTTTTGCACTACGGATTTAATTTCACTTTTTAATATAAATGTCCCATCACTCTCTGCAAGCTCAGCACTAAGATGTATAAATCTGGTTCAAATATTAATTATAAGTACACTTATTTAATTTGCACATTTTTGAGGGGTCTCTTTAGTTACAGCTGTTTTCTTGGAGGTTGTCTGTTCTTTTAAAGCAGTTGAATGTTATAATTCAATTTTGGATTGTATGTGATGGTTGGTGTAAGGTCATGTGTTGCCTATGTCCAGTGGTCTTTGAGGGGGTTGTGGAGAGCCTTTACAAACTACTTGTGTCTGCCTGATTTAGTTCTCTTTTATTGTTCTCAGTGATTCAGTGCAATTAAATGGTCACTGAAGTGACCAACTAAAAATATTTTGAGTATTGCAGTCATATGTAAATCAGATAAAGTAATTAAGTAACAAGTTTCCTTCCATGAAGGGCAGCAGTCAATTAATTGTGTTTAATATGAAAATCTGATAGCCTTGTGGCTACTTTGTATTATTTTACTTTAAAACTTTTTAACTGAATGCTGTTTGGCAAATTCCAGTGTATTTCTCATTTCATGGAATACATTACATAATAGTATCTATCACATGGTGTCACTCTGTAACTCCTTATTGCTTTACTGATTGAACAAAAACTGTGATATTCATTAGCTGGCAGATCATGTGCTGCTAATCAGTCATAATCTTTTAATTATTCATAACAGTTTATCCAAATACAGACCTCTAAATAAATTGTTTTGATATATTACTGAAACTATAAAATAAGCTTGCTTAATAGTAAAAGATTTTATTTTACCATACATTGAATGATGGTTCTATATATGGTCAAAGTCTTTTAGTACTTGCAAAAATATAGGTGAGGATTCTACTTTTAAATGCTCTTTTAAAAAACAGTAATTAGGTTTATTTCTTGTAGTAGTCATATCTTTCTCTCAGGTGTTTGTAATTCGCACTATCTTAGTGATGGCAAAGCTGGAAATGGCTATCTCTCTCACACACAAAACTGACATGACAAGTTGTTTATCAGTAAGTATCAATAGAAAATGAAGGTCTCATTCAAATGCAACCAATAGGGTCATTTGCACCCACTTCAGAGGGCACATGGCACTTAATTTATTGACTCAACAAAAAAAACTAAAATAAGGAAATTTAGAATTTTGGAGAGGAAAAAGCTAAAAATGCAAATTCTACAAACAGGTTATTTAATATGATCCAAACTATGCAAACATTAATATGCAAACTCCGATGTCAACTAGAAACTAAACAACAGTTTAGTTATTTGACGCAAAGAACAATATTCATTTTTAAAAAAACAAAATCAGTCCTTTTTATATTCTGGTACACCTGATTTTGTATTTTTCATTTTTTAAATTAATAAAATTCTATGATTCTGCACCTTTACAACTATTCCAAGGGATGAGATTATTCACTTTGACCTGTTGGTTTCAAGATTAAGCGTAGCCATTGTTTTAATGTACTTTCTCCAAGTTATGTCTAAAATGCAGTGTTTGGGTATTTAGATTTATTTCATGGGAGAAAAACATTTTTCTTTTTCAGGAACTAGGCCTTGGTAAAGCCTCTCTGTCTGCATTTGGGTTTGTTGGTGCGGCGATTGAAATCATCCTGATTTTGTATCCTTTTTTTCTTAAAACCAGTCATGTCTGTTAACAAGTATTATATGCAGTTTTCTGGGACAGTGGTATTTTACTTAAGAGTTAGAGCTAGATAAACAGTGGTGAAGGCTTGGGCCATGTTACTATGGAGACACTTCAGTGAAATTCTTTGTTATTTCCCATTCTAAGGAAGTGAAGGGGGTGGCAAATGATATGAATGAAACCCTTGCATTCCTCATCCTGCAGAGGTTCTCCTTAATTCTCACAGCTATCTGATGGTGTCCTCTGTCGTCGGCTTCTATAGCCTCCGGTTTTTTGCAGTCCTCGCTCCCACAAAAGACGATACAACCATGACAAAGGTATGGTGGACAGTGGTGATGATGTATTTGTGGCCCCTCTTGTAACTACACAGCTGGCAGTTTTTCCTCACATAATTACCTTTAATGGCTCACTTGCAATGATAATATTTGTTTGTGTGGTATGTAAACATAAATGGGAAGATTTTCATAAAACTAGGTAGTGGAGGAAAAGGATGTACTCTGTTTGGTTTGGATAGTGTCCATTCACTTGTAAATAGCTTGGGATGGAAAGGCTTGTTAACTATCTATAGAAATCCAGTGAAAGGACTTTTCCTCAAAGGGAACATCTGCTAATGAGTAACTTTAATTGAACTAATTGTATCTCTAATGCTAGCATGCAAGTCATAGAATCCAATTTATTTAGAGTGTCCACAGAACATTATTCTTCAAAGCACACCACTAAGATTGAAGATTTAAAACTTCAGAAATACTTTGAGACAGATGGTGCCATCTCTGATTTGCATATATAAACTAGCAGTTTAAGACCAATGCTATAAAATAAGCTCTGTAATGACATTGCAGTGGTCCCTTTTGTCTATTATTTGGATAGGTTGCAAATCTCAATGAAGCACCAGTACTGTTTTATGTATTGTACCCTACTAAGATGCCAATACAGCTTAAAATTTTAGAAGGTTTGATAAGAAGCTTCAAGCATAAGGTAGACTAAAGTCCTAAATACAAGTTATTTTACCATGATTGGTATCTAATCCCAATACTTTTATTGAAGAGGATTAATTGTTGCTGAATTTGATATTTGATTTTCTTTTACTGAGGCGGTATGCATCACAGTTGACCACTAAGCAGATTTGTCCATTGTTTAGCTTTTATACTAGATCAGTGTAGAGATAAAGAGTTCTGTTACATTTCTATTATATCTTCCTATGCATGGTATTCATTCAAACAATAGCAGTCATTTTCTGTTTTGGGATATTTTATTAAGTACAAATGGAGCTTGATTGTTAAAAATCCTTCAGAGTAAAGTTAAACAAGTTACAAGTCAGAAACTTAAGGAGCTGTTTTAATGAAAATGCTTTCTCTGTCCAACAGATTATTGGAAATTGTGTTTCGATATTGGTTCTGAGTTCAGCACTCCCTGTAATGTCAAGAACTTTGGGTAAGATTAATTATAATAATTAATCTTGAGAATAGTATTTACTACTGCACTTATACTAGTGTTTGTCAGGAAATTGGGTTGCTTTCAAGCCAGATGCAATGTGAGTTGGCGTAGCGTTCCTCTGCCATTGTTACTAAATATACCACCATAACTACTTATCACTGGTAATTTGAAAGTGTATTATACATTTCAGTGGGTTATAATAAAATTACTTGCTTACAGTGGTGAAATACTCTGTCTTGTTGGTGAGATGGTAAATGTGAGAGCATAAACTTGTGATTCAAAAACAAGTTAAGGGACAAATTATAAAATACAGTGGATTCTGGTTAATTAGGACATATTGAGATGTTGAAGTTTCATGGAAATAGTTTAACAGAAGAACACAAGAAATAGGAGCAGGAGTAGGCCATCCGGTCCATCGAGCCCACCCGGCCATTCAATAAGATCATGACTTATCTGTCCGTAAACTCAGCTCCATCTACCTGGCTTTTACCCATAACCCTTAATTTCCTTACTGTATAAAAACCTATCTAACTCTTTCTTAAATATAGTTAGTGAAGAAGCTTCAACTGCTTCCCTGGACAGAGAATTCCACAGATTCACCACTCTGGGAAAAACAGTTTCTCCTCATCTCCGTCCTAAATCTTCTCCCCTGAATCTTGAGGCAATGTCCCCTGGCTCTAGTCTCACCTAGCAATGGAAATAACTTTCCTACTTCTATCTTATCTATCCCTTTCAAAATTTTGTATGTTTCTATAAGATCCCTTCTCATTCTTCTGAATTTGAGAGTATAATCCCAGGCGACTCAATCTCTCCTCGTAGGTTAACCCCTTCATCCCTGGAATCAACCTGGTGAACCTCCTCTGCACTGCCTCTAAAGCCAGTATATCCTTCCTCAAGTATGGAGACCAGAACAGCACATAGTACTCCAGGTGTGGCCTCACCAGTACCCAGTATAGTTGCAACATAGAAACATAGAAAATAGGTGCAGGAGTAGGCCATTTGGCCCTTCGAGCCTGCACCGCCATTCAGTATGATCATGGCTGATCATCTAACTCAAAACCCTGTACCTGCTTTCTCTCCATACCCCCTGATCCCTTTAGTCACAAGGGCCATATCTAACTTCCTCTTAAATATAGCCAATGAACCGACCTCAACTGTTTCCTGTGGCAGAGAATTCCGCAGATTCACCACTCTGTGTGTGAAGAAGTTTTTCCTCATCTGGGTCCTAAAAGGCTTCCCCTTTATCCTTAAACTGTGACCCCTCGTTCTGGACTTCCCCAACATCGGGAACAATCTTCCTGCATCTAGCCTGTCCAATCCCTTTAGAATTTTATACATTTCAATAAGATCCCCCCTCAATCTTCTAAATTCCAGTGAGTATAAGCTTAGTCGATCCAGTCTTTCTTCATATGAAAGTCCTGCCATCCCAGGAATCAATCTGGTGAACCTTCTCTGTACTCCCTCTATGGCAAGAATGTCTTTCCTCAGATTAGGGGACCAAAACTGCACACAATACTCTAGGTGCGGTCTCACCAAGGCCTTGTACAACTGCAGTAGAACCTCCCTGCTCCTGTACTCAAATCCTTTTGCTATGAATGCCAACATACCATTTGCCTTTTTCACCACCTGCTGTACCTGCATGCCCACCTTCAATGACTGGTGTACAATGACACCCAGGTCTCGTTGCACCTCCCCTTTTCCTAATCGGCCGCCATTCAGATAATAATCTGTTTTCCTGTTCTTGCAACCAAAGTGAATAACCTCACATTTATCCACATTAAATTGCATCTGCCATGAATTTGCCCACTCACCTAACCTATCCAAGTCACCCTGCATCCTCTTAGCATCCTCCTCACAGCTAACACCGCCGCCCAGCTTCGTGTCATTCGCAAACTTGGAGATGCTGCATTTAATTCCCTCGTCTAAATCATTAATATATATTGTAAACAACTGGGGTCCCAGCACCGAGCCTTGCGGTACCCCACTAGTCACTGCCTGCCACTCTGAAAAGGTCCCGTTTACTCCCACTCTTTGCTTCCTGTCTGCCAACCAATTCTCTATCCACATCAATACCATAGCCCCAATACCGTGTGCTTTAAGTTTGCACACTAATCTCCTGTGTGGGACCTTGTCAAAAGCCTTTTGAAAATCTAAATATACCACATCCATTGGCTCTCCCCTATCCACTCTACTAGTTACATCTTCAAAAAATTCTATAAGATTTGTCAGACATGATTTTGCATGCTGACTTTGTCCGATGATTTCACCTCTTTCCAAATGTGCTGTTATCACATCTTTGATAACCGACTCTAGCATTTTCCCCACCACCGATGTCAGACTAACCAGTCTATAATTCCCCGGTTTCTCTCTCCCTCCTTTTTTAAAAAGTGGGGTTACGTTAGCCACCCTCCAATCCTCGGGAACTAATCCAGAATCTAAGGAGTTTTGAAAAATTATCACTAATGCATCCACTATTTCTTGGGCTACTTCCTTAAGCACTCTGGGATGCAGACCATCTGGCCCTGGGGATTTATCTGCCTTTAATCCCTTCAATTTACCTAATACCACTTCCCTACTAACATGTATTTCCCTCAGTTCCTCCATCTCACTAGACCCTCGGTCCCTTACTATTTCCGGAAGATTATTTATGTCCTCCTTAGTGAAGACACAACCAAAGTAGTTATTCAATTGGTCTGCCATGTCTTTGTTCCCTATGATCAATTCACCTGTTTCTGACTGTAAAGGACCTACATTTGTCTTGACCAATCTTTTTCTTTTCACGTAACTATAAAAGCTTTTACAGTCAGTTTTTATGTTCGCTGCCAGCTTTCTCTCACAATCTTTTTTCCCTTTCCTAATTAAGGCCTTTGTCCTCCTCTGCTGGTCTCTGAATTTCTCCCAGTCCTCAGGTGTGCCGCTTGTTTTTGCTAATTTATATGTTTCTTCTTTGGACTTGATACTATCCCTAATTTCCCTTGTCAGCCACGGGTGCACTACCTTCCCTGGTTTATTCTTTTGCCAAACTAGGATGAACAATTGTTGTAGTTCATCCATGTGATCTTTAAATGCTTGCCATTGCATATCCACCGTCAACCCTTTAATAGACAATAGGCAATAGACAGTAGGTGCGGGAGTAGGCCATTCGGCCCTTCTAGCCAGCACCACCATTCACTGTGATCATGGCTGATCATACACAGCCATGTATGATGTAAGTATCATTTGCCAGTCTATCTTAGTTAATTCACGTCTCATACCTTCAAAGTTACCCTTCTTTAAGTTCAGAACCTTTGTTTCTGAATTAACTCTGTCACTCTCCATCTTAATGAAGAATTCCACCATATTATGGTCACTCTTACCCATGGGGCTTCGCACGACAAGATTGCTAACTAACCCTTCCTCATTGCTCAATACCCAATCTAGAATGGCCAGCTGTCTAGTTGGTTCCTCAACATGTTCAGAAAACCATCAGAAAACCATCCCGCATACCTTCCAAGAAATCCACTTCCTCAGCACCCTTACCAATTTGGTTCACCCAATCTATACGTAAATTGAAGTCACCCATTATAACTACTGTTCCTTTATTGCACGCATTTCTAATTTCCTGTTTAATGCCATCCCCAACCTCACTACTGCTGTTAGGTGGCCTGTACACAACTCCCACCAACGTTTTCTGCCCCTTAGTGTTATACAGCTCTACCCATATCGATTCCACATCCTCCAGGCTAATGTCCTTCCTTTCTATTGCGTTAATTTCCTCTCTAACCAGCAATGCTACCCCATCTCCTTCTCTTTCCTGTTTATTCCTACTGAATATTGAATATCCCTGGATGTTGAGCTCCCATCCTTGGTCACCCTGGAGCCATGTCTCTGTGATCCCAACTGTATCATATTCATTAATAACTATCTGCACATTCAGTTCATCCACCTTGTAACGAATGCTCCTCGCATTGACACACAAAGCCTTCAGGCTTGTTTTTACAACACTCTTAGCCCTTATACAATTATGTTGAAGTGGCTCTTTTTTCTTTTTGCCTTGGATTTGCCTGCCTGCCACTTTTACTTTTCACCTTACTACTTTTTGCTTCTACTCTCATTTTACACCCCTCTGTCTCTCTGCACTTGTTTCCATCCCCCTGCCACATTAGTTTAAAGCCTCCTGAACAGCAGTAGCAAACGCTCCCCCAGGACATGGGTTCCAGTCCAGCCCGGTGCAGACCGTCCTGTTTATAATGGTCCCACCTCCCCCAGAACTGGTTCCAATGCCCCAGAAATTTGAATCCCTCCCCCTTGCACCATTTTTCAAGCCACGTATTCATCTGAAATATCTTCCTATTTCTTCTCTGACTAGCACATGGCACTGGTAGTAATCCAGAGATTATTACCTTTGTGGTCCACTTTTTAGTTTATCTCCCAACTCCCTAAATTCACCTTGTAGGACCTCATCCCGTTTTTTACCTATATCGTTGGTACCTATGTGCACCACGACCAGTGGCTGTTCACCCTCCCATTCCAGAATGTCCTGCAGCCGCTCAGAGACATCCTTGACCCTTGCACCAGGGAGGCAACATACCATCCTGGAGTCTCTTTTGTGGCCACAGAAATGCCTATCTATTCCCCTTACAATCGAATCCTGTATGACTATAGCTCTCCCACTCTTTTTCCTTCCCTCCTGTGCCGCAGAACCACCCATGGTGCAATGAACTCGGCTGCTGCTGCCTTCCTCTGATGAGACATCTTCCCCAACAGTATCCAAAACAGTATATCTGTTTAGGAGGGAGATGACCTCAGGGGACTCCTACACTACCTGCCTACTGCTACGCTGTCTAGTGGCCACCCCTTCCCTTTCTGCCCGTGTAGCCTTTACCTGCGGTGTGGCCAACTCACTGAACGTGCTATTCATGACCTTCTCAGCATCGCGGATGCTCCAGTATGAATCCAATCGCAGCTCCAGATGCTCAATGCGGTCTGCGAGAAGCCACAGTTGGACACACTTCCTGCACACATAGTCATCAGGGACACTGGAAGTATCCCTGATTTCCCACATGCTGCAGGATGAACAAACCACGGGGCCAATCTCAGCTGCCATGACCTACCCAATACTTGCCTCAACTTTTGAAACTTTCTCCTTTGAAAGGAACTTACCAGGCCTTACCTCACTTGTAGTGAAGCTCGTCCTCCGCCTCTCGAGTCAAAGCCTCAAATCTCCACTCCTTCACTGGCCCACTCACTCACTAGCCGCTTTCTACAGGCTGCTCCGCTTGAGGTAACCCTCTATTTTTTTTGAGCTTTTCAAACTGCTTGGTCACCTGACCTCAATTGCCCAATCAGTTGTTTTCTGCTGAGTCTGAGCTATTCAAATCTTGATTGTCTAATCAATGGCTTTCTGCTGAGCTATTCAAATCTTGATTGACTTGATTGCACAGTCCAACTGCCAGAACTGCCAGAATCTCTCCAGTCAAAGCCTCAAATCTCCACTCCTTCACTGGCCCACTCACTCACTGGCCGCTTTCCACAGCATGACCTCCCTGCTCTTGAATTCAATCCCTCTAGCAATGAAGACCAACATTCCATTTGCCTTCTAAATAACCTGTTGTACCTGCAAGCCAACTTTTTGCGATTCATGCACAAGCACTCCCAAGTCCCTCTGCGTAACAGCATGCTGCAATCTTTCACCATTTAAATAATATTCTGCTCTTCTATTATTCCTTCCAAAGTGGATGATCTCTCATTTACCAACGTTGTATTCCATCTGCCAGACCTTGGCCCACTCACTTAACCTATCTAGATCCCTCTGCAGACTCTCCACATCCTCTGTCCAGTTTGCTTTTCCACTCAGCTTAGTGTCATCAGCAAATTTTGCTATGCTACACTCAATCCCCTCTTCCAAATCATCAATGTAAATGGTAAGCAACTGTGGGCCCAGCACCAACCCCTGCGGTACCCTACTTACCACAGACTGTCAACCGGAGTAATACCCATTTATACCAACTCTCTGCCTTCTGTTGGTTAACCAATCCACTATCCATGCCAATACACTTCCTCTGACTCCATGCATCTGTATCTTATTTATAAGTCTCTTGTCAGGCACCTTATTGAATGCCTTCTGGAAATCCAAATATATGATATCCACCACACTCATTATGTCCTCAAGAACTCCAGTGAGTTTGTCAAACAAGACCTGACCTTTCTGAATCCATGCTGCATCTGTCTAATGGAACCAGTCCTTTCTAAATGTTTCGCTATTTCCTCCTTAATGACAGCTTCAACCATTTTCCCGACTACAGATGTTAAACCAACTGGCCTATTGTTGCCCGGCTTTTGCCTACATCCTTTTCTAAAAAGTAGCCTGACATTTGCTGTCTTCCAATCCGCCTGGACCTGCCCAGAGTCTAGAGAGTTTTGATGAATGATTACCAACACGTCTACTATAACCTCTGCCAATTCCCTCAGCAACCTGGGATGCATCCCATCAGGACCAGAAGACTTACCTACCTTCAGGCCGTCTAGTTTTCTCATCACTATCTCTTTAGTGACAGTGATTTTATCGAGGTCCTCACCTCCCATTTCGTCCATAACATCATTCTTTGGCATATTAGACGTGTCCTCCACTGTGAAGACTGATACAAAATAGTCGTTCAATGCCTCAGCCATTTCCTTATCACCCAATGTCAATTTCCCCTTCTCGTCTTCCAAGGGACCTATGTTGACTTTAGCCACCCTCTTCTGCTTTATATATTTATAAAAACTTTTGCTCTCTGTTTTTATATTCTGTGCTAATTTACTTTCATACTCTATCTTCCCTTTCCTTATTTCTTGTTTAGTTGTTCTCTGTTGCTTTTTAAAGTTTTCCCAATCCTCCAGTCTCCCACTACTCTGCGACTTTGTACACACGAGCTTTTAATTTGATACTATCTTTTATTTCCTTAGTTATCCAAGGCTGGCTCTCCCCACATTTACTGTCCTTACTTTGGACTGGAATATACTTTTGTTGAGCACTGTGAAAAATCTCTTTGAAAGTATTCCACTGTTCCTCAATTGTCCTACCAAATAGCCTGTGCTCCCAATCCACATTAGCCAACTCCTCCCTCATCCCGTTGTAGTCTCCTTTGTTCAAGCATAATACACTAGTTTTCGGTCTAACTAGTGTAATCCCATCCTCCATCTGTATGCGAAATTCAAACATACTATGATCACTCTTTCCAAGAGGATCTCTGACTACAAGATAGTTAATTGTACCTGTCTCATTGCACAGGACTAGATCTAAGGTATCATTTTCCCTTGTAGGTTCACTAACATGCTGCTCAAGAAAGCCATCATGGATGCATTCTATGAAGCCCTCCTCAAGACTTCCTTGACCAACCTGATTCACCCAATCTATGTGGAAGTTAAAATCCCCCATGACAATTGCCATTCCGTTCTAACAAGCCTCAGTTATTTCTTGGTTAATTGCCTCTGCCACTGCAATATTTTTATTAGGTGGCCTATAGACAACACCCATTAGTGATTTTTTTTCCCCTTTACTATTCTTAATCTCTACCCAGATGGACTCAACATTCTGCTCTGTAGATCTTATATCTTAGATCTAATCAAGAGTGCCATTCCACCTCCTCTGCCTTCCTGCCTATCTTTCCGTATTACTTGATACCCTTGAATATTTAATTCCCAGTCATCTCCACTTTGCAACCAGGTTTCTGTAATGGCCACTAAATCCTATCCCTTGGTACTGATCTGTGATCAGTAACCTTATTTCTAATACTACAGGCATTTAGATAAAATGCCTTTATACTCATTGTCCTTTTAGAATCTAGTGACCTATGTGATTCTTGCTTTTTACTTTTATGCACTCTACTCTTTTTCTGCACTAACTCTAGCTTTGGTTCTCTGCATCACTTCCGTCTTTTCTGTGTGGGTTCCCCTTCCTCTGCCATATTAGTTTAAAGCCTCCCCAACAGCACTAGCAAATAATCTCCCTAGGACATTGATCCTGGCCCTGCCCAGATGTAGACCGTTCGGACAGTACTGGTCCCACCTCACCCAGAAGCGGTTCCAATGCCCCAAGAATCTGAAACCCTCCCTCCTGCAACACCGCTCAAGTATTGCGGATGCTGCAACGTGAGTCCATGTGCAGCTCCAGTGTTGTCATGCAGTCTATCAGGAGCTGCAGCTGGACACACTTCCTGCACATGTGGTCTTCAGGGACACTGTCAGCCTCCCTGAGTTCCCATGTTGCAGAAGGAGCATGGCACGGGTCTGAGCTCACCTGCCATGTCAGAGCAACAGATGTTAGCGGAAGAGGACCATGGGAGAAAGGGAATGTGCATGGGGAAGTCGAAAACTGTTATCTGTGAGTCTCTGCGAATCAGTTGTTTGCCTTGACCCTTCTTCGCCAAAGCCCTCTCACTCCACTGCCCGCTGTATATGGCGGACTTCTTTTTAAAGTCTTCCCATTCTCTACATGGCTGATGTCATGTGCCTGCGCAGTCTTGCCTCTCTTAACCCCGAGTAGTAAAATGTCTTCTCTTCAAAAATCCCTTCAGACGTTCCACTCTCAGCCTTCTTGCTTAAAAAAAACAAACTAGGCTTAACTGAGTAACAAATTATGTACATATTTAAATGTACATGTGGCCCCCGCTTTTCGAACGTTCACTTTACGACAACTCGCTGTTACGAAAGACTTACATTAGTACCTGCTTTTGCTAACCAAAGAGGATTTTCGCTTTTACGAAAAAAAGATGCCCGCTTTATACGTGTGTTTACCCTGAGAAAGACTACAGTGACCATGAAGCCTTGTGCGGGTAGTTGTTTGTGCATGCGTGTAAGTGCGTATGCGTGTATGTGTGTATGCATGTGCGTACATATGCGTGTATGTGCCGATTTTTTTTTTTCCCCCTCCAAATCGATTTTGGCTAGCTGCCTTCCCGAGCTTGATCAGTGAAACTACACCGTACCTACAATATTTCTACTTTATATAGGGTGTAAATTTATCATATCATTCCTGCTTTTACTATATGTTAGTGTTATTTTAGGTTTTATGTGTTATTTGCTTTGATTTGTTAGGTTTTTTTTTGGGTCTGGGAACGCTCAAAAATTTTTCCCATATAAATTAATGGTAATTGCTTCTTCGATTTACGACATTTCGGATTACAAATGGTTTCATAGGAATGCTCTACCTTCGGATTGCGGGGGAAACCTGTACAGAACAAATTAGAACACTACCAATATAACTACAATGTATTAGTTCCTAATAGTTATTGACAGCAGAATTCATACAGTGTACACTGCTGTGTTCTTTTGATTGTAAATGAACAAATTCAGCGAGACAGAGACAGCTAGTGCAGATAATGGACTACCTTCATTGCTTTCCTATATAGTGTCAAAAACCATTGCTTTTTAGCTCTGCGTTGGTCGACCCAAATGAATAACGTAATACAACCATACGCAACTGACGCAATTTAAAAGCTGTTCACTCTAAGCATTTGTAGTATCTCACAGCCACAAAGGTGCACAAAATTTTCCATCTTCAGTGTAACTTTAAGATGATTGTCAATGCCTTAATTCTTCGTAGCGCCATCATTTCATTTTCACTACCGACCTAAATGTTTGAAACCATAGTGAAACATATTTTCAATGTTTGAAAATAGTTCTGAATTATCTTTCTGTTTATTTCTTGCAAACTAAGAGTCACTGATTTTTGAACACATACAACTGACATTATTTAAGAATATGTACACAACGCTGGAAGAACTCAGCAGGTCAGGCAGCATCCGTGAGAAAAGAGTAGCCAACGTTTTGGGCCGAGACCCTTCATCAGGAATGGGGACATTATTTAAAACTGTTCTCTCTTAGTATGGTGTAGTATCTAACAGCCACACAGGTGCATGAAACTGCACTAGTTAGAAACAGTTAGGCAACAGCTGTGTTGGAGAGCAGGGAAGGTTCAGGTATAAAAGGGAGACACTGCCTCGTGGAATGGTCATAGATGGAGTGGTCTGACTCATTCGGGCTTTGGCGAGGTAGATGGGTAAGTGGACTTTTTTTTTCCTTGTATTTTTGAGGAATAGGGAGCATGTCTGTAGGGTTAGTACTTTGCTCTGGGTGTCAGATGTGAGAATTCTGGGAATCTTCCAGTCTCCCAGATGGGCACATCTGCACCAGGTGCACCGTAATGCAGCTCCTGAGAGACCGTGTTAGGGATCTGGAGCTACAGGGAGTTAATCACCCCAAGGCTGCAGGAGTTAGACAAGTGGGTGACTGTCAGGGAAGGGAAGAGAAGAGCTCAGATAGTAGAGAACACCCCTGTGGCCGCCCACCCTCAGTAATTGTTATCTCATTTTGGATGTTGTTCAGGGGGCGTGACCTGACAGAGAATGACCATGGTGATCGGGTCTCCTTCACTGAGCCTGGTTCTGTGGTGCAGAAGGGAGAGAAGATGAGGAATGCGGTAGTCATAGGGGATTCCATAGGGAGAGAACAGACAGGAGGTTCTGTCAGCCTGATAGAGATACCCCCATGGTGTGTTGCCTCCCAGGTGCCAGGAGGGTACTGGATGCCTTGGATCGGGTGCAGAGTATTCTGAAGGAAGAGGGTGAACGGCCAGAAGTCTTGGTACACATTGGTACCAGTGACATAGGTAAAAGAAGGTAGGAGGTCCTAAAGACAGGATTCAGCGAGTTGGGTTGGAAGCTGAAAAGCAGGACCTCCAGGGTAGTAATCTCAGGATTGCTGCCTGTGCCACATGCTAATGAGCGCAAAAATAGTATGATCAGGCATATTAATGCGTGGCTGAGAGACTGCTGTAGGGGGCAGGGCCTCGGTTTCCTGGATCATTGCAGCCTCTTCTGGAGGAGGTACGACCTGTACAAAAAGGACGGGTTACACCTGAACCCAAAGGGGTCTAATATCCCTAGCAGGCAGGTTTAATAGAGCTGTAAGGGAGGGTTTAAACTAATTTGGCAGGGGGATGAGAACTGGAGTGATAGGGCTGAGGAAAGGGAAAGCAGAAATAACTCAAAGATAGCGTGCGACAGAGATGATAGAAAGGACTGGCAGGAAATGAGGCATAATCACAGCTAATGGGATTATTTGCAGGGCAATAGAGGCGTGGTACAGTTAAAACAGAAAGCAAGAAATACTGGACTGAAAGTGTTATATTTGAATGCACGCAGCATAAGAAATAAAATGGACCATCTTGAAATTCAGCTACAGATCAGCAAGTATGATGTTGTGGCCATATCTGAAACTTGGCTAAAGGATGGCTGCCATTGGGAGCTGAATGTCCAAGGATAGATGGTGTATTGGAAAGATAGGTTAGTAGGCAGAGAGGGTGGTGTGGCCATGTGTATAAGAAATAATATTAAATCATTAGAAAGGGAAGTCATAGGATCGGAAGGTGTAGAGTCTCTGTGGGTTGAGTTAAGGAATGGCAAGGGTGAAAGGACCCTAATGGCAGTTGTATACAGGCCTCCAAACAGCAGCTGGGATGTGGATTACAAATTACCACAGGAGGTAGAAAAGGCATGTCAGAAGGGCAATGTCATGATAATCATTGGGGATTTTAACATAAAAGTGGATTGGGAAAACCAGGCTAGTACTGGACCTCAAGAGAGAGAATTTGTAGAATGTCTAAGGGATGGCTTGTTGTTGAGCTCACTAGCAGATTGGCTCTGCTGGAGTGGGTGTTGTGCAATGATCTGGAGCTGATAAGAGAGCTTAAGGTTACGCAACTCTTGGGGAACAGTGATCACAATATGATTGAGTTCACTTTGAAATTTGAGAATGAGAACTAAATTCCAATGTGTCGATATTTCAGTGGAATTAAGAAAATTACAATGGCATGAGAGGGGAACTGGCCAAAGTTGACTGGAAAGGGACACTAGCAGGAAGGACAGCAGAGCAGCAATGGCTGGAGTTTCTGCAAAAAAAGGAGGGAAGTTCAAGACATATATTCCAAATAGGAAGAAATTTTTGAATGGAAAAAGGACACTACCGTGGTTGACAAGTGAAGTCAGAGCAAAAGAGAGGGCATACAAGAAAGCCAAAGCTAGTGGGAAGGTAGAGGATTGGTAAGCTTTTAAAAAATGCAGAAGGAAACTAAGAAGGTCATTAAGAAGGAAAAGATGAATTATGAAAGGAAGCTGACAACTAATATCAAAGAAGATACTAAAAGCTTTTTTTAAGTATATAAAGGGTAAAAGAGAGTTGAGGGTAGATATTGGACTAATAGAAAATGATGCTGGTGATATTGTAATGAGAGATGCAGAGATAGCAGAGGTGCTGAATGCGTATTTTGTATCAGTCTTCACAGTGGAAGACATCTGCAGTATACCGGACATGCATGAGTGTCAGGGAAGTGAAGTATGTGCAGTGAAAATTACGACTGAGAAAGTGCTCAGGAAGCTTAATGGTCTGAGGGTGGATAAATCTCCTGGACCTGATGGAATTTATCCTTGGGTTCTGAAGGAAGTAGCTGGAGAGATTGCAGAGGCATAAACAACGATCTTTCAAGAATTGATAGATTCTGGCATTGTATCGGATGACTGGAAAATTGCAAATGTTACTCCGCTGTTTAAGAACGGTGGGAGGCAGCAGAAAGGTGTTACGTACCCCGTAACTGGGTGTCTTACCAGCAAAGATAGAAGTGTCCGTTGGAGTCTGGTTATACTATTTTCAACAATATTTATTAGCAAAAATATACAAAATAATATCAATGCGAATATACAGAGAATATACGTTAGTAATACTAAACCTAAAAGTGCGGGTATAATAATAATCACTAATGAAACAAGCTCTATCGTTGTCTAGGGGATAATGAATTGTCAGATGGAAATATAAAGTTCAGTTCAGTTCATGCAGGCTGCGGTATTTGTTTGTCGATGTGTTGCAATTGTTGGAGAGAGAGAGAGAGAGAAAACATGTGAACAGTAACAGCTATTATAATGCCAACCTTCCTTTATGATTTTGATCCGTCGATGCGTTGTTGTTGTGGCCATTCAAGTGTGACCCCTCCGTCCTTTAGCTAGACCGTTCTTCCGTGGTAGACTCATCACCCAGGCAAGGGTGGACACACACACAAGCCCCCACCGGTCTCACTATAAACACTGAGAGTTAAAATTTACTGACCCTTCGTTCAGTCTCCGATGTCCCACACTGTCTCGTGGGTTTCTGCTGCTCACTAGCGTTTCTCCTGGTGCGTCTGAGGGGTGTTCCCCAGACCTCACTTTTATCCCCACTCACGGGGTCTCAGGTGTCAATCAGGTTGGGATGATGTAACCCATCAAACCAGCCCACTCTGGTTGCCCGCTGAGGGGTTTCAATGAATAGAACAGTACCAAGTAAACAATCCTTCTCCAAAAGACAATAGCAGTAATCAATGGTTCCGCCCCTCTTTTGTCACTAGGAGACGATCCACCCTGGGTAACTCTTAGCTGTGTGTCTCTCTCTCATTAACTTTCATGAGCTGTTATCAATAACAACTGCTCTGGCAGATTTCCTTTGTCTCTCTTACTTCCTTGATACCAGCATCAAAATAGTAGCGATTTGCGATTCTCCAAAAGGGGGGGGGGGGCATGGGTGACTCTGCACCCTTCTGCCCATCAGAGTTGTTCATCCTTCGTAACAAAGGAAACTATAGACCTGTTAGCCTGCCATCTGTGGTTGGGAAGTTGTAGGAATCGATTGTTAGGGATGAGATTACGGTATATCTGGAGGCACATGACAAGATAGACCAAAGCCAGCTTGGGTACCTGAAAAAAATCCTGGCTGACTAACCTGCTGTAATTTTTCTTGAAGAAACTACAAGCAGTGTAGACAAAGGAGATGCAGTAGATGTGGTGTACTTGGATTTTCAGAAGGCCTTTGACAAGGTGCTGCACATGAGGCTGCTTTGCAAGATAAAAGCTCATGGAATTACAGAGAAGTTACTAGCATGGGCAGAGCATTGGCTGATTAACAGTAGGAATAAAGGGATGCTATTCTGGCTGGTGCCAGTTACCAGTGGAGTTCCACAGGGGTCAGTGTTGGGACTGCTGCTTTTTACGGTGATTTGGACTGTGGGATTAATGGATTTTGTGGCTAAATTTGTGATGATACAAAGATAAGTGGAGGAACGGGTAGTGTTGAGGAAACAGAGAGCCTGCAGAGAGACTTAGATAGTTTAGGGGAATGGGCAAAGAAGTGGCAAATGGAATACAATGTTGGAAAGTGTATGGTCGTGTACTTTGGTGGAAGAAATAAATGGGTAATCTATTATTTAAATGGGGAGAGAATTCAAAATTCAGAGATGCAAAGGGACTTGGGAGTCCTTCTGCAGGATACCCTAAAGGTTAACCTCCAGGTTGAGTCGGTGACGAAGAAGGCGAATGCAATGTTGGCATTCATTTCTGGAGGTATAGAATATAAGAGCAGGGATGTGACGTTGATGCTGTATAAGGCGCTCTTGAGACCACACTTGGAGTATTGTGTGCAGTTTTGGGCTCTTTATTTTAGGAAGGATATACCATCATTGGAGAGGGTTCAGAGAATATTCAAGAGAATGATTCCAGGAATGAAAGGGTCACTGTGTAAGGAATGTCTGGCAGCTCTTGGGCTGTATTCCCTGGAGTTCAGGAGAATGAGAGGGGATCTCATAGAAATATTCCGAATGTTAAAAGGCCTGTACAGATTAGATATGACAAAGTTATTTTCCATGGTAGGGGAGTCTAGGACAAGAGGGCACGACTTCAGGATTAAAGGACATCCATTTAGAACCGAGATGTGCAGAAATGACTTTAGTCAGAGGGTGGTAAATCTGTGAAATTTGTTGCTATGACCGGCTGTGGTGGCCAAGTCATTGGGTCATTTAAGGCAAGAGATAGATAGGGTCTTGGTTAGCCAGGGTTTCAAGGGGTATGGGGAGAAGGCAAGGGAGTGGGATGACTGGAAGAATTGGATCAGTCCATGATTGAATGGTGGAGCATTCGATGGGCCAAATGGCCTACTTCTGCTCCTATGTCTTATGGTCTATAGTGTCCTGTCCCAAATAAGTGGCATAGTGTCCCAAATAAATGAAGGCTATTTTCTTGATCAGATTTTGTTCTTTAAGAGTTGTCTCAAATAAGAGGTTGCCCCAATTAACCAGTGGGCCAATTAATTGGAATCTTAATCTACTGTCTCATTTTGCAGAGAGGAACTAGACTGTTTTAATTTTTCTCCATTCAACAACTAATTTTTTTTGGAGGAGAATTAGATACTTGTTTAATAAAGAGAAACTGTGGAGGAAAGGGGAAAAAGCAAGTTAGTGGGATTAAACCAGGTTAACTTGTGGAGAAAGTACACAAATGAATGATTTGATCTAAATGTCTTTTGCTGTGCTGACTCCTCTATCTTGGATGGCTCTTTGTCTTCAGTGGATAAATAGAGTATGTCACACATAATCGGCTAGCCAAAGAATGGTCTACTTATTTTATTCCATAGACAGTTTTATGTGTGGAACAATATTTGACTTGGATGGTAGAGCAACTGAAGCAGGGTTTATTAGAATTTCAAAAAATGCTACGCAAACACTGTAGGAACATTTTAAAGTGCTGTAGTAATGATCAAGGAATGATTCAAGTCTGAACTTTGGAACTATGCAAAGTGTGGAATGCAAAATTCGATCCTAGTAAACGTTCTGGATTTGTGGTTGCTTATGAGCAATAGCTAAGTTGTCAACAATTTTCTTCTCAGTTTTATGCAGGGAATGGTTCTTTTACAGAAACTTAGTTACAAGATTGATGGACCAAATGGCAACTGTCTGTGCTGTAATGATCATTGAGTCACTTCCTCATGATTAACTGTACTCTGTGTTTGCGTTGTCTCTGGTCCATCTCTGTCTGTGTTTGCATGATCCACTTGTTTTGGGGAGTGAATGCATGAATGAGATTGCAGTTCTGTATTCCCCTGAAACAAAATCCAAATTTTCCACATGGGTTAGAATTCAAAAGTATTGGAAGAGTATCATCAATTAATATAATGAGCTGCCCTCTACAATATTGTTTCTGAGATTGCTTCCTTTTTCATTAACTGCTCTTTGCCCTCCACCATAACTGACAGTGTTTTCAACCACTTCTGTTCTATCACTTGCATTTGTGCTGTCACCCCTGCAGTTTCCATCCAGGGCATGGGTTATGTTTCCCTTGTCCTCTTTTCTTGCCCTTTAGCTCCCACATTCACAGATCATCTTTCATAATTTCCACCAAATTCACATGACACCACCACAGACACATCTCCACTCTCCTTTTTGAAGGTACTATTCCTTCTACATTCAATTTCACTTTCACCACTTCTTGCTTCCCATCTTACAGTATCTTCCAAGGCATCGCAGGATTTGTGGCACTTTTCTTTCATCTCTTGCCCACCAAGCTGGACTCCAGGCATGCCTTCCAAGTGATGCAATAGATTCACTTGTACTACTTTCAATTTGGCTGTACTACGTTCATGCTCCTAATGAAAGGCATATTTGGCGACAGCTGTGTGGAACACCTCTGGTCAGTTAACAAAAGTGCCTTAAGTTTCCAGTTGCTAGTCACTTTTATTCTCATCTCCACTCCCACTTTGACCTCTCTGTTATGACCTCCTGTGCTGTTCAGAATACGTTCAGCTCAAAAAACACTGTCTCACTTTCTTGCCAGGCAGTCAGAGCGTGATATTGAATTTACCAATTCCACATAATGAGCCTTTCCAGTTTATATCCAACAGGTCAGTTCAGGTCTGTGTCATCAACTTGCAACATCAAGTAGTTTTCTGTCAAATATGCTGGCTGACCTGCTGGGTACTTTGAGCATTCTCATTTCAGATTTCTAGCAGCTGTCATATTTTGTATCTGTTTCACAAGTCCTTATTTCTCTCTTATCCACCTCCTCCTTCTATTTACTTTTCCATCTGATCAGTCATCATTAACAACTTTTCACCATCCTCTCAGCTGGCAACACTTGTCCTGTATTCAGTCTTTTATCCCGGTTAGGCAGATCCCAGTCAGTTCAGATTGGCAACAACATCTCCTCCACAATCTCCGTTAGCACAGGTGCACTACAAACCATCTGCTCTACTCGCTTTATACTTACGATTGTGAGGGTAAGCACAGCTTCAATGCCATATTCAAGTTTGCAGATTTCTTAGGCCAAATCAAAGCTGGTGCTGAATCAGCGTATAGGAGGAAGTCTGAAAATTTGACTGAGTGGTGCTGCAACAACAACCTCTTATTCAATGTCAGCAAGACTAAGGAACTGATTGTTAACTTTAGGAGGAGGAAACCTGAGGTCCATGAGCCAGTCTTCATCCGTGGATCAGAAGTGGAGAGGGTCAGCAACTTAAAATTCCTCGTTATTATTTCAGAGGATCTATCCTGGGCGCAGCATACAAGTGCAATTGCGAAGAAAGCGCGGTAGTGCCTCTACTTCCTTCAGAGTTTGTGAAGATTTGGCATGTCATCCAAAACCTTGACAAACTTCTGTAGATGTGCAGTGGAGAGTATTTTGACTGGTTGCATCACAGCCTGGTATGGAAACACCAATGCCCTTGAACGAAAAATCCTACAAAAAGTAGTGGATTCTGCTCAGACCATCATGGGGAAAACCTTCCCCTCTACTGGGCACATCTATACGGAGTGTTGTTGTAGGAAAGCAGCATCCATCCTCAGTGAACCCCACCGTCCAGGTCATGCTTTCTTGCTACTGCCATCAGGAAGAAGGTACAGGAGCCTCAGAACTTGCGTGACCAGGTTCAGGAAAAGTTATTTCCCCTCAAACATCAGGCTCTTGAATCAAAGGGGATGATTTCACTCAACTTCACTTGCCCCATCACTGAAGTATTCCCACAACCTATGGACTAACTTTCCAGGATTCTTCATCTCTTGTTCTCGATATTATGGATTTATTGGGTATGCTCACAGAAAATTATCCTCGAGGTTGTATATGGTGACATAGATGTGGCTTAATAATAAATTTACTTTGAACTTTTGTGTTCTTCCCTTATCTACAATATAAAACATATTTACTTTTTAACTTTTTATGGTTCTAATGAAATGTCACTGAATTAAAATATTAATTCGGTTTCATTCTGTGCAAATGTTGCTTGACCTGCTGAGTATTTCTGTCATTCTCTGTCTTTGTCTTTTGGCAGGTTAATGTCATTTTATTGAGTAGTTAATCTCCAACTCTGAGGGATAAGTTATACAAGCATTTGGAAAGAAGGGCTGAGTAAGGATAGTCGGCATGGTTTTGTGCATGGGAAATGATGTTTCAAAATTTGATTGAGTTTTTTTGATGAAGTAACCAAGAAGTTCTATGAGGGCAGTATGGTGGTCTATACGGACTTCAGAAAGGCCTTTGATAAGGTTCTGCATGGTTAACTGCTATGGAGAGTTAGATCTCATGGGATCCAGGGAGAGCTAGCTAACTGGATACAGAATTGGCTTGATGGTAGGAAAAGATGGTGTTGGTGATGAGAGATTGTTTTCAGACTGGAGTCCTGTAGTTATTGTTCCCCAAGCATCAGTGTTAGGCCCATTGCTATTTGTCATCTATATCAATGATCTGGATAAGAATGAACAAGGTTCTGTTTGTAAGCTTGTAGATAACACTAAATTAGACTTTGTAGAAATTGAAGATAATAATCACAATTTACAGAGGGATTTTTATCAGCTGGATAGGTGGGCTGAGTAATGGCACATGGAGTTTAATTCAGTAAAGTGCAAGGTATTGAAGTTTGTGATGGTGAATGAGCAGTAATGCCCTGGGAAATGAAATAGAACAGAGACATGTAGGGTACCAGTGCATGGTTTCCTGAAAGTAGCTTTGCAGAAAATCAGGGTAGTGAAGAAGGCTTTTTTGGCATCCTGACTTTCATCAGTCAGGTCTTCAAATATGGAAAGTGAAATGTTATGTTTCAGCTGTGCAAGGTGTTGGTGAAGCCACATTTGGAATATTGCGTTCAGTTTCCGTCACACTGCTATGGGAAAGATAGCATTAAGCTGGAAGGCATGTAGAGAAGATATGTGGGGATATTGCTGGACTAGAGGGGATAAGTTTTGGAGAGAGATTTGGACTTTATTCATTGGAGCATAAGAGGATGAGGGACAATCTTGTAAAGGTGTATAAAACCACTGTACTGACCTAGAAATCTATCACTGTTTCTTCATGATTGCTAGAATTCCCTGTCTAGCACCATTTCAGGCTTACTGACACCTCAGTGACTGCAGCCATTCAAAAAGACTGACTTGCCACCACCACCTCAAAGTTAACTAGGGACGAGCAATGAAATGTTGAAACGGCTTGTGAAGCTGACATCCTCCGAATAAGTAATAAAATAAAAGTCTCTGTCCCAGATATATGAGCAATTATAGAGGCTGATAGGAAATTTCCCAAATTGAAATGGTATGGATTTAACAACCTAAAATTCTCATCTCTAAGTAGTACTTGTCTACTACAATGCCTGTCTTCTTCTCTTTCGAGCCTCTATTTCTTTCAACCAGTTGTGCTCAGAAAATGAGCTTTTACACCACACAATAGCTAAAAACCTGGTAACCAAAAGTACTTCAGTTAAAATTACATTTAATTCTCTTTTTTTTTGTGGAGATGCACTAAAGTTATACTTGTAAAACTTGCCTTTTTCTGATTGTACCAGCCAAAATTTCAAAATTTGTAGCATCTCATGATATTGTATGTATTGTTTATTGCTGCCCCGCTCATGGTCTGCAGTTGAAAACTACCCACATCGGTGAATTTTGATCTGGTGGGATACACTGGTACAATAGTAGCTTTATATCTTTTTCTACTTCCAGAATTTTTTTCTGTTGACTTAAATGGAAGGGAAATTGAATGAATGTATGTTCAGTACTACATGATGCATTTTATGTTACAATTATTTTAGGTTGTATCAATAAAGTAAATCAAGAAAGCAGTTTCTGATGGAATTCAGCAAAACAGACAGACATACTTTATTGATCCCGAGGGAAATTGGGTTTCGTTACAGTCACACCAACCAAGAATACTGTAGAAATACAACAATATAAACCATAAATAATAATAATAATAATAATAATAATAAGTAAATTATGATAAGTGGAAATAAGTCCAGGACCAGCCTATTGGCTCAGGGTGTCTGACACTCGGAGGGAGGAGTTGTAAAGTTTGATGGCCACAGGCAGGAATGACCTCCTATGACGCTCAGTGTTGCATCTCAGTAGAACGAGTCTCTGGCTGAATGTACTCCTGTGCCTAACCAGTACATTATGGAGTGGATGGGAGACATTGTCCAAGATGGCATGCAACTTGGACAGCATCCTCTTTTCCGACACCACCGTCAGAGAGTCCTGTTCCACCTCCGCAACATCACTGGCCATACGAATGAGTTTGTTGATTCTGTTGGTGTCTGCTACCCTCAGCCTGCTGCCCCAGCACACAACAGCAAACATGATAGCACTGGCCACCACAGACTCGTAGAACATCCTCAGCATCGTTCGGCAGATGTTAAAGGACCTCAGTCTCCTCAGGAAGTAGAGACGGCTCTGACCCTTCTTGTAGACAGCCTCAGTGTTCTTTGACCAGTCCAGTTTATTGTCAATTCGTATCCCCAGGTATTTGTAATCCTCCACCATATTAAGAATATTAAGAATCCTTTTAATATTTAATAGAGGGATATTGAAAATATTTTGAAATTAATATTGTTCAAATTGGTGAATTTCCAAAATATAGAAATTAAAACAAGATGTATAAAAATGTCTGTTCTATGTCAGGAAGTATATTCATTGTATATAATGAGTTATCACAGATAAGATTCAATTTTGAAGATTTTTATGGATGATTACAAAGTCTTTTTCATTGTGATCAAATCTCGACATGGAAAGAAAACAGCTTGGTCTAATGAAGATTGTTAAACACCTAAGCCAATTTTTTATTTAAAGTAATTTGCATGTGAGGCTTTGTATCATAGCACATGCTGTGACTAAGAAGTTAGTATGTTGGCAAAAATCAGCCATCTCTTTAACTAAAAGAATGAGTTTCCTGAATCGTTTACTATAGGGATTTATGTAAAGAATAGAAGGGGAGAAAAAAGGAAGTGATTGAACAATTTAAAATTCTGCTACCAAATGCACGGACACAGCTGTCCAAACAAGATTAATGGGATGTATTAGAATACAGTGATTCAAGCAATGCTTCAGAAAATATCAAGATGCATCATTTTGTAGGTTATGCTGAGTGGCACTCAATAGATGAAAAGAAATAAATGCATTTAGCAAATTCAAAGGTTGCGACACAATACGCAAAACAGTGTGGAGATTGAAAAGATTCCAGACGGGTGTAGTTTTGATTGTTCAGTGAGGGAAAATTGTGTTTTATCTTGAGAAAGGTGAAAAGATCATTGAGTTGTAAACCATCTAAATTAGAAGCAATAAAGGAGGGAAAGAATAAATATGAAGGAAGTGATTATGCATTGGCATATTTGAATTTCCCAAGTAATGGCTCTAGGTGGGAGGAGAGTGAGAAAGCTAAATAATTTCATGCTTTTGGGGTCCTAGTCTATAATGATTCAAAAACTCTGGATTTCTCTGGGAAATCTGGGAAATTTATAGATGAGAAAGAAATTGTATAATTATGTATTCATATTCATAATTTGATGTTGAGTGGGAAAATGGCAAAGTCTATTGCAGGGTACCTAGAAAATCATAAAATAGTAGAATGAGCACAGTTCTTGAAAGAGAAATGGTGTGAAGAGTTCTGTGAGGCAGTACATAGAAAGGTATATATGTAGGAACCAGAGGAAGAATTGTATTTGGATTTTCAGAAAGCAGTTGCTAAGATGCCTTAGAAAAGATTATTTGATAAGAATGAGTGGCTATCAGGCTGAGGTATATTGGATTGGTCATTGAAGACAAAGGAGTAATGAACAGAAATAAAAACAGGGCAATCTGTGTTGAGAGAAGAGGTCTTAATATTTCGTATCAATGAAACGTCATCAATCTGAAATGTTAAATGTTCCATATTCCACAGATGCTGCCTGACATGCTAAGTATCTTCTACTTTGATTTCAGATTTCTAGATCTGTAGTATTTTGCCAAAGTGATGAAGCTAGTCATTTTTATCAAGTAGTAATTGATGGAGTTATACAAAGAAGAGTCAATGTACATTATTTACTTAGACTTTCAGAAAGCCTTGGACATGATGCCACATGAGACTGCTAAAAAGGTAACAGCCTGTGTTGTTAGAGGGGTAGTACTTGTGCGGATGGAGGATTAGCTGACTGTCAGAAGTCAGAGAGTGGGGATAAGGGGTTCCTTTTCATGTTGGCTGCCAGTGACTAGTAGAGTTCTACAGGGATCAGTGCTGGGATTACAACTTTTCCCATGTTATACACTACATTAATAATCTAGATGAAGGAACTGATGGCCTTGTGGCCAAGTTTGCAAAGACAGGTGGAGGAATGGGTAATCTTGTTGAGGCAGGGAGTCTGTAAAAGGATTTTGACAAATTGCAAAAGTGGACCAAGAAGTGGCGGATGGAATTATAGCATGGGGAAGTGTGCAGTTATAAACTTTGGGGAGAGAATTCAAAAACCATAAATACAAATGGAAGTCCTAGTTCAGGAACCTGAAACCTACCAGATATTGAAATGCTTGGATGTGGAGAAGATGTTCCCACGAGTAAGAGAATTTAGGATCTGAGGGGACGGACTCATATTAAACAGACCTCCTTTCAAAACTGAGATGAGGAGGGAATTCTTTAACCCGAGGGCAGTAAATCCCTGGAATTTATTGCCATAGGTCTGTGGAGGCCTTAATTGAGTGTATTTAAGGCAGAGATTGATCGGTTCTTGAGTAGTAAATGGTTTAAGGGTTACAGGTAGAAGGTAAGAGAATGGTTTTGAAAAATATCGGCTTTGATCGAAGGATAAAACAGACCTGATTGGCCAAATAGCCTAAATTCTTCTCCTCCAATTTTTTTTAAAGTGGGAAAAAAACAGAAAATGCTGAAATCAAAATGCAAAATGCCTGCAGCATTCAGTAGGTTAGCAGGATTAGTGGAAAGAAAATCAGTTAATGTTTCAGGTCTGTATTAAATCGATCGGGACTCCAGGATTTGTATATAATCTTTATCAGTGACTTGGCCAAGAGACTCGAGTGTGATATTTGCATGTTTATTGGCTATAGAAATTGAGTAAGCAATGAACAACACATTTAAAATAAAACCTGTAAAAGTGTATATATACAAGTAATTTGCTGTTTAAGAATATGAATAGTGGGATATAATGTAAAGTTTTTCCCTTCTGTAGAAGAAAAGTAGGGTAGTATTTTCTAAATTGTGAAAGACTGGATAATGTGGGTTGTTCATACATCGGTTTCAAGATAGACAGAACTGCCTTGTAGGCAAATCATAGAAAATTAACATTATGATTCAAGAAGCTGTTGGGTAAATACTCTTTAATTGCGAAAACCTGGAGTTTAAGGGTAGATCTACTTTCCATTAAATAGGGCATTAAGCTGTAAAACTAATTTTAGTTCTTTGTTTTTCTTTCTTCATAAATACTTGCCAAAGAGGGAGTACAACCAAGGTTCAGTATGTGGGTTCTGGATATGGGGCATTCTATAAGGAGGAGAAATTGAGTTGAACAGCATACTTTTCTCCAGAGTTTGGATGAATAATGTGTAATCTTCTGGAAATATACAAAATTGTTAAAAGATTTAAGTAGGTGGGTGTATGGAACACGTGAGATGCTGGAAATCTGGAGAAACACACATGGAATGCTGGAGGAACTCATCAAGTTTGGCAGCAACTGTGAATGAAAATGAATAGTTTTGTTTAGGACTAAAACCTTTCATCAGGACCAATGAAGGTCTTAAACGACCTGTGGCTGTGGACCCAGATCCTTCTGTGTAAAATATCCTCAGTTATTGAACAAGTCCACTCCATGTCTTTAGCTTTTCAGATGGGAAGAGAATTGAATAATAATTTGGGAGGTGGATTTCAGATTGTTGATCTTAGTGAGTCCTTGTAGAATGTTCTTTGTTCAAATCTTATTCAGGTTTCCTTTCTTACTATTAACTCATAAGCAAAAATGTTTTTGGATGTACGTGTGAGTGCAGTGAGCTGATTGAAATGGACCAGAAGCAATCCCTTTGGCCCACGGTTTCTGTTTTGACCATGATGCCAATCCAAACTATTTCCATTTAGCTGCATATAGTTTATAACCTGCCAATTGCTGCTTGCTCATGTCTGAGTGCCTCTTAAATGTTATTATTGATCTGCTTCCATTATTCTCCTCTGACAACAAGTTCCAGGTGCCCACCACTCTCTGTGCAAGAATGCAACTTCCCTCATAAATCTCCTTTAACCTTGCCCCTCCCTCCATCTTAATGCCATCTTCTATTTACATTTCCACCCTGGGGAAAAGATACTGGCTGTCTACCCTATCTATGCTTCTCATAATTTTATATATTTCTGTTATTTCACTTCTCATCTTTCAATACTCCAGAGAAACCAATCCAAGTTTGACCAATTTCTCTTTAAAGCTGATGTCTTTTATTCAGGGAATATCTTGGAGATCCTTTTCTGTACTGTCTCCAAAGTTTCCACATCCTACCTGTAATGCGATGAGCAGAAATGCATGCAGAATTTTACATTTCAATAACAAATTTCATGCCGAATGCTGGTGATATTAAACCTGACTCTGATTCTGAAATTTGGACTAACCAAAGTTTAATACAGAAGCACATGACTTCCCAGCTTTTATACTCAAAACTTTGATTATGGCAAGTATGCTTCTTCACTACCCTATCTAGTCCTGTTGAGGTTTTCAGGGAGCTGCAGACTTGTACCTCAAGATCCTTCTGTACATCAGTGCTCCTAAAGGCCCTGCCATTTACTGTATGCTTTCATCTGACTTTTGACCTCCCATAATGCAAGACCTCACAACTGTCTGATTTAAGTTCTGCTCTTTATCTGCCCACATTTCCAGTTGGTCAATATCCTGCTGAATATTCTGAATACAACCTTCTTCACTATCCATAACTCTTGTCAAATTTTGTGTTGTCTGAAACTTTACAAATCAAGCTACATATGTTTTTGTCCAGAACATGTATATCACAAACACTACTGAACACAGACCTCCAGTCTGAATAACACCCATCCACAACTACATTCTTCCAAGGCCAGGTTAGTTTTGATTACAATTTATTAAGTCAAATGCACCTCAATCTTCTGGATCAGCCTACAATGTGGGGGAAATTTTAGAAAGTTTTCTTGTAATAATGCAGTTCTATATCAGTTGTGTGATGGAGAAGGCTGCTTGATAATTATTTAAGATGATTACTTTTAAAATGTTATTATAACTGAATTGTCTAAATTGGAGAATTTTTATGAATGATAATGATTTGTCTAATTATCTCAATTTCTAGTGATCTTTTAACCTTTTAATAGTTGTTTAAAAACTGAGTATGCACCATCAATAATATTTCCATGGCTTGGCCACAAGAGCAGAATATAACACTTCAAAGAAATTTGTCTTCTGGAAGTTATGTTTGTATAATATTTAATGATTTTAATCTTTATGTAATGAGATTTGTCCAGAAATGAGGAAGTAGACAGTTTTCTCATTTTGTGGTGGCCAGGATAGGGCGTTAGGTTTCTGTAGTCCGCTATTGACCTGTTAAATTATTACATTTGATGCCTGTGGTGCCTGTTCAAGAAACTTTGAAGCAAATATGAGAAAACACTTGTCCAAATTTTCTTGCACGGTTCTTGATCTTTGTTTCATACATGATGAAATTTAATCAATGTGTTTTTAACTGAAGTACTTTTTTGTCATCTGGGCAGCTAATTCTGTTCACTTCCTTTTATTTTTGTTTCATGTTTTGAGAAAATATCATTAGAATGATGGAAATTAGAGTATAGAAACATTTACTGATGGATTAAAATTGCCAGGAAGCTTTGGTAATTTTAAGACCATAAGATATAGGCTGCTCTGCCATTTCATCACGATTGATCCAATTTTCCTCTCAGCGCCAATCTCCTACCTTCTCCTGTATCCCTTCATTCCTTGACCAATCAAGAATCTATCAACTTGTGCCTTAAATGTACACAAAGACTTGGCCTCCACAGCTACCTATGGCAAAGAATTCCACAGATTCACCACTATCAAGGCCTTTCACCATTTGCGAGGAAATCTACAGATGCTGGAAATTCAAGCAACACACATAAAATGCTGGTGGAACGCAGCAGGCCAGGCAGCATCTATAGGAAGAAGCACTGTCGACGTTTCGGGCTGAGACCCTTCGTCAGGACTAACTGAAAGAAAAGATAGTAAGAGATTTGAAAGTAGGAGGTGGAGGGGGAAATCTGAAATGATAGGAGAAGACGGGAGGGGTGGGGTGAAGCTAAGAGATGGAAAGGTGATTGGCAAAAGGGATACAGAGCTGGAGAAGGGAAAGGATCATGGGACGGGAGGCCTAGGGAGAAAGAAAGGGGGAGGGGAGCACCAGAGGGAGATGGAGAACAGGCAAAGAATGATGGGCAGAGAGAGGAAAAAAAGGAGGGGGGAAATAAATAAATCAGGGATGGGGTAAGAAGGGGAGGAGGGGCTTTAACAGAAGTTAGAGAAATCAATGTTCATGGCATCAGGTTGGAGGTTACCTAGATGGAATATAAGGTGGTGTTCCTCCAACCTGAGTGTGGCTTCATCTTGACAGTAGAGGAGGCCATGGATAGACATATCCGAATGGGAATGGGATGTGGAATTAAAATGTGTGGCCACTGGGAGATCCTGCTTTCTCCGGTGGACAGAGCGTAGGTGTTCAGCGAAACGGTCTCCCAGTCTGCGTCGGGTCTCACCAATATATAAAAGGCCGCACCGGGAGCACCGCACGCAGTAGCGGAACAAGTGCTACACCTGCCCTTACACTTTCACTCGGATGCAGATGCCTAGGATCTCGGGGCTCTGGAGATGGGCGGATCAATGGTTGGTGTCACGACAGGAGACCCATGTGTCGTCAGGTTACCTGCGACTGTGTGCCTGGAGACCCGGGATCTTTGTGATCTTCAGGCACAGAGCTCGGAAAAAGCGACGTAACGGACTTCTAACATTGTAAGCCAGTGAGTTGTTTGTTATGTCTCCCTGCTCACTGGGAAAATGGAGAAACCTCTTCCCCCCTTACTAGGGAGGGAGAGAACCTGTGGTATGTTGAATACTGGGTGAAAAGGGAAGTCTTTGGGGTAACTGCAAATCTGTGTCTTTGCTATTGCTTTGCTCACGCTTGAGTGCTCGGTGGTGGTCCTGTTGCTTTTTTTTGCCAGTGGGGGGAGGGGTGATTGTTGTTCACTGCCGCTTATGCATGGGAGAGGGACTTTGGGGTTCTAACATTTAACTGTTGTTCATTCTTTGGGGCACTCCTCTTTTTGTGGATGGTTGTGAAGACAAAACATTTCAGGATGTATATTGTATACATTTCTCTGACATTAAATTGTACCTTTGAACCTTTTAAAAACCAACAGAAGGCAACTAAAAAGTCATTTAGAAGGTAAAATTGGAATATGAAAGTAAGCTAGGCAATAATATTAGAGTTCACCAAAAATTTCTTCAGATGCATGAAGTGTAAAAGAGAGACGAGAGTGGATATTGAACTGCCGGAAAGTGACGCTGAAGAGGTAGTAATGAAATTGTGGATGAAATGAATAAGTATTTTGCATCAGTCTTCACTGTGGAAGACACTAGCAGTATGGTGGAAATTCCGGGTGTCGGTGAGCATGAAGTGTGTGAAGTTACCATTACTAGGGAAGAGGGCTGTTGGGGAAACTGAATGGTCTAAAGATAGATAACTCACCTGGACCAGATACCCCAGAGTTCCGAAAGAGGTAGCTGAAGAGATTGTGGCAGTCGTTTTGAAATAATTTCCCACTCGGGATCAATAAAGTACTTATTATTATTATTAGTAGTAGTAGTAGATTCTTTCAATAATCACTAGATTATGGAATAGTTCCAGAAGTCTGGAAAATTGCAAATGCCACTCCATTCTTCAAGAAGGGAGAGAGGCAGAAGAAAGGAAATGAAAGGCCAGTTAGCCTGACCTCAGTGGTTAGAGACAATAATCAAGGATGAGGTCTCAGCAGACTTGGAGGCACATGATAAAATAGGCTGTAGTCAGCATGGTTTGCTCAAGGGAAAATTTTGCTTGACAAATCTGTCAGAATTCTTTGAAGAAATAACAGGCAGGATAGACAAAGGAGAATTGGTTGATGTTGAGTACGTGGATTTTCAGACGGCCCTTGACAAGGTGCCACATATGAGGCTGCTTAACAAGCTACAAGCCCATAGTATTACAGGAAAGATTCTAGTAGGAATGAAGATTAAGGGAGCCTTTTCTGGTTGGCTGCTGGTGACTAGTGGTGTTCCAAAGGGGTCTATGTTGGGACAGATTCTTTTTACTTTATATGTCAATGATTTGGATGATGGAATGATTGGCTTTGTTGCAAAGTTTACAGACAATATGAAGATAGGTAGAAGGGCATGTAGTTTTGAGGAAGTAGAGAGGCTACAGAAGGACAGACAGATCAGGAGAATGAGCAAAGAAATGACAAGGCATACAGTGTATGGTCATTCACTTTGGTAGAAAAAATGAAAGGTTAAGAATTTTCTAAATGGAGAGAAAATACAAATAACAGAGGTACAAAAGGATTTAGAAGTCCTTGTGCAGGATTCCCTTAAGGTTAATTTGCGGGTTGAATCACTGGTGAGGAAGGCAAATGCAATGTTAGCATTCATTTTAAGAGGACTAGAAAATAAAAGCAAGAATGTAATGTTGAGACTTTATAAAGCACTGGTGAGGCACTGGTGAGCAGTTTTATCTTAGAATAGATGTGCTGAAACTGAGAAGGTTCAAAGGAAGTTCATGAAAATGACTCCAGGACTGAATGGCTTGTCATAAGATGAGCTTTTATTGTTTCTGGGCCTGTATTCACTAGAATTCAGAAGAATGACGGGTAACCTTATTAAAACCTATCAAATGATGAAAGCAACACACACAAAATGCAGGTGGAACGCAGCAGGCCAGGCAGCATCTATAGGAAGAAGCACTGTTGACGTTTCGGGCTGAGACCCTTCGTCAGGAATAACTGAAAGATAGTAAGAGATTTGAAAGTAGGAGGGGGAGGGGGAAATCTGAAATGATAGAAGACAGGAGGGGGTGGGGTAAAGCAGTATGCTACACCAGCTGACTCACAGGTGAAGTGTCGCCTCACCTGGAAGGACTGTCTGGGGCCCTGAATGGTGGTGAGTGAGTTGGATTCTTTGGCCGAGCCTCTGTCATGCTGAACAACAATGGCCATTCGTGGATCCCCAAGAGTGGGTCCCATTCCTGCAAAGAACCATAGTTAGCATTTAACTCCAGGTCAGAGTCTTCAAAGGGACCCTGAAAGGGAAAAATAGTGATATTAAAGATGGAAATAGAGCTATTTCCTTAGATACAAGCAAAGGAGTGGCCGTCTGGTCAAAATTTCTCTTACTGTGTATAGTTAAGTGAGTAGAAGATGAAATGATCTCCAAAACTCATAAAGTTAAAGATAAAACATTCTTTTCAACATTTTAAGCAAAATTAGTGTATTATTTTTGTTTTGTAGAATTTTAGAGTAAAAAAAAGGAAAAGGAGCACCATGCAAAAGTTTGGGCACCCCAAGAGATTTGAGCTCTCAGATAACTTTTACCAAGGTCTCAGACCTTAATTAGCTTGTTAGGGCTTTGGCTTGTTCACAGTCATTGTGAGGAAACGCCAGGCGATGCAAATTTCAAAACTTTATAAATACCCTGACTCCTCAAACTTTGTCCCAACAATTAGCAGCCATGGGCTCCTCTAAGCAGCTGCCTAACACTCTGAAAATTAAAATAAATGATGCCCACAAAGCAGGAGAAGGCTATAAGAAGATAGCAAAGCATTTTCAGGTAGCTGTTTCCTTAGTTCGTAATGTCATTAAGAAATAGCAGTTAACAAGAATGGTGGAGGTCAAGTTGAGGTCTGGAAGACCAAGAAAACTTTCCAAGAGAACTGCTCGTAGGATTGCTAGAAAGACAAATCAAAACCCCTGTTTGACTGCAAAAGACCTTCAGGAAGATTTAGCAGACTCTGGAGTGGTGGTGCACTGTTCTGCTATGCAGCGACACCTGCACAAATATGAACTTCATGGAAGAGTCATCAGCAGAAAACCTTTCCTGCGTCCTCACCACAAAATTCAGCATCAGAAGTTTGCAAAGGAACATCTAAACAAGCCTGATGCATTTTGGAAACAAGTCCTGTGGACTGATGAATTTAAATAGAACTTTTTGGCCACAAAGAGCAAAGGTATGTTTGGAGAGAAAATGGTGTAGAATTTTATGAAAAGAACACCTCTCCAACTGTTGAGCACGGGAGTGGATCGATCATGCTTTGGGCTTGTGTTGTAGCCAGTGGCACGGGGAACATTTCACTGGTAGAGGAAAGAATGAATTCATTTAAGTACCAGCAAATTCTGAAAGCAAACATCACACCATCTGTAAAAAAAAAAGCTGAAGATGAAAAGAGGATGGCTTCTACAACAGGATAATGATCTTAAATGCACCTTAAAATCCACAATGGACTACCTCAAGTGGCACAAGCTGAAGGTTTTGCCATGGCTTTCACAGTCCCCCGACCTAAACATCATCGAAAATCTCTGGATAGACCTCAAAAGAGCAGTGCATGCAAGACGGCTCAAGAATCTCACAGAACTAGAAGCCTTTTGCAAGGAAGAATGGGCGAAAATCCCCCAAACAAGAATTGTAAGACTCTTAGCTGGCTACAGAAAGCATTTACAAGCTGTAATACTTGCCAAAGGGGGTGTTACTAAGTACTGACCATGCAGGGTGCCCAAACATTTGCTTCGGGCCCTTTTCCTTTTTTGTTATTTTGAAACTGTAAAAGATGGAAATAAAAAAGTAATCTTGCTTAAAATATTAAAGAAATGTGTCATCTTTAACTTTATGCCTTTTGGAAATCAGGTAATCTTTTATTCGCTTAGCTATTCACAGTAACAGAAATTTTGACCAGGGGTGCCCAAACTTTTGCATGACACTGTATATGCCCTTTCTTCGGCTTGTATGTTGGCTTAGACTTCACTTGCTAGCCACAGTTGTATTATCTTTCCTTTAGAATACCTCTTCCTCTTTGGGATGTATATATTCTGTGTCTTCCAAATTTCTTCCAAAAATTCTAACCATTACTGCTCTGCCTTCATCCCTGCTAGTGTTCTTTTCCAATCAATTCTGGCCAACTCCATTCTCAAGCCTCTAATCCCCTTTACTCCACTGTAATACTGACACATCTGACTTTAGCTTCTCCTTCTCAAATTTTGTGGCAAATTTGAACATATTATGATCACTTTCCCCTAAAGCTTCTTTTACCTTAAGCTCTCTAATCAAATATGGTTCGTTGCATTGCACCAAATTCAGAATAGCTGATCCTCCAGTGGGCTCAACCACGAGCTGCTCATAAAGTTATTTCACAGGTACTCGAGAAACTCCCCCTCCTGTAATCCAGCACAAACCCAGCAATCTACCTGCATATTGAAGTCCCCCATGACAATGGTAATATTGTCCTTTTGGGATTCATTTTCTACCTCCCATTGTAATTTGTAGTTCTTACTACTGTTTGGGGGTCTGTATACAACTCCCATTAGGGTCTTTTTACCCTTGCAGTTCCTTAGCTCTATCCACAATGATTCAACACCTTCTGACCCTATGTCACCTCTTTCTAATGATTGGATTTTATTTTTTTACCAACAGAACAACACTATCTTCCTGCCTATCCTTTCGATATAATGTGTATCCTTGAGCATTAAGCTCCCAACTATAATCTTTCAACCATGATTCAATTATACCTACAACATCATACCTGCCAATCTGCAACTGTGCTGCAAATTCATCTACCTTATTCCATATACCGTGTGCATTCAGATACAACACCTTCAGTCCTGTGTTGACCCTTTTCGATTGTTGCACCATGCTCAACCTTTTGATTCCTAACTTTGCCTGAGGTCTTACCAACATCTGCCTCCACAATCTCTCCACTAACTCTTCTTGTTCTCAACTCCTGCAACTCTAGTTTAAACCTCACCATGCAGCATTTACAAATCTTCCCACTAGGATATTTTTCACCCTCCAGTTTAGGTGCGAACCGTCCCTTTTGTACTGGTCCCATCTTCCCTGGAAGAGACCCCAAAAATCCTAAAATCTTATGCCCTCCCTTGTACACCAACTCCCTAGCCATGTATTAAACTGTATAATCTTCCTGGTTCTAGCCTCACTAGCACCTGGCATGGGTAGCAATCCTGAAATCCCAACCCTGGAGGTCTCCCCCTTTAACTTAGCACCAAACTCCCTATGCAGAACCTTGTTACTTGTCCTACCCATGTCATTGGTACCTACAAGGGCCATGACTTCTGGCTATTTATCCTTCCTCTTCAGAATGCTGAGGATTTGATCCTGGCACCCCTTGGGGCAGCATACCATCCAGGAATCTTGTTCTTGTACACAGAACCTCCTATCCGTTCTGCTAACTAACAAATCCAGTCTACACAAGAGTTGATGTAGGAGGCAGGCCATAAGATTTTAGAATCATTGGGCTCTTTTCCAGGGAAGGTGGCACTGGTACAGAAGGGACGGTTTACACCTGAACAGGAGAGGGATGAATAACCTAGTCGAAAGGTTTGTTAATGCTATGCAGTGGGGTTTAAACTAGAGTTGCAGGGGATAGGAACCAGAGTGCCAGAAGAGTGGCATATTTATAAAGCATGCAATGTCTGATAGTCATTCCCAAGTAGTTCAGAACCAATTTACATTCACGACCTGTGAATTATGATGAGTAGGCTGTTTCATTGGAAATTTATACTTGATAATTCATTATGAAAAAACAGATAATTAGCAAGTTAATTAATTAGCAAATCTCTTAGCCATGTTGGATAAAAAAGAAGAAATGTTAGCTCAAAATAGCTCTGTTCCTTTCCAAATTATGGCATGGGAAGTTGCTCATCAGACAGATTTTTATTAATATTAAAGGGCAGATGGAAAAAATGGAATGATCAATTTTTGTTAACCAACAGTACTGAGGGATAAAGAATAAAAGCATTTGAAGGAGATTGAGATGCAGGTTGTCCATAATCTTATTAGATGTAAGGCAGATATTATGTTTGAGAGCAAAAAGAATGAAAATTATGTGAAACAGAAGGGATGAAAACAAAGGCTCAGCATAAATACCTCCTCACTGATACTAGAAAGAAAATTATCACCTTAATAATACTTGTGTGTTGAAATAAATGGGACCTTATTACTTCGATTCGATTAATTTTATATTTGTGATTGTAAAACTGTTGAGAGTGGAATGCTGCTTTAGCATTCTGACTGCCGTTCCAGAGATGTCATTTATCTGGTAACTAATGACATGAGTGGCATGCCAGGTCTTGTCTTTCATTTATTAAATCCACTTTTATTATCTTCCACCCAACTCATCAAAATATAAAGCAGTCGCATGTGTTTGCTTTATAGCCCTTCAGCAGCTTATCAAATTTTTCCATTTACTTTTCCACAGGCATCTGTTCATGACTGATATAATTAGGATATAAGGACTGCATTTCCAGCAGGGAACTTTGCTGACAAGGAGCATGGTGGTCAAATCACTGTAACTTTTATTCCCGACTAAAACTTTCCATCTGTTGCATTATGGAATTAATCAAGTGTATCCCACCATTTCTTCTTTTAAGAAATCGTTCGTGGAAGATGCAACATTGTTGTTTCTAGTATATTTATTCCAAACACTAATTTACTTTAATGACCCTTTTATTAAACTGTAACATCTTGAAGCTGTAATTCCTTTCTTGTCGTGTACACTTAAAAACAGTCACATGAAGTATTTTCCTCTGTCATTTTATTCATTAATTAAACCCACAGATTAAAAGTGGAATTGTTTCTGAACCACATTGTATATTAGCAGCTTTGAAAGGTGAGGATTGGGGCAAATGCCAGAAAGATATGTTTCTCCTGTGCAACAGTTTGAAGTTTGAACATCATGTCATGTCATGACTTATTTTTCTTTCAAACACATTGAAATTCCTTGACTCCCATAATGCGGTATTCATTGTTACCATAGATATCATTATCTAAGATGCCATGACAGGGACATGCATGTTTGATCATAAGTAATGCATTGTTCTATTGAAATATTTCTATCCACCTTGCAAACATGTGATCTTCAATGTGCAACATTTGATACACTTCACCCTCACATTGATTTTTGTTCTCTGTCAATATACCTAAAGTGCTGCTTAGCAATAAGCAAATTTTCTTCAAATTCACAATTTTCTTGAATTCTTCAACAGATTAAAAAAATGCCCAATTAACTTGTCATGGAACTTTTGCAGGTGCATTTCTCTGCAGTTTTTTAATAGTTTATTTTCTTAGTTTGGATTCAATGCTATACTCATATATCATCAATGGAGTATTTCCTTTTATCAACTCAATCACTTCAACTTTGACATCTGGTTTCAATGCCACATTGTCACATATGCATATTCCAGTAGTCACAATTAGGAATGATTAATATGCTTGTAACTACAAGTGTTTTACAACTGGTACTTGCTCTAGTTATTAATGCCAATTGAATCTTTGGAAAATGTTTTTGAGAGGCTTTGTAATGTAACTTGTATTAAGGTACAAATCAAGGAAAGGAATTACAGCTAATCCATTTTACATTTGATTGAATCACTACAGTTGCTTAGCTCAAGGGTTCCCAACCTGGGGTCCATGGATTTCTTAGTTAGTGGTAAGGCTCCATGACATAAAAATGGTTGGGAATCCGTGCCTTTGCTGTTAGGTACAATGATGCTGCCTGCTCCTATGTTTAACAATGAAACTTCATGTGCTTTCATGAGGATGAAAACAACATTTTTAATTCATATTTGGAGATTTGTCAAAGCTATTATTCATTGTCCATCCACATTGAGTGGCACAATGGTCCAGCCAGTAGAGCCATTGCCTCACAGCATCAGAACTCCAATCTTAATCTTGGGTAGTGTCTGCATGGAGTTCACACATTTGTCTGAGGGTTTCCTCTAATATCCCAGTGATATGCAGATTGATAGGTTAATTGACACTAGTATGTAGGTGAGTTGGAGAATCTGGGGCAATTGATTACAATGTGAGACGGACAAAAGGATGAATTTAGAATTAATGTAAATAGGTGGTTGGTAGTTGACATAGGCATATTGGGCTGAAATCCTTTATCTGTGCTGTATGTCTCTGCAACTATACTATCTTCACTCAAGGAACTTTGTTTAGCATCTTTACAAAACAAGGATTAGATGACATGTTACACAAATTGACCTTGGCCTTATCCAGTTATTTTAAAGTCAAATATTCCAATCTAAGCTGGCTTACAAAACTGATTTTCCTCTTTCTGACTTGTACATAGCGACTGAATTTCATTCATTTCAGTCTCTGGCTTTAAGATGAGTTCCTTGCTTCAAACTCCAGTTGCATTAAGTTAAGACAGAGTCATAGAGCAACACAGCGTTGAAACAGGCCCTTTGGCTTAATTCAAACTGCTGATGAAGATGCAATTCTAAGCTAGAGTCAAAGAGTAATAGCAATATACTCAATGGTGTGGTGTGTTAATATTTGATAGGTTTCAATGAGATCCCCTATAATTCTTCTGAATTCCAGTGATACAAATCCAGAGCTATCAAGCACTCCTCATATGCTAACCTTTACATTCCTGAGATAATTCTCCTGAACCTCCACTGGACCCTCCAATGTCAACATGTCCTTTCTTAGAGAAGGGGCCCAAAGCTGCTCACAATACTCCCAAGCGCAGCCTGACCAATATAAATATACAATTGCAGCAAACTTTAAGAAGACAGGAGATTCTGTGGACATGACAGGACACCTGGATGGTATGTTGCCTCCCAGGTGCCAGGGTCAGGGATGTCTCAGCTCATCCACAGCATTTTGGAGAGGGAGGGGGAGCAGCCAGATGTCTTGGTACATATTGGTACCAGTGACATAGGATGGAAAAGCAATGAGGTCCTGAAAAGAGAGTTTAGAGAGCTAGGTAGAAAGCTGAGAAGCAGAACCTTCCGGATAGTAATTTCTGGATCGTTGCCTGTGCCACGTGCCAGTGAGGGTAGAAACAGGATAAATGCGTGGCTGAGAAACTGGTGCAGGGGGCAGGGCTTCAGGTTCTCGGATAATTGGGATCTCTTCTGGGGGAAGGTATCACCTGTTCAAAAGTGATGGTTTGCACCTGAACCCAAGGGAGACCAATATTTACATGGGCAGGTTAGTTAGAGCTGTTGGGGAGGGTTTAAACTAACTTGGCAGGGGAGTGGGAACTGGAATGAAGGGACTCAGGAAAGGACGGATGGTAAAAAAATGAAGATAGCATGCAGTCAGATTATTAGGAGGGGCAAGCAGGTGATGGGACTTGGTTGCAGCCAACATGCTGAATATCAAATCATTAGGGATGCAGAGTTAGAAAGGATAACAAATATGGTGCTCAAGGTCTTGTATCTAAATGCACATAGTATAAGAAATAAGGTGGATGATCTTGTTCCACTATTACAGATTGCCAGGTATGATGTTGTGGCCATCACTGAATTGTGGCTGAAGGATGGTTGTAGTTGGGAGCTGAATGTCTAATGATACACGTTGTATTGGAGGGATAGGAAGGTAGGCAGAGGGAATGGTGTGGCTCTACTAGTAAAGAATGGGATCAGATTATAAATATTAAGAGCAAACATGAGGAAAGAGGATGTGCTGGAGCTTTTGGAAGGCATCAAGTTGGATAAGTCACCGGGACTGGATGAGATATACCCCAGGCTACTGTGGGAGGTGAGAGAGGAGATTGCTGAGCCTCTGGCAATGATCTTTGCATCGTCAATGGGTATGGGAGAGGTTCTGGAGGATTGGAGGGTTGCAGATGTTGTTCCCTTATTCAAGAAAGGGTGTAGAGGTAGCCCAGGAAATTATAGACCAGTGAGGCTTACTTCAGTGGTTGGTAAGTTGATGGAGAAAGATCCTGAGAGGCAGGATTTATGAACATTTGGAGAGGCATAATATGATTCGGAATAGTCAACATGGCTTTGTCAAAGGCAGATCGTGCCTTACGAGCCTGATTGAATTTTTTGAGGCTGTGACTAAACACATTGATGAAGGTAGAGTAGTAGATGTAGTGTAAATAGATTTCAGCAAGGCATTTGATAAGGTACCCCATGCAAGGCTTATTGAGAAAGTAAGGAGGCATGGGATCCAAGGGAACCTTGCTTCGTGGATCCAGAATTGGCTTGCCCACAGAAGGCAGAGTGGTTGTAGACGGGTTATATTCTGCATGGAGGTTGATGACTAGTGGTGTGCCTCAGGGATCTGTTCTCTTCATGATTTTTATAAATCATGGATGAGGAAGTGGAGGGATGGGTTATTAAATTTGCTGGTGACACAAAGGTTAAAGGTGTTGTGGATAGTGTGGAGGGCTGTTAGAGGTTACAGTGGGCTGAGAAGTGGCAGATGGAGTTCAACTCAGGTAAGTGTGAGGTGGTTCATTTGGTAGGTCAAATATGATGCAGAATATAGTATTAATGGTAAGACACTTGGCAGTGCAGAGGATCAGAGGTATATTGGGGTCTGTGTCCATCGGACACTCCAAGCTGCTGTGCAGATTGACTGTATGTTTAAGAAGGCATACAGTGTATTGGCCTTCATCAAATGTGGGATTGAGTTCAAGAGCTGAGAGGTAATGTTACAGCTGTATAGGACCCTGGTCAGACCCCATTTGTAGTACTGTGCTCAGTTCTAGCCACCTCACTACAGGAAGGATGTGGGAACTATAGAATGGGTGGAGAGGAGATTTACAAGGATGTTGTTTGGATTGGGGAGCATGCCTTATGACATATATGTCAAACTCAAGGCCCGCAGGCCAAATCCGGCCCGCGGTGGAATTATCTTTGGCCCGCGAGATAATATCTAATTACTATTAAAGCTGGCCCCAGTAATCGAAGCGCCTATGGCGTATGATATGGCTAATGCTGAGTTTATTCAGGTACCAGGTTTTCAGGGTTTTTAGTGTTTATTCGGCAGTCTTGCTCGGCAGTCTTCTTCATAAGAAACAGAATTTGTAAAGTGAAACACTTTGTAGTTATAGCAGAGACTGAGACACATGAGAGCAGGCTGAAAAAACGGAGGCAACGAAAGCTGCGTTCGCACGCGTCCGACTGATCCGGCCCGCATGAAGCTGCATTTTGCTCAATCCGGCCCGTGACCTAAAATGAGTTTGACACCCCTGCCTTATGAGAATAAGTTGAGTGAATTTGGCCTTTTCTCCTTGGAGCAACAGAGTATAAGAGGTGACCTGATAGAGGTGTACAAGATGATGAAAGGCATTGATTGGGTGGATAGTCAGAGCCTTTACCCAAGGGCTGAAGTGGCTTACACGAGAGGGCACATTTTTAGGTGCTGGGAAGTAGGTACAGAGGGGATGTCAGGGGTAAAGCTTTTCATACAGAGAATGGTAAGTGCATTGAATGGGCTGCCAGCAGCGGTGGTGGAGGTGGATACAATTGTGGTCTTTTAAGAGACTCCTGGACAGGTACATGGAGCTTAGAGGGCTATGGGTAACCCTAGGTAATTTCTAAAGTAAGTACGTGTTTAGCACAGCATTATGGGCCGAAGGGCCTGTATTGTGCTGTAAATTTTCTATGTTTTTTCTCAGTTTCTAAATCAGTTGAAAGATGTGACATAGGATCAGAAGATGTTCAATCCTTGTGGGTTGAGTTAAGAAAATGCAAGAGTTAAAAGGACATTGGTGCAGTTATATACAGGCCTCCCAACAGTGGCTGGGGGGTGGACCACAGGTTACAACAGGAAATAGAAAAGACAAGTCAAAAGGGCAATGTTATGGTAGTTATGGGAGAGTTTAACATGCAGGTCAATTGGGAAAATCGGGTTGGTAATGGTTCTTAAGAGAGTGAATTTGTTGAATGCCTAAGAGATAGCTTTTTAGAGCAGTTTGTCATTGAGCCTACTAGGGGATCAGCTATACTGGATTGGGTGTTATGTAATGAACTGGAGGCGATTAGTGAGCTTAAAGTAAAAGAATCCTTAGGAATCAGTGATCACAATATGATTGTGTTCAATTTGAAATTTGATAGGGAGAAAGTAAAGTCTGATATAGCAGTATTTCAGTGGAGTAAGGGAAATTACAGTTATATGAGAGAAGAATTGGCCAAAGTAAATTGGAAGGAACTGCTGGCAGGGATGTCAGCAGAGCAGCGATAGTGTGCGTTTCTGGAAAAAATGAAGAAGATGCCGGACATGTGTATACCAAGAATGAAGAAATACTCAAATGGTAAAATAGTACAACCATAGCTGACAAGAGAAGTCAAAGCTATTGTAAAAGCAAAAGAAGGGGCATACAACAAAGCAAACATTTGTGGGAAGACAGAGGACTGGGAACCTACAGAGAGTAACTAAAAATCGTTTGAGAGGAAAAGATGAAATATGAAAGCAAACTAGCAAATAATAGCAAAGTGGATAGTAAAAGTTTTTAAGTATGTTAAAAATAAAGGAGAAATAAAAGTGGATATAGAAGTGCTAGAAAATGAGGCAGGAGAATAATAGGGGATAAGAAGATGGCTGCCGAACTAAGTGAGTATTTTGCGTCAGTCTCACTGTGGAAGGCACTAGCGGTATGCATGATGTTGTAGTGTGTGAAGGAAGAGAAGTGGGTGCAGTTAGTGTTACAAGAGAAAAGATGCTTAAAAAGCTGAAGACCTAAAGGTACATAAGTCACCCAGACCAGATGAACTACACCCTAGGTAGCGTTAGAGATTGGCATTAGAAATGATCTTTCAAAAATCATTGGACTCTGGCATGGTGCCAGAGGATTCAAAATTTGCAAATATTGCTCCACTCTTTAAAAAAGGAGGAAGGCAATAGAAAGGAAATTATAAACCAGTTAGCCTGACCTCAGTGGTAGGGAAGATGTTGGAGTCAATTGTTAAGGACGAGGTGATGGAGTACTTGGTGACAGAGGACAAGATAGTACAAAGTCAGCATGATTTCCTTAAGGGAAAGTCCTGCCTGATGAACCTGTTGGAATTCTTTGAGGAGATTACAAGTAGGATAGATAAAGGATGTTGTATATTTGGTCTTTTCAGAAGGCCTTTTACAGGGTGCAACATGAGGCTGCTTACCAAGTTAAGAGCCCATGGTATTACAGGAAAGTTACTAATGTGGTTAGAGCATTGGCTGATTGGCAGGAGGCAGCGAATGGGAATAAAAGGATCCTTTTCTGGTTGGCTGCCTGTGACTAGTGGTGTTCCGCAGGGGTCGGTGTTGGGACTACTTTTTATGCTGTATATAAATGTTTTAGATGATGGAATAGATGGCTTTGTTACCAAGTTTGCAGATGATACAAAGTTTAGTGGAGGGGCAGGTAGTGTTGAGGAAACAGGTAGAATGCTGAAGGACTTAGACAGATTAGGAGAATGGGCAAGAAAGTGGCAAATGGAATACAATGTTGGAAAATGCATGGTCATGTACTTTGGTAGTAGTAATAAATGCGCAGACTATTTTCTAAACGGGGAGAAAATCCAGGAATTTGAGATGCAGAAGGACTTGGGAGTCCTTGTGCAGAACACCCTAAAGGTTAACTTGATGATTGAGTCAGTGGTGAGGGAGGCAAATGCCATTTTAGCATTCATTTCAATGTCTAGGAAACGAGTGCAAGGATGTGATGCTGAGGTTTTATAAGGCACTGGTGTGTCCTCATTTTGAGTATTGTGAACAGTTTTGGGCTCCTCATCTTAGAAAACGTGCTGGCATTAGAGAGGGTCCTGAGGAGATTCACAAGGGTGATTCCAGGAATGAAAGGGTTATCATACGAGGAACATTGGATGGCTCTGGGTCTGAACTCGCTGGAATTCAGAAGGATGAGGGGGGATCTCATTGAATCCTTTCAAATGTTGAAAGACCTAGATAAGTAGATGTGGTAAGGATGTTCTAGTTTATTGCCATCTAACTGTGAATATATACAACCCAGTGAAGCAATGTTCCTCTGGACCATGGTAAACCCACACAAAATGTATCGAACACAGCACATAAACCAAAATCTTTTACTATAAATAAGTTAATAAATTACAAAATCAATGTTGTAAAGTACAGTATAGGTAAACAGTGAACAGTAAGCAGCTCGGTGTCCTAATGACGGGACCTCAGTGGTGTCTGTGTATTCATTAGTTTCATAGACTGAGGGGAAAAAGCTGTTACCCAGCCTGTCAGGCCTAGTCCTGATGTTTTTATACCTCCTTCTTGACGGTAGTGGGTTAAAGAGTTGTGTATGATGTTCTCCCATATTTAATACAGGAGGTAGGTATGCATTATGAATTAATGTGTAAAACTGAGATGGTAAGTATTTTTTATTCTGCTTACTATTTTGTCGTTTTGGACTTTGAATGTCATTTGCTGTAGGCTAGATCTGGCTAACTAATGCTTAACTTGGCATCAAAATGCCTCCTAAATTTCCCCTGCAGGGCCCAGTGCAAATGGTCTCTGAGCAGCTGGAGAAAGTATCTACTTAACCAATAGTTTCTCTTGCCTTTAAAGTTGAAATACAGCAACCTGAGCAGACAGTGATTCCTTCAGCTCATTGGATGGATATAAAGGACACTTGGCTTTATGTGTCTCAGCCAACATAGTTTCCTCGGGATTAAAGACTTAATAATATGCACAAAAAAAAGATGGAAAGCTCAATTTCTTTAAAGCAAATGTGGCTTCATTTTACTAGTTCAAATAGATTGCTAGCAATAGATATTGTTGCGCACAATGACTCTTTTTGAACATTCTCTTCCCAATTACTATGATACAATTTAAGGTGCATAATGGAGTTATCTTTCTCTAGCTGAAAAGTAATCAGTCATGCACACTCCAGTGTGACAAAAATGGACATATTTCACTCATCAGAATGCTCTAAGATATTGGCTCATCTTGATCTTTTGGTGCTAGATTTAACATTTGCCTTGGAGCTTTGTCACTGGGTTCATGTCCCAGCAGCAGCCAGCACTTCAAGGCAGTCATGATGAAAAGTATCTCCCCTTAGCCAGTATGCTTGGTGATGTGCCAAAAACTGACAGCGGACTTGATCATGTACTGATCTCTGCCTTGCCTGTTACGCATTCTACAAAGCATCACCGTGAACTGGATGTTGTAGGTGTGTGGCGCTGCCTGCTATGGGGTTGACGCACAATTGGATGTGACAGTGTAATGTATGCTAATTTAAATTGAGGGAGAACTGTCTTCTATCCACAGGTCCTTTGAGATTGTCTTAAAATGCACAGATGTGTAGATATCAATGTGGATTTAATATTTATGGCATGACTGCTTATGGTAGAGCCTTTAATACTGAAACATGCAAGTAGCAGGTATTTGCAATACTCGTCCATGTCTGTTACTTCAATACTACTTGCATTCTTGTGCAGCATTTAGGGTATAACATTAATACAAAAGGAATCTTGTAAGCAGTTTTTGTTTGCAGATTTTTTTTCTCATTGGTCAAAATGACAAAATGCCTTGCTACATAATGGTAAAATAGTCAGCAGTTTTTAAACACATCTTAACGTCCACAATTATGAATCAAACATTAGGAAAATATCCTTGGTGTTGCACACTATTTGACATATGCTAAAAATCTTCTGTTATAGCAACTATGCCTCTCATATAAAGTTGATGAAGTCTATGGTTTAAAATATTATGACTGGGAGAATATTGAACAGCTATTTCCTGAATGTGAGCCAAGTATTTTTTAATTCAATTTGAAATCTATACTTGATATATTGGAATCTAGGTATCATTAAGCCTCTAATACTGTAATCATATCCAATGCTATAATGTTTTTGTGTTGGCTTTGTTCCAAAATCATATCCTTATTTTATTCAATGTCGGTTAAAGCTATGCTAAGTAATAGATCTGTGGCTTATGAGAACATTTTTCCTATCTGTCACTTTTGAAGATGTAGAAGAATGAACTCTTAAAAGATTACTGTATGAATCAGCCGAACTCTTGTCTTATGTTGAAACAGTAAATGCTGTTAGTACGTAGAATTTAGGGTCTTTTATTTCTTTTCAGTTGTGATGAGGTTATTATTCATGTCCAGTTTACACAAAGAAGAACCTTGCTGTCAGGTTAATTCAGTTACACTTACACCATTGTGGTGTTTTTCCAATGTTCCTTGCCTTACGACATATCTCATCTTCCAATGAGGCAAATATCAGAGATGACTATTCTATTCAACAATTTTAGGTCCCTTTCCCTTCCAGTCCTTTTTAAAATTAATTTTAAAATTAATTTACTTTTCTTCTCTCTCAGTTGCTGCCAGTATATGCTCTTGTTTTAAATTTTCAACTGAAATTTTCCTCTAACTGTTGACACAGGTAGAAATTATGTAGTCAATATAATTTTGGTCTCCACCCTGCTGTAAGCATTTTCTCTCCAACCTACTGCCACTTCACAATTTACTCAATGGCCACTTTATTAGGTACATGCTAATGTATATATCTAATCAGCCAAGAATGTGGCAATACTCAATGCATAAAAGCATGCAGACATGGTAAAGAGGTTCATATGATGTTCAGCCCAAACATCAGAATGGGGAAGAAATATGATCTAAGTGACATTGACCATGAAAAAATTGTTTGTGCCAGACAGTGTTGTTTGAGTATCTAAGAAATTGGTGATTGCCTGGGGGGTTTAGAGAATGGTGTGAAAAATGAAAAAAAAACTTCCAGTGAGTGACAGTTCTGAGGGCTGAAACGCCTTGTTAATGAGAGAGGTCAAAGCAGAATGGCCAGACTGGTTCAAGCTGACAGTAACTCAGCTAACTACACGTTACAGCAGTGGTATGCAGAGGAGCATTTCTGAATGCACAGCACTTCAAACCATGGCAGAGGACCATGAATATGCACTGTGGCCACTTTATCAGGTACTGGATGTACTTGCTTTCTCACAGTTCCAGTTCTACTGAAGAGTGATTGATCTGAACTTCTGATTCAAGCATCTTACTGTACATTTGCGGCCTGACCTACTGAGTGTTTCTATAATTTTTTTGTTTTAGTTTTAGGCTGTCATTTACTGTACTCTAGGAAGCATCCCAATCATATTTTGTGCTCACGTCTGTCAACTTAAAGAAGTAATAACGATATCATCAAAACCAGATTCAAATTAAATAATGTACTTGAACGAACTGGCTAATCAAAAGCATACAATGGACTTACACTTTTTTAATTTAAAAGAATTAAAGAGTAATTGCACTTGAAAATTTAAAGAATTAAAAAGTAGATACTGAGAAGCTGCAGTATTTGGCTAAAAAGTCAAACTAGGGATGGTAAATAGGAGGTAATATATTTAGGACTGAAGAACTGGTTCATCTGTTTGAATTCTCCACCTCAGAGCTTATTTAAAATAGACTGATCAATAAATCTTTAGGAACAAAGGAAATCATATGATATTGGTGGAAAGATGAAGGTGATTGTAGTTGTATTGCTTTAAAATAGAAATTTTGGGACAGATGAATGCAAAACTTTTTTAAAAAAAGATTTGATTCTCCCTGTGCTCTATGAATAAAGATGTTACTAATCATCGCACAAGGCTGCAGATGCCAAAAGAATTTGCAGCTCTCTGAAAATTAGCTTCTATTGCACATAACTATGCACCAACTGCATAACATCACCATTCCTTCCATTTAAACTGTGTTGGATTTGCTACTGTAATAGCTGGGCTACTGCAGTTATGGTCAGTATAACTTAATCCACGAGCAGAAAAAAATCTTCCCCATTTCAATTCGGTATTTCTAGTATCTGAAGCTGAATAAAATTCCTTGCACAGAAAAATGTGTATAAGGACATAATTATATCTGGTCTTTGAAGTTTAAAAAACACTAAAATGAGGATCAAAAATTTAATAAGCCGTGTGGAGATGTCACTCCATTATACAGTGGAGTTTTGCTTTCAGTTGTAACTCAAAACAGGTGGCATAATGTTCTCTGCCAACCAAATGTCTACTTCCAGTGAATTCAATGAAACTAAATGTCAGCCAAGCAAATAATAGTTGGCATCATCTTCCATTGCACAGTTTAGACCCTTTCATGCGGAAAGTCTGATGAAAAGTAGTGGGTAGAGCCCAGTCCATCATGGGTAAAGCCCTCCTCACCATTGAGCACGTCTGTACGGAGCATTGTTGCAGGAAAGCAGCATCTATCATCAGAAACTTGCATCATCCTATTCATTGTCTCTTCTTGCTGCTGCCATCAGTATGAAGGTACAGGAGCGTCAGGACTCACACCACCAGGTTCAGGAACAATTATTATCCCTCAACCATCATGCTTTGAACCACAGGGAATAACTTCACTCCCCCCATCACTGAACTGTTCCCACAACCAACCTGCTGACTTTCAATGACTCTTATCTTAGGTGCTCTATTTATTGTTTATTTATTTTTTTCTCTCTTTTTGTATTTGCACTGTTTGTTGTCTTTTGCACATTGGTTGTTCGTCCTGCTCAGTGTGGCCTTTCATTGATTCCATTGTTTCTTGCATTTACTGTGTATACCCAGAAGAAAATGAATCTCAGAGATGTAAGTGATGACATATATGTACTTTGATAATAAATTTAACTTGAACTTTTAAATTTATTCATTAACAGTGTAAATGTCAAATGCTGTCTTGAGTATATGCTCCCAAGCATTACCAGCATTATTTTGAAACATCATGTTTTTGCTCTCGATATACAGAAATGTGTGCTTGTATCAGAGAGTATGACTGATATGTTACATTCTTTGTGTGAAATCTCCTTAGTTATTTTTTGCAAATACTTGTTTTTAACAGGAATAACCAGATTTGACCTACTTGGAGACTTTGGAAGGTTCAATTGGCTTGGCAACTTTTACATTGTACTCTCTTACAACCTGTTATTTGCTGTGGTAACGACTCTGTGCCTGATCAGAAAATTTACATCCGCAGTCAGAGAAGAACTGCTTAAAGCTTTAGGTAAGGGGCAATGACTATTAACCCTCTTTCATTCAATATTAGAACATAGAACATAGAATAGTACAGCACATTACAGGCCCTTCAGCCCATATTGAAACTAAGCATTGTAACTGCTGAATTTCTCACCTCTTAACATATCTTAAAATTCATATCTTTGCTTAGCATTAAAAATTCTGTTTAATTTAAAGTTGGCATCACAATTTTATGTTGCTATTAAATTAACTGGATGATGCAAGTTCATGTGCTAGACACAAGTTATGGTGCCTGTTGTGGTTAACTATTAATGCAGTACGTGCTGAGATTGATCATGAAGATATTTTCTGAATGGTTAATGATAGAAGAAAGTAATACCCTGTAGGTATACATATTTTATCAGTACACTTCATGCAAAAAATTGCAATATCAGAATGAGTGCCTACATCTACAGATGTAGCTTTGTACTGGTTTATTAAAATCTGTACTCTTTTTGGCTCAAACTGCTGGGAGGGATTGTGCTCTTCTTGGCTTTTGGGAAGTTAAAAGTGTATAATTATTGAGTTAAACTGCAACTTTTGTGGATCTCAAACTTGTTTCCATCAACTCACAAGTAAATTTTCAGTTTTCTGCATTTCTATGTATTTCTTGTTGTTTTACATGGTAAATCCTTGTGGATGCTGAAATTCTGAAATTTCCATAAAAATGAAATTTCAGGAATTACTCAGCAGGTCAAGTAGCATTGGAGTAGAGAGAAGCTTGACCTTTTGCTCTCTCCCTTTTCACTATGCAAATACACATGCTAGACTCAAGTTTATTGTCATCTGACTATGTACATACAACCAAACAAAATCAATGTCCCTCCAGACCACAGTGCACCCATAAAACATATATCACACATGGCATGTAAAACAAATTATTATCATAAATAAGTTAATAAACTATAATTCAAAATATATGTAGTCTGCTGTACAGGTTAACAGTAAATAGCTTACTTTCCCAGTGATGAGACCTCAGTGGTGGCAGGGTATTCATTAGTCTCACAGCCTGAGGGAAGAAACTGTAACCCAGTCTGACAGACTTAATTCTGATGGTCCTGTACCTCTGTCCAGATCGTAGTGGGTCTAAGAGATTGTAGGGTAGGTGGTAGGGATCCTTAACAATGCTTCGGGCTTTTCATCTACAACATTCCTGGTAAATATCACAAATGGGGGTAGTGATCATGCAGTCTGATGTATTGCAGTTTCCAAACCCCACAATGATACAACTAGGCAGGGCATTCTTGATGGTGCTCCAGTCTCCTTAAAGTGAAGATGCTGCAGTGTCGTTTTGGCTAATGAGGAGGTGTTGTGGGTGCACCAAGGAACTCTGCATGCTTCACTCTCTCCATGGCAGAGCCAACGATGTGCAATGGAGAGTGGTTGACCTGTGCCTTCCTCAAGTCCACAGTTGTCTCTTTTGTCTCATTCATATTGAGACTCAGGTTGTTGTTCCCACGCCATTTGACAAGTCTCTCTGCCTCCTCTCTGTATTGCCAACTTTTCATTGTTGCTGATGAGGCCACCCACTGTAGTATCATCAGTGAACTTGATGATGTGGTTTGAGCTGGATCTGGCAATGCAATTTTGAGTCAGGAGTGTGAACAACATTGGGCTGAGAATACAGCCCTGGGGATAACCAGTGCTTAGTGTGATGGAGCTTGAGATGTTGCAGCAAACTTGGATTGTCGGGGTCTTTCCGTCAAGAAGTCCAAGATCCAGTTACAAAAAGAGTCCTAAACGAGGACAGTTTACCCACCGACCTCTGAGAGGTGATTGTACTGAACACCAAGCTGAAGTTGATCAACAACATCCTTGTGTATGAGGCATCGTTTTCTAGGTGGGACAGGAAGAAGTGGAGGGCTGAGGCTATGGCCTCATTAGTGGACTGGTTTGAATGGTGGATGAACTGGAAAGGGTCCAATTTAGCTGGAAGGGGGATTTTATATGATCCATTACCAGGCCTTCAAAGGACTTCATAATTTTTGAAGTCAGTGCCACTGGGCAGTAATCATTTCAGCCAGCTACTGTCACTCACTTGGGCACATACCTTGAAGCATGCAGGGACAGTGAATTGTTTTAAAGAGATGTTAAAGATGTATATTAAAACTTCTGTTAGCTGGGCCACACAACCCCTCTGCACCTGACCAGGTATGTAGTCCGGCCCCACAGCTTTGTATGGGTTTACCTTGGCTAGGATCCTCTTCACCTCGGCTGTGGCCAAACAGGGAGTCTGTTCAGGGGGAGAGTGGGCTTTCCTCGATGTCACATCATTCATTGCATGAAGTCATACATAGAAGACATTCAGCCCATCAGGAAGGGAGTTGTTGCTGTTGTTGACGTGCAGGATGGACTTGTAATCTGTTATGATTTGTCTACCTTGCCACACGCGTTGCGTGTCCCTGATGTCACAAAGTTGTAAATTTTGTGTGCATGCTCTCACTTTGCCTTCCTGATGAGATAGCAGAGTACTGCTCTTGCTGACTACTTAGAGTTGCTCTATTCCGTGGAAGTGATTTAATTATGCTGGTAATTTGGAATATTGTATTTGTTGTTCAGAACTTAATTTCTACAATAGCACAACCAAGTGCAAATCAAGATGCTGCTTTGCAGAATACTTGTATTCAGACCGCCCAGGGTCATCTGTCAACTTGGTGTTCTGTCCCTTCCTATTTGGCTGCATTAAAATTAAACACCAGATTGATGAAAATAAACTTCCTTTTTCAGCAAGGCACATTGCAGCCTTTAAAGCTCTGTGCTGAATTCAACAATTTAAGATAATAGTGTAGCGATTAGTGCAATGCTACTACAGCTCGGGGTGTGCTAGAATTCCGAGTTCAAATTTGGTACCGTTTGTAAGGAGTTTGTACATTCTCCCCGAGAATCAAGTGGGTTTCACCTGAGTGTTCCAGTTTTCTCCCACAGTCCCAAGGTGTACTAATTAGTAGGTTATTTGATCATTGTAGGTTGTTCTGTGATTAGGCTAGTGTTAAATAGGTGGGTTGCTGGGCTGTGTGGCTTATTGGGCCAGAAAGAGCTATTCTTCGCTGTATATTTAAATAAATAAATAAAACTTGTGCTGCTCCTGTTGCCTCGAAATGTAATTGGCAATCATCATTTGCATCCTCCTGGAATTTTGACTGGTATGATTCATCAACGTATTTCAGGCATGATTTCCAAGTCAGTCAGTCGAAAGCAGTGGAGGGAGACTTGACCATTTGGGACTGTTGGGACAGTCTTGTCTTAACTGCTAGGTATTCTGGTTCATTATTTATCCGATAAGTAAACCCTTGAGGCTTACTCAACACTTTGTTGTGTTGCACCAAATCTTCCACCAACCCCAAATGTTGCTCCTTATCTCCAAATCAGGAATTGTACAGTGCATAGTTTTCCACCCCACTGATGCCCCTTTGTAGGGACGAGAATTTCTGGGCAGTTCTGTTTCTTCATATCCACTTCCTTTAACTTGTACAACTAACTTTCACCCTTTGATGGAAATGTGCAGTACAGTAAATGCCCTTCAACCCACTGTGGCTATACTGATCATCAACCAGCTATCTATACTAATTCCACTTACTAGCTCTTGGACTATATCCTACTATGCCTAGGCAATTCAGCTGCTTGTCTAGCTGCTGCCTAGGTGTTTTGAGAACCCTCTTTGATAATAAATTTACTTTGAATTTCATGTATTCCAGAAAGCAACAACCCCTGGATGTCCCTCAGATCCCTTTAAATCACTTGTCCTATAGACTATAGCCACGGGCACCTCTGTTGTAGGGATGTGGCTTACTGTCAATCCTATATGTGTCATTTATAATTTTACGTAACTCTAGAGTGTGCTTTGTTCCAAGGAAAACAAACTCTGCCTGTCCAGTCTCTCTTCATAACCGAAGTGTTCTATCACAGGCAACATGGCAAATCTTCTCTGCACCCTCTCCAGTGTGGTCAGATCCTTATTATAGTGTGGGGATCAGAATTGCACAAACTCCATTCCAGATATGGCCTAAACAGAGTTTTATGTAGACACAACACACTGCAAGTGCTGGAATCTGGATTAGTAAGAAATCTACTGGAGGAACACAGCAGACAGACAGAATCTGTGGGGAGGAAGAGGACTTGTTGACTTTTCAGGTTGAAATCCTGCATCATTTCTGATGCTATTCCATGGCCTAGGATTTCCCTCACTGCTAACTAATAACTTTTCTGTAATTTCCTTCATTTGCTTAAATGTCTTTTTCCAATTTTGACAAACTGAGATATCAACTCTTTGATCCCTATCCTCTGCCTGGCCTGCTGAGCCTTATTTCAGATTTTCAGCATCTACAATATTGGGCTTTTAGATTATGAAGATGTTATTAAATATATCTTGTTCCATGTGGTGTGAATATTTGCAAAATGTTTTTTCAATCTTTTTGCCAAAATACTAAGCATAAATGTCTTTGGCAATGAACTTGAATACAGGGATAATGGTTGTACATCATTGACTTAAACTGTATGAATCTTAAATACTATATTTTCTTTTTTCTCTCTAGGTCTGAATAATTTGCATCTTTCAAATAGAACAAAAGATACGGAGAAGGTCCTGCATTCTGCAAATGGACATCAAAAATCATTCTGAGATTACCAACGGCAACTTAAAGACAACTTTGTGTGTGCGTAAAGAAGGGAGGAGGAAGCAAATGATTCAGTTGGATGACGTTCCACTCCACCATCTTGAGTCTTAATGGTCATTTATTTTCGGCTGCTAGAAGGAATTAAAGGTTCAGCTGTGGGAAAGTTCAAACTAGGAAATGCACAGGAGGTAAATGTCTAGGTCTCCCTGCTTTGCAGTCAGATTCTGAATATGTGCCAAGTTAGCTTGAAGTGTCATGCAGCACTCAGACTAACCATTACAAAACATCAGAGTACAATTTGGGATCCATTTGGCTGTGATTAAAGATTCTTTTCAGAGCCAGTTGGTTAGTCTGTCCCTGAAATCTTTGTTAATCTAAGCCCTGAACCACTTCTGGCAATGTCTTAACTGCAAGTGTGCTATTTTGGAGATCTTTGGAATTCTGGCTGTTACTCGCATTGACATTGGGGAGCTGTTGTCATTTACTGCATTTGAACAGAATCTGACTTTCCAGTTGAGCCAGCTTGAACTCTGTGATAATTCTAGTCACTGTACTTTGTTGAATACAGGAAAGTAACAGTCAGCAGAAAGAAAATCTGTTTAGTTTGTTGCCTAAGCTCTTCTATTGCATTACAACAAATTGGTTTTCAGTCTGCTATTGTATTTTTTAAAAAAGTAAAACTTCCAAATGGATTACTGTAGGTATTAAGTAAATGCTCTTTTATGCTAGCAATTGGAAACCTCTGCTCTTGCAGTTTCCCAACATGGTCCAGGTTTCAGTTGGTTCTGATGAAAAGATGTGGGTGCTGTCAGACCTCTTGGCCCATGGAGTTAAATGAACTGATTGCTGTGAAGATTCTGCCTGGCTTTCCCATTCTGGTGTACAGATCAGCTAGGAATTTATATCCAACGTTTTGAAGTATTAATTTTATAATTCCCCTATATCAATAATAATTTATTGTGTGGTTAGCTTAGAATATTCATCTACAGTGCAATGAGTTTTAATGCCCTACTGCATGATATTGTTAAATAGTTATGCTGGAGTCAACTTCAAGGGAAGGCTTGAATTTGTTGAGGTTTCTGTATTTGAAAAAGGTTAAATGGCCACAAGTTTGGCTACTGGGGATCCCAGATCAAGTTGTTTGTTGAAAATCATTCCTAAAGCATTTTCTGTAACCATTTCCTGGCTCACTACTAAATGGATTACATAAAGCCCTTCTAAACCACGATTAACATTATTTTCTTTTGAAAATTGTAAACACAATATGGTGATTTGTGGTGGTCTGATCCAAATGTGAAAGGATATCCCAAAAAAGTTTTGCATATTATTACACTTGCAAATTAACCTATGCACTTGGCAGGGATGGGGGTGAAGAAAAGGAGAGAGAGGAACAAGTTTGCCAATATTCAAAATCTGATATACTCATTTTGTACCTTTACCGAACATCCTTTATACCGGTGATTAATTTGGGATGATACCAGCAATGTAAATTGAGTTATCCCTGAACTCACTTCCTGTCTACAACCTATTTCAGTATTTTTCTCCTAAATATGCATATAGGATGTTGTCTACATGATAATAGTAACCATTCTTAAAAATACTGAGAGAGTAAAGTGAACAGGATATACTGAGGATATAGAAAGGTGCTATGTAACCACAAGTTGATTTCTCAATTCTTCAGTAATTTCACTTGGCATTCTGTTTAATGGCTTTGTTTATTTGAGTTGATACCCATTTAGTGAAATATTTGAGTTGCCTCTCAATGTGGTAGTATTTCAGGTTCCAGATAAAAAGGAATTGTTTAAGTTGTTTTTGTATGAAAAACTAAACACTACTAAATTAATGCTGTAATTATCACTGTTACCCAAACAGATTAATTTGATTGGTGTAGGAAGTATTTTTTGGAAAATGCTTCATATTTGTCATTGGAATGTAAGTGATTTTGGATTGTTGGGGAGAAATTTCATTTTCCTAGTCTGCTGTTGGAAAACTGGGCTGAAAACTAATAACGATAGCATTATTCCAGGAAGATGAGATGTGTTGTTCAAATATATTTGAAGATGCTGATCACATTGTGAGTTCCACAGACCTTGCTTGCATCAAGGTTAAATACTAGTTCTGTTTACATTAACTGTGATCCATTTTGACAAATCCATTTGTGTAGTTCTAGGTTAAATGTGTGGTGTGGAAATAACTTGAAGCAATGTCTGACTGAAGGTTCTTTTCACCAGTATCAGACAATCTGTCCACATGAACATTGCTTTCAGGAAAAGAATAGGAAAAGGATTGACTGTGGAGTACATTTAGGTGTGTGGGAAATTTAGCTTGGCCTTTTCAATGAAATGGGAAGTTTGGAATGGGAGAGCAAAATAAATCCCATTTTATGCTGCTTTGGCTTTTTTTGTAAGTTTTAAAATCTCTGAATCACTAACATGTTGGTGAATCTTCAAAATGTTGATGAGAACCTTGACACATGCTGCTCTTGCCATTTAAATTGTTTGTGGTCTGAGTACTGTTTTCTGTTGTATTGATAGTACAATATATTGTATATTCTCAATTCTATTTTACTTCATTACCACTCATTGTTCCTTAACTGTACCTGGTGGTGATAATTCCTTGTAGAAGTTGCCTGTGGAACTGCTTCCAGTTTCCAATGAAGTCACTTGGATGCAAATATGCACAGGCTGATGGCGTTGTCCTTAGCTGAACCTAATAAAATTGCATAAAGATTACTGCTATAATGAAATCAGACGTCATCAAGGATTTTTAGCATCATCAGCAAATGCAGACCTGTATCCATCACTTACTGAAGCAGTTTTAGGGACCTAGCATGTTTTTGGTGGGATTGCCCCGGGGGGGATGGGAAAGAACTGTTAGTGTGATATTGCTTTCCTGTACTTTTTAAGAGTGCTATGCTGTATGTTGCTAGAATTCAAATTTAATTTGCATTGAAAAGTTTTACATTCCTGAGAGAGGGCTAGGAAGCAGTGTTTAATCCATTGAATTTGAGGCACTTTCTATGTGAGAGGAATGCATTATGTTGGCAGGCAGGCCTATGATAATTTGTAGGGATGGCGGAGTGGGGGAGGGGATGGTAATGCTACAAAACCATAATCTCATAGACAAAGTTATTGCAGGCATATAAGCTATTATCAGGTTTTCATCATCAGCTCAAGAGGAATTAAGTGACAGCTGATCAGTGTGTTTGCATTCTGGACCAGTGTGTCAGACAGCAGTGCCCTGCTGGTTTATGGAAGTTGGCTGCTTTTTAAGAGGATATCCACGGAGATCATTCTCACCAAGCATGAATTAGAAAAGCCAGTGGTGTGAATGCACAAGATGAAGTAAATACAGTCTAAAGTTGCTAGCACAGAATTCTCCTGCATTGAAAATACAAACTTGTGAATATGAAAATAAAAACAAGTTATCATGACAGGCAGTATTTGAGTTAATTTGGTTTTTGCCTGGTGACAGCTACTTGTGAGTCTGGTGCAGTAAGAACAAGATCAGAGGAAAGGCAACAGATTGTCAGGAAATGTACCATAACTTTTGTTTTAGTCACGAGTTTTACCCTAGCAAACCTTTTTACCTTAGCAAATCTCCAATGTTTAGTTGGCTTTGCTACTGAAACCAAAAGGTCCTGATATGATAATAAAAATCAGTCCAATAGATTTCATAGCTGTTTTATGTACAATTATTTAGTGACCAAAAATGTCTACGTGTGTGGTGTTATGTTAACCAGTTACAAACATCCCAGCATCTTACCTATGAAGAGTTTCTTTAATGACAAATACACTGTGATTTTTCTTCATAACTCTCAATTCAAAGTTGTTTTTGTGAGTTATCTTTTGATCACATTTTTGTAGCAATTTTTGTGTACATATATTGATGGAGCTCATTATAGTAAATTGCATCTTTATTGTCTTATGTACTGTGATCTGACATGTAGAAATATTTTCTTGTTATATTGCAATTAAAAGGAACTGCAAAATACAGATAATTCTGTTCTGTTTGAGTAAACTTAGAACAGCCCATTATGTGATACCAGTAAAATTAATGTTGGATAAAGGCCATAGTTGTACCGGTGTCTGCAGACTTGGAATTTATCTGACTTCCATTCATAGTTGGATTACTGGGAAAATAAATGGAAGCATATTGTGACCTTTTTTCAAATGTGTATATAAATCCAACCATTTCAAATGTGAAAACTTTGAGAACTAGGCTGTGAAACAACACTTTAGATTGTTTCCTCTTGTGGACAATATTCAGTGGTAGATTGCAGTTTGATGAATTGGCAGCTGCGTATTTGTTTCCATTACCAACTCTGAAGTTGTAATTACATCACTGCGAAGAGTCATGTTTGTTTAGATTCAATGTGTTGATGCAATTGCTTTGAGAAACACCTACTTGGTTATTTAAATAGGAATTTTACAGTGGTATTGAAAAGGGTTCTGATTTTTCTTAACAATTTTTTGTTTAGATGGTGACATTTTATGAAAAATTAGGCAGAGTCAAGAAAGGATCTGTTCATAAACAAGCAATAATTTTTCTTATTATCAAATAGTGTGATAGTTTGTGAATGCCAAGCAGCTCAGGCTTTACCAAAATTTAACATTTAATTTTCTTTTGGGCACTTAAAATTATGTTATAGGTGTGTAGACACCCCATTAATATTAGTTACTATGCTGGATATGGTGGAAATAAAACAACAGTTGTTATTTTCCAACATATTAGTAGGCTACTGAAGATGTTAGCTTTACCTATCTATTCTTTGTGTTATGGCAGAGCTTTTGTGTTATGTATGACGGACTCGTGTGAACTATTTTCATCACTTGGTTGTTCTTTTTTGTCCATAAAGGAGTAAACATCTGTTTTCTCATGCTAAGTCGAGATTCCTCTACTGTACACCGGAAATGATCATATAGTGTAAGCAGTTTAACAGTCGTTTTGCTCAGCATTCCAAAGATTTTGACGAGTAGCTGGTTCCTATATCTCTCAAATGCTGCTTCCCAATAGCGCCCATATCAGTAGAACATTTTTTATAATTACATTTGTTACACATTATTCTAATGCAAACTAGATTCTTGTGCAGAATTTAATCAGATGTAGCTTGCAGAAACTCAAGCCAGTAGCTGCCAATTCATTAGGATAATTTTGATATCTAGGGTACAGATCCTGTGTGTTCCAGTTATTGACATATTGCATGTTAGCCTTGTTTCATTGTTGCAACTGAGAATGTAACATCAACATTGCATCTATCTTATGTTTATAGTTTATTTTGTAAAATAGTTTGTAATCAAATCTTACATTGTGACTCCAGTGTTTACAATAAATTCAGTTAACTGTGTGTCATGTGCTTCTCCATATTTATTCAATCTGTCAAAATGCAGTGTTGTGTGGGTAATGTGGTTTTGTTATTATTATGGTCACGCACTGAAATACAGTGAAAATCTTTGTTTTGCATGCTGTCCACCCAGAATACTTCATCACATCAGCAGTACAAGGGAAAACAATAACAGAATAAAATGTTAGAGAAATTGTAGTGCAGGAAGACAATATGGTGCAAGGCCTTAACAAGGTGAAGAGGCCATCTTATTGTACAAAGGAACTGTTCAATAGTCATAACCATGACATAGGTGTCCTTCAGCCTGGAGGTAAGTGCTTTCAGGCTTTTTAATCTTCTGCCACACGTGGAGAGGAGAAAAGAGAGAATGCCCAGAATGGGTGGGGTCTTTCGATTATGCTGGCTGCTTCACCGAGGCAGCGAGAAGTGTAAGTCCATGGAGGCCAGGCTGATTTTTGTGATGTGCCAAGTTGCGTCTATAACTCTTCAGTTTCTTTCAGTCTCTGGCAGAGCAGTTATCATACCAAGACATAATACATTCAGATAGATACATCTGTAGTTTATTCATAAAAATTGGTCACAGGGGACATGCCAAATTTCCCTAGCTACCTGTGGAAGTAGAGATGCTGGTGTGCTTTCCTGGCCATGTATCTACATTGTTAGACCAGGACAGGCTACTAATGGTGTTACATTAGGAACTTGAAGCTTTCAACCCTCTCTCCCTTAGCAATGTTGATGTAAACATGAATATATGCACTAGACAGTATTGTGCAAATTCAACCCTTCCCTCACACATTGCCTGATCAATCTAACCCTTCTTATCCACACAGCCCACGTGCCTATCTAAGAGTTACTTAAATGTCCCTAATGGATCTGCCTCAAACATGACCCTGGCAGTACATTCCAAACATTTACCACTCCCTGTGTAAAATAAATAAATCTACCTCTGACATCTCCCCTAAACCTTCCTCCAGTCACCTTAAAAGGATGTCCTCTGGTATTGTCCATTGTTGCTCTGGGGAAAAAAAACACTGAATGTTCACTTTATTTGTACCACTTATAATCTTACACACCTCCATCAAGTCGTATCTTATCCTCCTTTCCAAAGGGGAAAGCCCCAGTTCACTCAACATTTCCTCCTAAGATATGCTCTCTAATCCAGGAGTTTTCTTGCTAATGAAGAATCTCTGTGCCTCACACGTTAGATCAGAAATTTGAACTACGGTAAAACCACTAAGGAGAAATCTCCCAAATCTCCTGCAAGTTACAAAGGTAACCTAGCAAATAATCTGCATATCCTTAAGTTACTGACCCTTTCACCCATTTTCTCTACCGAAGTCCTCAGCCATGTCCTTATAAACTTCACACTATATTAGAATATTTTGCTGGCTGGCTGCTCTACTCTCCAATTCCTGCTCAGCTGTCACTATTTCACTTAAAGTCTACTTTGGCTTCTAACATTACATCATCTTAAATATTAAATAGTGCAATTTTGAAGAATCTATATGGCTTGTGATCTTTTGCACACTGGTTGTCCACCCTGTTGGGTGCAGTCTTTCAGTGATTTTATTATGGCTTTTAGATTTACTGAAGATGCCCACAAGAAAACAAATCTTTATATGATGACATACACAGTATGTACTTTGATAATAAATTTACTTTGAACTTTGAAATGTGTTCTACCCAAGAGTGAAAATATCCAGATCAGACAGTAACTACATTCAAGGCTGTGAAGAAAACTTGTCCTTTTATTTAAAATCTGTTTGGCTTGAGAATCAGATTACAAAATACTTTCATTTATGCCATAGTTTGCCTTTGTGTATTATCTGCCTAGAATGTTTGTACTAGCTGAGGATTTTTTAAAAAAATTGTAAGGCTGAAACAATTTGAGAAACAGCTGGAATGATTCCTTATTTTGTTACGGCATAAAATAAAATTCTTAGCCCAGTCCCAATAAACGTTTCCTCAGATATTCAACAGAAGAAATTTAAGGTCATACTGTATTGATGTAGAGTTGGACCTGATACAGCATTGGTCCTGGACTGAAGAGTGACCATGTCAATTAAGGGGAATTTTTAAAATCTGAAGTGAATTGTTATATATCCACTGAGCTGAAAAATATTTACTGCTCAACAAATTCCATCAAGTGTTCAACTCTCGCAAGAATGAAGCTTCTCATTCATCGTACAAAGCTTTTTAATTGCACTTCTATGCAGAACTTTTGGTAAGATTATGCTGTCAAATGCATCATTTTGTAACAAGTAGCCTCAATGACATCCAGTGATCTCTGATCACTGGTGCTATAAAGCATTATACTGTTGTGCATCGTGCTGACATGTCTATTTATAATGTCGATGTTGACTATGGCTCCCAGATGATAAGTTGTTTCCCTACTGTTGTGAGGAGTGTAATGAAACTTTTTTAGAAAACATTTGGGAGGAAAGAAGCCAGTCAACCAGCATTGGCCAAATTTGAACCAATGGTATAAATATATTTCTACTTTGTCTTGGACAGGGAGTTTAAAAATGTAGAAACGTGCCCTGAATGATTGTCATTTTCAAATTAATCCCTAAGCTATATGTTAGATAAATTGGGAATAGTTGCAGGAATAAAGGGTTCACATTTCTAGACAATGGTTTGGCATCCATCTGTAAAGTCAAGTCACAGTAGTTTTGGTCAGTCCAGTAAAGGGAAGCGTAAAGGTTATAAATTCACCAAGATTATAGTAGAATGGTACATTGTAGTTATGAGGTCTTGCTAAAGATGCTGGCATTACTATTGACAGAGAAATGAAATATTATGCATTTTTAATATTTAGGGTTTTAATATAACAATTAAAATTGAATATTTGTATTCTCTGGAATAAAAAAAGCACATTAAATATGGTCAACATTCTAAATTGTTGAGGAGTGAAAAGGGACAAGAGTATGTTTCCACAATGCTGGAATGATTTGATGCAGTGACGAGTCTATCTTTTAAATTTGGATCTCAGTGGCAAATAACTGCAGCATCCACAGGAAACATACCCATCTGACTCGGCTGTCAAAAGATGAGATCTCTGGTTTTTAAAAAAACGCAGCTTCTTGACAAACTGACCATAATTTGCCCATTCAACCAACTATTCCAACCAATGAGAATAGTGGCCTCAGTGTAAACAGGCAGCTTGTGGGCTTTTAGTGGTTAATCATCTGTGATGCAGCATATTATGGGTAGAATGCTTATGTACCATTACAGAGTAGAATAAACAGATTTAATATGGGAAGCAGTCAGAAATCAAGAATTTCAAGCTGACCATGAAACAATTGGAAAAAATTGTTGAAGACATGAAACATATAGTATGTGGAGTTCATTATGATAAAAGATGATCTATTCCCTAAATTGTCAAAGCATTTATACTTCTATTATCTTTATAAAGTTTAGTTTTAGGAGAGAGATCCACGAGGAATAGGAATCTTCTCAAAAATGATTTGACACATCAAGTTTATTGAGAACTCAAATGAACAGGGATGAAAATTCCCTTTTTTTGGACAGAGTAGAGATTTATAGCTTGTTACTCAAAATCTTCTTTTCATAGGTTGATCTACATAATGGGCAAATGTGGTTTTCTCCCTCTGAAAAGTCCTCAAAGGCCTGCAGGCAAGCGTAATGAAAGGTGTGTGAGCAAGACAGTAGCACTGTTTGACGCACAAGTGAACCACTTTTCTCTCCTCTGCCAGGTCCTTCAGCTTGGTACAATATGTTGCTTAAGTGATCCAATGGGGTGATACAAATTGGACAATCAAATGTTTCTCTCTGGATTGCCTGAAAATAGGTTTAAAAAAAACACATTTGACAAAACAACAAATGTAAGTTTACTATAATGGCTACACAATACTGAATATACTCAACAAAGATATAAACGGAATTTTTATTTTTAAAATTCACTAAATATCAAACTATTCAGTCTACTACTTTGGTAGAGGTATTGGTCCCTTTTAAACAAAAACAAAATTTTCAGTGTAATTGCTGTATTTAATGTACCAGGATTTCCACAATGGTCGATGCTTTTTAAGAAGACAATACATTTTCTAAACAAGGCTTCTTGACATTGAGCAGGGCCATTTCAAATATCACTATCCACTGCTAAATAGTGGAACATTACTTTTTGATTGTAGCCATATCATTGCCATATTCTTATAATTTGACCTTTGTCTTGCACTGTACTGCAGTCACAAAACAAATTTCATATAGTACCGTGCACGAGTCTTAGGAACATACGTCTGGAGCTGCAATTGGATTCATACTGAAGCATCCACGATGCTGAGAAAGTCGTGAATAGCACGTTCAGTGAGTTGGCCACACCGCAGGTAAAGGCTACACAGGCAGAAAGGGAAGGGGTGGCCACTAGATAGCGTGGCAGTAAGCAGGTAGTGCAGGAGTCCCCTGAGGTCATCTCCCTCCTAAACAGATATACTGTTTTGGATACTGTTGGGGGAGATGTCTCATCAGGGGAAGGCAGCAGCAGCCGAGTTCATTGCACCATGGGTGGCTCTGCGGCACAGGAGGGAAGGAAAAGGAGCAGGAGAGCTATAGTGATAGGGGATTCGATTGTAAGGGGAATAGATAGGCGTTTCTGCGGCCTCAAACGAGACTCCAGGATGGTATGTTGCCTCCCTGGTGCAAGGGTCAAGGATGTCTCTGAGCGGCTTAAGGACATTCTGGAATGGGAGGGTGAACAGCCACTGGTCGTGGCGCACATAGGTACCAACGATATAGGTAAAAAAAGGTCCTACAAGGTGAATTTAGGGAGTTAGGAGATAAATTAAAAAGTATGACCACAAAGGTAATAATCTCTGGATTACTACCAGTGCCACGTGCTAGTCAGAGTAGAAATAGGAGGATATTTCAGATGAATACGTGGCTTGAAAAATGGTGCAAGTGGGAGGGATTCAAATTTCTGGGGCATTGGAACCAATTCTGGGGGAGGTGGGACCGGTATAAACAGGACGGTCTGCACCTGGAATGGACTGGAACCAATGTCCTAGGGGGAGCGTTTGCTACTGCTGTTCAGGAGGCTTTAAACTAATGTGGCAGGGGGATGGGAACAAGTGCAGAGACACAGGGGGGTGTAAAATGAGGGTAGAAGCAAAAAGTAGTAAGGTGAAAAGTAAAAGTGGCAGGCAGGCAAATCCAGGGCAAAAAGCAAAAAGAGCCACTTTTCAACATAATTGTATAAGGGCTAAGAGTGTTGTAAAAATAAGCCTGAAGGCTTTGTGTGTCAATGCGAGGAGCATTCGTAACAAGGTGGATGAACTGAATGTGCAGATAGTTATTAATGAATATGATACAGTTGGGATCACAGAGACATGGCTCCAGGGTGACCAAGGATGGGAGCTCAACATCCAGGGATATTCAATATTCAGTAGGGATAAACAGGAAAGAGAAGGAGGTGGGGTAGCATTGCTGGTTAGAGAGGAGATTAACGCAATAGAAAGGAAGGACATTAGCCTGGAGGATGTGGAATCGATATGGATAGAGCTGCATAACACTAAGGGGCAGAAAACGCTGATGGGAGTTGTGTACAGGCCACCTAACAGTAGTAGTGAGGTTGGGGATGGCATTAAACAGGAAATTAGAAATGCGTGCAATAAAGGAACAGTAGCTATAATGGGTGACTTCAATCTACATATAGATTGGGTGAACCAAATTGGTAAGGGTGCTGAGGAAGAGGATTTCTTGGAATGTATGCGGGATGGTTTTCTGAACCAACATGTTGAGGAACCAACTAGAGAGCAGGCCATTCTAGATTGGGTATTGAGCGATGAGGAAGGGTTAGTTAGCAATCTTGTCGTGCGAGGCCCCATGGGTAAGAGTTACCATAATATGGTGGAATTCTTCATTAAGATGGAGAGTGACAGAGTTAATTCAGAAACAAAGGTTCTGAACTTAAAGAAGGGTAACTTTGAAGGTATGAGACGTGAATTAACTAAGATAGAATGGTAAATGATATTTAAAGGGTTGACGGTGGATATGCAATGGCAAGCATTTAAAGATCGCATGGATGAACTACAACAATTGTTCATCTCAGTTTGGCAAAAGGATAAACCAGGGAAGGTAGTGCACCCATGGCTGACAAGGGAAATTAGGGATAGTATCAAGTCCAAAGAAGAAACATATAAATTAGCCAAAAAAAGCGGCACACCTGAGGACTGGGAGAAATTCAGGGATCAGTAGAGGAGGACAAAGGGCTTAAGTAGGAAAGGGAAAAAAGATTGAGAGAAAGCTGGCAGGGAACATAAAAACTGACTGTAAAAGCTTTTATAGATACGTGAAAAAAAAAAGATTGGTCAAGACAAATGTAGGTCCTTTACAGTCAGAAACAGGTGAATTGATCATAGGGAACAAAGACATGGCAGACCAATTGAATAACTACTTTGGTTGTGTCTTCACTAAGGAGGACATAAATAATCTTCCGGAAATAGTAAGGGACCGAGGGTCTAGTGAGATGGAGGAACTGAGAGAAATGCATGTTAGTAGGGAAGTGGTGTTAGGTAAATTGAAGGGATTAAAGGCAGATAAATCCCCAGGACCAGATGGTCTGCATCCCAGAGTGCTTAAGGAAGTAGCCCAAGAAATAGTGGATGCATTAGTGATAATTTTTCAAAACTCCTTAGATTCTGGATTAATTCCTGAGGATTGGAGGGTGGCTAACGTAACCCCACTTTTTAAAAAAGGAGGGAGAGAGAAACCGGGGAATTATAGACTGGTTAGTCTTACATCGGTGGTGGAGAAGATGCTAGAGTCGTTTATCAAAGATGTGATAACAGCACATTTGGAAAGAGGTGAAATCATCGGACAAAGTCAGCATGGATTTGTGAAAGGAAAATCATGTCTGATGAATCTTACAGAATTTTTTGAAGATGTAACTAGTAGAGTGGATAGGGGAGAGCCAGAGGATGTGGCATATCTGGATTTTCAAAAGGCTTTTGACAAGGTCCCATACAGGAGATTAGTGAGCAAACTTAAAGCACACGGTATTGGGGGTATGGTATTGATGTGGATAGAGAATTGGTTGGCAGACAGGAAGCAAAGAGTGGGAGTAAACGGGACCTTTTCAGAATGGCAGGCAGTGACTAGTGGGGTACCGCAAGGCTCGGTGCTGGGACCCCAGTTGTTTACAATATATATTAATGATTTAGACGAGGGAATTAAATGCAGCATCTCCAAGTTTGCGGATGACACAAAGCTGGGCGGAGATGTTAGCTGTGAGGAGGATGCTAAGAGGATGCAGGGTGACTTGGATAGGTTAGGTGAGTGGGCAAATTCATGGCAGATGCAATTTAATGTGGATAAATGTGAGGTTATCCACTTTGGTTGCAAGAACAGGAAAACAGATTATTATCTGAATGGTGGCCGATTAGGAAAAGGGGAGATGCAACGAGACCTGGGTGTCATTGTACACCAGTCATTGAAGGTGGGCATGCAGGTACAGCAGGTGGTGAAAAAGGCAAATGGTATGTTGGCATTCATAGCAAAAGGATTTGAGTACAGGAGCAGAAGGGTTCTACTGCAGTTGTACAAGGCCTTGGTGAGACCGCACCTAGAATATTGTGTGCAGTTTTGGTCCCCTAATCTGAGGAAAGACATTCTTGCCATAGAGGGAGTACAGAGAAGGCTCACCAGATTGATTCCTGAGATGGCAGGACTTTCATATGCAGAAAGACTGGATCGACTAGGCTTATACTCACTGGAATTTAGAAGATTGAGGGGGGATCTTATTGAAACGTATAAAATTCTAAAGGGATTGGACAGGCTAGATGCAGGAAGATTGTTTCCGATGTTGGGGAAGTCCAGAACGAGGGGTCACAGTTTAAGGATAAAGGGGAAGCCTTTTAGGACCGAGATGAGGAAAAACTTCTTCACACAGAGAGTGGTGAATCTGTGGAATTCTCTGCCACAGGAAACAGTTGAGGCCAGTTCACTGGCTATATTTAAGAGGGAGTTAGATAGAGCCCTTGTGGCTAAAGGGATCAGGGGGTATGGAGAGAAAGCAGGTACAGGGTTCTGAGTTGGATGATCAGCCATGATCATACTGAATGGCGGTGCAGGCTCAAAGGGCCAAATGGCCTACTCCTGCACCTATTTTCTACATGCTCCTCAGACAGGATGAAGAGGTCAATACTCCCCAATGCCATTAGGCTTTACAATTCTACCGCCAGGACTTAAGAACTTTTTAAAAGCTATTATTAATGCTTTTTGAGATAGTGATTTAGATGCATATCATATTCTTTACTGAGTTAAGTATTGTATGTAATTAGTTTTGCTACAACAAGTGTATGGGACATTGGAAAAAAGTTGAATTTCCCCATGGGGATGAATAAAGTATCTATCTATCTATCTATCTATTTCTATGTTTTATAGCTAGGGTGTCTAAGTGTTTTGTACAGTATTGTTTTTTGTCAATGTTGAGTGGAGTGTGAGTTTTTAAATCCAGTGGGAGGAAAGGAATTTGGGAATGGCGAGTGGAGTGCTGCAGGAGGGGGTGAGACAGGTGGCAGAGAAGGAGTGCCAAGGGTTGGGGATGGCACCGATGCAGATGCACTCAGCTGTGAGACACCAGGCAAAGTCAGAATCACAATTAGAATCAGGTTTAATATCACCGGCATATGTTGTGAAATTTGTTAGCTTTATGGCAGCATTACATTGCAATAGAACACAGAATAAAGAATAGTACAGCAAAGTACAGGCCCTTCGGCCCACAATGTTGAGCCAACCCTTAAACCCTGCCTCCCATATAACCCCCCACCTTAAATTCCTCCATATACCTGTCTTGTAGTCTCTTAAATTTCACTAGTGTATCTGCCTCCACCACTGACTCAGGCAATGCATTCCATGCACCAACCACTCTCTGAGTGAAAAATCTTCCTCCAATATCCCCCTTGAACTTCCCTCCCCTTACTTTAAAGCCATGTCCTCTTGTACTGAGCAGTGTTGCCCTGGGGAAAAGGCACTGGCTGTCCACTCTACCTATTCCTCTTAATATCTTGTATACCTCCATCATGTCTCCTCTCATCCTCCTTCTCTCCAAAGAGTAAAGCCCTAGCTCCCTTAATCTCTGATCATAATGCATACTCTCTAAACCAATCAGCATCCTGGTAAATCTCCTTTGTACCCTTTCCAATGCTTCCACATCCTTCCTATAGTGAGGTGACCAGAACTGGACACAGTACTCTAAGTGTGGCCTAACCAGAGTTTTATAGAGCTGCATCATTACCCCACGACTCTTAAACTCTATCCCTCGAGTTATGAAAGCTAATGCCCCATAAGCTTTCTTAACTACCCTATCTACCTGTGAGGCAACTTTCAGGGATCTGTGGACATGTACCCCCAGATCCCTCTGCTCCTCCACACTCCCAAGTATCCTGCCATTTACTTTGTACTGTGCTTTGGAGTTTGTCCTTCCAAATTGTACCACCTCACACTTCTCCGGGTTAAACGCCATCTGCCACTTCTCAGCCCACTTCTGCATCCTATCAATGTCTCTCTGCAATCTTCGACAATCCTCTACAGTATCCACAACACCACCAACCTTTGTGTCGTCTGCAAACTTGCCAACCCACCCTTCTACCCCCACATCTAGGTTGTTAATAAAAATCACGAAAAGTAGAGGTCCCAGAACTGATGCTTCTGGGACACCACTAGTCACAACCCTCCAATCTGAATGTACTCCCTCCACCATAACCCTCTGCTTTCTGTAGGCTAGCCAATTCTGAATCCACCTGGCCAAACTTCCCTGGATCCCATGCCTTCTTTCTAAATAAATACATGATAAATAAATATAGAGAACAAAAGAACCGGGTTACATTAAGTATATATAGTCAGCCCTCCTTATCCGCGAATTCAACCAACCGCGGATCGCGAAAACCCGGAAGTGCTCTTCCAGCACTTGTTGTTCGAGCATGTAGAGACTTTTTTTCTTGTCATTACTCCCTAAATGATGCAGTATAACAACTATTTTACATAGCATTTACATTGTATTAGGTATTATAAGTAATCTAGAGATGATTTAAAGTGTATGGGAGGATGTGCATGGGTTTTCGTGTATCAGGATCGAAAAAATTCGGAAGTTCTCTTACTAAGTAAGTCGAAACAGATACATCCAGTATGATTTAGTGTCAGTTAGTCGAACGTTTGCATTTGTATATAGTATATATTTTACCTCTCTATGCATATAAAACACTTAAGAATGTATGTTTCAGCGCCGGGCTTGGTAAGTTCCCGAGTTCGATCTAGTGACAGATCGCTATCGAGGGCGTTCTCCACTGTGCCGGGTTGATGTGGAGGATCAAAAACCCAAAACCCAATAATTAAACCACTGCATTGCTTAGTAATAATTGCAGCTTTCATCGGGGCACAGCCTTTCTCACTTTATACTTTTAAATTGTTCCGATCGTTGACCAATGTAGCCTAACGCTTTTCCAATGACCCGATGGCATTTCACCTCTTTCTGATCGCTTTATTATTTCCACTTTATTTTCAATCGTTATCGTGATTATTTTCGTGAACAGAAACACTGCGGATTCAGGTCTCTGCTGCTGGGTCCTAATGTCTACTGCACTGAGAAAGGTTAAATAAGGTCTTGGGTTCCACTGGGCCCTAAGGTCCACCGCACTGCGACAGGTTGAATAAGGGACTTGAGCATCCACAAATTTTGGTATCCGCAAGGGGTCCCGGAACCAATCCCTCGCAGATAAGGAGGGCCGACTGTATATGTCTTTTAAAAGGTTAAGTTAAAATAAGTAGTGCAAAAAAACAGAAATAAAAAATTAACAGTGTTCATGGGTTCAATGTCCATTTAGAAATCGGATGGCAGAGGGGAAGAAGCTGGAAGAGGGGAAGGTCATTTGATTCCGAATAATTGGCTTATTAATCATTACAGAATGTTTCTCTGGTGCTTCCTGATCCCTCCCTTCTTTCCCCTCTTCCCAACCATGATTCCCCTCTCCCTATCCCCTTCACACTCAGAATCAGAATCAGGTTTCTTATCACCCGCATATGACGTGAAATTTATTAACTTAGCGGTAGCAGTTCAATGCAATACATAATCAAGCAGAGAAAATAATAATAATAAATAAAATAAATAATGTAAATCAATTAAAATAAATTAAACAAGTAAATCAATTATCTATATTGAATAGATTAAAACATGTTCAAAAACAGAAATACTGTATATTTTTTTTAAAAAAGTGAAGTAGTGTCCAAAGATTCAATGTCGATTTAGGAATCGGATGGCAGAGGGGAAGAAGCTGTTCCTGAATCGCTGAGTGTGTGCCTTCAGGCTTCTGTATCTCCTACCTGATGGTAACAGTGAGAAAAGGGCATGCCCTGTGCGCTGGAGGGCCTTAATAATGGATGCTGCCTTTCTGAGACACCGCTCCCTAGAGATGTCCTGGGTACTTTGTAGGCTAGTGCCCAAGATGGAGTTGACTAGATTTACAACCTTCTGCAGCTTCTCTCCATCCTGTGCAGTAGCCCCTCCATACCAGACAATGATGCAGCCTGTCAGAATGTTCTCCACGGTACAACTATAGAAGTTTTTGAGTGTATTTGTTGACATGTCAAATCTCTTCAAATGCCTAATAAAGTATAGCTGTTGTCTTCTTTATAACTACACCAATATGTTGGGACCAGGTTAGATCCTCAGAGATCTTGACACTCAGGAACTTGAAACTGCTCACTCTCCACTTCTGATCCCTCTATGAGGATTGGTATGTGTTCCTTCGTCTACCCTTCCTGAAGACCACAATCAGTTCTTTCGTCTTACTGATGTTGAGTGCCAGGTTGTTGCTGCGGCACCGCTCAATTAGTCGGCATATCTCACTCCTGTACACCCTCTCGTTACCACCCGAGATTCTACCAACTATGGTTGTATCGTCAGCAAATTTATAGATAGTATTTGAGCTATGCCTCGGCACACATCATGTGTATTTAGAGAGTAGAGCAGTGGGCTAAACACACACCTTTGAGGTACACCGGTCTTGATCGTCAGTGAGTAGGATATATTATCACCAATCTGCACAGATTGTGGTCTTCCGGTTAGGAAGTCGAGGATCCAATTGCAGAGGGAGGTACAGAGGCCCAGATTCTGCAACTTCTCAATCAGGATTGTGGGAATGATGGTATTAAATGCTGAGCTATGGTCGATGAACAGCATCCTGACGTAGGTGTTTGTGTTGTCCAGGTGGTTTAAAGCCGTGTGGAGAGCCATTGAGATTGCGTCTGCCAATGACTTATTGTGGCGATAGTCAAATTGCAATGGGTCCAGGTCCTTGCTGAGGCAGGAGTTCAGTCTAGTCATCACCAACCTCTCAAGGCATTTCATCACTGTAGATGTGAGTGCTAACGGGCGACAGTCATTAAGGCAGCCCACATTATTCTTAGGCACTGATATAATTGTTGCCTTTTTAAAGAAAGTGGGAACTTCTGCCCGTAGCAGTGAGAGGTTGAAAATGTCCTTGAATACTCCCACTAGTTGGTTGGGAATACTCCTTCAGGACCTTCCGCCTTGCGAGGGTTCACCCTCTTTAAAGACGGTCTAACATTGGCCTCTGAGACGGAGATCACAGGGTCATCAAGGTGCAGCAGGGATCTTCACAGCTGTAGTTGTGTTCTCACTTTCAAAGCGTGCATAGAAGGCGTTGAGTTCATCTGGTAGTGAAGCATCACTGATATTCATGCTATTGGGTTTCGCTTTGTAGGAAGTCATGTCTTGCAGACCCTGCCAGAGTTGCTGTGCATCCAATGTCACTTCCAACCTCGTTCGAAATTGTCTCTTCACCCTTGATATAGCCCTCCACAAATCATACCTGGTTTTCTGGTACAGGCCTGGGGTGCCAGACTTGAATGCTACAGATCTAGCCTTCAGCAGACAAAGTACCTCCTGGTTCATCCACGGCTTTTGGTTTGGGAATGTACAGTAAGTCTTTGTGAGCACACTCTTAGTCCACAGTAGAGAACCATATCAGAATCAGGTTCATCACCACTTATAAAAGTCATCAAATTTCTTTTTATTTCTTCAGCAGTACAGTGTAATACATAAAATTATGTATTATGCACACTAGCCACAGTATACATGTGCCTAAAATTTTTCCACAGTACTGAATGTCAATAATAATATAACTGAATCTATTCAACTCCTCACAAACTATTTATGGAACTGGTTTTGTTACATTTTCAGATAGAACGTTCCAAATTCTGTCAAAAGTAGGGAAGAGTATTAAAGATAAATGCTGAATTCTCAAGTTAAAAATCTCCATGTAAAGTTCTGATCCAATTGCAGCCCAGTAGGATTATCAGTGTTCAGTTTTCACTGTGCAGTAGTAATCATGAATAAAGCACAGTTCATATAATTTGTGTTAATGAGCCTAATAAATTCATTCACTATTTTAATTGTTTAAATGTATATTGTCACTTTAAATAATCTCACTTTTTACCTGTTCTTCACAATGTTTTTGTGCTGCAGAAATTATGCCAAAATACTACTTAAATTTCAAATACTGCATAAATAATGTTTAATGTACTCCAAAAGTTTCTGCAGGTAAATAAAGTGTAGAAGAGAGGTGAGAGTGGATGTCGGCTGCTGGAATACAGAATATATTATTATAGAATACTGCTTGAAGTATACTATAATAGAATACAGTATTAACGGTAAGATTCTTGGCAGTATGGAGGATCAGAGAGATCTTGGGGTCCATGTCGATAGGAAACTCAAAGATGCTGCGCAGGTTGACAGTGTTGTTAAGAAGGCATGTTGGTGTGTTGGCATTCATTAACCATGGGATTGAGTTCAAGAGCCGTGACGTAATGTTGCAGCTGTATAGGACCCTGGTCAGACCCCACCTGGAGTACTGTGTTCAGTTCTGGTCGCCTCACTACAGGATGGATGTGGATACTATAGAAAGAGTGCAGAGGAGATTTACAAAGGTGTTGCCTGAATTGAAGAGCGTGCCTTATGAGAATAAGTTGAGTGAACTTAGCCTTTTCTCCTTGGAGTGACGGAGGATGAGAGGTGACCTGATAGAGGTGTATAAGATGATGAGGGGCATTGATCGTGTGGATTTCCAGAGGCTTTTACCTAGAGCTGAAATGGCTAACACGAGGGGGAATAGTTTTAAGGTGCTTGGAAGTAGATACAAGGGGGATGTCAGGGTTAAGTTTTTCACACAGAGAGTGGTGGATACATGGAGTGCACTGTCAGTGAGGGTGGTGGAAGCGGATACAATAGGGTCTTTTAAGAGACCCTTTGGGGCTTAGAAAAATATAGGCTATGCAGTAGGGTAATTCTAGGCAGTTTCTGGAGTAGGTTACATGGTCGGCACACATTGTGGGCTGAAGGGCCTGTAATGCACTGTATATTTCTATGTTCTATGATGCTGGAGAGGTTGGAATGGGGGTCAAGGAAATGGACAAACTGATTAAGTGTTTTGCAATGGACCTCACTGTGGAAGACACTAGCAGTATGATGGAAGTTCCAGGTTTCAGGGGTTATGAAGTGCGTGAAGTTACCATAACTGGAGAGCAGGTTCTTGGGAAACTGAAAAGTCTGAAGGTAGATAAGTCACCTGGACCAGATGGAGTACATTCCAGGGTTCTGAAAGCGGTGACTAAAGAGATTGTGGAGGCATTAATAATGATCTTTCAAGAATTATTAGATTCTGGAATGGTTCCGGAAGACTGGAAAATTACAAATGTCACTCCACTCTTCAAGAAGGAAGTGAGGCAGAAGAAAGGAAATTATAGCTCAGTTAGTCCGACCTCAGTGGTTGGCAAGATGTTGGAGTCAATTATGAAGTATGTGCTTTCAGGATACTTCAAGGAACATGACAAAATAGGCTGTAGTCAGCATGGTTTTCTCAGAGAAAAATCTTGCCTGAAGAAGAAACAAACAGGATAGACAAAGGAGAATTGGGTGATGTTGTGTACTTGGATTTTCAGACGGCCTTTGACAAGGTGCCACACATGAGGCTGCTTAACAAGCTACAAGCTCATGATATTACAGGAAAGATTCTAGCATGGATAAAGCAGTGGCTGACTGGCAGGAGGCAAATACTGGAAATAAAGGGAGCCTTTTCTGGTTGTCGCCAGTGAATAATGATGTTCCACAGGGGTCTCTGTTGGGACTGATCCGTTTTACGTTATATGTCAGTAATTTGGATGATGGAATTGATGGCTTTGTTGCAAAGTTTGCCGACGATAGGAAGATGGGTGGAGAAACAGGTGGTTTTGAGGAAGTAGGGAGGCTAAGGAAGGACTTGGACAGATTAGAAGAATGGGCAAAGAAGAGGCTGATGGAATACAGTGTCGCAAGTGTATGTTCATGCACTTTGGTAGAAGAAATGAAAGGGTTGACCGTTTCCTAAATAGATAGGAAGTACAAAAATCTGAGGCGCCTGTGCAGGATTCCCTAAAGGTTAATTTGCAGGTTGAGCCTGTGGTGAGGAAGGCAAATGTGATGTTAGCATTCATTTCAAGAGGAATAGAGTATAAAAGCAAGGATGTAATGTTGGGACTTTATAAAGCACAGGTGAGACCTCACTTGGAGTATTGTGAGTTGTTTTGGACCCTTTACCTAAGAAAGGATGTACTGAAACTGGAGAGGGTTCAACAGAGGTTCAGGAACATGATTCCAGGATTAAACGACTTGACACATGGCGAGTGTTTGATGGCTCTGGGCCTGTATTCACTGGAATTTAGAAGAATGACTGGTGACCTCATTGAAACCTATTGAATGGTGAAAGGCCTTGATAGAGAGGATGTGGAGAGATGTTTCCTGTGGTGGGAGGGTCTATACCAGAGGACACAGCTTCAAAATTAGAGGGGTGTCCTTTTAGAATGGAAATGAGGAGGAATTTCTTTATCCAGAGTGTGGTGAATCTGTGGAACTCATTGCCACAGGCAGCTGAGGAGGCCAAATCTTGATGTACATTTAAGGCACAGGCTGATAGGTTCTTGATTAGTCAGGGTGTGAAAGGTTATAGGGCGATGGTAGGAAATTGGGGCTGAGTGGGAAAGTTGATCAGCTATGATGAAATGGTGGAGCATATTTGAGGGGCCAAATGGCCTAATTTTGCCCCTGTAGTTTATGGTCTTATGGTCTAAAAAGACTACTTCCAGCACTAATGTGATACTACAGGTGCTGAAAAGAACAACATGCCAAACCACCTGAACTTGCGTGGTGCTTTTACTTGGGTCATTAAAGAAATGCATAGGGTAATTCTCCTCCTTATCAACGGTGCGATTCCCAGAAGGAGCTCTATCAGAAAGAGTGACCAAAGGCACCCATGGCATTGCTTTCAACACATTAGTTGAGGCCAGATCTGTTGTGCTGTCAAGAGCCTGTGTTGGATATCCAGGACTATTGCAAGCTTGCTGTATTTGCTAGCTGCTAGGAAAGGCTTCCCTGCTAATACAGCAGTTGGAATATTCCCAGCAAGATTTATTATCTGATATCTGAACTTGCTGGAAAAACATGGGGTTTGGGGGAAAGAGAACCTCTCCTGTTCAAAAGCTTGGTGGGCTCAGTATAATAGTTTATGAACAATGTGCATTAAATAACTTCTGATACCATTGAATGGTTTAATTCCATTAGAACTGATTTTCTAATGGAAAACAAATATAAGAAAGAAAAAATGCTTAACATTATGGAGGGTTCATCAAAAACTGCTGGCATTCGGGGAGCTTCCACATGCTTTCCCCTCCCATCTCATTTCAATTAATTTTTATCATCATGACTTTAGGCAGATGTTCTTGATATCATGAAAAAATATCCTTAGGTGCTACAGATAAAGAAAATCTTGCATGACAGTTGCCTTTCTACCTGCTCATGTTTTGTTCCTTTAGAATTGGTCACTGCAAGAACACCTTTCTGAATTCTGAGGTTTATGTTTGCATTACGGTATCTGTCCAGCAATGACATATTCAGAGTTAATAGCTACTGTGAAGCCTCCATAATTAAACTAGAACACTTTTCAGTTACTGACCTTAATCTGTATTTGCACCCATTCTTCCTCAGATATGGTCCGAACATATTGTCTCTCAAACTGCTGCAACACCCTTCTGCTTGTAGCCACTGAGTGGTCAATTTCAGAAAACAGGTCATCGATATTTATGTTGCACGATCTCACTAACCTGTCATTAATCTCGTGCAACTGTGGAGATATATAATAAAAATGTTGGTTAGTAGACTGCCAGTAGAAACAGAACTTGACAGCTCAGTTGCAAAAGTAAAAATGCTGGAAATCTCAAATAAAAAAAATGCATGAAATAAGCAGTAGGTCTAACAGCATCAATGGAAAGAGAGAGTTAAGATAAGGGATAATCTTCAACAAATACATTAATCTTCCTTTTGTACATGTGACTGCAATCATTGAGTATTTTGCCTTGATGTCCACTGACTTTATTTATAGCAGGGCTTCGAATAGACATGACCAGTCCAACCATCTTAATATCAAAGCAGAATGCAGAAGACATTTTACAAGAATGTTGCCAGGACTAAAAGGTCTGAGTGTAGAGAGAGGTTGGCCAGACTTTATTCCTTGGAATGTAGAAGATTGAGGGGAGGTTTGATAGAGGTACACAAAATTGTGAGGGTTATGGATAGAGCAAGTGCAAGAAGGCTTTATCCACTGAGGTTAGATGGGACTGCAACTAGAGGTCATGGGTTAAGGGTGAAAAGTGAAATGTTTAAGGGGACCATGTGAGGAAACTTCTTCACATAGAGGGTCTTGAGAGTGTGGAATGAACTGACAGCATGTGGTGCATGTGAGCTCAATTTCAATGTTTAAGAGAAGTTTGGATAGCGAAATGGATGACAGGGTTATTGATTGCTATGGTCCCTGTGCAGGTCGATGGGAGCAGGCAGCTTAAGTTGTTCAACAGAGACTAGACAGGCTGAAGAGCCTGTTTCCGTGCTGTGCTATTCTATGACTCTAATGATGGGCAACCTTATGAAGGGTTTTGAAATATGAGATAAGATAATAGTCTTTTACTTAGGAGAGGGCAGTCCAAAACTAGAGGGCAAACAGCTTCCAATTCAGGTATTAGTACATAGTTGATAGCAAATATATGTACCTTAAGGCACCTAAGCCAACCGAGATAAGTGGTCCAGCTGTATCTGATGAGAGGTTAAAGAAAGCATTAGCTGAGGAAAAGACTTGTAATGGTTGCGGAAATAAGTACAGTGAGTCAGAGGATCAAGTAAACCTCAAACGTCAGTGAAGGAAGACCAAGGAATTGTTAATATAAAGTAGAACATGAGAGTAAGTTACCAAGAAACCTGGAAGGACTGTGAAAGCTTCTATAGATGTATGAATAACAAATTAGCAAAAAACTTACATGGCTTCCTGACACTGTAATAGAAGAAATTATTTATTGGGGAATAAGGAAATGCAGAAAAATAATTTGTTTATCTTTACAAAGCTGCACAGAACATCCTAGAGTACTGGGCTCAGTCAACAATGAATTGGGCATTACAAGAAATTAAAATATCTTTGGTTTAAAATGATTTGACCGAAAGCGATAAATTTGGAAAAAGTAACTGAATGTATAGGGACATGGTGCATAAAATATAAAGTGGAAAAAGATTAGGCCAAACCCCTCACTTGAAATATTCTGGAAGCAGAAAATTTATACCTGCAGTAAAGTACAGGAAGTTATGTTGCAGCTTTATAAAACTAAAAACAAACAAGAATTTGCAGATGCCGGAAATTCTGCTGAAGGGTTTCGGCCCAAAATGTCGACTGTACTCTTTTCCATAGATGCTGCCTGGCCTGCTGAGTTCCGCCAACATGTTTTGTGTGTTGCTCATAAAACTCTTGATGGGCTGCACCTTTCACACAGTTCCAGTCATCCTGTTACAGGAAGAATGTTGAGGCTTTGAAGAGGGTGCAGAAGACGCATACCAGGATGTTGCCTAGATTACAGGGCATTTGCTACGCGAGGCTGGACAAACTTGGGTTGTTTTCCCTTAAGCGGTGGAGGCTGAGGGGAGATTTGATAGAGATTTATAAGATTATGAGGGGCATAGACAGACAACATCTTTATAATAACAGAGGGCACACATTTAAGGTGAGAGCGGGTAATTTCAAAGGAGATGTGAGGGACATGGAGAGGGGAATGGACGGGATGCTAATAGAGGTAGAAATAGTAGGGACTTTTAAGAGATGTTGAGATAGGTACATGAATGTGAGGAAAATAGAAGGATACAGACATTGTGTAGGCAGAAGAGATTAGTTTAGTTAGCTATTTCATTCGACACAACACTGTGGGCCAGAGGGCCTGTTTCTGTGCTGTACTGTTCTTTCTATAATGAAATGTTGTCAGGTTGATCCCTGGAATGGATAGGATTGTCCTATGGGGAGAATTTTACCACAAGTATGTTAATAAAATATAATTCAAAATCGAGCACATTGTGCCACATAGGCAAACAGTAAACAGCTTACTGTCCTAGTGATGAGGTAGCAGGGTATTCATTAGTCTCAAAGCATGGAGGAAGAAATGTTACCCTGTCTGGCAGTCCTTATCCTGATGCTCCTGTACCTCCTGCCTGATGGTAGTGGGTCAAAGAGATTATGGGATAGGTGGTAGGGATCCTCAACAATGTTTTGGGCTCTCCGTATACAACAATCCCAGTAAATGTCACAAATACTGGGGGAGGGAGACCCTGGTGATCCTCTGTAGGGTCTTGTGATCTGATGTCTTGCAATTCCTATATGATGCAGCCAGACAGGCCACTCACGATAGTGCTCCTGTTCAAAGTTGTTAGAATGGGGACAGGGAACCTTGCGCCTCTCAATCTGCTCTGAAAGTGTAGACTCTGCTGTGTCTTTCTGACTAACGAGGAGGTGTTGTGGGGTGAGATTAGTTCATCCATTATGTATGCACTGAAAAAAGCTGCGCTCTTCACTCTCGCCATGGCAGAGCCATTGCTGTGCAATGGAGAGTGGTTGGCCTGCTCCTTCCTGATGTCCACGGTCATTTCTTTTGTCATGTCCACGTTGAGACTCGGGTGCATATTGCTCTTACACCATTTGACAAGCCTCTCACTCTCCTCTCTGTACACCAACTTATCATTGTTGTTATGAGGCCAACCACTATTGTATCATCAGTGAAGTTGATGATGTGGTTTGAGCTGGATCTGGCAGTGCAGAGTCAGCAGCATGAACAGCAGCGGGCTGAACACACAACTATGGGGGGGGGGGGGGGAGAGGAGGCATCAGTGCTCAGTGTGATGGAGCTTGAGATGTTGCTGCTAACTCAGACTGACTGGGGTCTTTCTGTCAAGAAGTCTAAGAGCCAGTTACGGAGCTTGTTGTTGAGTCCCAACGAGGACAGTTTACCCACCTAACTCTGAGGGATGATTGTGTTAAACGCTGACCTGAAATCAATGAACAACCTTCTGGATTATGAAGCATCATTTTCTAAGTGGGACAGAATGGACTGGAGGGCCAAGGCTATGGCATCATAAGTGGATTAGTTTGAGTAGAAGGCAAACTGCAGATGCTAGAAACTAGAGCAAAAAACTGATATCCTGATCCAAGGTCTTGACCTCAAACTGTCAGCCATCCCTTTGCTTCCCTAAATGCTGCTTGACCTACTGAGATGTTCCAACAGCTTTTTTGGGGGGTCAAGTTAAGAAAAAAAAAAGTTTGTTATCATGTCTTACCAGACATGTTGCCATGCCATCTTCTCCTGGAAGAATTCTGGGATGCTAATCATCCATCCATTTGGTGGACAGATATCATCAGCCAATGATTAAAGAATGAGGAGCTGCAGCATTTCAGCATCTGCCAATACTTCCCTATTTCATGGCTTGACATCAGACTAGCTATTGCTTTCCTTTTTGCCTGCATCGATTCCCACCAACTAACCTTGCAAAGACTGACAAATTTTAAAGCTATTTAAACCGTCTAAAATCAAAATCAATTTCTTTCTTCCATCAGCTACATTCTTAATTCCTCCTAATGTGGACATTCATCATTTAGGTTTAAGCAGCAAGCCTCCCTACAGAATATACTTTGTTTAAGTCAAGTCGAGTTTATTGTCATTTCGACCACAAACTGCTGGTACTGTACACAGTAAAAACAAAACAACGTTCCTCCGGACCCTGGTGCTACATGAAACAACACAAAACTACACTAGACTATGTGAGACAGCACAAGGCTACACTAGACTATGTAAAACAGCATAAAAACTACACTAGGCTACAGACAGACATGCACAGGACTACATAAAGTGCACAAAACAGTGCAGGGTAGTACAATCTATAAGGCCACATGTATACAAAAAGTATTTGAAAATTCATCAATTGGCCAAATCTGCCAAATTATAATGAGGTTAGCAGATAGTTATACATTGATCTTTCATTAATCCTATTATAGTTACTATTTTATAGATTTGCTGAGAATGCCTGCAGAAAAATAAACCTCAGGGTTACATATATGTACTTTGATTATAAAATTTATTTTGAATTTTGAGGTACACGAGAAGTCTCCTCCACCCGTGTTTCTTCCCCTATCTAGATTATGATTCCTGATTTTAGAATTACATATTATTACTTAGAACTTTTTTTAAGATTCAAAGTATAATAGGACAATGTTTGATGACATAAAGTAGGTTTTAGCTAAATGGGGTAAGTATGTGCTCAGGAAGTGTAGCAACTTTTTAGAAATTTTAGGGTATAACAGGATCTGTGCTTGGATTCATGCATGCATTTTGTGTCCTGATAGTGACAGGATTGAGGCATGCAAGGCTTTGTGGCAGTACGTGGGGTCTGAAAGACATCACAGGAGAGAGAAAAAGAGCATGTCATTGTAATGGTAGCCTTTCAAATTCACCCTCAGCAAATCAAACTAAAATTGCAAGATGTTCATTTTTCTTTAATTTTGTATACATAACAGCTCATGATATTGCACTGACTTTCAGATGCTATTTTCAGTTATAAACAATCTTGCAGAATAAACATTTATAATTTATCACTATTTTAATTTTGGAAGAGTCAATATGAAGTTATTTCAGAATCTGTAAACTGTCTAAATAAATGCAAGTTGGTGGACTTTGCTCACTTCAGAAAACTTTCATTTAAACGCCAACAAATTGGTTACTAATGTGTTGACCTCCAGTAAGCCTCAAAACTAAACTAAAAAAAACAAGGAATTTACAACATATCAATGAAGATAAGACTTGATTGGTTTAATATCTTCTCAGTCACACTCTTCAAAACCTCTTCAAGTTAGCAACAGATTGTTTGCTATCTCTGAGTGATAAAGGAAGCTCCCCGACTAAGCAAACCTCAAAACCATTACACTGTTTGGTGAGATTTGAGTCAAAATTGCTCAAATCCTGAAACAAGGCTGCCTTCCTTTTGTGGGAAATAAATGAAGCTGAGCAAATTGTTTCTCAAAAGACTCTGACTTACCACCTTTTAAAAACATCTATACAACCAGTAAAGCTGCTGATAATATGATGCATTTGAATAGATTTAATTGCAGCAATAAATGGTCATACTTCAATTACATGACATTTGTACAAAGATTTTATAGATAAAGATCAAAGAACTGTACCATGAAGAACCCTACATTCCAAGGAACACGTCTCACTCAGGTAAACATTCTTGTATAGTGTATTGGTATAACAAAGTTTCAGTGACCTTTTAGGCAACTTTGATCTAAATTATTAAGAAACTTAAATGGATTACTGGAAACTACTGTATCACCAACACAAACCATAAAGCTGTCCAAAGCTGTTTGATATAACTTGTGTTTAAACATGTGAACAGTGGGTATTTCCAATCCACAAACTGCAATATTATTTGACTAATTGGTCCAAAGTATAATGGTGCAGTTTTGTTAGCTCAGTAGGTTTTAGAATTGTTTGCTTACTGTATTTATTTTCTTTTTTAACTTTGTGAATTTTAAGACTCTGAACAAATGTTCTGATTAACTTAAAGCTGTGTTTGTAGAATGATAGCTAAATCAGGCTGCACTAATAAATATGTTAAAAATATAATTAGTTTCTCCTCAATTAATTTTGAATGTGCAAATATGACCAATTATTCCAAAGGAATTCTTATCAGTGTAATAGGACAACTGAATTCTATTTTAATCTAACATTCCCAAATTACATCAGAGTTCAAATTTACTTCTGGTGGACCATGAGATATCACACGTAATTATTGACAAATGCCATAAATTCTGAGTCACGTTTTGAGTTGTGTTGCATGCAAAGAAGCCCTTCAGCCCAATGCATTCATTCCAACCAAGATATCTGAACTCATTCCATTTGCATGCATATCCTTTTCAATCTTTCCCTTCCATGTACCGGTCTGAATCCCTTTTAAACACTGTATTTGTACTTGTCTCTGCAAATACCTTTGGTAATTCCACATAACCACCACCACCTGTGTGGAAATATAATTTCCCCTTTTAAATGCTTCTTCTCTCAACTTAAGATATATATTCACAGCTTTTAGACTACGCCGCCCTGGGAAAAAGACTGTGACCATTGAGAAATGCACCACTCACCATCTTACACAGCTATATGGGATCAGCCCTCAGCCTCCTATACTCCAGAGAAAATGGTTCCATACTAACCAGCCTCTCTTCATAGGTTAAGCTGTCCAATCACGGTAACATCCATGTGTATCTTTTCTGTACCCTTTTCAGCTTTATTACACAATAAGACCATAAGACATAGGAGCAGAATTAGGCCATTTGGCCAATCAAGGCTGCTCCATTGGTCCATCAAGGTTGATCCTGTATCCCACTCAACCCCATACACTTGCCTCTCACCATATCCTTTGATGCCCTGACTGATCAGGAAACTATCAACTTCCATCTTAAATATACCCACATACTTGGCCTCCACCGCAGTCTGTGGCAGAGCACTCTACAGATTTACTACTCTCTGGCTAAAGAAATTCCTCCATATCTCCGTTCTAAAGGGTTGCACCTTGACCCTTAATTTTGAGGCTGTGCCCTCTAGTTCTGGATACACTCACCATGGAAAAGATCCTTTCCACATCCACCTAATCTAGTCCTTTCAACATCTGGTGGGTTTCAATGAGATCCTCCTGCATTCTTCTAAATTCCAGTGAATACAGGCCCAAAGCTGCTAAATACTTCTCATATGTTAACCCCTTCATTCCCAGAATCATCCTTGTGAACCTCCTCTGGACTCTCTCCAATGGCAACACATCCAGTCTGAGATATGGGACCCAAAACTGTTGACAATACTCCAAGTGCGGCCTGACTAGTGTCCTATAAAGGCTCAGCATTATCTCCTTGCTTTTATATTCTATTCCCCTTGACATAAATGGCAACGTTACATTTGGCTTCTTTACCACAGACTCAACCTGTAAATTAGTCCTCTGCGAGTCTTGGACAAAGACTCCTAAGACCCTCTGCACCTCTGATGTTTGAAACTTCTCACCATTTAGATAATAGTCCGCACTATTGTTCCTTTTACCAAAAATGCATTATCGACATTTCCCAACACTGTATTCCATCTGCAACTTTTTTGGCCTATTCTTCCAATTTGTCTAAGTCCAACTACAATTGCATTGCTTCCTCACCACTACCTACCCCTCCACCTATCCTCGTATCATTCGTAAACTTTGCCACAAAGCTATCAATTCCATTATCTAAATCAATGACAAACAATGTGAAAGTAGCGTCCCAATACTGACCACTGAGGAACTCCACTAGTAACTGGCAGCAAACCAATAAAGGCCCCCTTTATTCCCACTTGCTGTCTCCTGCCTATCAGCCATTCCTCTATCCATGCCAGTATCTTACCTGTGATGCCATAGGATTTTATCTTGTTAAGCAGCTTATGTGTGGCACCTCATCAAATGCCTTCTGAAAATCCAAGTAAATGACATCCACTGCCTCTCCTTTGTCCACCCTGCTTGTTAATTCCTTGAAGAACTCCAACAGATTTGTCAAGCAAGATTTCTCTGATTTTGACTTATCTTATCATAAGTCTCCAAGTACCTCATCCTTAATAACAGACTCCAACAATTTCCCAACCACTGAGGTTTGGCTAACTGGCCTATATTTTCCTTTGTTTTTCCTTCCTCCCTTTTTAAAGAGTGGAGCGATAGTTGCAAACTTCCAGTCTTCTGAGACCACGCCAGAATCAAGTGATTCTTGAAAAATCATAACCAATGCATCTGTTATCTCTTCAACAACCTCTCTTAGGACTCTGGGATGTAGTCCATCTGGCCGAGATGACTTATCCAGCTTAAGATCTTTCAGGTTGCCTAGCACTTTTTCTTTTTTAATAGCCATGGCACTCACTCCTACTCCCTGACACTCACTCCTACTCCCTGACACTCACGGGCCTCTGGCACACTGCTAGTGTCTTCCACAGTGAAGACAGATGCAAAGTACTGATTAAGTTCATCTGCCATTTCTTTGTCCCCCATTACTACCTCACCAGCATCATTTTCCAGTGTCCAATATCAACTTTCACCTCCCTTTTACTCTTTATATAACTGAAATTTTTTTTTGTATCATGCTTTATACTATTGGCTAGTCTGACCTCATATTTCATCTTTTTCCTTCTTATAACTTTTTTAGTTGCCTTTTGTTGGATTTTCAAAGCTTCCCTATTATCTAACTTCTCACTCACTTGTGCTAACTTGTATGCCCTTTGGCTTTTATGCAGTCCTAAACTTCTCTTGACAGCCACGGTTGCCTAGCCCTACCATTGGAGAACATCTTCTTTTGTGGGACATGTCTATCCTGCGCCTTCTGAACTATTCCCAGAAACTTCAGCTGTCTCTGCTCTGCCGTCATCCCTGCCAGTATCCCCCTCCAATCCACCTGGGCAAGCTCCTCTCTCAAGCCTCTGTAATTCCCTTTATTCTACTGCGGTACTAATACATGGAACTTATGTTTCTCCCTCTCAAATTGCAGTATGAATTCAATCATATTATGCCTCCTAAGGGTTCCTTTACATTAAGCTTCCTAATAAGATCTAAAGCTGGGTGACAAGAATTGCAGACAATACTCCATGGGTGGTCTCACCAATGACTTGAACAGTTACAACATGATGTTCCAACTCCTGTACTCAAAGCCATGACTAATTAAAGCAAGCATGTTAAATGTTGTCATCTTCACCCTGTCTACCTGTTTTCAGGGAACTATGTACTTGTACCCAATAGGTCTCTATGTTCTGCATCATAATCCTTCACCACCTGTCATCTGCAATTTTACTACTTATGTTAAAAACAATGTCATCTAAGTTGTTAGCATAGATGACAAACAAGCATGGATGCAGTATTGATCCCTGCACACACCACTAGTCAGGGGCCTCTAATCAGAATGGCAATCCTTCACAGGAGGAGACAGGAGACCCTCTGTCTCCTTCTACTAAGCTTATTTTGTATCCAATTGGCTAATTTATCCATGATCTCACATGATCTAACCTTCCAGAACGGCTGGATTTTGTCAAACATCTTGCTAAAATCCATGTAGGCCGTGTCTATTGCCCTACCTTTGTCAGTCTTCATTACCTCTTCAAAAAAAACTTATATTTGTGAGATATGATTTCCTGCGCATAGTCATGCTGACTATCCCTAATTAGAACACACATTTCCAAATGCTGGTGTATTCTGCCCCTCAGAATTCCCTCCAGTAACTTTCCCAACACTGCTATTAGACTCACTAGCCTGTAGTTCCCTGGCTTGTCCTTGCAGCCCTTCTTTAAATAAAGACACAATATTAACTATCATCCAGTTGCTAATTTCTCTGCCAAAGCCTTTCATTAGCTTTCCACAATGTCCAAGTATAAACTTTTTCAGGCCATGGGGCCTGAACATTGAACATACCTTAACACTGCCAGTATCTCCTCTACTGTAATTTACAAATGTTCTAACACATCATTGACCCAACCAGTACCCTCCACCACAACTCTCCTCCATCTAACGTAACTTGTCCTCACTCTTAATAAATTCTTTTTTGGCTCCTGCCACTTCCCTCAAACAAAAGGTGTAGCCATGGGCACTCGCATGGATCTCGGCTATGTCTGCGTTTTTGCTGGGTACGTGGAACAGTCTATGTTCCAAGCCTACCCTGTTAGCCACCCACTTTTCTTACGCTACATTGACGACTGCACTGGTACTGCTTCCTACACTCATGAGGAACCAGTTGACTTCATTCACTTTGCCTCCAATTTCCAACCTGCCCTCAAATTTAACTGCATCATTTTCAACACTTCCTTCCCTTTTCTCGATTTCTCTGTCTCTATCTCTGGAGATAGCTTAACCACTGATGTCTATTATAAACCCACTGACACTCACAGCCACCTGGATTATACCCTTTACCATCCTGTTACTTGTAAAAACGCCCTCTCCTTCTCTCAATTCCACCACCTCCACTGTAACTGCTCTCAGGATGAGGTTTTTCATTCCAGAATGAAGGAGATGTCTTTCTTCCCTTCTTCCCCCATTATTGCTGCCCTCGAACGCATCTCTTCCACTTCACACACGCCTGCTCTCACCGCATCCTCCCACCACCCTACCAGGGATAGGGATCCTCTTGTCCTCACCTACCACCCCACCAGCCTCTGCATCCAGCACATAATTCTTTGCAACTTGCACCATCTCCAATGGGATCCCACCACCAAGCACATCTTTCCCTCCCCCCACCCCCACTTTCTGTTTTCCACAGGGATCGCTCCCTACCTGACTCCCTTGTCCATTTGTCCCTCCCCAATGATCTTCCTCCTGGCACTTATCCTTGCAAGCAGAACAAGTACTACACCTGCCCCTGTACCTCCTCCCTTACTACTATTCAGGGCCCCAAAGAGTCTTTTCAAGTGAGTCTGTTGAGGTCACATACTATGTCTGGTGCTCCCAGTGCGGCCTCCTGTATATCGGAGAGACCCGACGTAGATTGGGAGACCACTTTGCTGAGAACCTATGATCCATCTGCCAGAAGAAGCAGGACTTCCCAGTGGCCACCCATTTTAATTCCACTTCCCATTCCCATTCTGCTATGTCCATCCTTGGCCTCCTCTACTGTCACGATCAGGCCACACTCAGGTTGGAGGAACAACACATAATCTGGCTGGGTAGCCTCCAACCTGAAGGCATGAACATCGATTTCTCAAGCTTCTGGTAATGTCCCCGCAGCCCCTCCCCCTCCCTTCTTCACTATTTCCCATCCCCTTTTCCTTCTCTCACCTTGCCTTGCCCATTGCCTCCCTCTGGTGCTCCTCCCTCCCTTTCTTTCTTCCATGACTTTCTGTTCTCTCCGACTGGATTCCCTCTTCTCCAGCCTGGTATATCTTTCACCAATCAGCTTCCCACCTCTTTACTTCACCCCTCCATCTCCCAGTTTCACCTATCACCTTGTGTTTCTCCCTCCCCGCCCCCCCCCACCCTTTTAACTCTACTTCTCATATTTGTCTCTCCAGTCTGGCCAAAAGGTCTCAGCCCGAAACGTCGACTATACTCTTTTCCATGGATGCCGCCTGGGCTGCTGAATTCCTCCAGCATTTTCTGTGTGTTACATCATTATTCATTTCCCCTAATTCCAACTTTACCCACAGTAAGTACAGACGGGAAATATTCATTTAACACTTTGCCTTTCTCTTGTGGCTCTACATACAGATGATTCCTTTGATCCTTAAGTAGAACGTTTTGTTCCTTAGTTCCCTTCTGCTTTGAACATACTTGTAGATCTCTCAGGATTCTGCTTTATCTTATTTGCCAAAGCAATCTCACGTCCTCTTTTTGCCCTCCTGATTTCTCTTGTGTACTCCTATAGCTCTTTTACTTTTCAAGGGGTTGGCTTGATTCCAGCTGCCTCTACCTGATATACACCATCTCCTTTTCCTGACCAATGCTTCAGTCTGCCTCATTATCCAACATTCCCTAATCTTGTCAGCCATGCCCTTCACTCTAACAAGACCATGCTGTCCCTGAACTGTCCCCATCTCATTTTTAAAAGTCTTCCATTTTCTGGACAGCCAGTTACCTGCAAACAGCCACTCCCAAACAAACTTTGCAAGCTCTTGTTTAGTATCTTCAGAATTTGCCTTGCTCCAATTTAAAGCTTCAATTTGTGGAGCAGTCCTATCTCTTTTTATAACTATGGAAAAACTAATGGAATTACAGCCACTTGTTCCAAACTGTACCCCCACTGACATTTCAGTTACTGTTCCTACTTTATTTCCAGCAGGTGGTAGTTTGTTACCACTTTCTAGATGGAGCACTTGCACACTGTTCAAGAAAACTTTACTGGATACATAAAACTAATTTTGCTCTATGGAAGTATCAGCTAATACGGGTGAAGTTGAAATCACCTACTACAACGTCCTTATTCTTACAGCTATCTGCGTTCTTTGTACATATTTTACCCTCTAATTCCACTTACTGTCAAAGTGATCATCTCATTTCTAATTTCTATCCAAACAGCCTCAGAGGATGATTCCAAGAATATCCTGTCTAAGTGCCACTGTGATGTTCTCCCTAAGCAAAATGCAACACCTCTTCCTCACTTATCTCCACCTCTATCACATCTGTAAGCATCTATACCCTCAAACACAGAACCGTCAATCCTAACACTCACTCAACCATGTCTCTGTTAATGCTACAATGCCCCAGTCCCATGCCTTGGATAGCATAACTTGAGGTCTTCTACTTTATCTTTTTAAAAAAAATCAAAAGTAACATTAGCAAATTTGCAGATGACACAAAGCTGGTTAGTAGTGTGAAATATGAGGAGGATGTTATGAGAATGCAGGGTGACTTGGACAGGTTGGGTGAGTGGGCAGATGCATGGCAGATGCAGTTTAATGTGGATAAATATGAGGTTATCCACTTTGGTGGCAAGAACAGGAAGGCAGATTACTTTCTGAATGGTGTCAAGTTAGGAAAAGGGGAAGTACAACGAGATCTAGGTGTCCTTGTTCATCAGTCACTGAAAGTAAGCATGCAGGTACAGCAGGCAGTGAAGAAAGCTAATGGCATGTTGGCCTTCATAACGAGGGGAGTTGAGTATAGGAGCAAAGAGGTCCTTCTGCAGTTTTACAGGGCCCTGGTGAGACCACACCTGGAGTATTGTGTGCAGTTTTGGTCTCCAAATTTGAGGAAGGACATTCTTGTTATTGAGGGAGTTCATGAGGTTAATTCCCGGGATGGTGGGACTGTCATATGTTGAAAGATTGGAGCAACTGGGCTTGTATACATTGGAATTTAGAAGGATGAGAGGGGATCTGATTGAAACATATAAGATTATTAAGGGATTGGACACGCTAGAGGCAAGAAACATGTTCCCGATGTTGGGGGAGTCCAGAACCAGAGGCCACATTTTAAGAATAAGGGGTAGGCCATTTAAAATGGAGATGAGGAAAAACTTTTTCACCCAGAGAGTTGTGAATCTGTGGAATGCTCTGCCTCAGAAGGCAGTGGAGACCAATTCTCTGGATGCTTTCAAGAAAGAGTTTGATAGAGCTCATAAAGATAGCGGAGTCAAGGGATATGGGGAGAAGGCAGGAACAGGGTACTGATTGTGGATGATCAGCCATGATCACAGTGAATGGCAGAGCTGGCTCGAAGGGCTGTATAGCCTACTCCTGCACCTATTGTCTATCTGTAGGTTTCTTTATTTTAAATAAATACAGTTTAGTCGATCAAACCTTCCTCACTTCCTGTCTTGGTCCAGCCGTCCTGTCTACTGAACATGTTCACTTCAGCTTTCATATTTGCCTCAACTTGCCCATCTGCCACACTGCTTTGGTTTCCACCACCTCTGCCAAACTAATTTCAACCCTCCTGATTGGAATTAGCAACTCTTCCTGTAGGTACAATGCTCAGGTGCAACCAGTCCCTCTTGAACAAGTCACCTCTGCCCAAGTAATCCCAATGGTCCAAAAACCTGAACCCCTCCCTCCTGCACCAGCTCCTCAGCCACTCATTTATCAGAATCAGTCAGGTTTAATATCACTGGCATAGTTGTGAAATTTGTTGTTATGCGGCGGCAGTACATAATAATAAAAACTGTAAATTGCAGTGAGAAAGATAGATATATCGTATATTAAAAAAGCTAAATTGAATAAGTAGTGCAAAAAGAGAGAAAGAAGTAGTGAGGTAGTGTCCGTGGGTTCAATGTCCATTCAGTAATCTGATGGCAGAGAAGAAGAAGCTATTCGTGAGTCATTGAGTGTTTGCCTTCAGGCTCCTGTACCTCCTCCCTGATGACAGCAATGAGAAGAGGGCATGTCCTGTGTGATGGGGGTCCTTATTTTCCTGTACCTTCTTATTTCTACCTTCACTAACACATGGCACCAGAAGCAAGCTAGAGATTACGGCCCTTGATGTCCTGCTCGATTAACCTTCTGCCTAATCCCTTATGTTCGCTTAGCATGACTAACCTTTTCTACCAATGCCATCATTGGTACCAAGGTGTGCAATGACCTCTGCCCTCTTCCCCACCCCCCACCCCCCGAAAACGTTCTGCAAACGCTCAGAGAAATCTTTGACCCTGGTCCCTGGCACCTGGGAGGCAACATACCATCCTGCAGTGGTGCTTGCAGCCACAGAATCTCCCATTTGTCCCACTATTGTTGATTCTCCTATCACTAAATCTTCTTTGTCTCCATCCTCTCCTGCTGTGCAACAGAGCCAATTTTGCCACAGACCTAACTGCTGCCGCTGCTGTCCTCTAAAAGGCCATCCCAGTTTTAAAATTTAAACCTATAATTTCATCAATGAGTTAAACTAATATTTCTCTACACTTCAGAATGATAGTACTTCAAGGTACATCATTGATTGTGGGATGCAAAAAGTTCTATATAAAGGTAATGCTTTGATTGTATTGTCCAAGCCACTCTTTTATTCTTAAAAGCTGCCATTATTTTACTGTGCTGGCTTTGTCGTTTGCATTGGCGCAATGCTGAAAAATAAATAACACTATTTACCGTCTCAAATTAATTAATAATTTATATCACATTTTCCACCATTTCCCTAAGTTGATTAGTGTGTATTCAAACTTTCAACCAGATGACGATTGCCCAAATGTCTAGACTTAGAAAAGTTGCTAATACTTTATTATCTAAGCCATTGTGAACTAGGCTTGAACTCAGAAGTGGAAGTGCCAGTTATTTCAGATGGTTGAGATTCACTGCTTATTTACAATAACAATTATAAGCTTATCACCATACCTTGTCTTCATAGAATCGCTTTCGTAATTTCTTGTCTTTTGGAGGCACAGTGTGCCTCAGTTGCTTGTACCATTTGCGAACAATATATCCACGCCAGTGACTCTGAATTCTAAGTTAAAAAGTGTGAATTGTTAAACCAACATTAAAATTGATCCTCCAATACTAAGAGATTGTCAAATAAATGCTTAATGTACCATTGGAATACAATTCTTAATTCTGGAAACAGGGAGATCATTGTGTGGGTTGCTTGCATCAATCAATTTATGTCTTTCAGTAATACTTAGGCTAACTTTATTTGACACGATTATTTACTCCTTTAGTAATATTTAGAAAGATCAGAGATTTAGTTAAAAAACTAGCTATTGGAAAATTGAAAAGATATAGAAAAGCCAGTTACTTTACTGTTCACAAACAAGAGAAAATCTGCAGATGCTGGAAATCTAAGCAACACAAATAAAATGCTGGTGAAACTGAGCGGGGCAGACAGCATCTATGGAAAAGAGTAAACAGTCAATGTTTTGGGCAGAACTGGAGTGAAAAGATGAGAAATCACAATAAGAAGGTGGGAGAGGGGAGGAAGAAATACAAGGTAGTAGGTGATAGGTGGAAGTGGGAGGAGGGAGGGCAGATGTAAAGAGCTGGGAAGTCGTTTGATGAAAGAGATAAAGGGCTTGAGAAGGGGAACCTGATAGGAGAGGATACGTAGCCATGGAAGAAAGAGAGGGGGAGGAGCACCAGTGAAAGGTGATGGGCAGGTAAGGAGATAAGGTGAGGGGGGGAATGGGGAATGGTGAAGGGGAAATTACTGGGAGCATAGGTTACAGTAAATGACCCCAACAGACTCACAGGTGAAGTGTTGCCTCACCTGGAGGGACTGTTTTGGGGCCCTGAGTAGTAGTGAGCGAGGAGGTGTAGAGGCAGGTGTAGCACTTGTTCTCGGATCTTGTCAACTTCATCAACTTTGCCTCCAACTTCCACCCTGCCCTCAAATTTCTTGGTCCATTTCTGACACGTTTCTCCTCTTTCTCAATCTGTCTCTTTTGCTTGAAAACAAATTATCTACTCATGTCTTTCATATACCCATTGACTCTCACATCTAGATGGACAATACCTCTTCCAACCCTGTACTTGTAAAAATGCCATCCCCTTCTATCAATTCCTCAGTCTCTGCCGCATCTGAGGGGTGATGTCAGGATACACAGCACCCACATAGCTATTCGCTGATAATGCAATAATGGAAACTGAATCCAAGGACATCAATGGAAAACCAATCAACACACACAAAACGCTGGTGGAACACAGCAGGCCAGGCAGCATCTATAAGGAGAAGTGCTGTCGACGTTTCGGGTCGAGACCCTTCGTCAGGACTCCTCGTGTTCACATCTATGGAAAAGTAAGTTTGAAATTTTTGTAAAAAAAATGAAAAAGTATTGAGGGTGATGAGGGGTCTCATCCTGAAATTCTGACTCTTTATTCCTTTCCATTGATGCTGTCTGACCTGCTGAGATCCTCCAGCATTTTGTGTGTGTTGTTGTACTATTTCTCAAAGTATGTACAATTCTGGTCCCCACACTACATGAAGGATGTGGAAGCAATAAAGCAAGTACAAATGAGATTCATCGGAATACTGTCTGGAATTGAGGGCTGTAGTTTCAGGAAAGATTGGACACACTGTGTCTATTTCACCTAGAATGTAGGAAACTGAGGGTTGATCTTATAGAGGATCAGAAAATCAGACGAGGCAATGGAGGCAGATCGAAAAGACATTTAGACAGGTACTTAGGAAATGTCTAATGCAAGGAAATAAGATTAGCATAGATAAGTATCATGGTTAGCATAGATAAGGTGGGGTTAAAGGACCTATTTCAGTGCTGTATGATTCTAAGTCTTGTTTTAATTTTGAATAGACACATGACTAGCAAGAACAGCCAATGTGTAGAAAACCTTTGATGCACAAACAAATCCAATAATAAAATCACCAAAATTTCCTTACATACTGGAAGGAAACTTCTTTACTTCAGTCTCCCTCAAATTGAGGAGGATGGTCTCTTAGCATAAAAAATACTCACTTTTCTCCATGGAACAAGACTTTCATTTTGCCTCCACCCTATTAACAGTTTTGAAACACAACAAAGTATCTACAAATGAGATGCTTCAATTAAATAAGGTACCTTGTAGCACATTTTGTTCTGTATAGGCGAGCTCCATCATGAATTACCCTGGTCTGGTATTGTTCCTTCCTACACATGGGGCAACTCTTTCTCCCAGAGAACTTCTCAAAGGCTTGCAGACAAATCTTAAGGTATAAATTAAATATAATAAGTAAATTGTGAAATTCAGGAATTCCTTACATTACTATTTTTGATCCTCAAAAGCCATTTTTGAATAAAAAGTAGGTTTTAAAAAAACACAAATCAGAGGCTAGGTATTCTGTGGTAAGTGCCTTACCAAGTGACACCTCAAGGCCTTTCCACCAACCTCACTGCAATTACCTTGCTCAGACTACAGTTGCAGTATCTTATCTTATCTTCAACCTCTACTATCAAGAAAGACGGGCAATAAGCCTGCAGGTTCTCCTCCAATTCACAGATTACTGTGATTTGGAAATATACCTCCAGTCCTTCATCATTGCTGTATCTAAATGCTGTAAATCAGGACCTAGCAGTATTGTGATGGTGATTCAGGAAGATGGATCCCCAGCACCTTCTCCACGGCAAGTAGGAAAGAAAAATAATTCTGGCCTTGCCAGTAACACCCAGGTACTGGATAAAGATAAAAATTAAAAGGAAAAATTTCTGCATTTTTACCATCCCATCCCTGATATCACTGACCATGTGCTCATGACAAACGTAAATGGTCACTACATAATCCACATTTATGAAGCAATGTTCTTAATGAAAAATGCATGATTGACATACAAAACATATTCGCAATACAAAGTGTAACCAAGAAAAATAAACTAATGTAATAGGAGCCAGGATAGTCTTAATAACGGTTCTGTGCTGTATCGATTTTATAAAGCAATTTTTGGGCTTGTTTTGCTGATTGTTATTTGTTACAACTAAAAACAATATCAAATCTCTCTGTTCATGCAAACCCTAAATCTGGGTTTCATTATTTCCCCAAGCACCACAAATTATCAAATTGTTATTTATTTATAGATATTCTCATTATTTCCCTGCAAACCTTTGTACTTACCCGATGAAAAACATGTGAGCAAGACAGCAAAACCTGTTGCACAGAAAAAAAATACTTGTACATTAATTTGTAATCTTATGTATGAGTATAAAAAGTACTGAATAATGTTTCCCCTTAATGTTACCCTCTTTAATGCTAAAGAAATTATCAGGATTCCTAATGGCAGACAATGACAGAAATGATCAGGATTCTTAATGATAAGACTGGCAATCATCAATACAATTATTTTTTTAAAACTCGTGTTCTTGAGAAAAAGGCCATGTTGGTTGCCTCTCCTAGTTACTCAATGATGCTAATGGATTGTTGAATGCTACTAGCAGAGTTTGATACAACTATGATGAGTTTCTTCACAGGAAAGATTAGAATCACACCTGGCCAAGTGAGGTTAAGGAAGTAGGTTTCTTTTTCTGAGGGGCATCTGTGAACAGCTGAGTTATTTTTAACGATGTGACTTCTTCATTGGCATTTTCTTAATGGGAGCAGTTCTTAGTTTTATTACCATTTTGTAAATAATTAAATTTTTAAAGTTGTGCTTTCTGGAGCTTGCTTTGCTCATTTAATTATTTTCAGGCTTTGATGTAGCAGTTCAGAGCCACAGTCCAAATATGTCAAGGAATAATGACCTGATTTCATGTATGACTGTAGTATCCTTGACAACTCAGCCTAAAAGTGATTCAATACTAAGCAAAGTGACAAAATGGCATGACAAAGGAATTGATGGGAGCAGACTTATTCTTCCCGGCTCCATGGATAGATAAAATGTTAACTATAACATGGTTCCTGAAGGAATTTTTCAACAATCATTAGGCTCAAATTAACAAATTTAACAACACCTGTTTTAACTGACCATCAAAAGAGGGAGGCATCGTGTATTTAGTACTATTTATATAAAAAGCAAAACTACTTGGATTAATTTCAGCATTTCCTACACCACTAGATGGCATGCCAAATAGTTGTGGGATGTTCCCTCTTAGTGAGGAAATACACCAACATTTTTTAGGTAGATTTATTTAAATTCAAGCACTTAGAGAGACTACTGAAGTCCTGGTGGTCTTAATCCCCATAAGAGAAGGACATATACTGGCAATAGGTTTGTAAGGAGATAGAAAATAATCCCAAATTAACTCAATTTTTAAAATGAAATCAAAGTAAACCACCTGAAGTATTTTGTGATCATAACAGAATAGAATACACATTTACATTTTGGAAGGGAAACAATATTTGTGATTTCAATACATTGTATGGAATTCAGTGTTTTTATAGCTACAGGTTGAGTACTTATCTGAAATTACAAAATCCAAAAGCCTCCAAAATTGGAAGTTTTTTTGAGCACTGTTATGAAGTCACAAATGGAAATTTCCACAAGTTGCTGGGGAGGCTCCCAGGTGATGTGTAGATCTCTGCGCACCACGGGCAGTTCTGAGAAGTGACCTCATATACAGTACGTAATGAACAGAAGTTAATGAAAACTAGAAAAACAATCTACATAAAGCAAAAAAAACGAAGATCTTGATTGTGTATTGGAAGAGTGGATTCATCAGTATCAGAGTGAATATTTGCTGTTTTAATGGCATGCTAATCATGAAACAAGCAAAGATCTATCACGATGGACTGAAAATTGAAGGTAATTGTGAATATTCATCAGGCTGGTTGCAGAAATTTAAGAAAAGGCACAGTATTAAATTTTTAAAGATTTGTGGTGATAAAGTGTTGATCACGAAGCAGCAGAGAAAAACATTGATGAGTTTGCTAAGATCATTGCTGATGAAAATCAAACACACTGAATGGCTTCATCAGTACATATGTGTGATGAACAAGTGTAACACAATCATTGGTAGTACATAAATTCAGAGTCGGAAATTATGGCGATCCCAAGCTATCTCATTATATATTCCAAAAAATATATGAAAAAAATACAAAACACTTTGGCCCCAAGCATTTTAGATAAGGGATACTTAACCACAATTCCAAGTACATAGTGACTTAAATCGCAACATTGTCGCATAGTGTAGAGGTTTTCTGGTACAGTAAAAATGCTTTTCTCTTCAATCAGTTAAGGTGCTTACTTGTTGTTGTAATCCAAATTCTTCTCTGCATATAGCACAAGGCTGTGCTGAATCTCCCTGTTGTACAGATCTCTTCTTTACTAGATGCCACTCATTAGCTGTCAAGGGTGCATTAGGTGCCTCAACCAGACCCATTTTCTGAGCTGAAAGGATAAGATTGATAGTAGAAATATGTCTCAGAATTTGCTCTAAGTAAAACTCGAGTTCATCCAATTATCTTGCTATTTGACAATTATAAGTGGAAATAATAAAAGATGAAGATATTTAAATCGAATTTACAAATGCATTATCTAAGAATGCACAAATCCCAGTTACGGCATTACCAGCAGAAGTTTAATATTCATCTGTTTCAAATCAAGGACACTCAAACAAAAATATTTTAGTCCATGCACAAGGCCGGCAAACACTCAAAACATAGGACTTAGAAGCAGAACGTTGCATCTGCTCTACCAATCAGTAAGATTATGGCTGATCTATTTGAGACCCTCCACTGGTGGGGCTGCCCGTGGGTGCTGCACTCCAGCCATCCATGTGATACTTAAAGGTAGGGCAGTACAGTATGGACAGCAAGCTCACCCTCTCCATGATACAGTCTGGCACCAGTGGCATTGCAGGAGTTGCCATTCAGCATTGAATTCTATGTAGATCTGCATTAGGGACTCCAGCTCTGGATTTTTTTCTCGGGGGTTTACTCACAAAGCCTTCCCCATTAGTGGGTATAGCCGCAAGGCAGCTGAAGTTTGAGATCAGAGTTTTCCTTCTCCTGGTAAGCTTCAAACCACAGCTGACATGCCCTATCTGCCTGAAGATACTAGTTTTAAGGTGACAATAACCCACCTTTGCTCCTCCTGTCAGTAGAATTTCTTCCACTGGGCTTAGTAGCTAAGCTGCATGTGGCGGGCAGGAGCTGAATCTGGTTGTCAGAAGCTATTTGAGGCACATGCCATTTGAAGCATTTAATAGGTAGCAAGAGCTTATCCCCACTATCAGCCCCTGTCTATAACAACCTAAGGAACTGACTGATCTATTACTTCTGCATCATTTGAACATCAATGGATCTGGGGTTGAGCGGGTAAACAGCTTTAAGTTCTTCGCTATCCACATCACCGAGGACCTCATGTGGTCTGTACACACCAGCTGTGTGGTGAAAAAGGCACAACAGCATCTCTTTCACCTTAGACGGTTGAAGAAGTTTGGTATGGACCCCCAAATCCTAAGAACTTTCTACAGGGACACAATTGAGAGCATCCAGACTGGCTGCATCACTGCCTGGTGTATGGGAACTATACCTCCCTTAATCACAGGACTCTGCAGAGAGTGGTGCGGACAGCCCAGCACATCTGTAGTTGTGAACTTCCCATGATTTAGGACATTTACAAAGACAGGTGTGAAGAAAAGGCTTGAAGGATCATTGGGGACCTGAGTCACCCCAACCACAGTCTATTCCAGCTGCTACCATCCAGGAAACAGAACTGCAGCATAAAAGCCAGGACCAAGAGACTCTGGGACAGCTTCTTCCACCAGGCCACCTGACTGACTAACTCACGCAGATTTGAGTGTATTTCTATGTTACATTGACAGTCCTGTTCATCATAAATTATAAATTACTATTATTGCACATTTAGATGGAGCTGTAACATAAAGCCTTTTACTCCTCATGTATGTGAAGGATGTAAGAAATAAAATCAATTCAATTTCTGCAGCAACCTCATTTCACTTGATAGCTAAAAATCTGTCATCTGGTATCATGTATGTACTCAGAAACTGAGCTTCTATAGCTTTCTCGCACAGAGAAATCCTAAGATTCGCAAATATTTGAGTGAATGAGTATCTTCTCATTTGCCCTGAATGGCCAACAATTACTTTGGGACCGTGATCCTTGGTTTTAGAAACCAAGCCAGACATATCATTGTCACAATATTCATCTATGAAGCCCTACAGAATTTTGTATCTCAAGTGAATTTTATATTCTCACAATGTTCTGAATTCAGAAGGATATTGGTCCTGTCATTTAATCTCCCAGTTTAAGACATGCCTATCATCTCAGGAATCAATTTGGTGAACCTTTGTTGCACTTCCTCAACTGCAGGTATACCTCAGGCAGGGAAAATAGAATGGTCCTCAGTATTCCATTTGTAGCATCAAGTGGGCTATATATAATTGTAACAAGATGTCTCTCGTACTCATTAAATTTCAGTGTGTACACTGACATCATTCTGAATATCAATCATCTTTTGATTTTGCACTATTTCACACCATTTACCTTATTTTTCAGTGCTTTCATCTTTAAAATTGGATGACTGCTTTGCTTTACATTATATTCTTTCTCATCTATTCATCTATTCTTCACTCCTGTGAAGCCTCTCTGCACCATCTTCATACGGCTACTGGTAGAGCCATCCAATGTAGAATCATTTCAGAGTTATACCGCATGAAAACAAGCCTTTCAGCTATTCATTCACCACCAACAATCAAGCATTCATCTACACTAGTTCCACATTTTCCCCAATTTACTGCACATTCCTACTGCTTATCTCTGCAGTGACCACTTTTCAGTTAGTTAACTATTGTATAGTTTGGGATGAAACCTGAGCAACGGGACAATGCACAAGGGGACTGTGCAAACACTACATAGACAGCTCCGGAGGTCATGACTGAATCCAGGTAACCAGAGCTAGGGGCGAGCAGCTCTTCCAGGTGCGTCACTGTGCAGTGCTGCCAACAAGCTGTGTAAGTCATTGAGAGATGGAGGTAGAGATACTTCCTGACATTATCAGAACTTAGTTTTCTGCTAAGTTGCTTATCAAAGCACACAGAATTTTATATCTTCACTGCATCAAATATCATAAAAAGTTTCTAGAAAATATCATTATTAAAAGTCCTGAAGAAGGGTCTCGGCCCGAAACGTTGACAGTGCTTCTCCCTATAGATGCTGCCTGGCCTGCTGTGTTCCACCAGCATTTTGTGTGTGCTGCGATCATTATTAAACGTTGTTTTTGACTCTGAAGCAGCTGAATCAATGAGTCCGCTTCAAAATGGCAAACCTTAAAATGGGTGAAAATAATTTCTGTAATGTTAATAAATTATCTCATGTTGCATTAAGTAGGAATAATGGCTTCAACAACTTCCTATCTATGGACTTCATATTTCCATCTCATCCACAAGGTTCGTTGCACATTGTACCCTACAAAGTTAATAAAACTGAAATACGAAATGTTAAATATATTTACCTAAAGTAAGGCCTGGAGGTTTTGGATCCAAAACATACTCTCTTTCCTCATCTTCCTTTATTTCCTTTTTTTCATTTCTTTTTATCCCTGTATCCACGACAGGCTTCACAGTGTTTCGGTTTACAAGCCTGTAACAATTCATTTTATTCCGTTCTTTTGTCTTAAAAGTATCAGACAATGAATGATTTTGGAGCTGCAGATTCCTAATAATGTGATCTTGCAAAGCTACAGCAGTGAGCACTGTGGTGTCTGGTTTTGTGGAAATACGCTAAAGGGTACAATGGAAATGAGAATGCAAGAACAACTAATTATTTTTTATTTGAGAAGCCCTCTTAACTGAGTAACTTATGTCCAACAAATTGTTATCCACTTATTTTGGGGTATACATTTAATGTTTCATGACTTGCTCTCCTTCCATCCCCTTACAAATTTTATGGTCTATTTTAAGAGAGCTCATTAAAAAAAACGATTGCGTCTCTCCCTGCTAAATTCCAGAAAGCCTAACTACATTGGTGGATACATTGGAGCTGATTGAGAAATGAAAGTGTTTATGTGCTAAATTACATCCCATAAACACTCTCCTTCCTCAATCAGTTTCCGATTTAGGGGTCCTATGTACAGTCAGCCTTTATATTCAACTGGAGCTACCACAATCAGCCCAAAGGCGTAAAGCACAAAAGACGTAATGCTATTTTAACAAACAAATATACAAATTATACATATCCTTCCCTCTTTAATGAGATCTGAGAAGAACAGTTTCTGGTCTGTAAGACTTGGCTATAACTTATACCTTCGAAGAGGTCTTCTGCAGTTAAAACCAGGAAAAGGTACAGGCTAATATTCATTACAAATCTTCTCAGTCTCCAGCCACTTGTAAGGGACTCACATATCAGATACTAGTATTACTCTAGCATTATATTATCCCTGTGATTTAGGGAGTTTAAAATTGATAATAAACATATTAAATTTAAATTGGCCTTTTTCTTCTCCATTGAATTTCAAAATATTACCATAACAAAATGTAATGAATAGAGATCACTGCTAATGAGCATCTTTGGGAATGCAGAATTCATTGAATAAGAAGTAAATTAAGCTTTCAAAAGCAGTTTTTCATTGAACAAATCCTAGCATATGCAACAGAGGTCAAATATCTTTGTTTAAAATGTGGTTCAAAACATAATAAGCCATAATTTGGAGAACAGAAGCACTTTTAAATCATGATTAAAATCTAGACAGTAATCTGTTCTTTACAGAAATATTAATAATCAGAAATAAAGATATATAATTTTGGAATTAGTTATTCAATATTTGCCAAGAAGGGAACTTGTCATCGACAAGAAAATAATCATAACAAGCTTCTTTAAATAAACATGCAAACAAGCTGCAGTTGACGTTTCTGTTAAAGCCATACCACAATGTTGTCCTAAACAGTAATAAAACAGTTTCCAAATTTTGCTATAGCCCATGTTATATATTCATTCAATCATTTTTGGGGCATTGTTTGCAGGGTCAGTTTTTACTGCCCTTGAGAGGTGGTGATGAGCCAATCCTTCTTGTGAAGGTTCTTCCACACTGATTTCCAAGATTTAGAGTCGGGGAGGAATGAAATTTAATTTCAAATCAGGATGTTTTGTAACTTAGAGGGGTACCTGCAAGTGAGCAATGAACTTGTGCACCTGCCTCCCTTCTTAGCCTTCCTACTGGTAGAAGTTATGCGCTTGGAAGTTGCTGTTTGAGTAGCCATGGAAAGTAACTGCAGTTTATGTTGCAATTGTGGATTCTAGGCGCTCAAATGAAGGCATGGAATACAAATAACAAAGAAAAATATTGGGCAAAAGCAGTGATCCCATACAGCTGACCTTGCCAAATAATGCAAAAGGGATACAATTAAATATTTTGCACTTTCATTGTAGCTGAACACATTGTGTTCTGCAACCATGGTGAACAATTAGAAAGCTGCAGACTCAAGAGGCTTATATGCAATGACATTACTTGAGAGAGGCTTTTGGCAGTCTAACAAAGCAGCAGGAAAGGAGTTAGAAATATTGGTGCTAATGCCTCCTAACTTAACTAGAGGTTGTGGATACAACAACTCTTGTTTTGGTTAAGTGCTAACTTTTCAATCTTCAGAATATTCGAATGCTTAGTCCACCTCGGCAGGTCAAAAAAAATACAATAACGTTATTTAACCTGTTTAATTTTAGACAAAGTAAAACGTGACTGAGTGAATCCTCTGTGTAAGAAGAAAATATTTTTTTATTTGTAGAATATATCATAAAGAATAGGAAAGTGGTTAACAGAGTCTCTTTATAAAGCCAAATACTCAAGAGTTCGAACATGTACCTTATCCTTCCCCTGTGTTTTGCTACTTGGGCCTGGCATCAAAGATGTGCTCAGTGATTTGGATATTGTTGCACTTAAATCCATATTTAAAGCAAAGCTTTGACCTCAACAGGAAATTTCATTTATCCAGAAGTTTATCTAAAATAAAACAAACATTATTAATATATTATTTACATTATAAATGTACTAAATTATTCCCATTTATACAATGCACTTTTGATTCATACATTAATATACAATCACAGAAAGGCAGAGAAAAGCCCTGTTGCCAAAATAAAGATGTTTATTTAATACAGTTTACACAAAGATTCCATAAAGATGCAATTTGTCTAATACAACTTTTATTCAGTATTCTCCTTCCTGTTCCTAGTATGACTTTTATTTTTCTGTCCCCATTGGCCCCCTATATTTCAAAGGGGAAATGTTCTCCTTGCTCCAGAATCTCTAGAGATTGCTACAGAGCCACTGTGAAAGGGTCCACCAATGACTGTCATCATGGAACTTTTCTCTGATCATAAAAAAAGAAAACCTACAGCACAATACAGGCCCTTCAGCTCACAATGCTGACCCAAACATGTACTTACTTTTAGAAATTACCTAGGATTACCCATAGCCCTCTATTTTTCCAAGCTCCATGTAACTATTCAGGAGTCTCTTAAAAGACCCTATCGTTCTGATGACTCCACCATTGCAGGCAGTCTATTCCACACACTCACCACTCTCTGTGTAAAAAACTTACCCCTGACCTCTCCTGTGTACCTACTTCCACGTGCCTTAAAACTGTGTCCTCTTGTGTTAGCCATTTCAGGCTTGGGTAAAAGCCTCTGACTATCCACGCGATAAATGCCTCTCATAATTTTATATACCTCTACCAGGTCACCTCTCATCCTCCGCTGCTCCAAAGAGAAAAGGCTGAGTTCACTCAACCTATTCTCATAAGGCATACTCCCCAATGCAGGCAACATCCTTTGTGGGCCGAAAGGCCTGTATTGTGCTGTAGGTTTTCTATGTTTCTATGTAAATCTCCTTTGCACCCTTTCTATAGTTTCCACATCCTTCCTGTAGTGAGGTGACTAGAACTGAGCACAGTACTCCAAGTGGGGTCTGACCAGGGTCCTATATAGCTGTAACATTACCTCTCGGCACTTAACTCAAACCCACGGTTGATGAAGACCAATACACTGTACCACTTCTTAACCACAGAGTCAACCTGCACAGCAGCTTTGAGTGTCCTATGGACTTGGACCCCAAGATCCCTCTGATCCTCCGCACTGCCAAGAGTCTTCCCATTAATACTATTTCAAATTAATACTAATCAAATTTGACCTACCAAAATGAACCACCTCACACTTATCTGGGTTGAATTCCTTCTGCCACTTCTCAGCCCAGTTTTATCCTATCAATGTCCCACTGTAAAATCTGACAGCCCTCCACACTATCCACAATACCCCCAACCTTTGTGTCATCAGCAAATTTACTAACCCATCCCTCCACTTCCTTATCCAGGTCATTTATAAAAATCACAATGAGAAGTGGTCCCAGAACAGATTCCTAAGGCACACCACTGGCCACCAACCTCCATGCAGGATATGACCTGTCTACAACCACTCTTTGCCTTCTGTGGGCAAGCCAGTCCTGGATCCAGAAAGCAAGGTCCCCATGGATACCATGCCTCCTTACTTTCTTAATAAGCCTTGCATGGGTACCTTATCAAATGCCTTGCTGAAATCCATATACCCTACATCTACTGCTCTACTTTCATCAATATGTTTAGTCATAGCCTCAAAAAATTCAATCAGGCTCGTAAGGCACAACCTACCTTTGACAAAGCCATGCTAACTATTCCTAATCATATTATGTCTCTTCAAATATTCAAAAATCCTGCCTCTCAAGATCTTTTACATCAACTTACCAACCACTGAAGTAAGACTCACTGGTCTATAATTCCTGTGCTATCTCTATTCCCTTTCTTGAATAAGGGAATGACATCTGCAACCCTCCAATCCTCCAGAACCTCTCCCATCCTCATTGATGACATTGATGATGCAAAGATCATTGCTAGAGGCTCAGCATTCTCCTCCCTCACCTTCCAGAGTAGTCTGGGGTACATCTTGTGGTCCTTGATGCTTTCCAAAAGCTCCAGCACATCGTCTTTCTTATATGTCTATATGCTCAAGTTTTTCTATCCACTGTAAGTCATCTCTACAATTGGCAAGATCCTTTTCCGTAGTGAATACTGAAGCAAAGCTTTCATTAAGTACCTCAGCTATCTCCTCCAGTTGTCCATTGTCACACTTGATTGGCTCTGTTCTCTCATGTCTTATCCTCTTGCTCTTCACATACTTGTAGAATGCCTTGAGGTTTTCTTTAATCCTGCTCACCAAGGCCTTCTCATGGCCCCTTCTGGCTCTTCTAATTTCATTCTTAAGCTCCTTCCTGCTAGCCTTATAATCTTCTAGATCTCTATCATTACCTCATTGTTTTGAACCTTTTGTAAGCTTTTCTTTTCTTCTTGACTAGATTTTCAACAGCCTTTGTACACCACGGTTCCTGTACCCTACCATTCTTCCCATCTCATTGGAACATACCTATGCAGAATGTCACTCAAATATCCCCTGAATATTTGCCACATTTCTTCTGTACATTTCCCTGAGAACATCTGTTCCTAATTTATGCTTCCAAGTTCCTGCCTGATAGCTTCATATTTCCCCTTACTCCAATTAAACACTTTCCTAACTTTTCTGTTCCTATCCTTCTCCAATGCTATGGTAAAGGAGACAGAATTGTGATCACTATCTCCAAATGCTCTCCCACTGAGAGATCTGACACCTGACCAGGTTCATTTCCCAGTACCAGATCAAGTACAGCCTCTCTTCTTGACGGTTTATCTACATATTGGGTCAGGAAACCTTCTTGAACACATCTAACAAACTCCACCTCATCTAAACCCCTTGCACTAAGGAGATGCCAATCAATATTTGGGAAATTAAAATCTCCCATCACAACAACCCTAATATTATTACACCTTTCCAGACTCTGTCTCCCGACCTGCACCTTGATGTCCCTGTTACTATTGGATGGTCTATAAAAAACACCCAGTAGAGTTATTGACCCCTTCCTGTTTCTAACTTCCACCCAGAGACTCTCCATGACTTTCTCCTTTTCTGCAGCCGTGACACTATCTCTGATCAGCAGTGCCATGCCCCCACCTCTTTTGCCTCCCTCCCTGTCATTTCTGAAACATCTAAAGCCTGGCACTCTAAGTAACCATTCCTGTCCCTGAGCCATCCAAGTCTCTGTAAGGGCCACCACATCATAGCTTCAAGTACTGAGCCATGCTCTAAGCTCATCCACTTTGTTCATGATGCTTTTTGAATTAAAATAGGCACATCTCAAACCATTAGTCTGTGTATCCCTTCTCTATCACCTGCCTACTGTATCCTCCCTCTCGCACTGTCTCCAAGCTTTCTTTATTTGTGAGCCAACCGCCCCTTCCTCTGACTCTTCAGTTTTGTTCCCACCCCCCAGCAATTCTAGTTTAAACTCTTCCCAACTACCTTAGCAAACCTCACTGCCAGGATATTGGTTCCCCTGGGATTCAAGTGCAACCTGTCCTTTTTTGTACAGGTTGCACCTGTCCCAAAAGAGGTCCCAAAGATGCAGAAATCTGAATCCCTGCCCCCCGCTCCAATCCCTCAGCCATGCATTCATCCTCCACCTCACTCTACTCTTATACTCACTGTCACGTGGCACAGGCAGTAATCCTGAGATTAATACCTTTGAGGTCCTGCTTCTCAACTTCCTTCCTAACCCCTGTAGTCTGTTTTCAGAACCTCCTCCCTTTTCCTACCTATGTCATTGGTACCAATATGTACCACAACCTCTGGCTGTTCACCTTCCCACTTTAGGATTTCGTGGACGTGATCAGAAACGTCCCCGACCCTGGTACCTGGGAGGCTAACTACTGTCTGCGTTTCTTTCCTGTGTCCACAGAATTGCCTGTCTGACACCCTAACTACAGAGTCCCCTATTACTGCTGCCTTCTTCCTTTCCCTACCCTTCTGAGCCACAGGGCCAGACTCTGTGCCAGAGACACGGCCACTGTTGCTTCCCCCAGGTAGGTTATCCCCCCTCCCTCCAGCAGTACTCAAACAGGAGTACTTATTGTTAAGGGGCACAGCCACAGGGGTACTCTCTAGTATCTGACTCTTGCCCTTCCCTCTCCTGACTGTTACCCACTTACCTGTTTCCCGAGGCCCTGGTGTGACTACTTGGCTATAACTTCTATCACCTCCTCACTTTCCCTAACTAGATGAAGGTAATCCAGTTGCAGTTCCAGTTCCCTAACATGGTCCCTAAGGAGCTGCAGCTCAACACACCTGGCACAGATGTGGCATCCGGGAGATTGTCCCGAACTTCCCACATCTGACATCCAGTACAGAACCCAGCCTCACAGACATCCTTCCTGTTTCTATTCCTCACAGGTAACTTACCTCGCCTCAACCTGTTATCGCCAAAGCGTTATACTACTCTGCCTCAGATCACTCCTTTGATAACCACTCCACTAGGCAGCGTCTCCCTTTTATGCTGGAACCTTCCCTGCTATTTAACTCACGATTGGTGCTCTGGTTATAGCTGCTGATAGGCCATGTACAATGGACAAACGCTCTTGAAGCTCCCTTTTTAAATAACTGCCGCTAACCTGTGAGAAATCCCTCTTGGTAAAGCTCTGTTGATGCCGCTGATAGGCCAGATATCTCTGTATTTGATGCTCTGTGTTTTCTTTGGAAAGTTGCAAACAATCTACTTCATCCAGTCCTTCTCAGCTTAACCTTGAATACTTCTTTGACCCCACCTAAGCATACCAGCAGATTTAAGACACTGTCTGAAGCAGACTTCCCACTGAGGACCACAGCTGAAGAGTAATCACCATGGCAGATTGCACAGGAAAGTAATTCTTGAAACCCTGCATGGACGATCCAAATGCTCTAATATTGTTCCTCATATGCTGTGTAAACAAGTGTTGACTACAAAACCATTTTAGAGGCATTTCTAAAAATGTCCTTTATCAGATTATAGTTAATTTTCCTTCATGCCCTACCCCCGACCACTCTTATGACTCTGTGAAGCATCCTGTAAAGCTTTTCAAATCTCAGTTTATAAATACTGTAGATAAAGAGTAACTGTTACTGTTGAAATATACCTTATCAACTTCAAGTTTCCAATGATTATTGGGGGGGGGGGGGGTGGCGGATCAACTTTTGAATGAAAAGTTAAACAGAGTCCATGTCAGTAGAGTGGAAATCAGAGATCCCTGATATTATTTCAATTTCAATGTAGGTAGTCACTATTGAAAATAGAAGGCTGTTGGGTAACTTGGTGAAAGACTTTATGGAAGGAATGGTTCTGATTGAGAGATACAATGAACACATTTCTACTTCTGGGGTGAACTAGAAGTCCAACAATTTGTTGCAAGAGCTCAGTGGGTTGAGTTCATTCAGTGGGAGGGAGGGAAATACCAGTGATTCATCTTGAAATTCTGCTTTAAAAGTGAGAGCGGAGACGTCAGATGGCTCGTATAGAGAGGGAGAGAGGTGAGACCGATATCTGAGGTGATTGGTGGACAGGCAGGTTGTAACAAGTAGGAGGTGGGATACAGTGACAGGTGAGTAAGAAGGGAGACAGACAACAAAACAAAATGGAGAGGCAGATGGAGTGATGTGGGGAGGGGAAGTGTGTAGGTTGGAGACAGCTGCTTGAGGGAGATAAAACAAAACACGAAGGGCTACCAGTGCTTTAGTCTGAAGGTGATAATGGGAAACATTAAGGGAGAGGTGAATGGCAGATGTATCCCAAACCAGAACCAAATGGGGAAGGGGTATGGGGGGGGGGAGACAGTGGGTGAACTAATGTGTAGTGGATAGTTGGATTTGGGGGGCGGGTGTTGGGGGACAGGAAGCAGGGATGGTTAAGGGAAAGGGAACAAAAATAGGAGGACCAGAAGAAAGAGAGGTGGGGGAAAGGGATTAAAAAAGAGATGCATTCACCAAAGGGAGGATTACCTAAAAACTCAATGTTCATGTCATGGATTGTAAAATATTCAAGCAGACTCTGAGGAATTCTTCAACACACACAAAACACTGGTGGAACGCAGCAGGCCAGGCTGCTGCTGCCTGGCATAGTGTGTTCCACCTGCATTTTGTGTATGTTGCTTGAATTTCCGGCATCCGCAGATTTCCTCGTGTATGAGGTATTGTTCCTCCAGTATGCATTGAGTATCATGCTAGAATTGAGAAGAATGAGAGTGGGAAGAGGAATTGAAATGACTTGCAACAGGGAGCTCAGGATAGCCGCTGTGGACCAAGCATAGGTGCTCTGTGAAATAGGTGCCCAGTCTGTGCTTGGTTTTACTGATGTACAGAAGGCCACATCAGGGTCTCGAAACACAGATGACTTTGATCTCTGGAGGGGTTGATGGGGAGGGATAAGTAGACCAGGGAATCACGGTGGGAGTGGTCTCTGTGGGGTGGAAATGGGGCAGGTGGTGGAGGTGTCACTTCAGCTGATGGAAATTGTGAAGGATAATATGCTGGAAGTGGAGGCTTATATCAAGAAAGGCAAGGATGAAGGGATCTCTATGTCAGCTTTGTTCACACAGAGATGGGTGGAGAGTGGACGAATGAGAAACAGGTGTAAGATAAGGCTTCAACAGCCACAGTCATGCTTCCTGAAAAAAACACATTTCAGATATCCTTAAACGCAAGATCTCATCTTGAGAGCAGATGCGGCAGAGACAGAGAAACTGGAAGAAAGGGATAGAATCCTTGCAGAAGATGGGGGGAAGAGGAGTTATCTAAGTAGTTGTGGGAATGGTGGTGTAAGTCCAGAATCAGAATCAGGTTTATTATCACCGGCGTGTGACATGAAATTTGTTAACTTAGCAGCAGCAGTTCAATGCGATACATAATCTAGCAGAGAGAGAGAAAAAAATAAAATAAAACATAATAATAAATAAACAAGTAAATCAATTATGTATATTGAATAGATTATTAAAAATGTTCAAAAACAGAAATACTGTATATTAAAAAACATCCATGGTGGGATGTGCGGGTTGGTGTGTGTGTGTGGTCAGTAGCGGGGTATATGACGAAGTCCCACAGAACTGAGGATTTCTGACAGTGAGTGGTGGGAGGGGCCTGTCATACTCCATTGTCACACTTTTTAGGTGGCTCTGGAAGTCCAACCCCAATAGCACAGGCACACACAGTTGAGGCATGACCAGTAACGCAAAGTCCCGATATTCTGTGCCCTGCACCACCAGTGTCACTACACAACCCCCCCGGATGTCTGTGGAATGCGATCCAGAAGCCATGGTGACCCTCTGGCTTACCGGCTGTGTCACGAGTCCACAGCGTTGCACCGTGTCCAGGTGAATAAAACTCTCAGTGCTGCCCGTGTCAAATCGGCAGCTAGTCCTGTGCCCCTCCACCAGGATGTCCATCATTGACCTTGCAAGCTGGTGTGGAGCGCTTTGGTCGAGGGTCACAAAGGCCAGAGTTGAATCGCTGTCTTGGTGCCCGGTAAGCACCTGTGGGTCGGAGGTGGGGCGAGTTGGTGCCGACAAAGATGGCCACCCCCATGCCTCGCACGCGGCGGGCAGGCAAGATGGCGGCGACCAAGATGGCGACCCCCATGCTTCACACGCGGTGGGCAGGCAAGATGGCGGTGACCATGATGGCGACCCCCATGCCGTTTGGTCTCTGATCATGGAGTAGACCCTTGCACTGACTCTGGAGAGGAGAACCCTGCGCATCGTGGCAGGGTCGATCACATGAATCTCCTCCAGGTACGATTCGAAGCATGCTAGCCAGAGTTCGAAAGGATCGCCAGCTTCCTGGGATTGAGGGTTGAGATCCAATCTGTCGGGTCTCAAAATGCTCTCCATGTTTTAAAATTGCTGCTAATAAAATTGATGTACCATCAATAACTCTCGGAGACGGGAGGTGAACGATAGGCTTTTATTAGCAGCAAAACGGAGCACGGCATCTCGGAGACTGAGGGAGCAGCAGTGCCTCCAATCGCCTTTATACAGGGGTCTGTGGGAGGAGCCACAGGAGCAGTCAGCAGAGGGGCGTGTCCAGACAGGTATACATAGTTCACCACAAATGCCTAAGATGAAGCTGACTAGATTTACAACCTTTTGCAGCTTCCTTCAGTCCTGTGCAGTAGCCCCTCTGTACCAGACAGTGATGCAGCCTGTCAGAATGCTCTCCATGGTACAACTATAGAAGTTTTTGAGTGTATTTGTTGACATGCCAAATCTCTTCAAACTTCTAATAAAGTATAGCTGCTGTCTTGCCTTCTTTATGACTACATCAATGTGTTGGGACCAGGTTAGATCCTCAGAGATCTTGACACCCAGGAACTTGAAGCTGCTCACTCTCTCCACTTCTGATCCCTCTATGAGGATTGGTATTTGTTTCTTCGTCTTACCCTTCCACAATCAGCTCTTTCGTCTTACTGATGTTTTCAGTGCCAGGTTGTTGCTGTGGCACCATTCCATGAGTTGACCTATCTCACTCCTGTACGCCCTTGTGTCACCACCCGAGATTCTACCAACAATGGTTGTATTGTCAGCAAATTTATAGATGGTATTTGAGCTATGCCTAGCTACACAGTCATGTGTATATGTAGAGTAGAGCAGTGGGCTAAGCACACACTCCTGAGGTGCGCCAGTGTTGATAGTCAGCGAGGAGGATATGTTATCACCGATCTGCACAGATTGTGGTATTCTGGTTAGGAAGTCGAGGATCCAATTACAGAGGGAGGTATAGAGGCCCAGGTTCTGCAACTTCTCAATCAGGATTGTGGGAATTATGGTATTAAATGCTGAGCTATAGTTGATGAACAGCAACCTGACATAGGTGTTTGTGTTGTCTACGTGGTCGAAAGCTGTGAGAAGAGCCATGGAGATTGCGTCTTTTGTTGACCTATTGTGGCGATAGTCAAATTGCAATGGGTCCAGGTCCTTGCTGAGGCAGGAGTTCAGTCTAGTCATCACCAACCCCTCAAAGCATTTCATCACTTGTCGATGTGAGTGCTACCGGGTGATAGTCGTTAAGACAGCCCACATTATTCTTCTTTGGCACTGGTATAATTTTTGCCTTTTTGAAGCAAGTGTGAACTTCTGCCATAGCAGTGAGAGGTTGAAAATGTCCTTGAATACTCCCGCTAGTTGGTTGACACAGGTTTTCAGAGCCTTACCAGGTACTCCATCGGGACCTTCTGCCTTGTAAAGTTTCACTCTCTTTAAAGACAGTCTAACATCGGCCTCTGAGACAGAGGGATCTTCACAGCTGTAGTTGTGTTCTCCCTTTCAAAGCGGGCATAGAAGGCGTTGAGTTCATCTGGTAGTGAAGCATCGCTGCCATTCATACTATAGGGTTTCGCTTTGTAGGAAGTGTAGGAAATCCACTATACAGTACTATGCAAAAGTCTTAGAAACACTAGCTATTCTTATTTTATATTTTTATATAAAAACATACACACCTAAGATGTTTGCACAATATTGTATTTGTCAACGTGCAGTACAGAGTGAGTTGGTAAATCTGGCAGGAGCAAAGGACATTGAGAATGGTGAGGGTGGAGTGCCGTGGGAGTGATGTGGAACATGTGGTACAGAAGCAGTGCTGGGGTGGGGGGGTTGTGGTCTGTGCAGACAAACCCAATCCTGAGACACCAGGCAAGGTCATTTGATTACGAACAATTGGTTTATTGATCATTACAGAATGTCTCTCTGGTGCTTCCTGCTTCTTCCCCTCTCCCTGTCCCCTTCTCACTCTCAGTCCACAATCGAGACCCATATCAGAATCAGGTTTATCATCATTCACATATGTCATGTAATTTGTTTCTTTTGCAGCAGCAGTGCAGTGCAATACATAAAATTACTTACAGTACTGTGCAAAAGTCTTAGGCACCCTAGCTATATATCTGTGCCCAAGTCTTTTGCATAGTACTGCATATCAATAGGTACACTTAATGTCAGAGAAATGTATACAATATACATCGTGAAATTCTTTTTTTCGCAAACATCCACAAAAAACAGAGTGCCCCAAAGAATGAATGACAGTTAAGTGTTAGAACCCCAAAGCCCTCCCCCCCACAGCTTCCCCCTCCCATGGATCAGCAGCAAAGCGACAACCCCCCTCCACTGAGCACTCAAACATGCAGCAAAGCATCAATAAAGACACAGACTTGCAGTACCCCAAAGACTACTCGTTCACTCGGTAATTTGACATACCGCAGGCTCTCTCTCTCTCCCCGTTATCCCAGTAAGTGGATAGTTTAGCTTTTGAGTAGGAGTTACAAAAGGGAAATGTCAGAAGTTGCTCACATGAATTTAAAAGCAAATGGAAGTTAGTGGCAAAAGTGATAAAAACTGATGAGTTCTGTGTTTATGCAGAAAATAGCAAAAAATGCAATAATCAATGTAATGGAGAAAAAATTGGGGAGTGGCACTGGACAAGGTTTGAAACAGGGACTGTTCTACATTGCCAACAATGAGGCCTAATAATGTAGTCAGAAAGGAATCAAATAGGAAATTAAAATGAACCTTCTTTCTAAAGTGAATAATGAAAACATTGACCTCTCTACACAGAGAGAAGATGCGGCAAGAGGATGAACATGATAAAGGGAATAAAACAGGTAAAGAGAAATTAGGCAAGTAAACACAAGGGAAGTTTAAAAGATTTGCCAATGGTTAGAATGGAATGCTAAATAGCCACGTGGTTAAAGTTATATGTAATTCAATGCAAGAGCTGGTGAGCTTTGCCTGGAATTCTGGCCAATACTTACCAATCAAGCAACATTACCACAGCACATTAGCTGGTCACAATCACATGTCAATTGACAGTTCTTACTATATAAAAACAAGCTGTCACATTTCTTATGCTAAAACAAATGTAATATTCAAAAATACTTAACTGGCTACAAGCCAAAGTCATAAAAGATGGTACAGTATATGAATGCATTTTCCTTTCTTCTTGGAGTTCTCCTAGGACATGAAACAAAACCTCTTGCACACCTTACCAGCTACGTGTAAAGTACATGCATATCTCAAGATAACTCCTGCAGGCATCTTGCTTACTGAAAGTTATAACGTGTAATTGAGAAGTGATTGTTATAAACTGCAGTTCCACAAACCAGTTTTATGTGATCAAATAATGAGGATAATCTCCAGACTTGTTAAGTAGGTCTCTCTGTCTCTTTGGAGTGAGTCACAATTTGGGCTGGAAGCAATCTTGTCTCACTCTTTAAAAATAAAATACTGTGGCGACCCACTTCCCAGCGCACTCGAACCGGCTCACAAAGCGGCGCGCGCCGGCATTGAGGCTGGTCCCAAAGAGGGCGCCAAGCCTGCTTCACCAGCAAGGGGAAAAGCCCGCGCGCGGGACGGGACTGTGAATACGCGCCCCCTACAGCATTCCCGCCCGGGGAGGGCGGGATCAGGAAGGCTTTAAAGTGAGGCCACCAAGTTTGAATAAACCTCTTTTGCAACTGCAGCTCACCGACTCCGTGTCGTTATTTCAGTGCTGCGTGTAGCACACCGCTACAATTGGTGACCCCGACAGCCCAAACGATATTTGGACCGGAGATGAACGACGCTGCATCTGTTCATGCAGTTTCGTTAAAACTGCCAAGCTTCTGGACGCTGCAACCTCACCTATGGTTCCAGCAAGCAGAAGCCCAATTCCACATTTGGCAGATAACCTCGGATGCCACACGTTACTACTACGTGGTGAGCTCCCTTGACCAGGAGACAGCCGCCCAGGTTGAGGAGTTCATACAATTGCCCCCAGCAGACGGCAAATACACAGAATTCAAAGCTTTGCTCATAAAGACTTTCGGACTCTCGCGGCGCGAGTGAGGTGCCCGCTTACTGCACCTGGATGGTTTGGGGGACAGGCCACCGTCGGCTTTGATGAACGAGATGCTGTCCCTGGCCGGAGGTCACAAGCCCTGCCTCATGCTTGAGCAGGCATACCTGGAGCAGCTGCCCGAGGACATATGCCTGCTGCTGTCCAACGCGGATTTCAGCGACCCCCGGAAGGTGGCGGCCCAGGCGGACGTGCGGTGGAAAGCCAAGAAGGAGAGTGGGGCGTCCGTCGCACAGATCACCAGGCCACGCTCCCAGCAGCAAACCAGACCAGACCTGGCCGCAGAGCCCGCTAACCCCAAAGGCAGGGGTGAGGAGACCAACGAACAATGGTGCTTCTACCACCAGCGGTGGGGCACAGAAGCCCGCTGCTGTAGCTCGCCCTGCAAGTTCCCGGGAAACACCAGGGCCAGCCGCCGCTGATGGCTACGGTGGCTGGCCATCGGGATAGCCTTCTGTATGTCTGGGACAAGCAGTCAGGACGCCGCTTTTTGGTCGACACCGGAGCCGAGATCAGTGTCTTACCTCCGACGAGTTACGACACCTGCAACAGAGAACCGGGTCCCACCCTGAGGGCCATGAACGGCAGCACAGTAAGGACCTATGGCACCCGTACGGTGTGGCTACAGTTCAGCTCCAGCCAGTTCACGTGGGACTTCACACTGGCCGCCGTAGCCCAATCGCTCCTGGGAGCGGATTTTTTGCGAGCTCACAGCCTACTGGTCGACCTGCCGAGGAAGAGACTGGTCCACGCCAAGACCTTTCAAACGTTCTCCCTGGGTGAAGCCCATTTGCCGGCCCCACACCTAGACTCCATCACGCTGTCTGACAATGACTTCACCAGAGTCCTGGCAGATTTCCCATCGGTTCTGGCACCGCAGTTCACGGCAGCCATGCCCCGACACGGCGTACAGCACCACATCCTGACACAAGGACCACCCCTCCACGCCCGCGCTCGAAGGCTTCCCCCGGACAAGCTCTGGCTGGCGAAGGAGGAGTTCAAGAGGATGGAGGAATTGGGGATCATACGGTGGTCCGACAGCCCATGGGCCTCCCCCCTGCACATGGTGCCCAAAGCAACAGGGGGCTGGAGACCATGCGGCGACTACCGCAGGCTGAACGAGGCTACAACACCGGACCGCTACCCTGTGCCGCACATTCAGGACTTTGCAGCAAACCTGCACGGCGCACGGATCTTCTTCAAGGTAGACCTCGTCTGGGGATACCATCAAATCCTGATGCATCCAGACGACGTCCCCAAAACGGCACTCATCACCCCTTTCGGCCTTTTCGAGTTCCTCTGCATGCCGTTCGGCCTAAAGAATGCCGCACAGATGTTTCAGCAGTTAATGGACGCAGTGGAACATGACCTGGACTTCGCTTTCATCTATTTGGATGACATCCTCATAGCCAGCAGCAGTCGTCAGGTGCATCTGTCCCACCTCAGTCAACTCTACGCCCAACTGAGTGAATACGACCTGACAATCAACCCGGCCAAATGCCAGTTCGGGCTCGACACCATTGACTTCCTGGGCCACAGGATTACTAAAGACGGGGCAACCCCTCTGCCCGCCAAGGTAGACGCGGTCCACCATTTCCCCCGACCCAACACAATCAAAGGCCTTCAGGAATTCGTGGGTATGGTGAATTTCTACCACCATTTCTTCCCTTCAGCTGTTCACCCTGATGTCGGGTAAGGGCAAGGACATTACCTAGGACGAGGAGTCCACTGCCGCTTTCATCAAAACCAAAGAAGCCTTGGCAAATGCCACGATGCTAGTGCACCCCAGAATGGACATCCCTACCACCCTCACAGTGGACGCATCCAACACGGCAGTCAGTGGAGTGCTGGAACAACTCATCGAGGGTCGCTGGCAACCCCTGGCGTTTTTCAGCAAACACCTATGACCACCCGAGCTCAAATACAGTGCTTTCGACCGGGAACTGTTGGCGCTATACCTGGCAATCCGGCATTTCAGGTACTTCTTAGAAGGTAGGCCCTTCACTGCGTTCTCAGACCACAAACTGCTTACCTTTGCGTTCACGAAAGCATCCGACCCCTGGTCATCCCACCAGCAGCGACATCTGTCCTACATCTCTGAATACACGACGGATGTCCGGCATGTCTCGAGAAAGGACAATGTTGTGGCGGACGCCCTCTCCCGCCCTAACATCCAAGCCCTGTCCCAGGGGGTAGACTATGAAGCACTGGCGGAGGCGCAGCAGGCAGACGAGGAGATCCCTAGATCCTTTTTGCATTCCAATGGATTTATAATTCATTTAAAACAAAATCTCTTGAAGTTGCATCTTATGAAGACAGACTTGAAATTCCAGTGCTCTCAAATGATAGTGTAAGATATAAATTTCAATAACAAATCCTGCCTCTTGGAATTGACTCTGGGTTTGATGGCGGAGTCTGATAAGGTCTTGCATTGGTAGTATGGGTTATTTAGAAGGATTGGGGCTTCTGATCAAAGGCTGAGGTATGTCAAAATACTAGGGGATGCAGTGGTGGAGTCTTGAAGAATGTGTGCTTACAATGAGAGCAGGCCATCAATTAAGTGGCCAGGGGTGGAACAGAAATCATGGCCAATGTATAGGTTTCAAGTACACTGAGGTGGTCTTGTCCATTTGGGAATTGGTAGGATCTGAGATTCTCAGGGGTTCAGGAATATGAGAGGATCAAAGACTTGGAGAGTATCTCTGATGAAGGGAACCCATGTAGTTTCAAAGGGAACACTGTACATGGAATGATATCATATATAATTGATGTGATAAGAAGATGCATCACAGCTGCAAGGATGCTCAAGTACAATATATGGGCTTAGGTAACTTTACAGATTAATAATAATAATAAAAAAGAAAATAGCCATTGCATTTTGCTCAAGGAATAATCAATTTGCAATCATACAATATCAACAAAAACAGCATTATTCAATTGTACTTCTCGATTGACATGCTTATTGTGTTGAAACAATTTGAAAGAAGGAAAATCATTAATTTTGTCCTGTTCTTTTCTGAACCACTGGGCCAGATTTTACAAGCTGTTATTTGTTAAAAAAAGGAAGCTCAGCTTACCACTTGTCTATAATTCACTTCTGCAAACAGCACCATTTCACAGGATGTGAGTAACTGTACAATAGTTTCAAATATTGTCAACCATCACCTACTTCTAGCAATTAATTATCATAACCTTGCCCTACATCTCAGAATCAGGTTTATTATCACTGGCTTTGATGTGAAATTTGTTAACTTAGCAGCAGCAATTCAATGCAATACATAATATAGAAGACAAAAACAAAATAAATAATAATACTAATAAATAAATAAGTTTATTTATGGCTAGCATTTCAGTTTGCCTACTAATGTATGTAAATTTAAAGCACTTGTTGGCAATATGTCCGTACAAAGGAAATTTTATCCAGCAAACCCTTTCTCTACTTAGCAAGATCCACAATTTCTTGACAGTAATGACTATGCTGTATGGTTTTTAGTTTAATATGCTTGGCTTGTTGTACCACCTGGAACATAAAAACTTCCTGTATCTAATGAAGATGCAGGAATTTTGGACCAAGGTGGGCATTTGGGAATAGTGATGGGATGGGATTTGAGATTAAATTGCTGCTGTTATTGGTTAGGGAACTGGGTTAAGAGTACATGTTATGTTGATTAAAATTAAGGTATTAGGAATGGAAAGAGGATCATGTAGATTACAATGCCAGTGTTATGATGGTAACACTGTAGAATAGAGTAGAAGCATTAGGGTAACAATATTAATTATTAGTGCGAAGAACTAAGGAATTTAATGCGAATGTGTAAGTTTTTCCTCTGTGCTCTGGTTTCAGTGTTGGGTCCTTCTGATGCTTGTCAGATACAGTATATTAATGAATGAAAATGAAGGTGACCTAATGAAATGGCTTGCTGATGACCCTAAAATTGGTAGTATGATGGAGAATGAAAGGAATGGTACACATGGTTGATGTAGGATTGTCATGGAAGATGTACAACATTCTTGTCTTCATTGGCTATGGTACTGAGTATAAGACTTAAACCTGTGCAAAACATGTTGAAAGCCTGCCCCGGTTATACTCCCCACCTTTTCCTACACTACACTGATGCTGCTTCATGCACCTGTAGTGAGCTCATCAATTTTATCAACTTTGCCTCTTAACTTCCACCCAGCCCTTAAATTCACTTGGCCCATTGCTGAGACCTCCCTTCCCTTTCTTGATCTCTCTTTCTCCATCACTGGAGATAAACTGTCAACCAGCCTATTTTATAAAGCTACTGGTTCCCATGGTTATCTTGACTGTACCTCTTGCCACCCTGTCTCCTGTAAAAAAGTTATTCCTTTTTCTCAGTTTCTTCACCTCTGCCGCATCTGTTCCCAGGCTGAGGCTTTCCGTTCCAGAACATGAGAGATGTCCTCCTTCTTTAAAGAACACAGTTTCCCTCCCTCCACTATTGATGCTGCCTTCACTCGCATCTCCTCCATTTCCCATACATGCACTCACCCCATCTTCCCACCAGCTCAATAGTGATAGAGTTCCTCTTGTCCTTACCTACTACGCCATTAGCCTTTGCATCCAAACGTTATCCTCCACAACTTCTGCCATCTGCAAAGGAATCCTACCACTAAACATACCTTTACCACCACCCTTGCCCTCCACTTTCTGCAGGGATCACTCCCTAGTCCATTCATCCCTCCTCACTAATTTCTCTGCTGGCACCTATCCCTGCAAGCACCTAAGTGCTATATCTGCCCATACATCTCCTCCCTCACCTCCATTCAAGACCCCAAACTTCCAGGTGAGGCAAGACTTCACCTGTGAATCTGCTGGGCTTGCCCAGTGATTCCGATGTGGCTTCTTCTACAGCAGTGATACCCATTGTAAATTGGGAGACTGCTTCATCGAGCACCTCCACCACAGGCAACACTTCCCAGTGGCCAAACATCTTAATTCCCATTCCCATCTGATGCGTCAGTCGATGGCTTTCTCTTGTGCCAAGATGAGGCCACCTTCAGGGTAGATGAGCAACATGTTGTATTCCACCTGGGTATCCTCCAACCTGATGGCATATCAATTTCTCCTTCTGGTAAACAAATCCACCCCCTCCTCTATCCCCATTCTGACTTATAACCTCTTCTCACCTGCATATGACTTCTCCCTGGGTCCCCTCCTCCTTCCCTTTCTCCTATAATCCACTCTCCTCTCCTTTCAGATTCCTTCTTCTCCAGCCCTTGACCTTTTGCATCCACCTGGCTTCCCCTATAACCTTCCAGCTAGTCTCTTCCCCCACCACCACCACTTTATAATTCAGGCATCTTTCCCCTTTCTTCTTAGTCCTGAAGAAGGGTTTTGGCTCAAAATGTTGACTCTCTATTCTTGTCCATAGATGCTACCTGACCTGCTGAGTTCCTCCAGCATTTTTGTGTATCTTGCTTTGAACTTCCCGCCTCTGCACACTTTCTCGTGTTTATGATTTGTTACAGTTTGGCTGCTCTTGAGTATTGGATACAGTTCAAGTTGCCACACTGTAGGAAGGACATAAAGTGGGTGCAGAGAAAAATCATAATGATGTTACTGGGATCGGAGGACTTGAGCTATCAGATACTGGATAGGCTTGATCTTTTTTCAATAGAATGAAACAGGGTGAAATGTTGCATGATAAGAGCTGTATAAAGTTATAAGAACTTTAGATTGGATATATAGCCACTGTATGTTTCCCAAGGGAAGCAGCAAATAAGGTGGTGGAGGCAGGAACAGTAACAACATTTAAGTGACCTCTCAATAAGTACTTGAAAGAGCAGGGCATAGAGAATATAAATATAGGAAAGCGAGATTAGCAGAGATAGGCATTATAGTTGGCATAAATACAGAGGACTGATGGAGATGTTCCAGTAGTGTACATTGGAACATCCCCATCACCCACTATTACTCTGTCCCTAAAGTTTGCTGGTTAATATGTTAAATGGCTCCTGTGTAGATGTCTGCTGGGAAATTTGTGGTATTGATGGAGAGAGAATAGGTTTTAGGGAAGTAAGTGGGGAAATAGGACAAACCAGAATGGTATGAGACCATCTATGGCATATACATCAAACACAAGGCCCGCGGGCCAAATCCGGCCTGCGGTGGAATTATCTTTGGCCCGCGAGATAATATCTAATTACTATTAAAGCTGGCCCCAGTAATCGAAGCGCCTATGGCGTATGATATGGCTAATGCTGAGTTTATTCAGGTACCAGGTTTTCAGGGTTCTTAGTGTTTATTCGGCAGTCTTCTTCATAAGAAACGGAATTTGTAAAGTGAAACACTTTGTAGTTATAGCAGAGACTGAGACACATGAGAGCAGGCTGAAAAAACGGAGGCAACGAAAGCTGCATTCGCACGCGTCCGACTGATCCGGCCCGCATGAAGCTGCATTTTGCTCAATCCAGCCCGTGACCTAAAATGAGTTTGACACCCCTGATCTATGGTATGATGGTTTGCTTCTATGTTGTAAGGAAACATGAAATAGAAGTGCTAGCGTTAGGGTGTTGATGCCAATTTTTACAAATGCTGAATTAATGAAGTTAGGGTGTTGATAATTAGAAATTTAATGTAGAGTATGGGAATGCTACCACCCAAACTGAACCCCCTACAATTTGCCTACTGACACAACTGATCAACAGATGACACAATAGCCACTGCTCTACATACTGTCCTTATACATCTGGAGAAGAAGAATGCTTATGCGAGAAAGCTGATCGTGGATTACAGTTCAGCATTCAACACCATCATTTGATATAGGCTCAGTAGGAAGCTCAGAGACCTCAGCCTTTATCCTGCCTTGTGCAGCTGGATCCTAGACTTCCTGTCAGATCGAAGGCAAGTGCTAACAGTGGGCTCCTTCACCTCCAAGTCCTCTGACTCTCAACACAGGAGCCCCTCAGGGCTGTGTACTAAGTCCCCTTCTTTACTCCCTGTATACTCATGACTGTGTTGCCACCCACAGCTCTAATCTGCTAATTAAATTTGCCGATGACACTACCTTGATTGGCCAAATCTCAAACAATAACGAGATGGCCTACAGGGAAGAAGTCATCTTCTGACACAGAAAAGTAAAAAAAAGTAAAGAAAACAACCTCTCTTTCAATGTTGCAAAAACAAAGGAGCTGGTTGTGGATTACAGGAGGAATGGAGATTGGCTAACCCCTATTGACATCAATAGATAGACAATAGGTGCAGAAGTAGACCATTCGGCCCTTCGAGCCTGCACCGCCATCCTGAGATCATGGCTGATCATCTACTATCAATACCCGGTTCCTGTCTTGTCCCCATATCCCTTGATTCCCCTATCCATAAGATACCTATCTAGCTCCTTCTTGAAAGCATCCAGAGAATTGGCCTCCACTGCCTTCCGAGGTAGTGCATTCCAGACCCCCACAACTCTCTGGGAGAAGAAGTTTTTCCTTAACTCTGTCCTAAATGACCTACCCCTTATTCTCAAACCATGCCCTCTGGTACTGGACTCTCCCAGCATCTGGAACATATTTCCTGCCTCTATCTTGTTCAATCCCTTAATAATCTTATATGTTGCAATCAGATCCCCTCTCAATCTCCTTAATTCCAGCGTGTACAAGCCCAGTCCCTCTAACCTCTCTGCGTAAGACAGTCTGGACATCCCAGGAATTAACCTTGTGAATTTACGCTGCACTTCCTCTACAGCCAGGATGTCCTTCCTTAACCCTGGAGAACAAAACTGTACACAATACTCTAGGTGTGGTCTCACCAGGGCCCTGTACAAATGCAAGAGGATTTCCTTGCTTTGTACTCAATTCCCTTTGTAATAAAGGCCAACATTCCATTAGCCTTCTTCACTGCCTGCTGCACTTGCTCATTCACCTTCAGTTACTGATGAACAAGGACTCCTAGATCGCTTTGTATTTCTCCCTTACCTAACTCTACACCGTTCAGATAATAATCTGCCTTCCTGTTCTTATTCCCAAAGTGGATAACCTCACACTTATTCACATTAAACGTCATCTGCCAAGTATCTGCCCACTCACTCAGCCTATCCAAGTCACCCTGAATTCTCCTAACATCCTCATCACATGTCACACTGCCACCCAGCTTAGTATCATCAGCAAACTTGCTGATATTATTCTCAATGCCTTCATCTAAATCGTTGATGTAAATCGTAAACAGCTGTGGTCCCAATACCGAGCCCTGTGGCATCCCACTAGTCATCACCTGCCATTCCGAGAAACACCCATTCACCGTTACCCTTTGCTTTCTATCTGCCAACCAGTTTTCTATCCATGTCAATATCTTCCCCCCAATGCCATGAGCTCTGATTTTACCCACCAATCTCCTATGTGGAACCTTATCAAATGCCTTCTGAAAATCAAGGTACACTACATCCACTGGATCTCCCTTGTCTAACTTCCTGGTTACATCCTCGAAAAACTCCAATAGATTAGTCAAGCATGACTTGCCCTTGGTAAATCCATGCTGACTCAGCCCAATCCTATCACTGCTATCTAGATATGCCACTATTTCATCCTTAATAATGGACTCTAGCATCTTCCCCACTACTGATGTTAGGCTGACAGGACGATAGTTCTCTGTTTTCTCCCTCGCTCCTTTCTTAAAAAGTGGGATAACATTAGCCATTCTCCAATCCTCAGGAACTGATCCTGAATCTAAGGAACATTGGAAAATGATTACCAATGCATCTGCAATTTCCAGAGCCACCTCCTTTAGTACCCTAGGATGCAGACCATCTGGACCTGGGGATTTGTTAGCCTTCAGTCCCATCAGTCTACTCATCACCGTTTCCTTCCTAATGTCAATCTGTTTCATTTCCTCTGTTACCCTATGTCCTTGGCCCATCCATACATCTGGGAGATTGCTTGTGTCTTCCCTAGTGAAGATAGATCTAAAGTACTTATTAAATTCTTCTGCCATTTCTCTGTTCCCCATAACAATTTCACCCAATTCATTCTTCAAGGGCCCAACATTGTTCTTAACTATCTTCTTTCTCTTCACATACCTAAAAAAGCTTTTGCTATCCTCCTTTATATTCCTGGCTAGCTTGCGTTTGTACCTCATTTTTTCTCCCCGTATTGCCTTTTTAGTTAAGTTCTGTTGTTCCTTAAAAAATTCCCAATCATGTCATCCCACTCACCTTAGCTCTGTCATAATTCCTTTTTTTTAATGCTATGCAATCTCTGACTTCCTTTGTCAACCACTGTGGCCCCTTTCCCCCCTTTGAATCCTTCCTTCTCAGGGGGATGAACTGATTTTTCACCTTGTGCATTATTCCCAAGAATACCTGCCATTGCTGTTCCACTGTCTTTTCTGCTAGGATATCCATCCAGTTAACTTTGGCCAGCTCCTCCCTCATGGCTCCATAGTCTCCCCTGTTCAACTGCAACACTGACACCTCCAATCTGCCCTTATGCTTCTCAAAGTGTAGATAAAAACATCATATTATGGTCACTACCTCCTAATGGCTCTTTTACTTCAAGATCGCTTATCAAATCCTGTTCATTACACAACACTAAATCCAGAATAGCCTTGTCCCTGGTCAGCTCTCGTACAAGCTGTTCCAAGAATGCATCCCGTAGGCACTCTACAAACTCCCTATCCTGGGGTCCAGCACCAACCTGATTCTCCCAGTTCACCTGCATGTTGAAATCCCCCATAGCTACTGCAACATTTCCTTTGCCACATGCCAATATTAACTCCCTATTCAACGCACCCAATATCCATGCTACTGTTTGGTGGCCTGTAGACAACACCCATTAGGGTCTTTTTGCCCTTACTTTTCCTCAGTTCTATCCACACAGACTCTACTTCTCCTGATCCAATGTCCCCCCTTGCAAAGGACTGAATCTCATTCCTCACCAACAGGGCCACCCCACCCCCTCTGCCCACATTTCTGTCCCTACGATAGCACGTATACCCTTGTACATTAATTTCCCAGGTCTGATCTCCCTGCAGCCATGTCTCCGTTATCCCAACAACATCATAGTTACCCATTCGCACCTGAGCTTCAAGCTCATCTGCCTTATTTCTGACACTTCGTGCATTCAGATATAGAATTTTTAGCCCATTTCTCCTCTCTCTGTTTAAATCACTGCCTATTGTGCTTAACTCAGCTCCCTGAACTCCCATCGGGCTATACGCCCCTTGAATTTTGTTGTCCTTCCTAAATTTACTTATTCTTTCTGCACATTTAACTCCATGTTCCGTCAGACCATCCCTCTGTACATGTGTCCTCCTTATCACTTGTTCCGCCTCACCTTTCTCTACTACACACTTAATATTCCGGAACCGTGTAGTCCCCACCTGTCCTTTATTCTTCATCTCACTATCCTCTCTCGCATTCTGGATCCCTGCCCCCTGCAAATTTAGTTTAAACCCTCCCGAGAAGCACTAGCAAACTTTCCTGCAAGAATGTTAGTACCGCTCCAGTTCAGGTGTAAACCGTCCCGTCAGAACAGATCCCACCTTCCCTGGAACAAAGCCCAATTATCTAAAAACCTGAAGCCCTCCCTCCTGCACCATCCTCTCAGCCACGTATTAATCTGTATAATCCTTTTGTTCCTTGCCTCACTCGCACGTGGCACAGGTAGCAATCCTGAGATTGTTAACCTGGAGGTCCTGCCCTTCAGCTTTGCACCTAACTCCCTGAACTCACTACGCAGGACCCCCTCACTTACTGGGATTGAGAGCGTGAACAGCTTTAAGTTTCTTGGCATCCACATCACTGAGGACCTCACGTGGTCTGTACACACTAGCTCTTTGGTGAAAAAGGCATAACAGCACCTCTTTCACCTCAGACAGTTGAGGAAGTTTGGTATGGGCCCCCAAGTCCTAAGAACTTTCTACAGGGGCACAATTGAGAGCATCCCGACTGGCTGCATCACTGTCTGGTACCTCCCTTAATCACAGGATTCTGCAGAGAGTGGTGCGGACAGCCCAGCGCAACCGTAGTTGTGAACTTCCCATGATTCGGGACATTTACAAGACAGGTGTGAAAAAATGGCCCAAAGGATTATTAGGGATCTGAATCACCTCAACCACAAACAGTTCCAGCTGCTACCATCCAGGAAATGGTACCAGCATAAAAGTCAGGACCAACAAGCTCCAGGAAAGCTTCTTCCACCGGGCCATCAGACTGATTAGCTCACGCTGATTTGAGTTTATTCCTTTGTTACATTGACTGTTCTATGTATTATAAATTACTAAGATTGCACATTTAGATAAAGACATAACTTAAAGAGTTTTACTCCTCATACGTGAAGGATGTAAGAAATAAAGTCAATTCAATTCAATAAGTGTTGGTATTGAAGATCATATTTTGGGATTTAATTACCAGAGGAGTTGGTAAGGGGGGGGGGGGGGGGTTGTTGGTGTTGGAAATTAAAAGGGTAACAGGTAAATGAGGAATAGTTAAGAATACATAGATCATAAATACATATTTCTTTACAACAAATAGGAATAGATGATCAGCTTTGAATATTATGAAGTTAAAGTGGCAAAGAAAAAGGTTTATAATTCTCCTGAAAAATACAGGTTGGGTAAAGTTTGGGGAAGTTTCAGAATTCAGCAAAGGAGGACCAAGTTAGTGGTGAAGAAAAAAGAAAGGAGTATACAAAAATGGTCTGAAAGAAACATAAATACTTCTACAGCTATATAAACAGGAAAAAAATAACTATTGTATGTCCCTTACATTCAGAATCAAGAGAAATCATTTTTGGGAATTCCAGAGAAATTAAAATGAGTATGTATGTGTATTATCTTCATGGAGGAAAACACAAAACACTTCCTTGAAATACTGATCAACAAGGAAGGAAGCCCTAAAAGATATTTATATTACTCTGGAATTAGGACTGGAGAAATTAATGGGATGAAAATGTTATGAATCCCCTGGATCTAATGATCTACATTCCAGGGCCTTGGAAATACTGTAGTAGCTTTAAGAAAAAAATATTTGCTTTGCTTGTCACATGTACATTGAAATATACAGTGAAAGGCATCACTTGCATCAACGACCTACACAGGATGAGTATGTGTTGGGTTAGCCCACAAGTGTCACCATTGTGGTGCCAAAATAGCATGCCCACAACGTTCTAATGCTAGTCTTTGGAATGTGGGAGGAAACTGAAGCACCCAGAGAAAACCCATGGAAGAACATACTAACTCCTTACAGACGGTGGAGGAAATTTAACCCAGATTGCTGCTGCCATAAAATTTTATGCTTACCACTATTCTACCGGGCTTCCCAATTATTGAAACTAAAAAAATACTACAGATTCTACAGATTAGAAGAAGGCAAATGTAATCTTACCACATAAGTGAGGGACAGAAAAAAATTGGAACTTGAGACACATTGCACTGGTATTCATAGTAGAGAAAATGCGGGGCAATGTTGTTGAGGAAATGTTAACAAAGCACCAGGAAAATAATAATAGGGTTGTTTAGCAAAAAACCACATTTATGAAAGGAAGTTAGGGTTTGATAAATTTGATAGCTTTCTAAATTTGTAACTATCAGTTTAGATAATAGGAAATCGTATATTTGAATTTTGAGAAGATATTCCATAAAATTTTATGCAAAAAATTATTATACAAAATCTGAAAATAGTGTCAGGTTGGTACACTGGCATGGGCTGTGAAATGTTTAACTGAAAATAGCATGTAGGAAAAACAAGTCTTTTTCTGATAAGTAGGCTGTGACTGGTGGTGAGATATTGAAGAGTGTTGGCCCTCAGAGGGATCTAATTGCTTGCTCTACCTTCATATTAAATTTCAGAGATTTATGTAGATGTCCTTGTACATGAATGATTGATATTTAATATGACGTTACAGCAAGCAATTAGAAAGGTAAATTGTACACTGGCCTTTACTGCAAGAGGATTTGAGTACAGAAGTAGAGACTTCTTCCTCCAGTTATTTACAGCCCTGGTGGGAACAACTCAGGAACAATATGTACCCAAGAAAAGATATACAGTATTACAAAAGAGGAAGTGCAGTAAGATTCACCAGATTGACTCCTTGATTGGCAGTCTTATGCTCCAAGGAGCGTTTAAGAAGACTGAGGCTGTACTTCCAACTTTGGAAAAATGAGACGTTATCTTATTGAAATTTCTAAATGGCTTGTCAGATTAAGTATAATGATATTGCCTATGCTGATATTTATTCTGGGCATGTAGGTACTGCACTTAATGAGGTCAAATACAAAAGGAAAAGTATACTGTTAATGGCAGGACTATTAACATCGTTTTTTGTAGAGGGATAAGTCCATAGCTTTTTGAAAGTGGCCATACAAGTAGATATGGTGGTAAAGAAGGCATATGGTATGTTTGCCTTCTTTGGTTAGGGGATTCAGTATAAAAGTAAGGAAGTCATACTGCATTTATAATGAACTTCAGTTAAGCCACAGCTGGAGTATTGTGGGCAATTCCGGTTGTCCCACTACCCGAAGGATGTAGAAAGGAAACAGAGGAGATTTACAAAGATACTACTTGTATTAGAGAATATGAGCTATAAGCGGAGGTCAGACAAATTGAAGCATCTGGAGCATCAGAAGATGAGAGGAGATCTGACAGATGTTTATAAAATAATGAGGAGCACGGAGTAACCAGTCAGAACCCTTTCCCCTGATAAAAATGTCAAATACCAGAAGATGTTCATTTAACACAAGAGAAATCTAGAGCAACACACAAAATGCTGCAGGAACTCAGCAAGTCAGGCAGCATCTATGGAGTTGACATTTCAGGCCAAGACCTTTCATTAGGAACATTCACTAAGCTGAGATGAGGAAAGCTCAAGGAAGATGAGTGAGCAAGTCTTTTTTTAACACAAAGAGTGGTGTGTGCTTGGATGAGGGTAGTGATGCAAACACACAATAGTGGCATTCAAGAGGCTTTTAGAAAGGCACATGGATTTGGAGGGAATAGAGAGGGATAAGGATTATGTTCAGGCAGAATGTTCAGACAGAAGTGATTTAATTTAATTTGGCATCATGTTCTGCTCTGACAATATTGACTGAAGAGCCTGTTCCTATGTTCGATATTCTGTGTAACTAGGAAACTAGGATTCACTAATCCCACTTTAAAGGCATAATAATTGAGGAGAAATAACAATAATTTTGTTCATTCATTGGGTAGTTAATCTTTGGAATTCTCTATGCAAGGGTGATGTGGAGATTCAGTCACTGAGTATATTCAAGGAAGATTGATGTTTAGATAGTAAAGATAAACAATTGTAGGAAAGTGATGTAGAAGTAAACATCTTGTGAGTGTCTGGTCTGATGGCTGAATGATCTATTCCTGCTTTTATTCCATATGTCATTACTGCTGGTGGTTAGTGCTGAGATCCGAGTAGTTTCAGGAGATGGTCAGGAGCGGAAAGAATTTATGATGATAATTGGGCATCAGGGTATTACTGTTGGGAAGGGGGAGGGAAACCTGTGCTGAAAGTTGGGGATTAGGATGTTATTTTTGAGGAAGCATGGTCATGAGTTGTAGAGTCACACAACATGAAAATAGGTCATTTGGCCAACAAGTCTGTGCCAAGTAAGACAAACATCTAAGCTACTCTTATTTTCCCACATGTGACCCATATCCTTCTAAACCTCTCCTATCCAATTAGCTGCCCAAGGGTCATTTAAATGTTGTTAATGTACCTACCTTGACAACCTTTTCTGACAGTGCATTTGATATACATACCACCTCCTGGGTGATAAACTCCCATTCAGACCTTATTAAATTTCTCTCCTTTCACTTGAAACTTATGTTCTCTGGATCTTGATTCCACAACCCTTGGAAAAACACTGAGTGCATTTAATCCCTTCATGGCTTCATACATCTCTATATGATCACCCCTATTCTCCCACAATCCAATCAATAAAACCACAGTCTGCTCAACCTCTCTACATAACTCAGTCTCTCAAACTAGGCAACATCCTTGTAAATCTCCTCTGCTCAATAATGGCGGCTTTCTTGCAGCTGAGTGACCAAAACTGAGCATAAAATTTCAAATGCCAAGGATTAGAGTTAAGAGTGGTACTGACATGGTTAAGCTAGTAAAAGTGGAGATGAGGCTGATAACGATAGAATAGACTGTCTGAAGGTGGATACATCACCTGGACTATACCCGAGGGTTCTGAAAGAGGTAGCTGAAAAGATTGTGGAGTCATTAGTAATAATCTTTCAAGAATCACTAAATTCTAGTATAATTAAGACCTAGAAGCAGAATTAGGCCATTCAGCCCATTGAGTCTGCTCTGCCATTCCATCATGGCTGATGCCGGATCCCACTCAACCCCATACACTTGCCTTCTAGTTATATTCTTTGATGCCATGACCCATCAGGAAATGATCAATTTCCGCCTCAAATATACACATGGACTTGGCCTCCACCGCAATCCGTGGCAGAGCATTCCATAGATTTACAACTCCCTGGCTAAAAAAATTCCTCCTTACCTCTGTTCTAAAGGGTTGCCCCTCAATTTTGAGACTGTGCCCTCTAGTTCCAGATACCGCTGTGATAGGAAACATCCTCTCCACATCCACCCTATCTAGTCCTTTCAACATTTGGTAGGTTTCAATGAGATCACCTTGCATTCTTTTAAATTCAGTGAGTACAGGCCCAAAGCTGCCAAAAGCTCCTCATATGTTAACCCCTTAATTCATAGAATCATCCTTGTAAACCTCCTCTGGACTCTCTCCAATGACAAAACATCTTTTCTGAGAAATGGGGCCCAAAACAGTTGACAATACTCTTAAGTGCAGCCTGACTCATGTCAAAAAGCTCAGCATTATCTTCTTGCTTTTATATTCTATTCCCCTTGAAATAAACGCCAACATTGTATTTGCCTTCTTTACCATAGACTCAATCTATAAATTAACCTTCTGCGAGACTTGCACGAGGACTCCCAAGTTCTTCTGCACCTCTGATGTTTGAACATTCTCCCCATTTAGATAATAGTCTGCAGTATTGTATTTTTTACCAAAATGCATTATCGTACATTTCCCAACACTGTATTCCATACTTTTTTGCGCATTCTTCCAATTTGTTTAAGTCCTGCTGCAATCACATTGCTTCCTCAGCACTATCTACCCCTCCACTTATCTTTGTATCATCAGCAAACTTTGCCACAAAGCCATCAATTCCATTATCTAAATATTTGACTAACAATGTGAAAAGCAGCAGTCCCAATACAGACCCCTGAGGAATACCACTGGTCACTGGCAGCCAACCAGAAAAGACCCCTTTTATTCCCACTCGCTGCCTCCTGTCAGCTATTCCACTATCCATGCCAGCATCTTTCCTGAAATGCCACAGAATTTTATCTTGTTAAGTAGTCTCATGTGTGGCAGCTTATCAAACACCTTCTGAAAATCCAAGTAAATGACATCCCCTGTCTCTCCTTTGTCCACCTTGCTTGTTACTTCCTTGAAGAAGTCTAACAGGTTTGTACGGCAAGACTTCTCTTTACAGAAACCATGCTGACTTTGACTTATTTTATTATTAGTTTCCAAGTACCTCGAAACCTCATCCTAAATAATAGACTCTTAACACTTTCCCAACCACTGAGGTTAAGCTAACTGGCCTATAATTTCCTTTCTTTTGCCTTCCTCCCTTCTTAAAGAGTGGAGTGACATTTGCAATCTTCCAGTCGTCTGGAACCATGCCAGAATCAAGTGATTCTTGAAAGACCCTACCTATGCATCCATTATCTCTTGAGCAATCCCTCTCAGGACTCTGGGATGTAGTCCATCTGACCCAGGTGACTTACCCAACTCAAGACCTTTGAGTCTGCTTTGCACTTTTTCCTTTGTAATAGCAATAGCACTCACTCCTGCTCTCTGACACTCATGAACCACTGGCACGCTGCTAGTATTTTCCACAGTGAAGACAGATGCAAAGTACCGATTAAGTTCATCTGCCATTTCTTTCTCCCCCATTACTACCTCGCCAGCATAATTTTCCAGTGGCCCAATATCAACTCTCACCTCGCTTTTACTCTTCATATAACCGAAAAAACTTTTGGTATCCTGCTTTATATTATTGGCTAGTCTGACCTCGTATTTCATCTTTTCCTTTCTTAAAGGTTTTTTTGTTGCCTTTTGTTAGACTTTAAAAGCTTCCCAATCATCCAACTTCCCACTCACTTTTGCTACCTTAGATGACCTTTCTTGGCTTTCATGTAGTCCTTAAGTTCTGTAGGAGTGGAACATTGCAAATGGCATTCCAATCTTTAGGAAGGGAGGGAGGCAGAAGAAAAGAAATGATAGACCAGTTAGCCTGACTTTAGTGGTTGGAAAGTTGTTGGAGTCTATTATTAAGGATGAGGTTTCGGGGTACTTGGAGGCACATGATAAAAATGGCCAAAGTAAATGCTGACTTAAGGGGAAATTTTGTCTAACAAATCTGTTAGAATTCTTTGAGGAAATAACAGGCAGGATAGACAAAGGAGAATCAGTGGATGTTGTTTACTTGGATCTTCAGAAGGCCTCTGGCAGGGTTCCACACATGAGGTTGCTTAACAAGAGCCTGTGGTATTACAACAAAGATACTAGTAATGGATAGAAGATTGGCTGATTGGCAGGAGGCAAAGAGTTGGAATAAAGGGGGCCTTTTTCAGCTGGCTGCCAGTGGCTAGTGGTATGCCGTAGGGGCCGGTGTTGTGACAACTTCTTTTCACATTACATGTCAATGATTTGGATTAAGGAATTGATGACTTTTTTTGTCAAATTTGCAGACAATATGAAAATAGGTGGAGTTGTGCAGGTAGTGTTGAGGAAGTGGTGTGTCTTCAGAGGGACCCAAGCAAATTGGGAGAAAGGGCAAAGAAGAGGCAGATGGAATATAGTGTAGGGAAGTGCATGATCATGCATCCTGGTAGAAGGAATAAAGGCGTGGACTATTTTCTAAATGGGGAGAAAATTCAATAATCAGAGGTACAAAGGGACTTGGGACTCCTTGTGCAGGGATTCCTAAAGTTTAACTTGCAGCTTGAATTGGTGGTAAGAAAGGCAAATGCAATGTTAGCATTTATTTTGAGAGGACTAGAATACAAAAGCAAGGGGGTAAACCTGAGACTTTATAAGATATTGGAGTACTGTAAGCCATTGGGCTCCTTAGCTAAAAAAAGTTGTGTTGGCATTGGAGAGGGTCCAGAGGAGGTTCATAATGATCCCTGAAATGTTAGTGTGAACATGTGATGGTTTTGGGACTGTACTTACTGGAATTTAGAAGAATGAAAGGGGATGCCATTGAAACCTATTGAATTTTGAAAGGACTAGATAGAGTGCATGTGGAGAGGATGTTTACAAGAATGGGGAAGTGTAGGACCAGAGGACAGCCTCAGAACAGAGCAGTGGCTCCTAACCTTTTTTTAATGCCATGGACACCCTACAATTAACTGAGTGGTCTGTGGACACCAGATTGGAAACCCCTGGAATACAAGGGACATCAATTTAGGAAAGAGGCGATGAAAACATTTCTTCAGCCAGAGGGTGATGAATCTATGGAATTCATTGCCACAGATGGTTGTGCAGGCCAAGTCAATGGGTATATTTAAGGTGAAGGTTGATAGTTTCTTCATTAATCAGGCCATTAAATATTATAGGGAGAAGGCAGGAGAATGGGATTGTGAGGGATAATAAATTAGCCATGATGGAATGGCGGAGAAAACTTGATGGACTGAATGGACTAATTCTGCTTCTATGTCTTATGAACTTATTATGGTTTGGGTTGGGGGGCTGCTAAGCTGGCAACTGTTGGGGTTTACATAGTAATGGTGAGGGCTAGGCTGGTAATGCTGGTATCAATGACTCTTACCAATTTTTATAGATGCACCACAGAAAGGATCTCATCCAGATGCATAAAAACTGATTCAGCAACTGGTCTGTCCAAGAATTTACAGAGAGGTATGAGTACAGTCCAGTCCATCATGCAAACCAACCTCCCTCCACTGACTCTGTCTATACTCTCTGCTGTCCCACAGGGCATGAAGGGGAACGGGGAGAAGGCAGGAGACTGGGGCTAAGAGGAAAACTGGATCAGCCATGATGAAATGGCAGAGCAGACTCAATGGGCCAAATGGCCTAAATCTACTCCAATATTTTAAGGCCTTAAAAGTAGCCGATATAATCAAGGAACCTTCTCACCCTGGTGATTTCCTCTTCTCTACATTCCTGTCAGGAAGAAGCTTCAAATGCCTGTGAGCACGAACCATCAGACACTGTTATCAGACTCCTGAATAGACCTCTCATATGCTATTAGATGAACTCTTGATCTCCAGATCAATGTCTTTGTGGCTCTAGCACTTTGTCTACCTACACTGCACTTCCTGTGTAAATACAATGATATTTTACATTGTTTATTACCTTGATGGAATTATGTATTATGTCTTCCTCAGTTCAAAGATTTCTATAGATGGTAACTGCAACCACAATATTAAACGGTGTTTACTTCTGGGGAGGGTAGCAACGGCAAATTTAGATAAAGAGTAGAGACCTAACATTGTCTACAAAGATCGATATAGTCAAGTCTATGGTATTTCCAGTTGTGATATATGGCTGTGAGAGCTAGATTATTAGAAAGGCTGAATACAAAAGAGTAGACGTCTTTGAACTTGGATGCTGGAGGAAACTGTTAAGAGTTTGTTGGGCAGCAAGAAGATCCAACAAGTCAATACTTGAAGAAATACAGCCAGACTGCTCACTAGGAGGCATGATTATGCGGCAAAAGCTCAAATATTTTGGCCACATCATGAGAAGACAGGATTCCTTGGAGAATACTCTCATGTTCGGTAAAACAGAAGGTAAAAGAAGGAGAGGACGACAGAAGCTATGATGGATAGATAATATTACTCAATGTGTATGATCTTGGGGGATCTTAGAGAGACAGTTTCCAACAAAAAGGCTTGGTGTGCAGGAGTCCATGAGGTCATGAAGAGTCAGACTTGACTTAAGGACTGACCAACAATAAATTATGTATGGAATGACTTGTAATTATATATGAATGAAACACAAAACAAAAAGTTTTTTCACTGTATCTTTGTACATTTGACAATGATAAACCAAGACCAATACCTAAACTATCAAAGAAGTACAGGAGTGGACTGCCAGCATCTTGTTCTCAAAGTGGAAGTGGCAACCTTTTAAGGTGAAAGGAGGAAAGTTTAGGGGAGATGTTACAGATAAGGTTTTTACACAGAGAGTGGAAAGTATCAGGAATGTTCTTCCAGTAATAGTGATATTTTAGGGACACTTAAGGGACTCAACTAGGCAAATGGATAAAAGAAAAATGGAGGGCTGCGGGCTATGTAGGATGAAAGAGTTAGATTGATCGTGGAGTTGGTTAAAAGGTTGGCTTAACATAGTGGACTGTTGTTCTATGTTCTAGGAATGGTCGAGATCGCCTAGTAATATTGGGTTCCAGGCTGGTAATAATATGAAATAGGCTGGTCATAGTGGGGACTAGGCTAGCAAAGGTAGGGTTAGGCTAGTAATGCTGTAGGTTCGGTTAGTAATATAATGAACTAGGGTGATCACAGTGGGGGCTAAGCTGGCAAATATGGGGTTAGGCATTGGGAAACAGTACTGCTCCAAACTCCCTGAGCCCGTGCATTTGCAGTAATTGTGGCCGTCACACGAAGCTCAACGGCAGTGAGTCTAAACATATTTATCCACATTAAATAAAACTTAGCAGATTCTAGATCACACACCTTCTTAACCGCATACACAAGGAACGTCGAACAAACAACACCCCGTTAATTTAAGAAGTAAAATCGGCCCCGGCGGAAGGAGGAAGCAGGCAAGCCCGAGTACAGGCGGTGGCTGTTACCTAGCAACGGTCCAGCGGCCAATATTCACCTAAAACAAACTCGAGCTCTTTGAAAGTAATAATACAATATACCGTATATTTTGGGGGGAAACTTTTTAAATTGGTTTCTTATTTTGGGGGAAAAGTATTTTTTATACTCGATCCTAACCCCGCTTTTATCAGTTTAACCGGAGCCTGCGTAGTTTAAATTTCGTGGCTTTGATGAATTAAATACCTTCTTGGTTCTAAAATGATATGCATTTATTTCTCGTTGAATTCGGATTCCAAATTCAATTATGTCGTTATTAGATAACTCCCGCAGGATTCTTCTGGTAACTCAAACGACGGTCTCTGTGTGGGTATTTGGTTTGTTTTAATTTAGGGCTAAGGTGGAGATTTATAGTGTTAGAAGTCTCTTGCTCAGTTGGATAGGGGCATTTTAGAGACTTCAAGATCATATGCAGAATCCAAATATGCGTGGAGAGGCAGGAGAATGGGTTGAGAGGGATAATAAATTGGCTAGGAAGGAATGGCAGAGCAGACGATAGGCCAAATGGCCTAATTCTGCTCCTATAATTTATGGCCTTCATGCTGTGACCCATCTTCTGGCTTATCTCCTCCCCAGTAAAATTTGCTGTTCAGCTGTTTCAGCCAAGTTTTACATTCTTTTTCAAATGAATTACCATCAAATTCCATCTGCAATGGTACTATTATGTCACTATCTGTAATCTGCCCTCTGGGAACTGTCTGCTATTTACTGTGCACATCCTGGACTATATTTTTTTCTAATACCAGAAAATACTGTAAACACCCAGCAGAGTAGGCAGCAATTGAGAAAGGAGAAACAGCTAACACTTTAAGTTGAAGCCCTTATACCAGACCTGAAACATTTTTTTTTCTATCTCCTCAGATGTTGCTTGATCTGCTGAATGTTTCCAGTATTTTCTGTTTTACCCTTAAATTTCTGGCATCTACAGGTTGAGTATGCCTTATTCAAAATACTTGGGGATAGAAGTGTTACGGATTTCAAATTTTTTTTGGATTATGGAGTATAAAATGGGACATTTTGGGATTGTCATCATTTCTGACTCTGAATTTATGTGTTACTGGTAAATAGTGTTTGCCTTACACTTGTTCATCAACATATGTACTTAACAGTAAAAAATATTACATACCATTAATATAATGAAAATAGAATGTGTGCAGGGTAACAAAAGCAGCACAGCAGCATGGGGAGAGTACCTGAATCAGCCATTGAACAATAACAACAATAGTGGGCTTTCAGCCTCCACCAACGATGTTATGTTTTGATTAGAAGGTTACAGTACACTGTATTTTTTATTTTACTTTTTTTTGAGGTTTTATGTAAAATATAAAATCAATTAGCACTGGTGACTTCTTCTGGTGATGGATTTTCATCAGCAACAATCTTGGCAAACTCAAATGAATTTCTTTGCTGCTTTGTAATCAGCAGACACTTTAATGCTTACAATTTTAAAAATCTTTACAAATTTAATGCTGTGCTTTTTCTTACATTTCTGCAATCAGCCTGCAGAATATTCACAATTTCCTTCAATTTTCAGTTTGTTGTGATAGATCTTTGCTTGTTTCATGATCCACATACCGTTAAGTGGCAAACTCTAATTTTTCATGATTATTTTGCTATCTAGGGACATACATCCAAAGATCCCTCTGTTCCTCCACACTGCTAAGAATCGTGCATTAATCCTGTACTCTTCTTTCAAAATCGACCTTCCAAAATGCATCCCTTCACACTTCATTACGTTCAATAGGTACATTTAATGTCAGAGAAATGTATACAATGTACATCCTGAAATTCTTTTTCTTCGCAAACATCCACGTAAACAGGAGTGCCCCATAGAATGAATGACAGTTAAATGTTAGAACCCCAAAGGCCCCCAGCTCCCCCTCCCACGCATAAACAGGAGCAAGGCCATGACCTCCGCAACCCCACCAGCAAAAAAGTATCAGCACCCTCCACGAGCACTCAAGCGAGCAGCAAAGCATAAATAAAGACACAGACTTGAAGTACCCCAAAGTACCCCATGTCATCCACATGGTATTTGACATACCACAGACTCTCTCTCTACCTAATAAGGGAAAAAGAAGTGTTCCCATTTCACAGTGAGCGGGGAGACATAACAAACAACTTACTAATTTATGGTGTTAAGAGTCTGTTGTATCGTTTTTTCTGAGCCCTGTGTCCAAAGAACTCAGGTCTCTGGGCACATAGCCAGCAGCAAACTGCTGCTTCCGCACTTCCGTGTTCTCTCAACGCATCAGTCAGTGGTGGCAACAGCCTTGAATCAGCCCAACTCCAGAGCCACAAAAGTCCGGCGTCCCGAAAAGCAGCCGGACGTGAGGCACTGAAGAGCGGGTCCCATTCCCACAAGGAACCAAAGTCAGCGTGTAACTCCAGGTCAGGGTCTTCCAGTTGGCGAGCTATTGACTTCTTGCACAATCAGTACAGTCTGAAGACTGAGCGACTCTCTTCACTGTCCAGTGCTAAGAGTTTCACACCTGCAGTTCTTTAAACTGAGTGACTCATCCAATCTATGCCCACAATTTCTGATTCATATGTCTTTAGGCAACTGTATGCCTCAATCTTCACCTCTGTCTATAACTTGTAGCATTCATTCTATAGGGTAACCAAATGCCATTTTGGCCTGCTTCAATTAAATCTTGAAGTATTTCTGATACACGTCCTTGTCCACAAAGAATCAATAGGCATTTTATTGTTGTTTACTTAATTAATAAGGTAGCCTTTAATTTAGCAACTGCACTGCTATCTTTGGAATGCAATCAATCTGATTCAGCATTCCTGTTTCCTCCTTCCTATTTTCTCAATACACCATGTGAATAGGCCTGAAACGTTCTGGTTTAAGATGGTGCTGCTGAAGTTCTGTGACTACTTGCTGGTGGTCAATGAAACAAAGAAAGCAACTCAATACTTTGCTATTCACACTTTTGCTGGTAAACAATCACTGCAAAGAGTGGCCTGTGGCTTCCCTGTCAGAGTTGAGCTGTATTGCCTATACAGCCTAGCATTTTTGCAGTGTGGGCTGGGGCCTCAGAGAGGCATAATGGTTGCAGCGTGTCTGGGCCAGAGTTGTTAGAGCGGACTTGGAGGCAACTCAATGTGGCAGAGCTGAGGCGAGGCGAAGTCCAGGAAGGATCTGAGGTTTGATGGATTTAAGAGCTGGGCCAAGTTGGAAAAGCCAAATCGAGGCAGCGGAGCTCGAGCCTGAGGGCGTATCAAAGTGGCAGAGATTGAGGAATGACCTGAGATTTGGATGGTTTAAGTGCCGGGCCAGATTAAAATGGTCAGGGTGTTGGGATCGGAGGCGAGGATGGTCTGGTTTGGCTCGCTGCTCTGTGGGGCTTGACTGAGGCTGTGGCCTGCAACTAGTGGACTTTTGGATCAGCTGTAATGAATGCCTGGCTTTGTGAACTTCAGTTCCGAATGTTGTTTGCTTGCCCTTATTGTTTGCACAATTTGTTTTTTCCTCTCTCTTTGCACACTGGGTGTTTTTCGATTTTATTTTATTTTTAATGTGTTTCTATTGTTTCTACTGGGTTTCTTTGTTTCGTGGCTACCTGTAAGGAGACGGATCTCAAGGCTGTATAAAATATACATACTTTGATAATAAATGTACTTTGAACTTTGAACAGTATCCCTCTCTCTCTCTCTCTCTCTTTCAATCTTTTTATTAATATTTAAAATATTATGAATGAGATACAATTCAAATAATGGTAAGGGATTACAAATATATAGACTCCCATTATACATAAAGTATTACATAAACAATGAATAGAGCATAAGTAAGTTTCCCAAAACATAAACCGTATAGTATATATATGAACAAGGTAAGTTTAAATATTTCATAATATATAATGTAAAAAAGAGAAAAAAAAAAAATCTATCTAAGGAAGTTAGCTAATCTACTAATCTAGTATCAAGAAAAAGAAAAAAAAACCAAAAAGAAAAAAAAATAAAAAATCTTTTAAAAAGAGAAAAAAAAAAAGGGCTGTTCATAGTATCTCACGAGTATACATAAACATCAATGACGTCAACTCCGATCCTCTCAACATACATACGATTAAGGCTGAAAAAAAAAACCAATAAGCCCGGCACAGGGCCATTACATCATATGAAAATATTGAATAAATGGTCTCCATATCTTTTCAAATTTAATAGAAGTATCAAATACAGCACTTCTAATTTTTTCTAAATTTAAACATAACATAGTTTGAGAAAGCCAATGAAATACCGTGGGAGGATTAATTTCCTTCCAATTCAACAGAATAGATCTTCTAGCCATCAAAGTGAGAAAAGCAATCATTCGACAGGCGGACGGAGATAAGTGAAGTAAGTCCATCATCGGTAAACCAAAAATTGCGGTAATAGGATGGGGTTGTAAATCAATGTTCAATACCGCCGAAATAATATCAAAAATATCTTTCCAATATTTTCTCAAAAGTGGACATGACCAAAACATATGAGTTAAAGAAGCGATTTCTAAATGACATCTGTCACAAATAGGGTTTATATGAGAATAAAAATGAGCTAATTTATCCTTGGACATATGGGCCCTATGTACAACCTTAAATTGTAATAATGAATGTTTGGCACATATAGATGAAGTATTAACTAATTTAAGAATTCTATCCCAATTCTCAATAGGAATAATAAGATTAAGTTCTCTTTCCCAATCATTTTTGGTCTTATCAAAGGGCACTGAACGTATCTTCATAATTATATTATAAAGTTTTGATATAAGCCCTTTTTGAAAAGGGTTTAGTTCAAACAAACTTTCCAAAGTATCTGAAGACAGAGAATTTGGGAACGAAGGAAGTACCGTACTTAAAAAATGCCTAACCTGTAAGTATCTAAAAAAATGAGATCTAGGCAAATTATATTTATTAGCTAGTTGCTCAAAGGACATAAAACAGTTGTCCAAAAATAAGTCGGAAAATCTTAATAATCCCTTAGTTTTCCAAGCCAAAAAAGCATGATCTATAATTGAGGGATGGAAAAAACAATTAGATACAATAGGACTATTTAACATGAATTGAGTCAACCCGAAAAATTTCCGAAATTGAAACCATATACGTAAGGTATATTTAACTATCGGGTTGTCAATTCGCTTCGGCAATTTAGAAAGAGCAAAAGGGAGAGATGTCCCTAAGATAGAACCCAAAGCATAAGCAGAAACCGATTTGGTTTCCAAACTCACCCAATGAGGGCCAAAAGGACCATCCCATTCTTTCAACCAACATATCAAATATCTAATATTAACTGCCCAATAATAAAATCTGAAATTGGGTAATGCCAACCCACCATCCTTCTTTGTCTTCTGTAAGTATATTTTACCTAACCTGGGATTTTTATTCTGCCATATATATGAAGAAATTTTTGAATCAACATTAGTAAAAAAGGATTTCGGAATAAAAATTGGTACCGCTTGAAAAACATATAAAAATTTAGGTAAAATAACCATCTTAATAGCATTAATCCTACCTATCAGAGATAAAGATAATGGTGACCACTTAGTAAACAAACCTTTAATCTGATCAATTAAGGGTAAAAAATTAAACCGAAATAATTCTTTATGGTTTTTGGTAATTTTAATCCCTAAATAAGTGAAAGAATCGTTAGCTAATTTAAAAGGTAAAATACCATAATTTGGGACCTGTTTATTCACAGGAAACAATTCACTCTTATTAAGATTTAACTTATACCCAGAAAACTCACTAAATTGAGCCAACAATGATAAGACTGCTGGAATAGATTTTTCAGGATTAGAGATGAATAATAATAAATCGTCTGCATATAAAGATACCTTATGAATATCTGTTCCACGATTAATACCCAAAATATCATGTGATTCTCTGATGGCAATTGCCAAAGGTTCTAAGGCGATGTTAAATAGTAATGGACTAAGAGGACAACCTTGTCTAGTGCCCCGAAATAAACGAAAAAATGGAGATCTTTGATTATTAGTAAACACCGAGGCTACTGGAGTTTGATATATCAGTTTAAAGAACAGTATCCCAGTGGACCTTCTCAATATTTGCCCCAATATGTTCAAATCATATTTAACTGGGAAGAAAAATAGAACAGAGAATAGTACAGCATAGTTCAGGCTCTTCAGCCTATCTAATACTTCCCTCCCATATAGCCCTCCACTTTTCTTTCATCCATGTGTCTAGCTCAGAGTCTCTTAAATGTCTCTAATGTATCTGCTTCAACCACCACCCAGCAGTGTGTTTCATGCACCAACACTCACTGAGTAAAACAATCTACCTCAATACTTTCCTCCAATCACATTAAAATTATGCCCACTCCTATTAGCCATTTCTGCCCTGGGTAAAAGGTTCAAGCTGAGCATTCTATGCCTCTTGTTATCTTATACACGTTTATCAAGTCACCTCTCATCCTCCTTTGGTCCAAACAGAAAAGCCCTTGCTTGCTCTAACTTTCCTCATAAGGTACACTCTCTAATCTAGGCAGTATCGTAGTAAATTTTAGACATGAGGTACTGCAGATGCTGGAAATATACATAATGTGCTGGAGGAGCTCAGCAGGTCAGGCAGCATCTATGGATGAGTGTAAGCAGTAGATATTTCGGACCGAGACCCTTCATCAGCACTGGAAAGGAAGTCAGAATAAAAAGGTGGGGAGAGGGGAGGAAGAAGTATAAAGTGTCAGGTGATTGGTGATCACAGAGGGGGAGCAATGAGAGAGAGTTTCACTGAACTCCTGTCAAAGAGTAGAGTTAAACTTCTGCACAGTAGGCATACCTCGAAGAGACTTTGTAGTGGAGCAGTAAATCATTTACACAAGAAGTGCTACAGATGCTGGAAATATCTACACCCCAGAGCAATTCCTCTGCACCCTCTCTAAAGCTTCCAACTCCATCTGCCACTTCTCAGCCCAGCTTTGTGTACTATAATTGTCGCCTTCTAACCTATGACAACCTTCTACACCAGCCAAAATCAATCTTCATGTCATCTGCAAACAATAACCCACCCTTCCACCACTTCATCAAAGCCATTATAAAAATTGCAAAGAGCAGAGATCCCATAACAGACCTCTGCAGGCAACACTACTCACAGACCTCCAGGCAAAACATGCTCCATCTACTACCACCATCTGCCTTTTTTGGGCAAGCCTAATTCTGAATTCATGCAGCCAGGTCTACCTGGATCCCATGTCTTCTGACTTTCTGAATGAGTTTTCCATGGAGAACTTTGTCAAATGCCTTACTAATATCAATATCCACTGCCCTACTTTCATCAATGTGTTTGTCACTTTCTCAAAGAATTCAATCAGGCTCATGAGGCATCAGATTGTACTTCTTCAAATGCTTCATCCTGTCTCGAAGAATCTTCTCAATAGTTTACTACCACTGATGTCATACTCACTGGTCTATAATTTCCAGGATTATCCCTATACCTTCCTTGAACAAAGAAATAACTTTTACCACCCTCTTGTCTTCTGGTACCACTACTTTGGCTAGTGAGGACACAAAGATCATTGCTAAGGCACAGCAGTCTCTTCCCTCACTTCTTGTAATAACCTGTGGTATATCCTGTCCTGCCCCAGGGACTTACCGATCCTAATGTTTTTCAAAAGTTCCAGCACATCCTCTTTCTTAATGTTGGCAAGTTCCAGCATATCAACGTGTTCTATGTTGTACTCAGAAAAGTCAGGATCTCTCTCACTGGCAAATACAGAAGCAAGGTATTTATTAAAGTCCTCCCCTAACTCCACTGACTCTGGATACGTGTTTCCTCCTTTATCCCTGATTGGTTCTATCCTCTTGTGTCAACTTTTTGTTCTTCGTCTAGGATGCCTTGGGATTTTCCTTATTGCCTCTCACCAAGTCCTTTGCATGTCCCCTTCTAGCTCTCAGCCATGATTCCTTAGCCCTACCATCCTTTCCTGGCTTCAATGCAAGCAACCTATCTAGAAGCCCATGCAAATGCTCCCTAACAACCTCCACATTCCGTTGTGTATTTCCCTGAAAAATGGAAGAGATGATTAAATAGGCGACTAAACATAGGTTTTGAGGACAATTTTAGTGATTTGCCAGAACAAGTGTTTGAGCAAATACTTATGGATTGCAGGAACATTTAGATGAAGACACTGACAGAAAAAAGAAGCACATTGAGGGTTAAAGTTGAAAGAATCGATATTGGTATGTATCAACATAAGGGCTGCAATTGAATAAAGCCTTTTGAATGAATTTTAAACAAGTTAAAGATCACTGAATCCTCTGATGGAGAAGGGGAATTTATGATTGCAAAAGTGATAACAATGCAATGATTACTAAGACAGCAGTGTTCGAAGTTTTAATTCAAACTGATGGACATCCCTTGTAATACTGTAAATTATAAAATAACAATGACATGAAGTGGTCACATAGCTGTATGTTGTCGATGTGTTGGGTTCTGAATTTGGGGGCAAAAAGACACTTGAATAACTTTATGCTTTCTCTACCCTGTAGGGTTGGATAGGTTTTATGTGTATAGAAAGTAAATTGGTCAGAAATGACTACGTGTCTCACGGTGACAACTTAGAAGCCACTTTGACAGCGTCTTTGGATATAACCATGGATATAATTGTCCTGTCTTTATGTAACTCAGGTCATGTGAGTAACTACTAATGGGAGAAGAGAAATTACAAAGCATAGGTGTTGTACACCTGTACAGATATGGCCTCAGAGCCCGTCTATATGGGGGAAATAGCAATTTGACAGCATCTGCCAAACATCACATTTACCTGCACAAACGGGAACATCCTGAGGCAATACAAAAGGTTAGTACATGTAAAATTAGTGAGAAGCATGGAACTGAAACCAGAGGATCAACTGTAAGTGATGTTTATAGTTGAAAGGGAAGTGACTGGCAGTTGAACAAAGTGGTCAGGCTTCAAAGAGAAAGTACTATCCCAAATATGAGCATTTAGATCCAGCATTGTGTATGTGATTCAATAATCTCAGAGTAGACAATGTGAGGGTCAACCTTGACATGTTCATTACCAAAGCAAAAAATGTTTGATGAGGACGTGGGCAATAATGATTGACTTTGTAGGCTCATGTGCAGATTTATCATTGGCTTTGCAGTGACAAAGGGAGATGTAACACAGGGTAAACTTGACAGATGCATAAAGCAATGAAATACAATTTTTTCACTGATTCCTCAGTGGAAGTTTTTTTTTAACCAGGAGTTTTCTCAACCTTAACATGATGTAATCTTCATGGAATGTTACAATCTCAATCTTCGCTATGCTATAAAAGTTATGTTAACAATATTGAACCATTAATAAATATACCTTTAAAATCAATAACAAAATGTTGATTTATTTTGTTGATGCAAAAATCCTTCTATTTTGTATCTCCAATGAAACGCAGTAATGAACTCTTCTGAGTTATTTAATGCTAATCTGGAAATTTAATCAGTCATGAGACACCCTTGCAAACTGATGTTTCAGGGCTCACTGGTTAATATGATCCCTTAACGTACCACTCCTTGTTCTGCTCTGTAGTTGGGCATTCCCAGGAAAACATGGACCTCCAATGGACTGGGCTGCTGGCCAGGTAAATGAATTCCTTCTCTTCATCCTTCAGGAACCACCTCACCCACTATCTGCATGCTGCAGTAATCAGGTTATCACCCCTCCCAATCTTGCTCTAAGATCACCCAAATCTCAAAAAGTTCAAAGTTCAAAGTAAAATTTATTATCAGAATACATACATGCTCCGCATACAACTCAGAGATTCTTTTTCTGCAGGCATACTGAGCAAGTTTATAGAACAGTAACTATAAACAGGATCAAGGAACACAAACTGTACAATTGCAAATATAAATAAATAGCATCAAATAACGAGAGCATGAAATAACAAGATAAAGAGTCCTTAAAGTGAGACCATCAGTTGTGGGAACACCAGAAATAGAATGAGTGCAGTTATCCCTCATGGTTGAGGGGTAGTAACTGTTCTTGAACCAGGTGGTGCGAGTCCTGAGGCTCCAGTATTTTCTAGCAGATGGCAGCAGCGAGGAAAGAGGATGCCCTGTGTGGTATCTCTGATGATGCATGCTGCTTTTCTATGCAATGTTTCATGTAGATGTGCTCAATGGTTGAGAGGGTTTTACCTGTGATGTACTGGGTCCAATACACTACCTTTTGGAGGATTTTCCACTCAAAGTCATTGGTGTTCCTATATCAGGCTGTAATGCAGCCAGTCAGCACCCTCTCCACCACACATCTGTAGAAGTTTTCCAAGGTTTTTGATGACATGGCGAGCGTCTACAGACTCCTGAGGAAGTAGAGGCATTGTCATGCTTTCTTCGCAATTATATTTATATGATGGGTCCAGAACAGGTCCTCTGAGATAGTGACACCCAGGAATCTAAAGTTACTGACCCTCTCCACTTCTGATCCTCCGATAGGTACTGGCTCATGGACCTCTGAATCCCTGAATTCCTGAATTCCCCCCCCTGAATCAGTTCTGTGGTCTTATTGACTTTGATGGAGAAGTTGTTGTTATTACACCACTGGGTCAGATTTTTGTTTCCCAAAATCCCTCAGCATTGATTCTTTCAATCCCCAGTTCTTTCCGCTAGTTCTGTTCTCATTGTCTCTGTGGCCAGTACTCCTGGACTCAAGCTCAGAAAGCAGTATGAGAGCCATATTTTTAGTGCCAGTCAGGTATGCCTGAATGTATAGCATGATATGGATATTACTTTAGATAAAATTATGTTATTGCTGCAAATTTAAGATCTAGTGTTAGGTACTCTCCATAAGACCATAAGACATAGGAGCAGAATTGGGCCATTCAGCCCATCAAGTCTGCTCTGCCATTCCATCATGGCTGATCCCAGATCCCACTCAACCCCATACATCTGCTTTCTTGCCATATCCTTTGATGTCCTGACCGATCAGGAAATGATCAGCTTCCATCTTAAATATACCAACGGACGTTGCTTCCACTGCAGACCGTGGCAGAGCATTCCTCAGATTTATTACTCTCTGGCTAAAAAAACTTCCTCCTTACCTCAGTTCTAAAAGATCACCCCTAAATTTTGAGGCAGTGCCCTTTAGTTCTGGATACCCCATGATAGGAAACATCCGCTCCACATCCACCCTATCTAGTCCTTTCAACATTCGGTAGGTTTCAATGAGATCGCCCCCCCCCCCCATTCTTCTAAATTCCAGTGAGTACAGGCCCAAAGGTGCCAAATGCTCCTCATATATTAACCCCTTCTTTCTCAGCATCATTCTCATGAACCTCCTCTGAACTACCTCCAATGACAACACATCCTTTCTGAGATATTGGGCCCAAAACCATTGACAATACTCCAAGTGCAGCTTTAACTGTGTTTTATAAGGCGCAGCATTATCTCCTTGCTTTTATATTCTATTCCCCTTGAAATGAATGCCAACATCGCATTTGCCTTTGTTTTGCTCTCGTTGGCACAATCATTCTAGTGCCTTGTGTTGATTGTGCATTCATGTTACAGAATGCGTGACTATAACAAAGCAGAAACGGCATACTAAAATTTAATTTCTCTCTTACCTTTCCTACTTTGATGAAAGATGATTGACTTGGAGCACTTTTATATATCTCTCCATAGATGCTGCCTGCCTGCAGTAAGTGTTTTAGTATATTCTGTTTTTATTTCAGGTTTTCAACATCGACACTATTTATCTTTTGTAAATAAATTAAACTGAAGTAAACCAATATTATAACAACATCCATATCTGAATGTGTTTTACAGTTCTTCTTTAGGATCTTTCAACCTATGCAAAGACACCAACTGGTGAGAGAAAGACTTACAGATAAGGTGGGGCACTTGGAAGCAGCGGCTTCTACAGGGTCAATCAAAGGAGGTTGCCAGGCAACAGGGCTGGAAGGACCAGAAGGCCCTATTCCATGCTGTATCTACATAAATAAATAAATAAAAAGAGGCTGAACAGATGATCTATGAGGCTAGGCCATGGTGTGCTGAGCCTGGCCTTACCCAGAAAATTAAACTCAGTCTTGCATGACGTAAATTCTTCATTGATGCAAACAACATGTTTCACTGTGCATGTGACAAATAAAGCTCATCTTTAATTTTTAGATATCAGATGATTGAATTGATTAGGCTGTGATTTTATGCCTAATGACACTACCATCTTCTAGCGCGCCCAGCAGAGGAGGGAGAACATTTTTCTTAGTAACCAGCTAACTACTCAAATTAATTCTGTATTATAATTATCATTCACTGGTAACAATTGACTTGGGAGTGAATAACTGTTATTCCTCTCCGCGCCTTGTGGTGCATTGGATGGCAACCTTGTTGTTTCTTTAGCATTTTGTCTGTTTTCTCGTGAGGCTGAGTTGCAAGCTCACCACCCAACCCAGCACGGATGGGAAACGTGTGAGGAGCTAGCAGGATTCGAACCCAGGACCACTGGCCTTGAAAATCGGTGCTGATGCCACTACACTACAATTTACTATGACCAATGTCTTTGGACTTTGGAAACCAGAGCACCAGGAGGAAACTGTCAGGGAGAACATTATGGGCAGTGATGGGAATTGAACCCTGGTCACCTGTACTATAGAGCATTGTGCAAACCATTACGCTACCTTGCCGTCCCACATATAGCATATAACTTTATTTTCAACAAAGGTTACAAAATGAATGTATTAATCTGGCACTGTTAATATTGAAACCAAATAAAAATCACTTTACTCTGGTGCAGGGGTTCGCAACCTTTTTTATACCATGGACCAATACCATTAGGTAAGAGGTCCGTGGACGCCAGGGTGGGAAACCTTGGTCTGATGTGTAGTAGACCGGTAACAGGGTAACCATGCAGACCTGCAGGCCTCAGAACCATTTTGCGGCTCATAGGGATTAACTCTTCCCAGCTGGACTACAATTATCCTTGCGATCTCTGGGCTGATCAGGAGAAACATCAACCAGGATTCTCTGTTGTTATCCCTAATCCTATTTATTTACTCCCTAGTACAAAATCCAACCCATGGTGGGAAAAAAGATCAACTCAGTTGTAATAACATGCTAACTGTTCAGTGAATACTTCGGGCCAAATTACATTTTTCTATGCTGTATGACTCCATCATCCTATAAGCATAAAGATGCCAAAATTCCTTCGCTGGCTGTGGATGGGTTGGGGGAAGGAGTGAATGACCGTTCATCAGAATAGCACTAACTTTTTTTCTACCTCAATAAGTACAGCTAAACCTGTGATGAAATTCTATGAAAGTTCTGTTTTATTTCAATTTCATTTAACAGAGGACAAATAGCCACTTCATAGCTAGCTGGAACATACGTAAGTGCACTCCAACGACAGCTAGTAGTTTCAGAATAGATAAAAGAAAATGGCTTGATTAAGAAATGAAGACAACAATTCCATATATTAATCCACCACTGTTAATTTTGAAACTAAAGAAATGTCGCTTTAGGTACAGAAAAGTTAACATGCCTGCTTGAAATCAACTCAATGCAAATGACTTTGTTAAGAGAAGACTCCAGTCTTAGATGAACATGTGAATTATTTGATATCTTCAACTTGGAAACATGTTATTTAAGCTGTCGAAGTATTATTTTAATTAACAAGAACTAATTGATTTTTCAGGGATATAAGCAGCATTAAAACACACAGGATCTCTGAATTCTTTTCTTGAATTACTGAAAGTAATTTCCTCCCATTATTTTTTGTTTGTAGTGTCAAACCAGGTATGTTATTTGTCATGCTGTGGTTTGCATATTTTTTTTAAGAAAAAGGTTTCAACTTTGATCTGATTTAGGTGCACTCAAAAACACAGATGGCAGAAGCAACAAGCCACTGAGGTGCACAGTTAGTCAAAACAGCCGGTAAGTCAACAACAGTCCTGACTTATAAGTAGGAAGGCCCAGTACATTTATGAGACTTGTATGCTCTTGCGGGAAACTACAGACCTTTGCCTTTCTGCTCATGACAAAGCTGTGGAGCAATTTGTTAGTTAAAGATTTAATTCACTGAAATCAAAGGGCTGCAGTAGCAGGCTAGACTGTGGACATTGCTTGCGTTTTTAGCTAAACAATCCAATCAAAAAGACACAGCAAAGGTGGGCTCAGCAATACATAAAAGGTGCTTTCTTAAAACTGTCATCGAAATGGATTTCAGTACGTGCCTTTATTTCCCTAGGGCCATTGTTTATCTTATTTATAAATGCTTTCTAAAGACCTTTTTATTTGACTTTCATCTTGGCTTACCTACCACCAATTCATGGCATTTTATAAACTGACCTGGCCTTGTGAGGAGATGACTGTTGTTTCTAGAGGGGTAAAAAGATTGCACAATTAGACATCAGAAAATGGCTGGTTTGCAAAGCTCCCTTTGTGAGAAGGGCAGCAAATATAAGCCAAGTAACTACAGGCCTAGGTGGTAATGAAATTATTCGAGAAAATACTAAGAGAAGGAATCTATGTAAATGTGGAAAGACAGGGACTGATCAAAGATAGTCAGCATAGTTTTATGTAGGGGAAATCCTACCTTACTAACTTGAATGAGCTTTTTGAGAAGGTAATTAAGAAAACTGATGAAGGCAGGGAATTCACATCTATATAAACTTTTGTAACGCATTTAACAGATTCCGCATAATTGGCTGATTCAGAATCAGAATCAGATTTAATATCACTGGCATATGTCGTAAAATTTGTTAACTTTATGGCAGCAGTCCAATGAAATACATGATAAATAAATAGAGAGAAAAAGCTGAGCTATGTTAAGTATATATATGTTCATGAAATAGTTAGGTTAAAATAAATAGTGCATAATAACAGAACTAAAAAATGTAGTGAGGTAGTGTTCACAGGTTCAATGCCCATTCAGAAATCAGATGGCAAGGGGAAGTAGCTGTTCCTGAATCTCTGAGTGTGTGCCTTCAGGCTTCTGTACCTCCAGAAGGCGAAGGGACATGGGATCTAATTTGTTGCTACTTGCAGGAGGTTTGGATTGTCTCTCCACTTTCCATTATGTAATATCTGTGATGTAATGGGATGAATCAAGACTTTGACCTTGTACAGATGTGCAGTAAAGAGCATCCTAACATGCTGCATCACTGCATGATATGGAAACTGCACTGTGGCAAGCAAGAATGCTTAGCAACAGGTAGTCAAAACTACCCAATGCATCATCGGATCCCAGCCATTCTCACGCTCCCGGAGTGTTTGTCCCACTCCTATCAGGGAGGAGGCTGCATTGCATCCACATCAGGATAACTAGAATCAAAGACAGTTACTTTCCCCAAGAAAAGGCTGATCAATACCTCAACCCACTAACCTACAACCTCCCTACCACTACTACTTTATCATTTCCTGTCAGAGAAACTTTATGTATAGACACTCCTATGGCTAGCATCACTTTATGGACATACATATGTATTTATATTTATTATGCTTTTCTGTTTTATTTTTATTTTAGATTAATGTAGATTGGTGCTTGATGGTTCATATGGAAATAATGGGCGGGAAGCCCTCGTCATCGTGGCTATCCCTCGAGGTTGAGGATGATGTTGATCTGTTTATGGGCTCTCAAGTGGCTTATGAGTCCAATATTGGATTGAAGCCCTACTTCCATGCTGGATGCCTAAAAGCTCTTAAAAATCATAATTACCCTTTTCTAGAAGCTATCTTGCAACCATTCCCTACTGAGGGAAATAATTAGTCCTCACTTATCTACTCTATTCCTTTTGTTATTTTCAGTACCTCTGTTGGATTCATTTTCAGTCTTAGTTGGAGGGAAAATCCTATGAGCTCTCTGCTATTTCAGGATCACCCTACTGAAGATGTATTTCCTACCTCCAGTATCACTCCCATATAACAAGGATCTTCCAACTGCACTCAAGTATGGTCAGCCCCGCAGCGTAGCGGTTAGCATGATGCTATGACATCTAGGCGTGTCAGAGTGCACCAGCGTCCTCTGTAAGGAGTCTGTATGTCTTCCCCATGGAATGCATGGGTTTTCCTGGGGTGCTCCAGTTTTCTCCCACAGTTCAAAGATGTACTAGGTAGGTTAAGTGTTCCATGATTAACTTGGGATTTAATTGGGGTTGTTCTGGGCAGCACGGCTCAAAGGGCCAGAAGGGCTTATTCTGCGCTGTATCTCTAAAAGATACTTCTTTTTCGACAAGGCCATCATGACCTTTGTACAAAGCAACCCTTAAGTTCTTTTTGCTTTTTATTTAATGTGTCCATTCCCTTTTAAGGGTTAATTCAACTGGGTCAACAAATGAATTTTGTTCCCTTCATCTAACCATTTAGTGTTTTATGGAAGATCTATTCATTCGGCAGCAGGACGCCAGCGCGCACTTGCCACATAGAATGAACATATCGATTTTGAATATAACAGCAGGGAAAAAGACATATGAATCACTTTTGTATTTTGGGTGATTAATTTTATTCTTATTAAGCTCCAATTAGAATTTCAGCATTGTCAATTTAGAACTGTCAAGTAGCACACATCATACCTTTGCCTCTGCTAGTCTCCAAGTAGCATTCTGACTTGCACAACTTTGGCCCCACTTGACACATTTTATTCCTTTTTCACAATGGGGAAGCTCCTTTATAATATTCCCAAATTCTAGCATGGCATTTGATTGCGAAAATGCTCAGCACTACCTAACTGCCTCAGAAATATACTGTAGTCTCTGAAGATTTCATTAATTTAATTTGAATCATGCATGATCTGACCCATTTACAAATCTCCCCTGTGTTGCATCTTCTAAAAAAAGATCTGTACAAAAATATCAATATTGGTTAATAAAATGAATAAAGTTCTTAGATAAAGATATTTCACAGTGTTGTTTTATTTCCAATGTAGGAAAATAACATCGTTGTTTGGAAAAAATTCAGAATAGCAAGTGATCAAAAGTTGTTTAAGTCTCTTTGCTTTACTATCTGAGAGAAGTGAATTTCATTTAATCAAATAAATATCAAACATTTATAATCTTGTTCTTTTAATGTTATTACTTATTAACATTTACAGCAGGGGGAGCCAGTAGGTCTCTATGTATTCACTAGGTCAACCAGAATGTTCAGAAAGAGGCTTTTGTCAAAATGCAGTGTAAAAAGCATTAGAAATAAAGTGTAGCTTACTAGTTTGTACATTGCTAACATTACAGTCATGGTTTCAACACTCCACTGGTACAGTCATAATACACTGTTTGGGATTGTTCTGAACTAACAGGAGGAGGAACTCCAGTGTAATAAGAACTTAAGAAATAGAAGCAGGAAGCTGTCCTGCCTTTGACTCCACTCTGCCATTCAGTTAGATCGTGGCTGGTTGCCACCTGCTCCACTTAATTTCCCCACATCCTCTATTTCTTTTAGTGTCCAGCAAATTATTGATCTTCCCTCTGTATAAACAGTATTCATAGCTCTCTAATGCAGGGATAGCTAACATTTACAAACCTCTGCATAAAAAAAATCCCTATTACAGCACTAAATGGTTGACTCTTATCTATTGCCTTTTAGAACTGGCTGGAAGAAACAGTTGTCAGCATCTTCCCTGTTCAGACCACTTATTCCTTCTAAAGGCCGATTTATACTTGTGCATTGCATCTACGCCATAGGTACTGCGTACCTATGCCGTAGGGTGATGTGCACCTCCCCAAAAAAGTAACTCACGCGTCGTGGCGATGATGACTGCAACAACTGTGATTGGTCCACTTGGCAGCATCCTCTTACGCGTTTCTGGTTGCTTCTTCTCTGCCATGTCTGTACGCCGATGCGAAACAGATGAACCAAATCGTCAAATCTACCTGCTGACATGTGAAAATGTTTGAAATGCATTCCCTTGTCCATGTCTGTCATGAAGAAACTTGACACAGTGGCATTGAAACCCCACCACCAACTAGCGTTTTGGTGCACACCAACACCTCCTCGCTACGGTGCAGAGCGATGCAGAAGTGAAAATCAGGGCTACGGCGTAGGCTGCGGTGTAGCCTGTACGCACAAGTATAAATCAGCCTTAAATCCCACTGCATTTCACTTAATTTTGAGAACCGACTTAATCTGCTAATCAATCTAGGAAATTATACGACACTGATATCATAGCTAAACTCCACAAAATACTCCAAATGATGTCTCACCAATCTACTTACAGTCTTACCCACATAATCCATCCTGCCAATATTGCTGTGGCAGCCAATTCTAACCAAAACAATTGCCGCTGCAGCAACCCCACAGACTTGTGCTTGAATGATGTGCCCCCAGATGCAGTAATGATTGCTCCCTAAGTTGAAGATACGTACTCGATCCTTTATTAGCAATTAGCAAACATAAACCTTGAAGTGATAGAACTTACGTATAAATTAAGCGTAACTGAGTGGTCAGCAAAAGCTATGATATCCATCGGTCCGTAGCCTCAAATTGCCACAAACAAATTTATTCCTTTGATTCTATTTGATTATTACTATGCCCTCCTCTCAAGTTTCCATAATAAACATGTAACACAGAACGCAATACAGACAGAAAACTGAATCATGTCTCTTACAATGCTAACATTCTACTTTACTGCTGTACTTGAATTTCTATTTTCTATATTTTAAGACAGCAGACCAAGATGACATTTGAGTTTCATCTAACAGCCTTTTCTGTGACACATTGTTGAATAATATTTGTGTATGAAGAGATGTCATGTCCACGAAAATCAAAAACCAAACTGCAGATGTTGGAAATCTAAATTAAAAGCAGAAATACATATAGTGAGGAAGCTTCCACTGCTTCATTGGGCAGAGAATTTCACAGATTCACCACTCCCTGGAAAAAGCAGTTCCTTCTCATCTCCGTCCTAAATCTACTCCCCCAAATCTTGTCCCCTAGTTCTAGTCTCACCTACCAGTGTAAACAACTTCGCTGCCTCCATCTTATCTATCCCTTTCATAATTTTATATGTTTCCATAAGATCTCCTCTCATTCTTTTGAATTACAGGGAGTACAGTCCCAGGTGACTCAATTTCTCCTCATAGTCTAACCCCCTCATTTCTGGAATCAACCTGGTGAACCTCCTCTGTACCACCTCCAAAGCTTCCTCTAGTAAGGAGACCAGAACTTCACGCAGTGCTCCAGGTGTGGCCTCACTAGTACCCTTTTCATTTACAGCATAACCTCCCTGCTCTTAAATTCAATGCCTCTAGCAATGAAGGCCAACATTTAATTTGCCTTTCTGATAGCCTGCTGTACTGCAAACCAGCCTTTTGTGATTCATATACAAGCACTCCCAAGTCCCTCTGCACAGCAGCATGTGAAGTTTTTTACCATTTAAATAATAATCTGCTCTTTCATTTTTCCTTCCAAAGTGGATGGCCTCGCATTTATCAACATTGTACTCCATCTGCCAGACCCTTGTCCCCACTCTATATCTCTCTGTCGACTCTCCATGTCTTCTGCACAGTTTGATTTTCCACTCAACTTAGAATTATCAGCAAACTTAGATAGACTATACTCTGCCCGCTCTTCCAGATCATTAATGTATATCATGAACAGTCGCGGGCCCAGCACCGACCCCTGTGGTACACCACTCGCTGCTGATTGCCAACCAGAGTAACACCCATGTATCCCAAATCTCTGCTTTCTATTAGTTAACCAATCCTCTATCCATGCTAATACTTTACCCCCAACTCTATGCATCCTTATCTTATGGATAAGTCTTTTATGCGGCACATTATCGAACACCTTCTGGAACTCCAAGTAAATAACGTCTATCTGTTCCCCTCTATCCACTGCACTCATTATATCCTCAAACAACTCCACTAAGTTTGTCAAACAGAACCTGGCTTTGCTGAATCCCTGCTGCGTCTGCCTGATGGATTCACTTCTTTCCAGGTGCTTTTCTATTTCTTTAATGATAGCTTCAAGCTTTTTCCCAACTACAGATGTTAAGCTAACTGGCCTGTAGTTACCTGCCTTTTGCCTACATCCTTTTTTGAACAGTGGTGTGACATTCACCATCTTCAAAACATACAGTGAAATGTGTCATTTGCATCAAATCAACTCAGCGAGGACTGTGCTGGGGGCAGCCCACAAGTGTTGCCACGCTTCTGGCACCAACATAGCATGCCCACAAATGACTAATCCTAACCTAACTGGACACGTTTGGAACATGGGAGGAAACTGGAAAGCCCCAAGGAAACCCAGTCATGGGGAGAAAGTACGAAGTCCTTACAGACAGTGGCAGGAATTGAACATTCGACCATCCAATGGCTGGTGATTGTCCTAGTCCAGCTCAACTGTGCTACCTCAGTTGGTAATTGCTCAACGTTCTAGAGGATATAGAACCCTATTTCTCTTCTTGCAGACGCAACTTCATCATAGTTCAAGTTCAATTGTCATTCAACTATGGGAGGCATTGATCATGTGGATAGCCAGAGGCTTTTTCTCAGGGCTGAAATGGCTAATAAAAGGGTGCGTGGAAGTAGTTTGGGGGAATGTCAGAGGTAAGATTTTCACACAGAAAGGGTGCCTGGAATGCATTGCCAGCGATGATGGTAGAGGTGGATACAACAGGGTCTTTTAACAGACTCTTAGATAGGTACATGGAGCTTAGAAAAGTAGAAGGCTATGCAGTAGGGAAATTCTAGGTATCTTTTAGAGTGGGTTACATGGTTGGCACAACACTATGGGCCAAAGGGCCTGTAATGTGCTGTAGATTTCTATGTTCATACATGAATACATCAAACAAAAGAGCATTACAAAATAGCTGAGTACTTTTAACATTGCTGTTTTTATGATGTTATGTTCTTGATTAGTATCTATTGAACAAGTGTATTTTAATTGGTATTGGTCAAGAAGACATAATGTTATAAACTATATAATTGGCCTTAAGGCATGGGAAAGCTACTGGAAAGAAATAGCAATGGTTCAAACCCTACGAAGCTGTATAATGATTTGTGGTAGATTTAGCATATAGTTGCATTGAGTAAGAAGACAAACAGACATTGCTTTGATGCCTACCATGGACAAATAACCAGTGGTGCTAACCCAAACATAACTGTTTTATTTGTGCACTTTGTTTCATGCCAAAACAGTGGTTTGATCATCTGAAGGACTCAGTCTGTTTTAAATGTTTCAAATGACTCCACAGTGTATTTGGTGCTTTCTTGCTTCGCCCACCTCATTCAAAAACAGCTTGCTAGTAGAAAAGGGCAGAAAATTTGGAAATACAGTTAATACGTCACTGTGCAATATTCAAAATATTTTCTGGGTAGATGGTGAGAATAAACACAGAGTATGTAAAAACATTCCATAGCGACAAATGGGTACTTTTTTCTTTTGCGACCACTAATGTGTTGAGAATGTTTTTGTTCAACTGCCATTGTTCCTGTTACAGTTGTAAAAATACCCTTTAAGTGGATAAAATTGGGAAAGTATTGCTGGTTATTTATTGACAAACAGAAAATGCAGAAAAACCATCTCTGGCAATTGATTGATGTATGAAGCACAATGTTATTTTTTTAATTCTAACCAAATAAATGATCGGTGAAATGTGACATTCATTTTGCTTTTTGATGATACATCACCTAAAGTACATTTTGTGAATCTATGGCACATATGCTCAACATGACATACACATAAATGTTATTGGCCAGTGGCATGCAATACTGCCCCTCAATTACTTAAAGCCAAGCCCATAATAAAAGCAGTATCTTTACTGTCAAATGAAGCAGTGAATTACAACCCAAGAGTACTGAACTGTTTTCATAGGTAACAATCTCATACTGACTTGAGCCAGTTAGATGATTGCAGGAACATGTATTGTTGCATTATACATTTTGAAATCATCGCAGACCTAGTGTACACATCAGTTTTGGATAGTAAATGGTTACAATAACAATACTATTTAAAAATAATGTCATTTTCCAATTGTCTTTAAAAGATTAATGTTAGTAACTTTTGAACAGGTTTTCTAAAATGCTTCATATATTTCCATCTGTCTCTTATACTTTTATCAATAGTAAACCAGTGAATACACACACATAAGCAACAGGAGTTATTCCTTTTCCTTCAAGTTCATAATTACTGTTAATAATTTATTAATCAATGATAATGACCACCAGGACCACCAGACTCAGAAAAAGTTACTTTCCCCAAGCAGTAAGGCTGATCAGCACCTCCACCCACTAACCCAACCTCCTCAACGCAACCTCATCATCAAGCGTCACTTTATGTACATAAATCAGTCTATGTGTATGACAGTTACTTGTACATTGTGTTTTATAGGATTGTTTTTATTATTACATTTCAAATCAAGTTCAAGTTTATTGTCACAGGACTGTATGTATATACAATCCAATGAAAAGAGTTCTTTATGTTTATTATGTTTTTTTTGTGCTGCATCGGATCCAGAGTAACAATTATTTCATTCTCCTTTACACTGTGTTCTGAAGAATGACAATAAGCAATCTTCAAACTTGTACATTAAATATTTAAGTATTATCAGACAGCATGGTAGTATAGCAGTTACTGTAACATTTTAAAATACTGGCGATCAGAAAATTCAGACCTTTCACCTTTCCAAACACCTTCTCCTTAGTAATAGCAAAGATCCCCACTTCTGCCCCTTAAACTGTCAAATTCGGTCAAACTGCTACTGCCTTCCACAGTGAAAACCAACCTAAAATACTTATTAAGATCATCCACCATTTCTTTGTGCCCATTACTGCCACTCCAACATCCACTCTCACCTTTCTTTTACTCTACCTATCTGAAAATATTTTTTATATCCTCCTTTATATTATTGTCTAACTTACCTTCATATTTTATCTTTTCTCTCTTTATGGCTTTTTGGTTGCCTTCTGTTAGTTTTTAAAAGCTTCTAATCCTCCAACCTCCCACTAGTTTTTGCTATATTGTATGCCCTCCCTTTTGCTTTTATGCTGTCTGTGACTTCCCTTGTCAGCCACAGTTGCCTCATCCTCCCTTTATGATACTTCTTCATCTTTGGGATTCCCCTTGTGGATTCAACCACAAGCTGCTTTAAAAAGTCATCTCGCAGGCATTCTACAAAATCCTTCTCTTGTATATTGAAATCCCCCATCTATCCTGTACCTTCTGAATTGCTCCCAGAAACTCCACCCGTCATCCTCTACCACTAATGCACCCCTCTTCTCCCTCCTACCCTTCTGAGTCACAAAACTGGACTCAATGCCAGAAACTCAGTCACTACAGCTCCCTCCAGTAGGTCATGCCCCCTACAGTCATAGAACGCTACAGCAGAGAAACAGGCCCTTCAGCCCATCTAGTCCATGCTGAACTATGAATCTGCCTAGTCCCATCAACCTGCACCCGGACCATAACCTTCCATACCCAACCCAGCCATGTACCTATATATATAGATCCTAGAACATAGAAATTTACAGCACATTACAGGCCCTTTGGCTCACAATGTTGTGCCGACCATGTAGCCTACTCTGGAAACTGTCTAGAATTTCCCTAGTGCACAGCTCTCTATTTCTCTAAGCTCCATGTACCTATCTAAGAGGCTCTTAAAAGACCCTATTGTATCCGCCTCCACCACCGTCACTGGCAGTGTATTCCACGCACCCACCATTCTCTGTGTGAAAAACTTACTCCTGACATCCCCTCAGTGCCTATTTTAAAGCCCTTAAAACTTTGCCCCCTTGTGTTAGCCATTTCAGTCCTGGGAAAAAACCTCTGACTATCCACATGATTGCATTTCATCATCTTATACACCTCGATCAGGTCAGCTCTCATCCTCCGTCGCTCCAAGGAGAAAAGACCAAGTATACTCAACATATTCTCATAAGGTACGCCCTCCAATGCAGGCAACATCCTTGTAAATCTCCTCTGCACTCTCTCTATAGTATCCATATCCTTCCTGTAGTGAGGTGACCAGAACTGAACACAGTACTCCAAGTGGGGTTTGAACAAGGTCTTATATAGCTGTAACATGACCTCACAGCTCTTGAACTCAATCCCACAGTTGATGAATGCCAACATACCATATGCCTTCTTAACAACACTGTCAACCTGCACAGCAGTTTTGTGTGTCTTATCGACATGGACCCCAAGATTTCTCAGATCCTGCACACTATCAAGAGTCTTACCATTTATATTATATCCTGTCTTCAAATTGGACCTACCAAAATGAACCATTTCTCACTTAACTGGGTTGAAGTCCATCTGCCACCTCTCTGTCCAGTTCTGCATCTTATCGATGCCCTGCTGTAACCTCTGACAACCCTCCAGACTATCCACAATACCCCCAACCTTTGTGTCATCAGCAAACTTACTAACTCACCCTTCTTACTTCTTCATCTAGGTGATTTATAAAAATCATAAAGAGGAGGGGTCCCAGAACAGAACCCTGTTCAACACCACTGGTCACCGACCTCCATGCAGAACAAAAACCATCTACAACTCACCCTTTGCCTTCTATGGGCAAGCCAATTCTGGATCCACAACGCAAGGTCTCCTTGGATCCCATGCCTCCTTACTTTCTGAAGGAAACTTGCATGGGGAACCTTATCAAATGCCTTACTGAAATCCATATACACTACATCCACTGCTGTAGCTTCCTCAAAGAATTCAATCAGGCTCGTAAGGCACAACCTGCCCTTGACAAAGCGATGCTGACTATTCCTAATGAGATTATGCCTCTCCAAATGCTCGTAAATCCTGCCTCTCAAGATCTTCTCCAACAACCTGCCCACCACTGAAATCAGACTCACTGGTCTATAATTTCTTGGGTTATCTCTACTCCCTTTCCTGAACAAGGGAACGACATTTCCAACCCTCCCGTCCTCTGGTACTTTTCCTGTCCCTATTGATGATGAAGCTTTTCTTCTTAACTAAATTTTCTACATACTTTGTACACCATGGTTCTTTAACTCTACCATGCTTTCCATGCCTCAATGGAACATACCTATGCTGAACTCAACACAAATGCTCCGTGAACATGTATTACATTTCTGCCGTGTATTTCCCTGAGAACATCTGATCCCAATTTATGCTTCCAAGTTCCTGCCTAATAGCATCATATTTCCCCCTACCCCAATTAAATGTTTTCCCAAGTTGTCTGCTCCTGTCCCTCTCCAGTGCTATTGTGAAGGAGATAGAGTTGTGGTCACTACCTCCAAAATGCTCTCCCACCGAGAGACCTGATACCTGACCAGGTTTATTTCCCAATACCAGATCAAGTACAGCCTCTCCTCTAGTTGGCTTATCTACATATTGCATCAGGAAACCTTCCTGTACACACCTGTACAGACAGGATGAAGAAGTCAATACTCCCCAATGCCATTAGGCTTTACAATTCTACCGCCAGGACTTATGAACTTTTTAAAAGCTATTATTAATGCTTTTTGAGATAGTGATTTAAATGCATATCATATTTTTTACTGAGTTAAGTATTGTATGTAATTAGTTTTGCTACAACAAGTGTATGGGACATTGGAAAAAGTTGAATTTCCCCATGGGGATGAATAAAGTATCTATCTATCTATCTATCTATCTATCTATCTAACAAACTCCACTCTATCTAAAGCCCTTGCATTAAGGAGATGCCAATCAATATTAGAAAAGTTAAAATCTCCCATCACAACAACCTTATTATGATAGCACTGTTCCAGAATCTGCCTCCCTGTCTGCTCCTTGATATCCCTGTTACCATTGGGGGAGGTCTATAAAAACACCCAGCAGAGTTATTGCCCCTTTTCTTTTACTAACTTCCCACCCACACTGACTCAGTAGAGAATTCCTCCATGACTTCCTCCTTTTCTGCAGCCGTGACACTATCCCTCATTAGCAATGCCACACCCCCACCTCTTTTGCCTCCCTCTCTGTTCATTTTGAAACATCTAACGCCTGGCACACTTAGTAGCCACTCCTGCTCCTGAGACATCCAAGTCTCTTTGTAATGGCCGCAACGTCACAGTTCCACGTATTGATCCATGCTCTAAGTTCATTCGCCTTGTACTCCTATCCTGAAAGTTGAAACTGAAATCACATCCACCACTTCTGCTGGCAGCTCGTTCCACACTCTCACCACCCTCTGAGTGAAGAAGTTCCCCTCAAGTTCCCCTTAAGCATTTCATCTTTCACCCTTAACCCATGACCTCTAACTGTAGTCTCGCCCAACTTCAATGGAAAAAGCCTGCTTGCATTTACCCTATCTATACCCCTCATAATTTTGTATACCTCTATCAAATCTCCTCTCAATTTTTTATGTTTTAGGGCATAGTCCTAACCAATTCATTCTTTCCCTACAACTCAGGTCCTCCAGTCTTGGGAACATTCTCTTTAAATTTTATTTACATCTTTCCTCTAGCTGATGACCAAAACTGCACAATAATACTTCAAATTAGGCCTCACCAACATCTTTTACTTCTTCAACATAACATCCCAACCCCTGTATTCAATACATTGATTTAAGAAGGCCAATGTGCCAAAGGCATTCTTTGCAACCCTAGAGTGAATGTGGAGAGGTTGTTTCCTGTAGCGGAGGCATCTCAGACCAGAGGGCACAACCTCACAATACAAGGATGTCCCTTTAGAACAGAGGTGAGGAAGAATTTCTTTATACAGAGGGTGGTCAACCTGTGGAATTCATTGCCACACATGGCAACGAAGGTCAAGTTGTTTGGTATGTTTAAAGCAGAGATTGTTAGATTCTTGATAGGTGAGGGAGTGAAAGGTTTTGGGGAGAAGGCAGGAGAATGAGGTTGCGAGGGATAATAAATCAGCCATGATAGAATGGCGGAGCAGACTCAATGGGCCGAATGGCCTAATTCTGCTCCTATGTCTTATGGTCTCATGGTGTTAGGTCTGTACCAGCTCCAAGTCAACCCCGTTCCCACACCTAATTTCCTGTAACCTATTCCCTTTCACATAACCCTTCAAAATTTTCTCCTGCCACCCACACGAGGGGCAACTTACAGCAGATAATTAACCCACTAAATCGCACTGCTTTGGGGTGTGCGAGGACCCCAGAGCAGCTGGAGGAAACCCACATAGTCATGGGGAGAATTGACAAACTCCACCAGGCAGTACCCGAGCTCAGCATGAAACCTGGGTTACTGAACTCTGCAAATGTCTTTCTGCTGGGGGCCATGTTTTAGTAAATAAATTAAGATCTAGAGTGGGAGTAGAAAAATTTACTGAAATGTTTCCACCAATGAAGGACATATGTTCTGTGCATGGATTGGAGATTCTGGAATTGTTCTCAGAATAGGCAAATTTGCTGGGGATTTGACAGAGAAAAGTACATTGGTGAAGGATGTAGGTGGAGCAGAGGGAGGGAAACTCTTCACATCAGCAATGGGATCAAGAACATAGAGAGCATTGAGTGAAGGGTCTCATCATGAAACGTCAACAGTTTATTCCTCTCCATAGATACTGAGTTCCTCCAGCATTTTGTGTTGTGTTCTTGTAGGATGAAGATGTTAAGGACACTATGAACTGAGAGCAACGAAAGTAAATATATTTTTACACTTCAATTATCTAATGCCTGTAGGAATAGTGGAGGCAGTTACATTCACTGAAGGGGGACCGTGTACCCGGAGTGCCCAGGAATGTGACTCTCACAAATGGGACACTATAGGCAGTGCACTTGGAAAGCGACAAAGTTTGCAGATGATCCTTGCCTTTTATTCTGACAGGAACATGCAAACTGCGTACTTCCAAAATTTCACATTTGAAGGCCTCCCACTCACCAACTACACCCTTGCCAGAAAACAATCTGTCCCAATCCACACTTGCAGATCCTTTCTGATACCATCAAAATTGGCCTTTCTTCTATTTAGAATTCATGACACTCACGAATGGGACACTATTTACAGGCAGTGCACCTGTAAGGGACAAAGTTTGCAAATGGTCTCCGGGAGTTGTATGGCATTTGCACAAAGGTTAGTTCAATGTTCAAAGTACATTATCAAAGTATGTATATATTATACAACCTTGAGATTCATCTTACATGCAGCCCTTAAGCAATGAAACCCGAAAAGAATAATAAAAAAAGACCATCAGATACCCAGTGAGACATTGGGAGTGTTTGATGCAAGATCCCAAGTGTGGGACAATGATCACAGGAAGCTCCCAGAAGTATGACATGATTCAATTATGTTTCTCCCTTTAATATTCCATTTTTTTCTCAATCTTTAACGTCAAATGAAAATAGGAAAAACAATTGTGCAATGTTTCAGCCATTTTCTTGTTTCCAAGGGCCATTTTAGCACTGAATCTCCCTGTAAGAAAAGAGTTCAATGTGATTCCTCCTTGGTATATGCTAAAACAAAATGGAAGTCTGTGAGACAAAATGGTGTTGGCCTGGAGTGGGATTGTTTTGAGAGAGTGAAAGGAGAATGAGCCTGTACCCTTGAGAGCAGATAGAATGGGAAGTTAAACCAGAGCAGGACATCAGAGTGAATGTCAGGACCCGGGGAGAGCTGTAGAACAGAGAAATAGTGGGGTACAGGTACAGAGTTCCCTGAAAGTAAACAAGGTAGTGAGGAAGGTGTGGATGGGTTTTCAGGCTGTGTGAATCTGTGACTCCAACTGCACAGAGTCCTGTCATTGTCCAGTTGCAAGCCGGTGACTCTACTTTCTCTTTCTTCCAAAGGGACAAGACTTCCAGAAATCTGGGTGAGCATGGGAAACTCCTCCCTCTGGTGCCCTCACCCCTCCTTCCCTTTCTCCCAATAAATGTTCTGTGCTCCTATCAGATTCTTTCTTCTTCAGTGCTTTACCTCTTCCACCTATCACCTCCCAGATTCTTACTAAAACCTACTTCCCCCACATACTCACCTTCCCCTCATCGGGTCTCACCTTTCACCTCTCAGCTTGTGCTCCTCCCCCTTGGGCCTGTCTGAAGACGGTGCCCAATGTCCAACTGCAAATTGGCAAACCTACGAAGCGTAAACGGTCTTCTTGTCATCCTGAAATGATCTGCAGTTTGTTCTGTGTGTTAACGAATTGGAGGAGAATGTTGGTGGTATAATTAGTTTGTGAATGACATCAGGGTTGGTGTGTGGTGAAAGTCAGGGTTGTCTAAAGTTACAATGGGAGAGGAACCAGCTGGGAAAGTGGGCCAAGGAATTGTAGGTGGAACTTAATAGGGATGAGCATGATGTGATAGATTTTGGGAAGGCAAAACAAAGCAGAACACACAGAGTGAATGATAGGTCCCAGGGAGGGTTGTAGAACAGAGAGACCAAGGGACACAAGTACGGATTTCCCTGAAAGTGGCGACACAGGTAGACAGGGTTGTGAAGAGGTGTGGACCGGTTCTCGTGCTGTGAAATCTGAGACTCTGAAGTGGAAACAGACCTGTCATTGCCTAGTTGTAAGCCGGTGAATTTACTTCCTCTTTCTTCTCCCGGAGGGACAAGACTGCCAGACCCTGTTGCATCTGGGTGAGCGCGGTGAAACGGAGGCTTTCTCCGCATGAGCCAGTGATGACACCGTGAGTCACCAGTCCACCACACAAACCTGAGATGGCAGATCCGGACTGCAGTTGAACCGATGCTCCTCGGGTCAGTCCCTTTATGTCCTATCCACCTCTCGGTGCTAACTGGTGAAATCTGACAACGGGTTCTCTCCCGGTATGGACCTTCATGTCCAGCCACTGTGACCCCGCATCGGCAACAGGAACTGACCCTGCTGCAGCTCCAGGCTCAGCTGGGCACTGCTCGGAGTTACCGCTCTGCACTGCAGAGCGCCCGATCCGTTCGGTCAATTCTGGGCAATGCCACTGGGGCATCCACACTGAGACCGAGGCAAACAGAGTCTCAGAGGATCCCCCCAGTTATTCCACCCGATGGTGCAGAGTGGAAGGAGTAGATTCAGGCCACTCGCCAACCAGCTGCTCCCCTCCCAGGCCACACTGTCAGGTAAACCCCGGTACACACTGGTACCCAGACCTCCCCGAATAGAGGAAGGGTCCTTGCCTGGCACCAGCTGGCTCTGAGGAGTCTCTGCCCACTGGTACCAGAATCAGTCTGGTTGCCCCCAAGCGCCGACAGCTACTGTTGGTGTGTCCTTCACCAGGGGCTCACATCATTTCCACAGGCTCAGAGAGTGAAGTGTACAGTGGACATTGTCCAGTTCCAAACTCAGAGCGGGGCTAAGTCAGTCTGTCTCCAGAGAGACAGTATATTCAGGGTCCGGGACTCTGATAGACCTGAACCCTCTCCTGGGTCTCTCTTTTTCGGCGACACACTGCCTCCTGTCAGTGTTTGATCGACGGGGTGACACTCTGCCAGGGTCAGACAATCCAGCAGCTGGCTCCCGCAGCTGCTCTGATCCACATGGAGCCAGTCCAGATCCTCCCTGGGCTCAGGAAAGAGCAATCTGCTGGCAACCCCGGATAATCAGCATTCTGCCCGGACCTTGGGCGGACAGTCTGAGGTTCCTACCCAGCTCCTGTCGCTCGGGGTTGTCTGATCTCCAGGATGCTACTGAAAGCTGCAGTGGAAGGCATTCCTGGTTAAGCCTTTCCTGGCCTCACAAACCATCCTCATACACCCTTGTGTCTCACTACTGCTGAGCGGGCTCAGGTGCCTCAGGAGAATGCCAAGTCGCCTGACGTTTAAAGATGAGCCTACCTTATGAAAGGAGTCTCTGCGTTCCAACGTACCCCGCACTCCGCTGGACACTGTCCAACTAGCCCCCGGGGAGAGGAAGGTGGAACCTGTGAGGGAACAGATTCCTGCTCTGGGGATTAAAGTGAGGGTTATTCTGCTGCACTGTCACCAGAACCAAGCAGGAGCTGAACAGTTAGGACGTGGACTTGGACCTTTCAGCCTCTGACTGGTGCTCTGGCTATTTTAAGATGGAACGGAACGCCCATCAGATTCCGGAATCACAGCCGTGACTTGGATTGTCTCGGATGTCTCTGACCAGGTGCATGACATCCTGGTATGAGAGGGAAAGCAACCAGAAGTCGTGATATATGTTGGGACCAATGACATAGGCAGGAAGAAGGATGAGGTCCTGAAGTGTGAGTTTCGGGAACTAGGCAGAAGGCTGAAGAACAGGACCTCAAGGGTGGCATTCTCAGGATTGCTGCCAGTGCTATGTGATAGTGATGGTACAAATTGGAGGAGATGGCAGTTGAGTGTGTGGCTGAGGAGTTGGTGCAGGGGGCATGGTTTTAGATTTTTAGATCATTGGGATTTCTTCTGGGGAAGGTGGGACCTGCACAGATTGGATGGGTTGCACCTGAACTCGACGGGGAGAAATATCCTTGCTGGTAGGTTTGCTAGCATGGTTCGGGAGGGTTTAAGCTAATTTGCAAGGGGGATGGGACCCGGAGCGATAGAGCAGTGAAAGAAATGCATGGAGTAAAGCCAGATCTAACATATAGAGAGGCTTTGAGGAAAGAGCAGCAGAATAAAGGGTATAAAGGTAGTAAGGTAGAAGAGCTAAAATGCGTGTACTTCAATGCAAGAAGCATCAGGAACAAAGGTGATGAACTGAGAGCTTGGATACATACATGGAATTATGATGTAGTGGCCATTACGGAGACTTGGCTGGCACCAGGGCAGGAATGGATTCTCAATATTCCTGGATTTCAGTGCTTTAAAAGGGATAGAGAGGGGGGAAAAAGGGGAGGAGAGGTGGCATTACTGGTCAGGGATACTATTACAGCTACAGAAAGGGTGGGTAATGTAGCAGGATCCTCTTTTGAGTCAATATGGGTGGAAGTCAGGAACAGATAGATAGATAGATAGATAGATAGATAGATAGATAGATAGATAGATAGATACTTTATTCATCCCCATGGGGAAATTCAACTTTTTTTCCAATGTCCCATACACTTGTTGTAGCAAAACTAATTACATACAATACTTAACTCAGTAAAAAAAAATATGATATGCATCTAAATCACCGTCTCAAAAAGCATTAATAATAGCTTTTAAAAAGTTCTTAAGTCCTGGCGGTAGAATTGTAAAGCCTAATGGCATTGGGGAGTATTGACCTCTTCATCCTGTCTGAGGAGCATTGCATCGATAGTAACCTGTCACTGAAACTGCTTCTCTGTCTCTGGATGGTGCTATGTAGAGGATGTTCAGAGTTATCCATAATTGACCGTAGCCTACTCAGCGCCCTTCGCTCAGCTACCGATGTTAAACTCTCCAGTACTTTGCCCACGACAGAGCCCGCCTTCCTTACCAGCTTATTAAGACGTGAGGCGTCCCTCTTCTTAATGCTTCCTCCCCAACACGCCACCACAAAGAAGAGGGCGCTCTCCACAACTGACCTATAGAACATCTTCAGCATCTCACTACAGACATTGAATGACGCCAACCTTCTTAGGAAGTACATTCGACTCTGTGCCTTCCTGCACAAGGCATCTGTGTTGGCAGTCCAGTCAAGCTTCAAGCAGGAAGGGAGCAGTTACTCTACTGGGGGTATACTATAGTCCCCCTGGTAGCAGCAGAGATACCGAGGAGCAGATTGGGAGGCAGATTTTGGAAAGGTGCAAAAATAACAGGGTTGTTATCATTGGTGACTTTAACTTCCCTAATATTGATTGGCACTTGATTAGTTCCAAGGGTTTAGATGGGGCAGAGTTTGTTAAGTGTGTCCAGGATGGATTCCTGTCACAGTATGTTGACAGGCCAACTAGGGGGAATGCCATACTAGATCTAGTATTAGGTAACAAACTGGGTCAGGTCACAGATCTGTCAGTGGGTGAGCATCTGGGGGACAGTGACCACCGCTCCCTGACCTTTAGCATTATCATGGAAAAAGATAGAATCAGAGAGGACAGGAAAATTTTTAATTGGGGAAGGGCAAATTATGAGGCTATAAGGCTAGAACTTGCGGGTGTGAACTGGGATGATGTTTTTTCAGGGAAATGTACTATGGACATGTGGTCGATGTTTAAGGATCTCTTGCATGATGTTAAGGATAAATTTGTCCTGGTGAGGAAGATAAAGAATGGTAGGGTGAAGGAACCATGGGTGACAAGTGAGGTGGAAAATCTAGTCAGGTGGAAGAAGGCAGCATACATGAGGTTTAGGAAGCAAGGATCAGATGGGTCTATTGAGGAATATAGGGTAGCAAGAAAGGAGCTTAAGAAGGGGCTGAGAAGAGCAAGAAGGGGGCATGAGAAGGTCTTGGTGAGTAGGGTAAAGGAAAACTCCAAGGCATTCTTCAATTATGTGAAGAACAAAGGGATGACAGGAGTGAAGGTAGGACCGATTAGAGATACAAGTGGGAAGATGTGCCTGGAGGCTGTGGAAGTGAATGAGGTCCTCAATGAATACTTCTCTTTGGTATTCACCATTGAGAGGGAACTTGATGACAGTGAGGAGAATATGAGTGAGGTTGATGTTCTGGAGCATGTTGATATTAAGGGAGAGGAGGTGTTGGAGTTGTTAAAATACATTAGGACGGATAAGTCCCTGGGGCCTGACGGAATATTCCCCAGGCAGTTCCACGAGGCGAGGGAAGAGATTGCTGAGCCTCTGGCTAGGATCTTTATGTCCTCGTTGTCCACGGGAATGGTACCGGAGGATTGGAGGGAGGGGAATGTTGTCCCCTTGTTCCAAAAAGTTAGTGGGGATAGTCCAGGTAATTATAGACCAGTGAGCCTTACTTCTGTGGTGGGAAAGCTGTTGGAAAAGATTCTTAGAGATAGGATCTATGGGCATTTAGAGAATCATGGTCTGATCAGGGACAGTCAACATGGCTTTGTGAAGGGCAGATTGTGTCTAACAAGCCTGATAGAGTTCTTTGAGGAGGTGACCAGGCATATAGATGAGGGTAGTGCAGTGGATTTTACATGGATTTATTAAGGCATTTGACAAGGTTCCACACGGTAGGCTTATTCAGAAAGTCAGAATGTATGGGATCCAGGGAAGTTTGGCCAGGTGGATTCAGAATTGACTTGCCTGCAGAAGTCAGAGGGTCGTGGTGGAGAGAGTACATTCAGATTGGAGGGTTGTGACTAGTGGTGTCCCACAAGGATCTGTTCTGCGACCTCTACTTTTTGTGATTTTTATTAATGACCTGGATGTGGGGGTAGAAGGGTGGGTTGGCAAGTTTGCAGATGACACAAAGGTTGGTTGTGTTATAGATTGTGTAGAGGATTGTCGAAGATTGCAGAGACATTGATAGGATGCAGAAGTGGGCTGAGAAGTGGCAGATGGAGTTCAACCCAGAGAAGTGTGAGGTGGTACACTTTGGAAGGACAAACTCCAAGGCAGAGTACAAAGTAAATGGCAGGATACTTGGTAGTGTGGAGGAGCAGAGAGATCTGGGGGTACATGTCCACAGATCCCTGAAAGTTACCTCACAGGTAGATAGGGTAGTTAAGAAAGCTTATGGGGTGTTAGCTTTCATAAGTCGAGGGATAGAGTTTTAGAGACGTGATGTAATGATGCAGATCTATAAAACTCTAGTTAGGCCACACTTGGAGTACTGTGTCCAGTTCTGGTCGTCTCACTATAGGAAGGATGTGGAAGCATTGGAAAGGGTACAGAGGAGATTTACCAGGATGATGCCTGGTTTAGAGAGTATGGATTATGATCAGAGATTAAGGGAGCTAGGCTTTACTCTTTGGAGAGAAGGAGGATGAGAGGAGACATGATAGAGGTGTACAAGATATTAAGAGGAATAGACAGAGTGGACAGCCAGCGCCTCTTCCCCAGGGCACCACTGCTCAGTACAAGAGGACATGGCTTTAAGGTAAGGGGAGGGAAGTTCAAGGGGGATATTAGAGGAAGGTTTTTTACTCAGAGAATGGTTGGTGCATGGAATGCACTGCCTGAGTCAATGGTGGAGGCCGATACACTAGTGAAATTTAAGAGACTACTAGACAGGTATATGGAGGAATTTAAGTTGGGGGGTTATATGGGAGGCAGGGTTTGAGGGTCGGCACAACATTGTGGGCCGAAGGGCCTGTAATGTGCTGTACTATTCTATGTTCTATGAACTGACAAGTGAGGCTTTGGGCCTACTCTAGATTGCTCTGGGGTTCAGATCTGAGGACTCAATTTTGCTTCGGAATGCTGTTGTTTACTTCAATTGTTTGCATGATTAGTATTTTTTCTCTTGCTCATCGAGTGCTGATCTTTTATTTTTCTTCTTTAATTTGGATTCTTTCAGGTTTCTTGCTCGTGGCTACCTGTGAGCAAGCAAAACTCAAGGTTGTATAATTTTTACATTCTTTGACAATAAATGTACTTGAAAATTTAAAGGCCTGGATAGAGTGGATGTTTCCAGTAGTGGGAGAGTTACAGGGAGAAGGCAGGAGAATGGAATTATGAGGGAATAATATATCAGCTATGACTGAATAGTTGAGCAGACTTGATGGACTAAATGGCCAAATTCTGCTCCTGTGCTTTATGGTCTTACTATATTTAAAAACTCATCTGATTATCTTCATCTATTATTATAAGATATTAAAGATAAGTTAAAATGTCTTCAGTTCTTTAAAATAATATTTAGACCTAAGATAATTTATTGACAATTTGTATAGCTAGCTTAATGAAGTCTGACTGTATCCACATACGTTATAGTCCTGGATTCCATGGAAATTTCCTCACTCAGATCTCAGCTGACCTCATCAAAGTGCATTGCTACACAACTGCTGCAGCTTTAAGTAATGGTTTTGCAAATGCCAGGTGAAAATATATCAAAGCAACAGCATCAAAGAACATTGGCACTGGTAGTGGCAAGTAGGGTCTCATATTTAACCGAAACAAGAACAAAAACAGAAAACGAAAATGTTTGTGAAGCTTTCTCTTTGTAGTGGTTGAGGCAGATTGTTAATTTTCAGGATCTGTTTTTTGAACAGATTTAGAGGACACGGGTGAAGGAGAATGCTGAAATAGTTGCTGGAGTGTAACCATTTAAAGTGTATATCCAGCAGCTGGAAAAATGCGCCAGGGAATATGATGGAAGCAATCTACTGGACTTATTTAAGAGCCAATTTTAGATAACATGAGAGTGAAAGAGTTGGTTATCCCAGAAAAATTGGATACAAGGGCCTTCTAGATCTAATCCTAACTTATTCTCTTTTGGAAATATTTAGTAAATTGTGGAAAGTTTTATTTTTCTGTTTTCATAAATATTTTTGAAGCCTCTTTTGTTTGAGGTGCTACTCTCCAGGGGTCAGTGATAACAGTGCTTTTTAAATATTAGTGCAATCGCTCACGTGAGTATAATGTTCCCCTAAGGGGTTGTCTATTGGTGGATTCTCTGGTGGCTGTAGAGCCTGGTCCGGGATCCACATATTCTGGGGCCATCGTGGTTGGCTCTTTTGGTTTCTCAGTCTCTCCTTTCACAGATGCCACCTGTTCTTTGTGGCACAGCGGAGGTTGTTCTCGTGCAGCACAGCTCTCTCTTGAACAGATTTTCTCTGGTGTATCTACTGAGTGCAATGCTTCCCAGTTTTTAGATGTAATGTTGAATTTCTTCAGGCTGGTTTTGATGTTATCTTTGAAGTGTTTCCTTTGACCTCGAGGGACTCGCTGATCTTCCTTTAAATGATCTGTTTGGGGAGATGTGAGTTAGGCATCTGGATGACATAACAATTTCCACTTTGCAGATGACGCAAAGTAAAATAGAGAAGAGAGAAATAGATTGTAAGAAGGTATAGATAGTGTGCTATCGTGGCCACACAATTAGTGGATGAAATTTAATTAAAAACTATGATGTGAAGCAGTTAGAACAGTGTCATTTAGTTTACACTGTCTCCCCTCAATGATTTTTTCCATGTATGCACATAAAAACTCTGTCCTATTGTAGATGCTGGAAATCGGCGATGAAGCAGAAACATTAGATATACTTGGTAGTCAAGCAGCATCTGGGAAAAGAAAAGAGACGACCTTTCATTGAAACAGATGCTCTGTTCAAACCCATTGAGCTGGATCATTAATTCTGTTTCACTTCTCCACAGGTGCTGCCTGACCTGTGGAGAATTTCCAGCTTTTCTGTCTTATTACATAGTTAATGTTTTGGGCGAAAGATGTGAGGAAAACACTTTCTTTGTAGGCGGTGGTCATGAACTAGCTTACACTGTTTGCAAAGATGGTGGAAGTGAAATCATTCAGGGATTCCATGAGGGAATTGGATAATAGACCCAATGGAAAATTGTTGGATCAGGGAAATGTGACTGATGAGATGTGACTGAGGATTTATATACAATAACTTCAGTAATAATTTTAAATGCAAGAAATGGATAAACATGCAGATATAAACTGAAAACAGATAAAAACAGTAAGTCAGATAGCAAATTCAGTATATATTAGTGAGTCTCTATTCATATCCCCTCTATGAAAAGTAAACATTCATATTGATGACCTTTGTAAATATGGAATAAATTTGATTGTCCTTGGTGAGTTTTTATGCCTAGTCTTACATTCAAGAAGTTATATGAATAGGTCGGGATGCCCAGAGGGGTCATGATCTGTAGAATAACTGGATTGAGCTCAAGTGCTTTTAGTTGCTTTATGGAAATCCAGTTACAATTTTATGTCCCTAAAATATGAAATAGCGACAGTGATATCTGACAACTCAGAATGAGAATCCAAATTTCTTCAAGATCCAGGTTACACATCTGATTTTGTATGCCCAATTTTCAAAAAATAAAACTCAATCTAAAATTGAAATCGAAATTTGTTGCCTGTGCCAACATCGCCCTGATGTCCAGAGCAATGTGAGCAAATACACCCTGCATCTTAAAATAAAACTATGTGTATTCAACTCTGGCCTGGCTGGTGATCTAGCGTATTTAGATAAGAAACAGGAGATGAAGTAGGCCATATGACTCTTCAAGCCTAATTCCTTATTTGGCAAGATTCAGACTGATCTTCTGCTTTGGTTCAGTTTCCCTGCCCCATTCCTATTCCTTCATTTTCACTGGGACTACCAGCACCAATTAGCTGAAAGACAATTTCTAACAATACATTGGTATTTTTTATATGGTGTCTTGTTCCATCATAAATAGACAGTCAGCTGACCAACATTGCCAGATACATGAAATATTGACACAAGAGAATGCAGGTGCTGGAATCTTGAGCAACACTCAAAAAGCTGCAGTGGATCAATGTTTCAGGCAGCATCCGCTATTTAGGGTTGAGACCTTTCACGAAAGGTCTCATTTGGACTGTAATGTTGATTCTTCAATGGAAATTCAATAGGACTTTCCTAATGGGAGATCAGGGAAAAGCACAGAAAAATTGTGCAGAAGCATGGAAATACAATGCTGCCAAATCATCAGCCAATGTTAATGGAAATTAGCAAGAGAACGTTCAGTGACTTTGGCCTCCTTTCACTTGAGATATTAGTATGCGCAATGGCAAAATACATGGAAATAAACAAATGACAATTTTCTGATTAAAGGTATTCTCATTCACCCACAACTTGGAAAGTTTATGTAAGGACAGGTGTATGGAGGGATATGGTCCAGGTGCAGGTCAGTGGGACTAGGCAGAAAAATGGTTTGGCACAGCCAAGAAGGGCCAAAAGGCCTGTTTCTGTGCTGTAATGTTCTATGGTTCTAAATAGAAAGCTTGCATTATCATTTGATCAGTGCAAACAAAATGCTGAAAGAACTCAGCAGGTCAGGCAGTGACGATGGATGTTACATGCTGACACCCTCCGTCAGGACTAGAAAGGAAATAGGAAGAAGGCAGAAAATGAAGATGAAGGGAGGGGGATGAGTACAAGCTGGTAGGTGGTAGGTAGACCAGGTGAGGGAGAAAGTGGGTGGCTCGAGGAGGGGGATGAAATGAGAAACTAGCAGGGTATAAATAGAAGAGGTAAAGGAATCCAGTAGGAGAGGGCAGTGGACCATGGGAGAAAGGGAAGGAGGAAGAGAACAAGAGGGAAGTTATGGGCAGATAAGCGGAGGAGAAGGGGAGAGAATAACCATTTTGTGCCTTGATTAATACATCTATTAAAAATGCATTTCTATTTAATTTAACACATCATTCAGTGTTGAGGTGAGTGAAGTTATCCATGATGACTGCAGGGTAATAACTCTTCCTGAACCCGGTGGCATGGGACATAAGCCTCCTGTGCCTCCTGCCTGATGGTAGAAGTGAAAAGACAACATAGTCTGGATGATGGGAGTCCTTGATGGTAGTGCTGCTTACTTGTGGCAGTGCTGCTTGTAAGAGTGCTCAATGATGGGGAGGGCTTTTCTTCTGATGGACTGGGCTGTATCCCCTACTTCCTGTTCCTGGGCATTGGTGTTTCCATAGCAAGCCATCAGCAAATATAACAGCCAAATAGCTCATAGTAAGATCATGTAAATAGAAAATGAATCAACAGTTAATCAGTTTTGAAGTTAAAGAAAACTTATGTGAGAGCAATTATCTTCTCTTTGAATAGTATTTATTGATATATTTGCAGTATTTACTTATTGAGATACAGGCCATTCTGGCCTTTCAAGCCATGCTGTCCAGTAACCCCCGATTTAACCCTAGCCTAATCATGGGACAAATTGCAATGAGCAATTAACCTCCCAATCAGTCTGAGGGAGGAAACCCACCTGGTCACAAGGCCAATGCACAAACTCCTTACAGGCAGTGGTGGGAATTGAACCCATGCTGCCTGTACTGTCAAGCTTTGTGCTAGCCACTACACTATCATGCTTTGCAGGATCCTTCACATTGACCTGTTAACTTTCCAAAGCTTTGCACAGAAGTTCATTCCAGAGAAAGACCCTCCAGATGTCTACTCAGCTTTGTGCATGACCGTCATTCAAAGAAAGTCTTTGAATATGTAGTCAAGTTTCAAAGCACAAAATTACTCTCATCAATGAAGCCAAGGTTATGATATGGGATTTTTTTTATATAAAAGGGCAAGACCACATTGAAATAATAAAAATGCATGAGTAGTCACAAACAACTTTGCTATGGATGAGTTCAGATGTAAATTTTGATAGATTTGTTTGTGTTCACTTACATATTTGCTTATTTTCATTTTTTGTAAATGAGGAAACCATGTTCATGCATCAGCTGCAGATAATGAATTTTACATATTTAGCAAAACCACAGTTTTAATGGACTCGTTTTCCTTTGGCTCCAAGTGCAAAGTGGACATCAGTTATTGTAAAGCATTTGGGAGAGGTTAAGTGATACTCTAAATGCTTCTTAATGAGCATGTGTGCATTCCATACATATCTGGACCTGCATCAAAGGTACAACCATCTAAAAGATAAGCAGTTTCCTCTCATGTTTCAGAAAAACATCACACATTTTCATCAAGTTTTAAGGAATGAAAGCTATTGGTGTAGAGTGTTGTCAAAATGATAGAGGAAAGATGTGTAGATATTAAGATCAGTAGGTGCCAAGTGCTGATGCAATAGTGCATGAAGGCATCTGATTTACTGACAATTGTCCATTTCAATCTCATTTCTTTTATACAGAAGAGTATTTATTTGACCAAGATATACAGTATTATCATAGCTGAAGCAGGTGAAGGCAGTTACCATGCAATATAAAGGAATAATCACTGGCTAGTCATTTAACCCTGCTCCCATTTATAGTCTATTTTCTTATAACAAGGCCATTTGGTTTATAAATATAAAAAATTTTGAATCGTATAGCATTGAAACAGGCCATTTGGCTCAATTTGTCCTCCCTGAGCAGTGGACATCCTTCTGTATTACAGGCATGGTGGCACCTCTCCTTCCTTAGAAATTCATGCAACTTTGGCATATCATGAACTTTTATAGCTTGCACATAGTGGAGAGAATCCTGACTGGTATGGAAACACGGGGGAGCAAGAGTGGAAAAGCTTACACAAAGTAGAGGATACGGCCCAGTCTCCCCCTGCACCCCCACTGAGCACATCTACAAAGAGAGCTGCATCCATCATCAAGGACCCACCACCCAGACCATGCTCTCTTCTCACTTCCACCATCAGGAAGGAAGTACAGGAGCCTTAAGTCCCATACCACCAGGTTCAAGAACAGTTATTCAACCATTAGGCTCCTGAACCCATGTGGACAATTTCACTCACCTCAACACTCAACTGATCACTGAACACAACCTATGGACTCACTTTCAAGGACTCTACAATGATGTTTTCACTATTATTTATTTACCTATTTATTCATGTACTTATTTTTCTATTTGCAGCTTGTTGTCTTCTGCTCACTGGTTGCTCATCTCTCTTTGTTTCTAGTTTTTCATTGATTTCATTGTACTTATTTGTTCAAGTGTGAATGCCTGCAAGAAAATGAATCTCTGGGTAGTATTTGGTGACATATATATACTTCATTAATAAATTTACTTTGAACTTTGATATTAATCCTTTTGCCCAGCTCTTGGTCCATAGCCTGCTATGTCGAAGTGATTCATTCAAAAATCAGGACCCTTCTTAAATGCTGTCAGCACCCCAGCTTCAAGATTTAAAGATTCAAGTTTATTTATCAGGTGTACATTGAAGCATACAGTGAAGAGAGTTGTTTGTGTTAACATCCCGAGTGTGGGCTGGAGGCAGCCCGCAAGGGTCACCACGCATTCCAGCGCCAACAATGCTCAGCAGGACAAGTCAGAACACACCAAGAAACAAAACAACAGCAAAACCAAACCCTGTTCTTCCCTCCCACCCACATGCATCCACAGTCCTTTAACCCTAGGACAGGCCTCCAGCCTCCAACGGACACCAACTCGGGCCTGCAGACACTGGGCTTTGACATCTCCAGTGGACTCACAGAGATTCGCAGACTCAGATTTCCGAATCAACCCTCATGCCTCAGTCCTCAGCATTCATCCCAGGACATGCCAATCACCAAACACTAGGCCTCGATCTCTGGCCAACTGCAGACCACTCTCTGCATAAAGAAGATCCCTCTTATATCCCCTGTAAATCTTTTTCTCCCTTACCCTAAACCTATGTTGTCTCGTTTTATCTATCTCTGACATGGTTAAAGTTTCCTGCAGTCAATCCTATTTTTCCTGAGACCTTAGTCATGTCCCTTCTTAATATCCTGGCTTCCAGAGAGAACATACCTAACTTCTCCAGTCTCTCCTCATACCCTAATGAATGTCATCTACGTTCTCACCAGCATGATCACATTCTTCCTATTACCTTGGTAACCAGAAATGTACACAGTACTCCAGCTGAGATCTGACCAAGATTTTATAAAGCTGAAGCATAGCATTGATGATTTTGCCAAAATGTAATTTCATAACTGCAAAATACTTTCCCCCTTCTCTTTCTTCCCCATGAAATATAGAATGAAAGGATTGTTTGATAGTTTTGGGCCTGTACTCACTGGAGTTTAGAAAATGAAGGGTGGATCTTATTAAAAGCTACAAATATTGAAAGATCTAGATAGAGTGGACATCCAGAGGATGTTTCCAAGAGTCTAGGACTAGAGGACACAGCCTTAGAATAGAAGGATGTCCCTTTAGAATAGAGATGTGAGGGATTTCCTTAATTAAGCAGTACTGAATCTGTGGAATTCATTGCCACAGATGGCTGTGGAGGCTAAGTCATTGGGTATACTTAAAGCAGAGGTTTATAGGTTCTTTACTAAGGGCATCAAATGGTACGAGGAGAATGGGGTTGAGAGGGAAAATAAATCAGCCATGATCAAATGGCAATTCAGACTCAATGGGCTGAATGGCCCAATTCTGGTCCTATATCTTATCGTCTTATTACACTGTAGTTTACAGGACTCTAATAGGCAGGAACGTGGGAGCGTAAATTGTGAACTGATAATACTAAGGAAATGCCAAAGTTGTTTAGGGAGCACTTACACAGGGTTCTGGATAGATCTTTCAATTTGAGGCAGAGGAAGGATTGTAGGGTGGATGAACCATAATTGACAGGAGATGTGGAATATCTAGTTGAGAAAGAAAGAAGCATACCTAAGCTTTAGGAAGCAATGATCAGACAGGGCTCTTGAGACTTACAAGGTTGCCAAGAAGGTGCTTAAGAAGGAACTTAGGAGACCTAAAAGGGTTCATAAGAAGGCCTTGGTGAGTAGGAATAAGGAAAATCCCAAAGTGTTGTACATATACTTGTATTTTAGTAAACTATTTAAGAACTTTTTAAAAGCTATTTATTTATGCTTTTTGAGAGGGTGATTTTAGATGCATATCATATTTATACTGAGTTAAGTATTGTATGTAATTAGTTTTGCTACAATAAGTGTATGGGACATTGGAAAAAATGTTGAATTTCCCCATGGGGATGAATAAAGTATCTATCTATCTATATACTTGAAGAACAGCAGGATGACAAGATTGAGAGTAGGATTGAAGGAGGAAACATGATTGTAGTTTGATGAGGTAGGGGAGGTACTTAATGAAAACTTTGCTCCAATATTTGCCAGTGAGAAGGACCTTAGCAAATGTATGGGCAGGGCAGGCTAATCGGCTGGAGCATGTTGACACAGAACATAGAGGGTAGTGGTAGATGGAGCATATTCTGTCTGGATCAGTGATGTTCCACAGGAATCCGTTCTGGACCCCTGATCTTTGTGATTTTTATAAATGATTTTGATGAGGAAGTGGAAGGGTGGGTTAGTAATCTTGTAGGTGACATGAAGATTTATGGTGTTTTGGCCAGTGTTGTCGTAGGTTACAATGGGACATTGATAGGATGCAGAGCTGTGTTCAGAAGTAGCAGATGAAGTTCGACCTGGAAATGTGTGAAGTGATTCACTATGGAAGGTCTAATTTGAAGGCAGAATACAGGGTTAATGGCAGGCTTCTTAGCAGTGTGAAGGAGCAAAGGGTTCTTGGGGCCCACGTCCGTAGATCGCTCAAAGCTGAGGCGCAAGTTGGTTAGGGAATAGTATGGTGCATTGGTCTTCATTAGTCAGGGTTTGAGTTCATGAGCAGGGAGGTTGTGTTGCAGTTCTATAAAGCTCTGAGAAAGCCACAGTTGGAATATTATGTTCAGTTCTGGTCTCCTCATTATAGGAAGGATGCGGAAGCTTTAGAGAGGGTGCAGAGGATGTTTATCAGGACACCGACTGGATTAAAGAACACGTCCTATGAGGATAAGTTGAGTGAGCTAGGGCATTTTTCTTTGGAATGAAAGAAGGTGAGTGGTAACTTGATAGAGTTGTATAAGATGATAATAGGAGATGAGTTATACAGCTCTCGTTACACGCACATGCAGTTCAACTCTTTGAGTGAAAATGCAGAAAGTTTGAAGTTAATAACCCATCTCCTTCTACCTTAGGCCACAAACTTATCAATCACCCCATGCTGTGGACCACTTTCTGGAGGCCCAAGGCACTGACTTCTACAAAGAAGGGATCCATGTGCTCCACGACCGCAGGACGAAGTGTGTAAATGTAGGTGGGGACTATGTTGAATAATAAATGTGCTAGGTTTTCTAAAATTGACTCCTCCTACCTATCAATCACCCCTCGTAGATAGAGTGGACTGCCAGTGACTTTTTACCAGGATGGAAATGGCTAATGTGAGGGGCCATAATTTTAAGGTGACTGGAGGAAAGTATAGGAGGGATGTCAGCGGTAGGTTTTTTACATAGAGGGTGTGTGTGGAATTTGCTGCCAGGGTTGGTGGTAGAGCCATTTAAAAGACTCTTAGACGGGCACGTGGATGAAAGCAAAACTGAGGGCTGTGTGGGAGAGAAGGGTTGGATTGATTTTAGAGCAAGTTAAAAGATTGGCACAACATCATTGGCCAGAGGGGCTGTACTGTGATGTACTGTTCTGTGATGAATCGATTGAATAGATGGCTATAGTGGTGAATCTGTGGAATTCATTGCCACAGACAGCTGTAGAGGTCAAGCCATTGGATACAGTATACTTAAATCGTAGGTTGGTAGATTCTTGATTAGTAAGGACATCAAATGTTACAGTGAGAACGTAGGAGAATGGGTTGTGAGGGATGATAAATCAGACATGATAGAACGGGGAGCAGACATTATGGGCCGAATGACACAATTCTGCTCCTATCTGTTATGGTCTTATGTTCTATATCTCTGCTCATCCATTCATATAGTCTGAGATAAAATATTGCTTAAATGATATTGAGATTCTTTGCTAGATATATATCCAGATTTCTTTAATTAGCTGATATAGTAGGTCTTGTTCCATTTTTGACAATCTGTTCCTAGCATTCACTATGCTCTTTGCAGTGTTGCTAAAACTAAAGCTTATTTTGCTAAGCCCACATAACTCATTGATATGTAAATACCGTCACTGTACTAAATCTAATGTGGACAGATTCCCTTAGGGCTCCATAGTGGACATTCACTGAAAGTACTCTCTAAATTCTGATTGAGAACTGGGAAGAGCATTAAGGAAGATCACTTCTAATTCATTCACCTTCTCTGCAGTAGTTAGGGTTGTGAATATTTCTATTAAATTATCCCTTTTCATTGTAAACATTTTGTCTACTATCACATCCTGGAAATCATGTAGCATCACATCCAGGCTGTCTCCTTTGTGTGACGTTCATAATTGTGGATGCCAGCAGCCTGCTTGGTGGTGACGATGAGGATGAATCTGGTCCTTTTATTAGTAGGTAAAGACTAAAAACAGAATAAATCCATGGACAGGAATAACTAACGAGTATCCTGTACAATATAGAGCAACACTGGATCACAGCAGGAAGTGTCATGCTTTACTGTGCCAATGATATCGTTTTTTTTTATTATTACGTAGTTTAGTCTAGTTTTTTGTACTGTGTCATGTAACACCATGGTCCTGAAAAACATTGTCTCATTTTTACTGTGCACTGTACCAGCAGTTATGGTCGAAATGACAATAAAAGTGATTTGACTTGACTTGACTTGATTCCAGATGCTGACTGTAAGAAGTTTGTACATTCTCCTTGTGACTGCAGCTAGGGAACTTGTTCTGCTAGCAAGGTAAGTACCAGGAGAGGGATGAGTGGACGAGAGAGTCATGTAGGGAGCGATCCCTGTGGAAAATGGAAAATGTAGGAGAGGGAGAGATGTGCTTGGTGGTGGGATCCTGTTGGAGATGGCGGAAGTTATGGAGAATTATGTGCTGGATGCGCAGGCTACTGGGGTGGTAGGTGAGGACAGGAGGAACCCTCTACCTGGCGGGGTGGCAGGAGGATGGGGTGAGGGCAGATGTGCACAAAATAGAAGCGTTCCCTTCCTCCAACATCAACGCTCCCCTCACCCACAACTCTGCCATTTTGCACACGTCTGCTACCTTGTACTTCTTCCACCCGTCCCCCCAACTTCTTATTCATACTTCTCCCCTTCCTTTCCGGTCCTGATGAAGGGTCTCAGCCCGAAACATTGACTCTTTACTCTATTCCACAGATGCTGCCGAGTTCACAGGAAAGCAGCATCCACCGTCAAGGACCCCCCACCATCCAGGCTGTACTGCATCTAGCAGTTCAATCAACTTGAGTAATTTTGTAAATACATTGTTTGAACATGCATTCTTTGTTTGTTTACATAATTCATTTCAGCATGTATGTAGGAAGTATGTGAATGGCATACATCGTTATGTCACCATGTCATATGTGCACGCCTCACTAAAAAAAGGAAAGGAAACTAAATAGACATGCATCCCACCTCCTTGGTTTTCCATTCAATCAGTTTCTGGAGTTACAAAGCATAACACTGTCCATGCTCTCTTTTTGTTTCTGCCAGCAGGAAGGAGGTACTTCAGGACCCACACCACCACGTTCAGGAAAAAATTATTACCCCTCACCAATCGAGTTCTTGAACCACAGGGTTCACTCAACCTCTCCCCATCTCTGAACTGGTCCCACAACCTAACAACTCACTTTCAAGGACTCTTCACCTTGATAGTTGTTTCCTCTTCTCCTTCTCCTCCTTCTTCTCTTAGCTCAAGCCGGTAAGACTTCAAGTTTTCCCTCTATCCTGTCATGTCGGCCTCAAGTTCCGTTACTCAGTAATATATTCACACTATGAGTGTGTTTACTTCTAATGACCATTTCATGGGTGTCTTTCTTCTCTTAACTGTTCGAGCGGTGTCAGTTGTAAGTGGCCTGAGGAGCACTTGTGGCAGACGCAGCCTGTGGTACTGATGGACTATCCTGAGTGCTGGCAGTATCTTTTCCGGGTTCCCCGGTGCCTGCCCGCCTACTCAGCAGTACACCACTAGCGGTTGCTTACTATCACACCCAGCGCCAGCTCCAGGCAGGCTCTGGCAGTCCCCAGGCAGCGAAGTATCACTCTGTTCCATAGACATCTCTCCATTTCGAAAGTGGAAGGGTATTGCTTTTTATTCCTACAGCCAGGTTTTAGTTCCAGCCTCTTCTAACATGGGGAGCTGACGCTGACCAGAACACTGCCTAATCTCGGTTACTGATGTGTCTGGATTTGTTTCAGGACTGGGGGTACATGTGGTTGATTATTATTATTATTAATATTTCTTTTGAATTTGCACAGTTTGTTGTCTTTTGCATATTGGTTGTTCATCCATTCTGTTCTGTGTTGTCTTTCATTGATCTTATTGTGTTTCTTTGATTTACTCTGTATACTTGCACGAAAATGAATCTCAGGGTTGTGTATGGTGATGGACATATATGTACTTGGAATAAATTTACTTTGAACTGCATTCTACTGCAACGATTCTATTATTCACCAACACATGGAGGTCAATTTATACTGGCTGATTATACTGTTAGTCCAATTACAAACAAGGGAAGGTCTGCAGATGTTGGAAATCCAAGCAATACACACAAAATGCAGGAGGAACTCAGCAGGCCATGCAGCATCTATGGAAACAAGTACAGTCGATGTTTTGGGCTGAGAACTACCAGTCCATAATTCTTTAGAATGTGGAAGGTAACCAGAGCTTTCAGAGGAAGCCCTTGAGGTCACAGGAAGAACAGGCAAACTCCACACAGACTGCACGAACAGTCAGGATTGAACCTTGATCTCTGGCACCATAAGTCAGCAGCTCTACGAGCTGCACCACTATGCTTTTCTAAATACATTGAATATAGGAAGCCTGTTCTAAATTGATAACAGAAAAGGAAGATTGGAAGCAAAGGATTAGAAATTACTTTGCTGCCTTTTAATGGCATTAATTGTTTGTGTAAGTCATATAGATTTCAAGATCTTCAATTGTACAATTCACACAATTGTGATATTTCTCTGTGTAAAACCGTGCCAAAACTGGAATTGCATGCTCTCATGGGCGCGAGGAAAGGTACATAAAGTTTTCCTTTGAGTACAGAGTTTTGGTAATTTCACAAATGCAGCAGTCAGCAGTAAACTGTTAGACTTGGCAGACATTGGAATGATGCTGATGATCGGAAGCTGGGAGTAATCTTGGCACCGATGAGGTTGTATTTGATGGGGTAGCAGGAGGTCACAGCTTCAGGAGAGACAAAGAACGCAGCTTGATATTTGGCCCTTGAAATAGCCATTCCGTTTTTTTCCCTTCTACCTTCTGGTAGAAGATATAGGAGCTTGGAATCCTAAACATAGAACAGTACAGCACAGTGCAGGTCCTTCGACCCACAATGTTGTGCCAATTTACTCCAAGATCAATCCAATCGTTCCATTCCACACGGCCCTCCGCTTTCCTTTCATGCATGTGCTTCTCTATGAGTCTCTTAAATGTCCCTAATGTATCTGCCTCTAATCCATCCAAAAATAAGAACAGCTTCTTCTCCACTGCTTCTGATTCATGAACCAATAACTCTATTACACCACCTTTCCAGTTGTGCTTCCACTTTCGTGTTGTTCTTGGATATTCCATTATTGAAATGTCAGCATTTCTTTTTGCACTATTTTAGGTTGCAATTTCTGTGCTATTCTGCTGATTTGCTCATCATTGTATTGGTTATTACCATGTGAAGTTTATCGTGTGAACTTCATGCGAACAAGGAATTTCAATGGACCTTGTGGGTGGAGCTTAGGAGGGTGATGGTGCCTAACGGCGACTCCTTTGCTTGCATCTTCAGATACAGCTTTATTTCTATCTTTCATATCTCTTTTTTCCCTTTCAAGGTTCTTTTAAAGACCCTGACCTGGAGTTAAAAGCCGACTTCGGTTTTTTGCGGAAATGGGACCCGCTGTCGGGGCCTCACGATTGGCTGCTTTTTGATATGCCAAGAATGCCTGGGGCGCCTTTTGTAGCTCTGGACACGGGCTGATTCAAGGCCGGTGCTGTCGCCTGATGTGTCATGGGAGTACACAGAAGATCAAAAGCAGCGAGCTGGATGCTGGCTGTGTGCCCAGGGACCCGAGTTCTTTGGGCACGGAGCTCAGAAAAAGCGATGCAACAGACTTTTATCACTGTAAATCAGCGAGTTGTTTTGTTATGTCTCCCCTCTCGCTGTGAAACGGGAACACCTCTTTTTTGCTTATTAGGTATGGTATGTCGAATACCGAGTGAACGAGTAGTCTTTGGTGTACTGCAAGTCTGTGTCTTTATTGAAGCTTTGATGCAGCATGAGTGCTCGGTGGGGGGTGCAGATGCTTTTTTGCTGGTGGGGGGGTCGTTGCTTTGCTGCTGCTTATGCATGGGAGGGGGAGCTGGGGGGACTTTGGGGTTCTAACATTTAACTGTCTTTCATTCTTTGGGGCACTCCTCTGTTTTCGTGGATGAAGAAAAAGAATTTCAGGATGTATATTGTATACAGTTCTCTGACATTAAGTGTACCTATTGATATCTATTGTTTATGAGATAAACTAGCCTAAAATAATCTAATCTAAGGTGCAGGAGAAACAGTGCAGTTCTGTGAGATAGTAGGAACTCATCTTTCTAACCAGTGACTTTGAGTATGTTACTGCAGATGGATTTTGCCTGTCGCAGTACAGCTGATGCCATCCGGGGGAGTTCTGCCCGGGCATTGAATACTTTTGAATGGAAAATCCTACAAAAGTAATGGATTCAACCCAGTACAAGCCTCCCAACCACCGAGCACATCTACATTAATCACTGTCCTAGGAAAGCAGCACCCATCATCCGAGATCCCTTCACCAAGGCCATGCCTTCTCCTTGTTGCAGCCCTCAAAATCAGAATTGGAATCAGACTTACTATGACCAGCATATGTCATGAAAATCTTTAAGGCAGCGGTACAATTAAATGCATGTTAAATAAATATAGAGAAAAAACAGAGTTACATTAAGTCTATATATGTCTATTAAATAGTTAAAATAAGTAGTGCAAAAAAAAACAGAAATAAAAAGGTATTGTTACTTAACAGAAAGTTAGGTATTGTTCATGGGTTCAATGTCCATTTAGAAATTGGATGGCAGAGGGGAAGAAGCTGTTCCTGAATCACTGAATGTGTGCCTTTAGGCTTCTGTACCTCCTTCCCAATGGTAACAGGGCATGTCCTAGGTAATGGGGATCCTTAATGATGGACAGCACCTTCTTAAGGTATCGTCCCTTGAAGATGTCTTGGATACTACCGAAGCTGGTACCCATGATGGAACTGACTAATTTTGTAATTTTCTTCAACTTACTTTGATCTTGCGCAGAAGAACACCCCCCCCCCCCCCATACCAGACAGTGATGCAGCCTGTCAGAATGCTCTCCAAGGTGCATCTGTACAAGTTTTCAAGTGTTTTAGTTGACAAACCAAGTGTCCTCAAACTCTTAATGAAATGTACCCGCTGGCTTGCCTTTCTTATAGCTGCATCAATAGGTTGCATCCACGTTAGGTCCTCAGAGATATTAACACCCAGGAACTTGTCATTTCTCACCCTCTCCACTTTTGATCCCTCTGTGAAGATTGCTTCGTATACCCTCGTCTTACCCTTCCTGAAATCCACAATCACATCTTTGATCTTAATGACACTGAGCGCAATGTTTTTGCTGTGACACCACTCCACTAACTGGTATACCTCGCTCCAGTACGCCCTTTCATCACCATATGCCAATAATGGTTGTAGCATCAGCAAATTTATAGATGGCATTTGAGCTATGCCTAGCCACACTGTATGGGTGTAGAGAGAGTAGAGTCATGGGCTAAGCACGACTCTACTCTCAGTGTAGGTTATCAGTGAGGTAGAGATGTTATTTCCAGTCTGCACAGATTGTGGTCTGCTGGTTAGGAAGTGGAGAATCCAGTGGCAGAGGGAGGTCCAGAGGCCCAGGTTCTGTAGCTTCTCAGTCAGAACTGCAGGAATGATGATGTTAAATGCTGAGCTGTAGTCAATAAACAATATCCTGACTTAGGTAAGAGAATATCTGCAGAAGCTGGAAATAAAAATAATACCCACAAAATGCTGGAGGATCTCAGCAAGCCAGGCAGCATCAGTGGAAAAGAGTAAATTGTTGATGTTTAGGGCCAAAACCTCTCCGCCCTGATGAAGGGTCTCGGCCTGAAACATTGACTGTTTACTCTTTTCCATTGATGCTGCCTGGCCTGCTGAGTTCCTGCATTGGTACTTGTGTTGTCCAGGTGATCCAAAGCTGCATGGAGAGCCATTGAGATCGTGTCTGCCGTCGAACTATTGTGGTGATAGGCAAATTGCTGTGTCCAGATCCTTCCTGAGACAGGTGATGATTCAAACCATGACCAACCTCCCAAAGCATTTCATCATCATAGGTGTGAATGCTACACATCAGGTAGAAGGAAGGTACGAGAGCCTCAGGACTTGCACCACCAGGTTCAGGAACAGTTACTATCCCTCAACCATCAGGCTCTTGAACAAAAGGGAAGAACTGTATTCACTTGCCCATCATTTGAGATGTTCCCACAACCAAAGATCTCATCTTAAGGACTCTTTATCTTGATATTTCATGTTCTTGTTATTTATTACTATTTATTTATATTTGCTTTTGCACAGTCTGTTGTCCTCTACACTCTACTTGATCTTTCATTGATCCTGTTATCATTATAATTCTATAGATCTGCTGAGTATGCCCACAGGGAAATGAATCAGGATTGTATGTGGTGACATGTATGTACTCTGATAAATAAAAATTACTTCGAATTTCATGAACTTTTTCCGATGGATGCCCAGGCATCCAGAAATGTTCACAAAAGCACTTCATTCTGGGTTAAGACAGTTTTAAACTTCATTATCTTTTTTTTGATCATGTATAAACGCACTTATATGCCAAAATCATTATGGGTATGAAGTAAGCAAAGATGCCTTGCCATGGCAAATGCCCCCTTTGCATTTTTCATATTGCTTCAAAAAGGCTGAAAGCAAATATTGCCGCTTTCTCAAATGTTGTCTTACAATTAATCCACATTAAGCAGACGCAATCACATCCTGCACAGCACCTAGCATTTAAAGGGTTAACTAACTGCATTTAAAGTGGTCCTAAATATAAGAAATTGGAGAACAGTTCAAAGGAGAAACTGAATAGGTGTCTCTTTGCCCAAGGTATTGCCCATGTGTGTGAAGTGAGGAAAGAAAATGCATCTGTAGTCTTCATCAATAGCTCAAAGAGCACCAAAGTGAGACTTACTTATTCGATTAAAAAAAAGACAGGAAATTCAATTTGCTGAGTGCTGTTTGTTTGTACAAACAAAGTATACATTGCTATCAGGTTGCACCAAAGTCCAGCTTTGGACTTTGGAAGCCTCCAACTGATTCCCGTGGTTCTAACAGGGCAAAAGAATGTAAGAGGGTATTTGTACCAAACAGATTAAGCTGTTTGTAAACATGTTCCCCTCAAATTATGTGTGGTACAGGACAAAGAAAGCATGTTGTCAGTGGCTGTTGGATTTGTCTCAAGGCAAATGTGCAAACGAGTTAGGTAGCAAATCCTCCTTAAATCCCTAATGAGCAAATTAATTGAATTCAAGGAGGTCCATTGAAAGAAAAAAATTAGTTACTCGTTGTTTTGGATTCCCTGTTGAGCCTCGGCAGAAAATTCCTCTTTTTATCCTTTCAGTTGATAGGCAGTTAAACCTTGCAGTTTTCCAACTATATTACTGAGCATCACACAGGGACAAATTTTCAACAAGGTTTTCCATTATCCCCAGGCTTGTCACATGTAATGAATAAGGCCTTCCTCAATAAGTGGTGACATGTCTTGGTGGCAGTTTCTGTGTCTCAGTGGAGAGATAATTAATCTTGCTGTCAGCATCAATAAACAAAGGAAGCAAACACTTTTATCCATTTTATAATGCTGCCTTGTGATAGACACGAGTTTCAATCACTAACAATTGTGCCAGAGTAATGCACTCACTATGATTAGTTCCTACTTAACATAAATATATTGCATTTGTAAGTTGCACTCTGTGACCAGTTATAATTTTACAATGCAAAACCATGCAAGGTGAATTGTTTTAAACACTCTGAGGCTGCTTCCTGTGGTACTGTTATTGGGTATTTCCTGTGGCCATTGAGTGTATGTCCGTGGTCTTCTGCTGCTGTAGCCCATCAGCTTCAAGGTTGGATGTGTTGCACGTTCAGAGATGCTCTTCTGCACATCACTGTTGTAACACCCAGTTATTTGAGTTACTGTCACCTTCCAGTAGTGGGTAGTGCTTGTCGCTCTCACTTTCAGCTTCCACCGCTGGATAGTCATCTTGCAAAAAGGAGAGCTGAATGTCTCAGTCTCTCCCTGCCAGTACACAGCCTCTCCAACAGGAGGCAACTCCTCGCCGGCGACACACCGAAATTGAACTCCTTTCGGACTCAGGCTGAACTACAAAGGATGGGGAGGACATCTGTCCCCTGCACACGTAGCACGCAGGCCCGCCAGTGTGTGGATACACCCTGATGCTCGTGAACCAGATCCCTAGCCCCACTGCCTTGTGGGCAGCATCAGGAGAGATGAAGGCTACAGGAGTAAACCCAGGCAGCAAATTTGGAGTGGAGCCCCTTCCAGCTGCTCCTGCATCCAAGCTGGTGCCAAACATATTACTTCATAAGCTTTCCTTTGGACTACACTGGTGAGGCCAAGAGGGGGATCTTGACGACTGGACATCTCATGATCTCCATATCTTCCACCCAGGCTTGTGATGATGACAATCATCACTCATTGTCTTTCAAGACAGACGGATGCCAACCACCAACCTCCACCTTCCTGTCAGCTTGAACCAGCCTGGCCATTCTCCTCTGACCTCTCTTATTAATAAGACACAGAGAGTGGTGAATCTGTGGAATTCTCTGCCACAGGAAACAGTTGAGGCCGGTTCATTGGCTATATTTAAGAGGAAGTTAGATATGGCCCTTGTGGCTAAAGGGATCAGGGGGTATGTAGAGAAAGCAGGTACAGGGTTCTGAGTTGGATGATCAGCCATGATCATCCCGAATGGTGGTGCAGGCTCAAAGGGCCGAATGGCCTACTCCTGCACCTATTTTCTATGTTTCTAAGACATTTTCGCCCACTGAACTGCTGCTCACAGGGTGTTTTTCTCCATTTCTCGCACCATTCTCTGTAAACTCTGGAGACTGTTGTGCGCAAAAATCCCAGGAGATCAGCAGCTTCTGAGGTACTGAAGCCACCCTGTCTGGCACCAACAATCATTCCACAGCCAGTCATTTAGATCATACAGTATTCCTTCCACATTCTGAACAACAGCTGAACCTCCTGACCATGTCTGCATGATTTTGTGCTCAGAGCTGTTGCCACATAATTGGCTGATAAGATATTTGAATTAATGAGCAGGTTTACAGGCGTACTTAATAAAGCGGCCACTGAGTATACATTGCAATAGAGTGATCCATCCATCCCATCCCATCACACCATCCCAGTAAAGTGTTTGTTCCCTGATTAACTAAACAGGCTTGAGTTTATACCCATCAAATTTCACAAGTTAAAGAGATGATTAAGGTTGGGAAACGTTCCACTGCTTGTCTGACATTTGGCTTCTTTTGATATTTCTTAGTAATGGCTGTAGCAAGTATGGAATATGAGCGTCAATGTTAAAAGTTAACAAACTAATAATATTGGCCAATAGATCCTGTGTTTTACTTCTGACATCAATTATGGTGGATGGTGAGGAAGCATATTCAGATAGAAGCCTTACCATGTGCAATTGCTTGTAAGGCAGGAGCTTTTAAAATAAGTTAAGTAATTGCCTGCTGTCCAATTGGTTATGGCACCATCAGGGTTAAAATTTCTTGACCAGCATTCTGAGTTCCAGACTAATGCCCAAAGGCCTGAACTATTATTGATCCAGAGACTCGAGTTTAAATCTCTGTTTGGCAGCTAGTGAAACTAAATTAATTAAACAAATCAGTGTTTTTTTTTCTTTTTGTTTTCAAGAGTTATTCTCCCTTTAAGTTTAAATGGCACTGTGAGATAGTTGTGAAAATTTTCATGATGCTGTAATATTCTTGATATCCTTCAGAGAATCCTTCACAATGTGCCTCATTATAATAAGGACTCTTGACCTCACAGTCTACCTCGTTGTGATCTTGCACCTTTTTGTTTCCCAGCACTGCACTTTCTCTGTAACTACTATACTTTATCATTCATTCTGCTATTGTTTCATCTTGTTCTACCCAATACACTGTGCGATGCTTTGATCTGTATAAACAATATGCAAAACAAGCTCTTCGCTGTATCTCAATATACGTGACAATAACCAAATTCCAATACCAATTCCAAGAAGAAAATCAGCAGTCCTTACTGGTTCTGGCCCATAATGGAGGTGCATCTGCATGAAGTTGAGGAAAGGAGGTTTTTGCTTCACATGATCAGGAGGCTCCAAACTAACAGGGGATTCTGCTCGGAATTAGGCAGGAGGAGGCAGACAAGAGTAAATGTTGTGTCAAAGAGCTGAAACAGATTAAAAAATATACCAGTTCCTAAAAGCCTGCAAGGGCAAAGCTAACAAATAATTTATTATATTAATTTTATTAGAAATCTATGGATGGTGCAATGAATCACCTTTCAGATGTTAAGATTAAACTATACTCAAAGTAGCATGATAATCTGTCAAATGTAATCATATCCACACTACAATAGTATCAACAGTACTATGAAAAGTCTTAGGCACATATATATAGCGAGGGCACCTAAGAGGTTTGTACAGTACAGTAGTAATTTTATATATTGTACTGTACTGCTACCACAAAAACAAAACAAATTTCATGACATATCATTGTAACATGCTGTAAGGTTTCACTGATAATGTAATGGTTTCTCTGTAGCAGCAATGTTTGGGTTATGACTAGAGATAACGGGGTTTGTAATGCTGTTGTTCTTTCTTGTGAGTCTGGAAGAGAGATTTTTGTGGGCTTTTGCTGGGGAGAGATGAGGAGAGAAGAAGTGAATGGAGAGAGTTGGTAGACCGACAGAGGAGGTGGACTTGGAGCGAGGGTCTGAAGGGCAGCGACGATCGAAGGAGATCGATGGTGGACAATCAGTGTAACTGTGAGCTCCAACATTGTGCAATAGACTGTTTCATAAGATCGGGCCCTTTTTCTTTTTTTTCGTTTTCTTTACTAACCACATGGTCAAAGTAAGAATTATAAAGCTTAATCATTTCATCCCATATTGTGTACTATTAGTTATTTCGGGGTACTGATTTGTAACGGGGGACACATTGCACAGCATCCACCCAGACAAGAATTCTTAAGTTTGGCCAGGCTATGGGCTATCACCCCCTATATTTAGCCACTAGCCGAAGTGAGAGTTACATCATACTTGAATGATGTTAAACCTGATTCAGATATAGGTCTCTATTGTGGACTGAGAATGGGAAATTTACAAATTTTTCCCCATTCTACACTGACAAATATAGTACTGTGCAAATGTCACAGGTACCCTAGCTATATATATAGTGTAATATAGTGTATATATAGCTACAGTACCTGTGATGTGTGTGTGTGTGTGTGTGTGTGTGTGTGTGTGTGTGTGTGTGTGTGTGTGTGTGTGTGTGTGTGTGTGTGTGTGAGGTGTGTGTGTGTGTGTGTGTGTGTGTGTTTGCGCCCAAGACTTTTGTACAGTACTGTACCATATTACTATGACTAAAAGGGTGAATCTGTTTTCATATTGTCATTTAGAGAATAAAATCTATACAGCAAATTCAAAACTAAGAAAATCATAAAGGAAAATAAAAAGCTAAAAAAATTAATTTTGATGAAGGGTCTCTGTGGACTTCTGTTCCTCTTCCCACACTTGCCGCCTGACTTGCTAATTTTTTTTCCAGCATTTTTTATTTTTATTTTGGTCTTGGACCTAAGCCTGCTTCTGTGAAGAGTGCAGAGTGCCGTTGACTCAGTTTCGATTCTGATCTCAGGTGTTGTCTTTAAGGAGCTTGCAGTTATCCCTGTGAATGTGTTGCTTGTGTTGGGTGCCCTGGTTTCCTCTAACCTAGCCCTACGCTGGTAAGTTACTGTAAGTTCCACCGGGTCCAGGAAAATGGGGAGGGGCCGAGAGGAGAGATGATGGACATGTTAGAGCAATAGGTTGCAGGGAAGTAAATTGGGATTAGAATGGCCCAAGAGCTGATAGAGAAAATGGGCTGGATGGCCTCCTACTGTCTTGCAAAGAAATACATGTGAATTTGCAACACCGCAGCTGAGGTTTTGCTCAGACTGCTTGCAGGGTAAATCTTGGTGGAATATAAGGTGCAACAGGGATGGAAAGGATGGAATATATTTGCATTACTAAATCCATTTGAACTGATTATGTACATGCATGAGAATCCCCGAATGTTTCTGAATGCCATCAAACGCAATGCACCCTAAAGGCAAGGACCCAATGGCTTCACAGCTGTAGAATAATAGAAAATCAAAATGCTTCTGAAATGGGTTACTTATGATGACGATGATTTAATCAGCCAGAACGGGAATGATTCTCTGTCAGCCAGGTTAGGGACACCGCTGTTGGTGACTGGCATTCACTTGACACTGTGCATAACTACACCCAGTAGCCACTTGACTAGGTACAGGAATGGAAATGGAGGGGTCTTCTGCTGCTGTGGCCCATCCACTTCAATGCTTTGACATGCTATGCATTCAGTGATGCTTTCTATACACCACTGTTGTAATCCATGGTTATTTGAGTTACTGCCGCTTTCCTGTCAGCTTGAACAAGTCTGACCATTCTCCTCTATCCTCAAACCTCATTTATTAACAAAGTGTTTTCACCCACAGAACCGCCGCTCACAGGATTTTTTTTTGTGTTTCACACCATTCCCTGTAAACTTCAGAGACTGTTGTGTGCGAGTATCTCAGGAGTTTCTGAGATACTCAAACTACCCCATTTGGCACCAACAATCATTCCACGGTCAAAGCCACTTACATCACATTTCTTCTCAATTCTGATGTTTTGTCTGAACAGTGGTGATGGCATCTGTCGGTCTCGAGAGACCATGGATCTGCGCCTGGAGTTTCCAGGGCCAGGCCTGGGCAGGGTTGTGTGGGAGACCGGCAGTTGCCCAAGCTGCAAGCCTTCCCCTCTGCACGCCACTGATGTTGTCCAAGGGAAGGGCACTAGGACCCACGCAGCTTGGCACCGGTGACGTCGCAGAGCAATGTGTTGTTAAGTGCCTTGCTCAAGGACACAAACACGCTGCCTCAGCTGAGGCTCGAACCAGTGACCTTCAGGTTACTAGTCTGATGCCTTGCCCACTAGGCCATGCGCCAACACAGTCTGAATAGTAACTGAAGCTTTTGACCATGTATGCATGATTTTATGTATTGGATTGATGCCACATATTTGGCTGATTGGATATTTGCATTAAGACACTGGGACCAGGCAAGATGTACCCCAGGCTACTGTGGGAGGTGAGGGAAGAGATTGCTGAGCCTCTGGTAATGATCTTTGCATCATCAATGGGGACGGGAGAGGTTCCAGAGGATTGGAGGTTTGCGGATGTTGTTCCCTTATTCAAGAAAGGAAGTAGAGATAGCCCAGGAAATTATAGACCAGTGAGTCTTACCTCAGTGGTTGGTAAATTGTTGGAGAAGATCCTGAGAGGCAGGATTTATGAACATTTGGAGAGGCATAATATGATTAGGAATATTCGGCATGGCTTTGTCAAGACCAGGTCATGCCTTACTTGCCTGATTGAATTTTTTTGAGGATATGACTAAATACATTGATGAAGGTAGAGCAGTAGATGTAGTGTATATGGATTTCAGCAAGGCATATGATAAGATACCCCATGCAAGGCTTATTGAGAAAATAAGGAGGCATGGGATCCAAGGGGACATTGTTTTGTGGATCCAGAACTGGCTTGCCCACAGAAGGCAAGGAGTGGTTGTAGACAGGTCACATTCTGCATGGAGGTCGGTGACCAGTGGAGTGCCTCAGGGATCTGTTCTGGGACCCTTACTCTTCATGATTTTTATAAATGACCTGGATGAGGAAGTGGAGAGATGTATTAGTAAATTTGCTGATGACACAAAGGTTAGGGTGTCATGGATAGTGTGGAGGTTACAGTGGGACAGTGATAGGATGCAAAATTGGACTGAGAAGTGGCAGATGGAGTTCAATCCTGGATAAAAATGGCATTAGGGGATACGGTGAGTGAGCAGGTAAGTGGACATGAGGCTAGGTTTAGATCAGCCATGTGATCTCCTGGACCAGTTTTCGATAGCCTGGATGGGTCGGAGAGGAATTTTCCAGATTTTTTCTCCTCAATTGGCAACTCGGTTTTTTTTTCCCTGGGTGATCACATGGGTTTGGGCGGGATGAATAATAAAATAAAATGGGCGGCATGGTGCCCTGTTGGTTGACACTGTTGCCTTGTGGGATTCGGTGAAAACTAGAGTTAAGATTGGATCAGCCATGATCTTGTTGAATGGCGGAGCAGGCTTGAGGGGCCGATTGGCCTACTCCTGCTCCTATCTCTTATGTAACCCAGATAAGTGTGAAGTGGTTCATTTTGATAAGTCAAACATGATGGCAGAATATAGTATTAATGGTAAGACACTTGACAATGTGGAGGATCAGAGGGATCCTGGGGTCCGAGTCCATAAGACACAAAGCTGCTGCACAGGTTGACTCTGTGGTTAAGAAAGCATTTGGTGCATTGACCTCATCAATCGTAGGATTGAGTTTAAGAGCCGAGAGGTAATGTTGCAACTATATAGGACCCTGGTCAGACCCCACTTGGAGTACAGTGCTCAGTTCTGGTTGCCTCACTACAGGAAGGATGTGGAAACCATAGAAAGGGTGCAGAGGAGATTTACAAGGGTGTTGCCTGGATTGGGGAGCATGCCTTATGAGAATAGGTTGAGTGAACTCGGCCTTTTCTCCTTGGAGTGACGGAGGATGAGAGGTGACCTGATAGAGGTGTAGAAGATGTTGAGAGGCATTGATCATGTGGATAGTTAGAGACTTTTTCCCAGGGCTGACATGGTTAGCACAGGAGGGACCAGTTTTAAGGTGCTTGGAAGATGGTGCAGAGAAGATGTTAGGGGAAAGTTTTTTCATAGAGTGTGGTGAGTGCATGGAATGGGCTGCTGGCAACAGTGGTGGAGGTGGATACAAAAGGGTCTTTTAAGAGACTCCTGGATAGGTACATGGAGCTTAGAAAAATAGAGGGCTATGGGTAACCCTAAGTAATCTCTAAGGTAAGGACATGTTCGGTATAGTTTTGTGGGCTGAAGGGCCTGTATTGTGCTGTAGGTTTTCTATGTTTCTAATAAGCAGATATACAGGTTTGCCTAATACAGGAGCTACTAAGCATATATTTCCCAGTCAGTGTTTTTCCTGTTGAAATTGCTTTGTTCTACTTGCAGATGCACCTGCATTTTTTTTTTGCTTCTGTACTTTAGATGAGTTGTTTTGGATTAAATTGATCCAGTTTGCTGTATAGCAGATTGTTTGATGACACAGTGTTATCAAAAAATATTTTGTCTTTAAATTGTGAGAGACTGGTTGAGGGTATTCAGGAAGGTTTGAGGATCCCTGTGCATGAATTGAAAAAAAAAAATGAGCATGCGGACAGAACAAGCAATTAGGAAAACAATTATATCTTTTGCCTTTTTCAAAGGAGTTGGAATATTATCAGAAGACCAATCTGGTGAAGTTAAATACGGCTTTGGTGTGACCATGCCTGTGTACAATATTTTTCTTTTTAATTGGTGAAAGATGTACTTGCTGTAGATGGGGTGCAACAAAAAAGATTAAAGACTAGCTTTGTTTGTCACATGCGCATTAAAACATACAGTGAAATGCATTGTTTGACTATAAGACCATAAGACCATAAAATCAGTCAGTGAGGATTGAGCTGGCCAGCTCGCTAGTGTCGCCATGCCTCCAGAGCCAACATAGCATGCTCACAACTGACTAACCCTAATCGTACATCCTTGGAATGTAGGAGGAAACTGAAGTACTCAGAGCAAAGCCACATGGTCATGGAGATAATGTATAAACTCTTCACAGACAGCAGTGGGAACTGAACTCCAATCAAACAGGAATTTTTCTTTTGTCACAAATGTAATTCAAACCACACCTTTGCAGAAAGACAAATGGAATGAACTTTCACCTTCTGTTCACTATCTCAAAACTCTTCATGATTTTGAACAATTCTATGTTTAAACTCTCTGTTCTGATCACCCTCAGCTTTCCTGAGCTCTCCATGTATCTAAAGATCTTCAGTCTCTACACCCATCCTGAAGTGCGCCCTCTTCCAAAATGAGGTTGTGCAGAATCACAAGAAATTTGACGAGTTGGTAATGCTAAACTGTAAGTTTCTTCTGAAATTCAATTAAATTGCAATCAAATCTGACTGTGCAGAAGTATTCCATAAAGACTGCTCATTCTTTTCCGTTACCAGATGCTGCCTGTAAGGTGTTTGTCCATTCTGCCCGTGGCTGCATGGGTTTCCACTGGGTGCTCCGGTTTCCTCCCACAGTGCAAAGATGTACTACTGGTTGGTAGGTTAGTTGGTCATTGTAAATTGTCCCATGATTTGGCTAGCATTAAATTGGTGGGTTGCTGTGCAGCACCATTCGAAGGGCCAGAAGGGGCCACTGTATCTCAATAAATTAAAAAAAATTAATTCAAGATTAAAATTGTTTATTGTTATTCTTCAGTACTGAGTATAAAGGAGAACAAAATGATTGTTGCTACAGATCCGATGCAGCATATAAAAAAACACAAAAAACATAAATATAAAAGCAATCCTATACTGTACAAATAACTGTTTGAGTGTGACTGCATATACATGAGATTAGCTTATATACGTAGACTGTACACACATAAGGTGATGCTAAATGTAGGGTTATCTGTCCAAAAGGTGACTCTGACAGGAAATGAGTGACAAAGTGACTCTTGGCAAAAGGAACTCTTCTAGTAGCAGCAGGTATATGAAAACACAGTGTGACAGTGAGCGTGTCACTGTAGGTGTGAGGTGTAGTTTGGAAGTAAAAAGTGGTCGTGTATGGGTGGGTGAAGGGTGCTAAGGGGCTGTGGAGAGGAGTGGCTGATGTGGGTGTAATAGTGGTCGAGGGTGGCGAATTGGGTTAATGGGCGGAGGTGTTGTTCAGTCTGTTGGTTTTGAAACACCTGAGTTATTAAGACTGAGTTAAGGTCTTGTTCCGAATGGAACTATTATCATTAACTATTAAAGTCTCAGACTTCTGCACTAAGATTCTCAACTATGGAAGAACAGGGAATACTGACAGAATTGGAAACAGGATTCTGTCTGTTCACTCTGAGATGAATAACTTCACAGATGAAACAAGACACAGTCTGTTTTGTTTCTGACACACAGCATTGCTAAGTATCTAATTAATGGGCCATATTTTTGTTCCTCTGGATTGTCCCATTGGGAGAAACATCCCATGATGCCTGCAGATCCACGAAGGATTCAGGCATATATAAGGTAAGCAGATTATAACATCAATCAGTGTTCAATTATGCAATTCTACCAAATCAAATCTCAATCGGAACTTTTGTGTTCAATTCACAGAAAACTCAGGATTTACAGAGGATTAACACAGTCCTCAGTGATAACTAAAGAGAATACTTGTCCTTGTAGTGTCAACTTGAAAGAGAATTGATTATAGAGATGTACCATTTAGTCTTTGGAGTATTTTGAATGTTGATGTGGTTCTTTTCCTGCACGTTATATTCTCTGTAACTGTAAGATCTTATTCTGCATTTTGTTATTGTTTTCCCTTGTACTAGCTTAATGAACTGTGAAATGAAATGGATGGCATGCAAGACAAGGTTTTTCACTGTATCTCGGTACACGGAGTACACCACAGAAACAGGCCTTTTGGCCCATCTTGTCCATGCTGAAACATTGAAACAGTCTACTCCCATTGACCTGCACTGTCCCATTGACCCATACATTGGCCTACTATCCAAACTTCGCTTAAAGAGTGAGATTGTGCTCGCGTGCACCACTCGTTGAATAACAAGCAATGTGAGATGTAGGAGATAGAATGATATGGTGGTGGGTCACGTAGAACATTGGAGTGAGTGTTGGTTCCCATGACTGATTAATTGAGAGTATTGGCAGATGAGTGATAGAAATTTATTTTGGGGGGTAGTGTCTGAGGCTATGGAAACAGTAGGTGAGGGAATGGACTTGGAAATGTAATCGTTGAGCATGGGTATGATTGATTACATTTCTTCCACTTTGCATCCACATTCTTTGGTTTTTACTTACCACGTTCTCATTGTGTCTTTGAAGAACCTTCTGCCCTGTCTCTCGTTTTGTCCATGAAGGTCTCAAGAGTTTTGTTGATAAAAAGTCGGGGCGCTTGCTCTCAGCTATATAGAGTCATAAAAAAAAACTACAGCTCAGAAACAGGCCCTTTGGCCATCCAGTCCGTGTCAAAATATTTAAACTGCCTAGTCCCAGAGTCACAGCTCAGAAACAGCACATCGATCTATAAAAATGAAACCTCCCTGGTGATCTTGGTGGTGTAAGTCTACGGAATAACACTCCAGTCCCACCAATCCCGTGAGACTGAGCTGGCTCTCCAGCCCCAAACACGGGTCCGTGTGGATGCTGTGTAATTTGCTGCCCTGTCACAACTCAGTGCCAAGAAATAACAGACTGCGCACTGCATACGATTAAAGGAATTATATTTATGACTCCAAGCTAAAGGTTTACTAAAGAAAAGAAACAAAACAGGCCCTTTATAATTAAACAGTCAAATGTGCACAAGTTAGAGTACACTAGAGGGCAATGGGTAACCCTAGGTAATTTCTAAACTAAGTACATGTTTGGCACAGCATTGTGGGCCGAAGGGCCTGTATTGTGCTGTAGGTTTTAGAAACATAGAAACATAGAAAGCATAGACCTTAGAAGTTACCTAGGGTTACCCATAGCCCTTTATTTTTCTGAGCTCCACATACCTGTCCAGGAGTCTCTTAAAAGTCCCTATCGTATCCGCCTCCACCACCATCGCCAGCAGCCCATTCCATGTGCTCACCACTTACTGCGTAAAAAAACTTACCCCTGATATCTCCTCTGTACCTGCTTCCAAGCACCTTAAAACTGTGCCTAATCATGCTAGCCATTTCAGCCCTGAGAGAAAGCTTCTGAATATCCACATGATCAATGCCTCTCATCATCTTATACACCTCTATCAGGTCACCTCTCATCTTCCGTCGTTCCAAGGAACAAAGGCCGAGTTCACTCAGCCTATTCTCATAAGGCATGCGCCCCAATCCAGGCAACATCCTTGTAAAACTCCTCTACACCCTTTCTATGGCTTCCACATCCTTCCTGTGGTGAAGCAACCAGAACTGAGCACAGTACTTCAAGTGGGGTCTGACCAGGGTCCTATATCGCTGCAGTATTACCTCTCAGCTCCTAAATTCTGCCTTTAATACCATAATTCCAAATAAACTGATTCCTAAGCTCCGGAACCTGGGTCTTAGCACTCAGATCTGCAGCTGGATCTTCAACTTCCTCACAGACAGGACCCAGCCTGTAAAAATAGGGGACAAACTCTCCTCTACAATCATTCTGAGCACCGGTGCCCCACAAGGCTGTGTACTCAACCCCCTGCTGTATTCACTGTACACCCATGATTGTGTAGCCAACTTTCCATCAAACTCAATATATAAGTTTGCTGATGACACCACAATTGTAAGCCGTATCTTGGGTAATGATGAGTCTGAGTACAGAGAGGAAATTAAGAACCTGGTGGCATGGTGCATAGACAATAACCTATCCCTCAATGTCAGCAAGACGAAGGAATTGGTTGTTGACTTCAGAAGGAGTAGTGGACCGCACAACCCCATCTACATCAGTGGTGTACAGGTGGAACAGGTCAAAAGCTTTAAGTTCCTCGGGGTGAATATCACAAATGACCTGACTTGGTCTAACCAAGCAGAGTCCACTGCCAAGAAGGCCCACCAGCGCCTTTACTTCCTGAGAAAGCTGAAGAAATTTGGCCTGTCCCCTAAAACCCTCACTAATTTTTATAGGTGTACCGTAAAAAGCATTCTTCTAGGGTGCATCACAACCTGGTATGGAAGTTGTCCTGTCCAAAACTGGAAGAAGCTGTAGAAGATCGTGAACATAGCCCAGCACATCACACAAACCAATCTTCCATCCTTGGACTCACTTTACACTGCATGCTGTCAGAGCAGTGCTACCAGGATAATCAAGGACACGACCCACCCAGCCAACACACTTTTTGTCCCTCTTCCCTCCGGGAGAAGGTTCAGGAGCTTGAAGATTCATACGGCCAGATTTGGGAACAGCTTCTTTCCAACTGTGATAAGACTGCTGAACAGATCTTGACCCGGATCTGGGCCATACCTTCCAAATATCCGGACCTGACTTGCACTACCTTACTTTCCCTTTTCTATTTTCTAATTATGATTTATAATTTAAATTTTTATTATATTTACTTCGATTTGTACTTCAGGGAGCACGAAGCGCAGAATCAAATATCGCTGTGATGATTGTATGCTCTAGTATCAATTGTTTGGTGACAATAAAGTAAAGTAATTCAATTCCACAATTGATGAAGGCCAATACACCGTATGCCTTCTTTACCACAGAGTCAACCTGCGCAGCTGCTTTGAGTCTCCTATGGACTCGGACCCCAAGATCCCTCTGATTCTCCACACTGCCAAGAGTCTTATCATTAATACTATATTCTGTCATCATATTTGACCTATTAAAATGAACTATATCTATGTCTCTATGTTTTTATAGAGCTCAACTCTTCCCAAAATTCATATTGACTGATCCTCAGTCGATCACCTGGCTCCATCGAATCACGGTCCCCCACTGGGTCAAATCCTACGATCGGTTGTCTCCAGCATCTTCTCTCTACCTTTCCTGCTGATCAAAGGACCTAGCTCACAGTCCAAAGCACCCATTACCTCTATCCAAATACTGCTTCTACCATTAAGTTAGCAGTGAAACCTTTCCCAGGGTGTTACCAAAAGAAATATGTAATTCCTAAATTTCATGTGACAGAGGATGCTGGAATTGAACTCCAAACTCTGATGCCCTAATCTGTAGTAGTGCCATGCTCAACCATGTCACCCTTATTATTTGGTAATGTCTTTCACAATCTGCTAGTACAAATGGAATGACAACAGATTCAGCCTACTCTTTAGATGATGGAAGATATATGAGATGGAATCAAGGGCTCTGTCTACTAAAACAGGGGAAAGTCCCAGTTCAGAAAGAAAGAAGACCTGCTCTTTAAGTCATGCAGGTCAACAATCAGAATGGGCTGGCCTGAAATAGTGCTGATTGCTTACAGTACAGGATTCGATGGTTCTTACAACACTTTGGTTCCTGCTAGCTGATTGCTGAAATCATTTTAATGAGGCCACAGGATGCCACTTTGTGTGTGTGTACAGCATACGGTTCCCACGTAGGCTTCATTAGCCACTTTAGAACCATGCTGAACTAGACCGGAAGCAAGTTATCCTCAGACCCAAAGGACTGCCTAAGAAACGAGAAACACAGTAGATTCCGGATATTCCGGGAAGTGGCTTATTTGGGACAACTTTAAAGAACAACAATTAATCAAGAAAATAGCCTGGCTTCCCTCTGTTTATTTGGGACGCTCTGCTGATTAATTTGGACAGGAGACTTTTGCCAAACAGGTTCTAACTAGCATCAGACGTGTGCATTTGTTTGGCCATTGGACAATGAACTGTGCTTAGAGCAGTTTTTAAATAGCATCAGTTGTGTGTGTTTATTTAAAAAAGCAGTGACTTTTTTGTCACTGGTAGCTGGTGAGAAATAAGCTGTAAGATGATTCGGAGTTATTTTGCTCATTGTGGTTTCAAACTTTCAGGCTTAGTTTGCCAGGAATGGCTGGGAGTGAAAATGAATCAATTTCACTACTTTAACATATTAGGAACTATGAAGAATTTGAAGGTATCAACAATCACTTTGAATGTTACAATGAAAATGAAAATTTGTAGGATGCAATTGTCGATAGTGTTGTATGAAGGCAGTCCATTATCTACACCAGGCATCTGCTCTAATTTTGTTCATTTATGATCAATCAATAGAATAGGGTGCGTGCATTGGATGATTTCCTCCATCGATAACTATTAGGAATTAATACACAGTTTATAATACTGTAGTAGTATTGGTAGTGTTCTAATTGTTCTGAACTTCATTCAAACACATAATTTGTTACTTAGTTACATGGTAGTTTGCCTTTGTTACACATTTAAACTGTATTCATGAAACTTTGGCTAACTTGGGGCAGCTGGTTAATTGGATCAAAATGTACTGGTCCTGATGTGTCCCAATTAACTGGAATCCACTGTATCTGTAACTATCATCACAATATAGATACAGGACACTCACCCTATGCATTTACACCAGTACAGTTCTATGTTGTCCATTCCTAATTGCCCTTGAAGTAGTTAGCTTGGTTGGCTGTTCCAAAGAACATTTAAGAAGCAATCAGTTTGATGTGGCTCAGGATGCAGATATGGGTTTAACCCAATAAGGGTGACAGATTTTCTGCTATAAAATACATAGGAGGAGAAGATGGGCCTCTATTGTAACCCGGTGATTTCATCAGCACCATTTACACTCTATTTATTTCCCTGTTTGTTGTGATAGGAGAATGCTTAATTTAATTGGTGAATTAAATTTGTATATTAAGTATCCAAATGGGAATTATTATAAAGTTCATAACTGATCAGTGAAATGAGTGATTTGAATCAGCAACTTGCTACTAGTTGTAGGGCAGATGAGAATAGGGGAGGGGGGGAGTTCCTATAATGACTGTTTGCAAAGAGGACACCTAGAATTAGGTTGAAAGAGAATGGTCCATAAAAGATCAAGAAGCAGAGATCTGAACAAAATGTTTCTTTTCATCTGCACCTCTTAATTAAAGAGAGGGAAAGCGGATGTCTGTGAGTAAATATTATATTAGGAATAAAATCTAGTGGTTTATAAAATGTTGGGAAGTAACTAAAAGAAAGCAAATATGCCTTCAATTTATGTGCATACATTGTAAATTTACATTGCAATTTGCTGGAACTTAGGTCCTTTGGGCCAGATTGCTATCTCCTTCTAGTATTACCAGTCCTGACGCTGTAGATGTACCAGCCAACCGCGAATCACTATTAATGAGCAGGTAGTAAACGAAGATGTATACAGCACGGGCAGCAATCACTTTTAGTGGAGTTCCCTTAGGTAAATTTCAATTAAGTGTTGCCAAAGACAATAACAGCTTCCTTTGTATGGAAGCACATCTCAAGGGGGAGAATCCTTTTGATATCAATTCAGCTCCCATTATCTGTTGATGGCTTTATTTCCCCCTGTCACATAGAGGGACTGAAAATGGAAAGAGTGAGCCATTTCAAGTTCCTGGGTGTCAACATCTCTGAGGATCAATCCTGGGTCCAACATATCTATGAAATGGCAAAGAAGGCACAGCAGTGGCTACATTTCACTGGGTGGATTCAAAACCAAGGTTGCTAGGTTCTTGATTTGATTTGTAAGGGGAGGTGGGGTAAAGGTTGCAGGGAGAAGGAAGGAGAATGGTTTCAAAAAATTAGCCATGGTTGGGTGGCAGAAACAGACAGAATGGCCTGAATGCCCTAATTCTGTTCCTATATGTTATGGTCTTGCGATCGTTACCCATTCAATCCTTTGGTATTTGTGCTTTCCACCCCGCCTTCACCACCCCCCACCACTCTACCACCAACCAACACCACTTATATTAATCTTTATATGTTTGGCTCTTGTGTCTTCAGGGGCCAAGTTCATAATTTCTTCCCAAATTCTTCATCTTTCGATTTCTCTTTCTGCCTTTAAGAAATTGTTTTAAACCTACCCTGGTGATGAAGCTTTTGATAATCTACCTCAATATCTTTCTCAGTGTCAAGTGTTGTTTTGTACTGCTTTTCTGAAGTACTTTGATGTTTTAAGAACACAAAACCAGAACCATTGAGCTCCTGGTGTCTGATGTTCTATTTTAATGCTACTTTTCTATAGTAACCACAATCCTTTGATTCTCATAATATCCAAAAATGCATGACTTCCAGAACTATAGGGAGAGAGCAATGAATGATAGAGAATGATTTCATTCATGTAATACTATTTATGGTTGAAAATATCCAAAGGCATTTGACAAGAACTTTGTCAACATTGACTAAATTATTGCCCAGTGGATTGATGTTTACCTGGCTGCAGTGTCCAGCACCAAAATCAAAACCTCAAAGTAAGAATCGGCCATCCTATACTGAGAGTGAGTAGAACTTTATTCACCTTGGAGACTTAGTTGCTGAGTTATATATGTCAAAACTGGCTAGGTCTTTGGATATTAAGAGAATCAAGATATATTGAGATGATGCGTGAAACAGGCACTATCAGGAGATCGTCCATGATCTTACTGAAGGGCAGAGCAGACACAGGCAATCAAATAACCTACACCTCATCCTGTCTATAATAAACTGCGGTTACAATCTATCAATTTCTGTTAACAGGTTCTGAACAGTAAGTGACTAACCATCTCAGACCAACTCAGCTGAACATTCCCTGTTAAAGAAGAAACTTATTTTCAACCTTTAAAGAATGGACAATTCCCTACTTTCAGGACGGCTTCAGGATCCGTTTTCGAGCTTCTCAATTTGGACCTTCTGATGATCCCAGGTACTCACATTTAATTGACTCTGCCTCCCGTTGTTTCTCCCGTCGAGCTCTGAGGGTGACTCTCTCCGCCATGAGAAGGTACCTGGCGTCCCTATCACAATCCCTTCCGGGACACCTTTTTCTCAGTTTGCAATGGACTGTATCACTTTCACCAATCACCTTTTCAGCTCTTAGCTTCATCCCACCCCCTCCGGTCTTCTCCTATCATTTCGCATTTCCCCCCTCCCCCCTCTACTCTCAAATCTCTTACTATCTTTCCTTTTGGTTAGTCCTGACGAAGGGTCTCGGCCCGAAACTTCGACAGCGCTTCTCCCCATAGATGCTGCCTGGCCTGCTGTGTTCCACCAGCATTTTGTGTGTGTTATTGTTTGAATTCCCTACTTTAATATAGTAACCCCTGGTTTTAAAAAACCCCGCCAAAGAAAACACTTTTCCTTCATCTACCCTAGTAAGGTCTGCAAGAGTAAATTTCAATGTGGTTGCCTCTCACTTTTTTCTGAATTTATGAGCATATGGATCTGCTTTTAAATTTGACCTCATATCACAACCCCAGAATCTATGTGCTGGATTTCCATTGAATTCTCAAACAATTCCATGTGGAGAGAGACAATACTCAGGGTGCTGTCTCACCCGGTACAAGTGTAATTTCAGGAAGACATCTTTGTAATTGCACTTTTAGTAATAGTCAAAGACAACTGTTCTGTTCCAAAGAGTGCTATATGAGGTCATTCTTATCCTTGGCCATAATAAGTCAACCCATAGCTGGAGATGTAATGACCCCTTCCAATTAGACTGTTTATGGTGGCTTATTTTTTCACATCTGTGCACTTGTAATGCTACTCAGAGATTGGAATTTCCTTTGGGATCAAAAAAGTATCTATCTCCTCCTCTAGTCAAGTCCCCTTGGAATTACCATCAGCATATAACCTGTAGCACTAGAGGTCCCAACACACTGGACCACAGCTATACTGAGATAAGGAATGCCTACGATTCCATGCCCAGATTGTGTTTTGGTAAATCAGATCACTTGGCTGCCCTTCCCATATCTGCATACAGGCAGAGGGTAAAGAGCAAAGATTAGGACAACATAGAAGTGGTCGCAGGAGGCAGAGGAGCAGCTGCAGGATTGCTTTGAGTCACTGGACTGGCCGTGTATAAGGACTCATCCATGGATCTGAATGAATACACCATAGTTGTAATGGATTTTATTAGAACAGCTGTAGATGAGCGTGCTCCCACAAAGTCATTCAGTGTTTTCCTCAATCAGAAGCCTTGGATGAGATCTGCAATCTGCTGAGAGCCAGATCAGGGGCCATTCAAATCCGGTGACCAAGAAAGTTACAAAACATTGACAATCTCTGGAAAGCCATTTCACGGGCAATTCCGGAGAAGGAAACCAGAGGTCCAGGAGCCAGTCCTCATTGGAGAGGGTCAGCAACTTTAAATTCCTATGTGTTATTCTTTCAGAGGACCTGTCATGGACCCAGCACATAAGCGTAATTGCAAAAACAGGTTGGTAGTGTCTCTACTTCCTTAGGAGTTTGTGGAGATTTGGCATGACATCTAAAACTTTGACAAACTTTGATAGATGAGAGCTGGAGAGTTTCTCAATTGGCTGCATCACAGAAGCACCTGTGACTTTGAATGGAAAATCCTACAAAAGGTACTGGATAGGGCCCAGTCCATCACTGATAAAGCCCTCCCAACTATTGAGCACATTCACATGAAATGCTGTTGCAGAAAAGTAATATCCATTATCAGGGACCCCCACCACCCAGTAAATGCTCTGTTCTTGCTGCTGCCATCAGGAAGAAGATACAGGAGCCTCAGGACATATACCACCAGGTTCAGGTACAGTTACTATTCCTCTACCATCAGGTTCCTGAACTAAAGGGGATAACTTCACTCAACATCATTTGTCCCATCACTGAAATGATCCCACAACCAATGGACTCGCTTTCAAAGACTCTTCATCTCATGTACTTGATATCTATAGCTTATTTATTTATAATTATTGTTTCTTCTTTTTTGACTTGCACAGTTTGTTGTCTTCTGCACTCCGGTTGAATGCCTTAGTTGGGCGGACTTTCGTTGACTCTGTTATGGTTATTATTCTGTAGATTTATTGATTATGCCCACAAGAAAATGAATCTCAGGATTGTAAATGGTGACATATACACTATGAACTTTGATAATAAATCTTACTTGAACTTTGGATTAAAGGCCAACATACTGCTTGCCTTCCCTTGTTGCTTGCCACATCTGCACATTGAACTTCTGTGATTTGTGTTCCTCTGCACTCCAGCTTTTTCAATTTCTTTGTTATGTCAAAGCTGTCTATCAATAAGAGTTCTTGTTTTACATGCCGTAGTCTTAAGGGTGAGCAAACAAGATAACTAATAGTGTTATGCGTGTTTGTTTAATATGTTAATGGCCGTTTGTAGGTCTTCAATATGCTTTGTACACATTTCAGTTTGAAAGGCAGAAGATTACAAGTTTAAAGTAATATTGGCAGCCATCTTCTGATGAAGATTGTAATGTTCTGAGCCAATTATTGCAATGAAATGCCATTTTTGAAGTACACCACATCACAATCAAAAGATGCTCTGCTGGAGGAATTTACATTTAAAGTAAATGGGATAACATCGACAATTAAACAGCAGACAGCAGAGTACTGCTAACATTGTAAGCAGTTATTAGTGCTCTAAAAATTACAGTGTTACACCAAAAAATAAAGCTCAGAAACTACTTCTTTAAATAGTCATTAAGAAACAGCGGAATATAATCAAAACTGTAGACCCACAGCTGGCTAGAAGTGGAGACACAATATTGCACTTCCCTGGCAAAGGCAGGGCAGGATAGGGTTTTTGCTAAAAGATGGTGTGAAATCCCTGGTCTGGTCTTCTTCTCATCTTCAGAGACAGTCCATCAGAATCGAGGAGACTTGCTTTCATCCCAGTGGTGGATATTCTGATATTCCACTATACAGCCATTTTGTGGGTGCCATTGTAGTGCAGCGGTTAACACGACTCAGTTACACCTTGGAGTGTTCCAGAGTTTGGTGTTCAATTCTGGTGCCATCCTCCCTGTGGAATGTAAGGGTTTTCCCCAGTGCTCTGGTTTTCTCCCACAGTCCAAAGACATACCAGGTAGGTTAATTGGTCATGGTAAATTGGCCCGTGGTTAGGTGAGGGTTAATTGAGGTTGTGGGGGTTACTGGGGCAGTGAGTCTCGAAGGTCTGGAAGGGCCTATTCCGTGCTATATCACTAAGTTAATGAATTAGCTCTTTCCTCGACAAGCCATATCTGGCACGTGACTGCTGCCAGGGGCTGTTCTCTGTGTGCGCCTACTTTCCCTTCACTCATCCCTGGCGCTAGATGAAGAGCTTTTTAAGGGCCCTTAGCAAACATGGCCTCCTACTTGCAGCACTCTACACAACTCCTTTGTCCTTTGTCCTTTTCCTCTCTATTTTGGCAGGTAGTCCTGCTCTTCTAATTACCTCTGCCACCTTCTTTGCTATCATGTTACCCATGCTGCTGTCATACTGAAATTATGTATACCTGCGCTGCATGTAAATTTTGTGTCAAATTGTGGTACCTGAACAATGGGTCACATGGAACACTATTTCTTGGCAGTAATCTTATTTGATTCCATCAAAGGTGCACTGTAAATGGAAATAAGTGCAGGCAATGATCATAATTTCAGTTTTAACACCTAAGGTATTTTAATTTAGGAGGTGTTAAAACTGAAGAGTGGAATTTAGATTAGAGGAAATTATTTATTATGATAGTCATAAAGCACTACAGCACGGAAACAGGCCTTTTGGCCCATCTAGACTGTGCTGAACTGTTATTGTGCCTAGTCCCATCAACCTGCACCCAGACCATAGCCTCCCAACCATATACTGATCCAAATTTCTCTTACATTTTGAAATCAAACCTGCATTTATCACTTCCACTGGCAGCTTACTCCACATTCCCACCACTCTCTGAGGGATTAAATTCCCCCTCATGTTCACTTTTCACCCTTAACCCTTGACCTCTAGTTCTAGTGTCACGTAACTTCAGTGGGAAAAGCCTGCCTGTTTGCATTTCACTCATTATGTGCCATGTTGTATGATGTAGGTGATCATGACCATGATTGTTCTTGGCTAATTTTTCTACAGAAGTGGTTTGCCATTACCTTCTTCTGAGCAGTGTCTTTATTAGTTTGGTGACCCAGCTGTTATCAATGCTTTTCAGAGATTGCTTGCCTGGCATCAGTGATCGCATAACTAGGACTTGTGATTTGCACTAGCTACTCATACAAACATCCACCACCTTCTCCCTTGCCCTCATGTAACCTTGATCGGGGTGTTAATCAGGTGCTACACCTTGCCCAAAGGTGACCTGCAGACTAGCGGAGACACCTTACACCTTCTTTTAGATAAGACGTATCTCCAACCCGCCACCCAATGCTTGCATTTACCATACCTCGACCCCTCATAACTTTGTATATCTCTATCAAATCTCTCCTCGTTCTCCTATGCTCCAGGGAATAAAGTTCTAACTTGCTCAACCTTTTCCATAACCTGCAAAATATGACAATAGACAATAGACAGTAGGTGCAGGAGTAGGCCATTCGGCCCTTCTAGCCCTTCATGGCTGATCATACACAATCAGTACCCTGTTCCTGCCTTCTCCCCATATCCCCCATATCCCTTGACCCCGCTATCTATAAGAGCTCTATCTAACTCTCTCTTGAAAGCATCCAGAGACTTGGCCTCCACTGCCTTCTGGGGCAGAGCATTCCACATATCCACCACTCTCTGGGTGAAAAAGTTTTTCCGCATCTCTGTTCTAAATGGCTTACCCCTTATTCTTAAACTGTGGCCTCTAGTTCCCATCAATGGGAACATGCTTCCTGCCTCCAGCGCGTCCAATCCCTTAATAATCTTATATGTTTCAATCAGATCCCCTCTCATCCTTCTAAATTCCAGTGTATACAAGCCCAGTCGCTCCAATCTTTCAACATATGACGGTCCCGCCATTCTGGGAATTAACCTTGTGAACCTACGCTGCACTCCCTCAATAGCAAGAATGTCCTTCCTCAAATTTGGAGACCAAAATTGCACACAATACTCCAGGTGGGGTCTCACCAGGGCCCTGTACAGCTGCAAAAGAACCTCTTTACTCCTATACTCAATTCCTCTTGTTATAAAGGCCAGCATGCCATTAGCTTTCTTTACTGCCTACTGTACCTGTATGCTTGCTTTCATTGAACACCTAGATCTTGTTGTACTCCCCCTTTTCCTAACCTGACTCCATTTAGATAGTAATCTGCCTTCCTGTTCTTGCCACCAAAGTGGATAACCTCACATTTATCCACATTAAACTGCATCTGCCATACATTTGCCCACTCACCTAGCCTGTCCAAGTCATCCCGCATTCTCATAACATCCTCCTGACATTTCACACTGCCATCCAGCTTTGTGTCATCGGCAAATTTGCTAATGTTACTTTTAATCCCTTCATCTAAATCATTAATGTATATTGTAAACAGCTGCGGTCACAGCACCTAACCTTGCGATACCCCACTGGTCACAGCCTGCCATTCCGAAAGGGACCCGTTAATCGCTACTCTTTGTTTCCTGTCAGCCAGCCAATTTTCAATCCATGTCAGTACTCTGCCTGCAATACCATGTGCCCTAATTTTGCCCACTAATCTCCTATGTGGGACTTTATCAAAGGCTTTCTGAAAGTCCAGTTATACTACATCCACTGGCTCTCCCTTGTCCATTTTCATAGTTACATCCTCAAAAAACTCCAGAAGATTAGTCAAGCATGATTTTCCCTTCGTAAATCCATGCTGACTCAGACTGATCCTTCTACTGCTATCCAAATGTGTCGTAATTTCCTCTTTTATAATTGACTCCAGCATCTTTCCCACCACTGATGTCAGGCTAACCGGTCTATAATTCCCTGTTTTCTCTCTCCCTCCTTTCTTGAAAAGTAGGACAACATTAGCCACCCTCCAATCCACAGGAACTGATCCTGAATCTATAGAACATTGGAAAATGATTACCAATGTGTCCATGATTTCTAGAGCCACCTCCTTAAGTACCCTGGGATGCAGACCATCAGGTCTCGGGGACTTACCAGCCTTCAGACCCAACAGTCTATTCAACACCGTTTCTTGCCTAATATAAATTTCCTTTGGTTCATCCATTACCCTAGTTCCTTTGGCCACTATTACATTTGGGAGATTGTTTGTGTCTTCCCTAGGGAAGATAGATGCAAAGTACCTGTTCAACTCATCTGCCATTTCCTTGTTCCCCATAATAAATTCACCCGTTTCTGTCTTCAAAGGCCCAATTTTGGTCTTAACTATTTCTTTTCTTTTCACATACCTAAAGAAGCTTTTACTATCCTCCTTTATATTCTTGGCTAGTTTACCTTTGTACCTCTGTACCTTTCCATTAAGCCTGCTATATGGAGCACCTTGCCCTCAGAACAGAACTTTGGAAAAGTATATTTTATTCCTTCCAGTTGAACATTATGAAGTGGCATTTATAGCCTGAAAAAAATTCTCAGATGTTATTTTCCGTACACTACACAGCCCATTGATTTTCCTTTTAGACTGCATTTTAGAATACTTTGAAACAATTGTTAAGGACTCTGTTGTGCAGCAGGTTGCATCTAAAGGGCACACAATGTAGAATTTGAATGACATTTTGCTTCTGATGTCATTTAACAGCCTGGTCAAGCACGTCGTCTCAAGATAATGAAACACATGTCTGCCAGGTGCATTTGAAGCAATTTCCCATGATAAGGCTTGTGTGCACGAAGGTTTCAGACATCTACTGTTAGCCATACGTCTCCTAGCATCACCTACGGCAAAGTGACAACAGACCGTTGTCATGAACTGTCAGGAAGCTGAACTGCAGGCCTTATCTTTTACAAATCACCTGATCTGAAGGACGGGTTAACAGAGAACAAAGGGAGATCTGCGCTAAAACAGTTGTGACTCTCAGAATATACAAATCATTTGGACGTTGGACTCAATTATTTCTATGCGCCTTGCTCCTGATTATTTCATGGGACCACGGTGGTGGTTGTCTGTCGTGTCGGAATGATGACATGAAACGTGTGCAGGGGAGTTTTTAGAGTGGAAAAGCTGTTGCACTGGCACGGCTTCACTCCAGTAGCACGGTCAAGCGTCACAACTGGGATCATTCTAGGTTGCAGTGAATGACCATAGCTTCTTCTGTGTCTTGTCATGCCCTTTGATCATCACTGAGCGTTGCAGAGCCCCTCTCCTGGCCATTGGATCTCACTGTAGATCTCATCCACATAGTCTGCTGGAGCTGACTTTGCATGCTAGGATAGGCATGTCTCTCTCTCTCTCTCACTGGGGTATGAGGGCTGCTGGTTACCCTCAGCTGATTTAGCCCGCCCGTCGAAGCCACGTACTGGGGTATGGCTACTGTCGCATGCAAAGCAACTACTTGCAGGCACAGGTGAGAGATGAGTGTCTGGTGGGGATCAAAGATAAGCGAGCTGCCCTGGAATGGACACAACAATTTATTCACCAGAGGTGTTACCTCTCCCTGGACACCCCATACTGTACATCCCATGATATGATATAATTTTTCAAAGTGTAAAATTTTTAAGACAAATCTAAAACATCCTCTGGTAACCAAAATATTGGTCAAATAATCTCAAACCTGAATTGTGTATACTATTTGATCCTGTATAAGTCAAAGCATTAGTACAATAGTTCTAATTAAACCAGCAATGTTTCTGTGGGCTCTTACAGCTCAGACACATGTCCTTTGAATATCGTACTATACTTTTCTCAATCATTCTCACAACAGTGCTGTCCCTTACTTTCAAAATTTTCCCCAGAGTGGAGCTAATCCACAGGGAGCATTGTGAAGTGTTCACCCTACGCCACCTCCTCTCCAGAACCGCGTCGCCCTGCTTTGGCCATGGAGCTGCACAATGCAGACGGTGTTTGCACCTGATCATGTTTGGAGTCGAGGTCCACTCTAACAAAAGCCTGTGAGAGGAATAGCCTCATCCATAGAACAGAAGTCCTGCACTGACTTGTCCCCTCTGACCAACATTGGTGTTTGACGATAAGGATCTGTAATGCGAATCGAGAGATTGAGGACCACTAACTCTCAGTGAAGGCTGAGGTAAATGGAGAGAGGAGACACAGGAGCCTCAAGCCATACACTACTTACTTAACTTTTTAAGTAAACACTCATTTTGCACTATTTATTCAATTTTTAATATATTTCTTATTGTAATTTATAGTTGCTTTTATGCTGTGCTCTGCTGTGTGTGCGCCCTTAACTCCTGGTGGAGTCGTCGGGGCACCGTCATGACGAGCTTTTTGCACCGATCTTTTTGGTGATGGCTCATCATACGGTGTGCCCTGGGCCTCTGAAACCTGGCAGAGCCCATCCCTCTCCAGGTTTCTTGGAGCCGGCTGGATTCGAACTCAGGAGCCGTCGCTCTGAAGTCCAGCGCTGATGCCACTGTGCCACCCTTGGACTGTGTAGGACAAGAGTATTTGAAGATCTAGATTGAAAACTGGGTTAACAAAAATACCTGATAGACCACAGTGATCCCAGACTTCCCATATGCCTATGAACTATGGATATGTAAAGACTTCAAAACAGGCACTGGAGAGAAACAATAATGCAAATCCTTTAAATATATTGGCAGAGTAAATGAAACAATGCCAGTATCCTTTACTGAGCCCTGTACCTCCAGCACTGAAGCCCTAATTACGCCTAGACTACCTCTGTACAGGCTCACACACCTGACACCAGGCTGTATAAGACCATAAGATATAGGAGCCGAATTAGGCCGTTTGTCCCATCGAGTCTGCTCCACCATTTCATTATGGCTGATCCAATATTCCTCTCAGCCCCACTGTCCTGCCTTCTCCCTATATCCCTTCATGCCCTGAACAATCATGAATCTATCAATCTCTGCCTTAAATAGACCATAAAGACTCGGCCTCCACAGCTGCTTGTGGCAAAGAATTCCACAGATTCACCATTCCCTTGCTAAAGAAATTCCTCCTCATCTTCATTCTAAAAGGACGCCCCTCTATTGTGAGGCTGTGTCCTCTGGTCTTTGACTCTCCCACCATAGAAACATCCTCTCCACCTCCACTCTATCGAGGCCTTGCACCATTTGATAGGTTTCAATGAGGTCACCCCTCATTCTTCTGAGTTCTAAAGATTACAGGCCCAGAGCCATCAAATGCTCTTCATATGACAAGGTGTTCAATCCTGGAATCATTTTCATGAACCTCCATATGCTGAGCTGCATCATATAGCGAGGTAACTACAGTAGGTGGCCAGAGGAACAGATTCAGAGGCTTCTTGGGAAAGTATAACATACCCAGTGTGGAATCCTGGTTTCATGGCCACTCCAGGTAGAGAAGTAACATTCAGGAGGGCAATGGGAACTTAGAGATTGTGCATAGGGAATACATAAAAATTCTCGGCAAACGGAAGAAGTAGTGCAGCACCTCACATGCCACCCCCTCCCAACCTGTCATGTCTGATGTTTATTGTCCTACCTGTGGAAGTATCTGTGGTGCCTACATTAACATCATCAGCCACCCCCGGACTACATAGAACTGGAATGGAATTAAGTCATCATCAAACCAGAAGGAAAGAGAAATAGATATTACCAGAATGCACAGTCGAGACCCTTAGCCTACGCATTTACCCCAGTATAATGGTATTTTCCCCCAGATTCTATCACTCACCTAGGGACAATTTACAGTGGCCAATTGACCTACCAGTTCACAGGGAGAGTGTTCAAAATTCACACAGAAAGGTCAGAGTTGAGCCCAGGTCACAGGAGCTGTGAGAAAACAGTTGTACTACTATGCCGCTCCATTGCGGTACCACAATTAATACCACCACCTCAGAGACCCCTTGGCTTGGGTGATCTCTAGTGATGAGCATGTATGGTGGGGTTGAGGGGAGGGGTTTAGTCTCTTCAAGGTGCTCTGGCTTACTCCTAAATGACAAAGTTACACTGCTTGTTAGGGTAATTGGCTCCGGTAAATTATCTCTTCTGCTGATGAGCTGGAATTAATGGAGATGCCATGAGAAAATTAGGATTGGTGTAGACGAGTGCTTGATGGTTGAAAAATCTTGGACTGAAAAATAGGGCAAAGTTTGAAAATTAGCTGTAAAATGCTGAAGCTACTCTACAACCCAAGTTAGCAAATCTATAAGACATAGGACCATGAGACGTAGGAGCCAAATTAGGCCATTCAGCCCATTGAGTCTGCTCAGCCATTCCATTATGGCTGTTCCTCTGCACCTCTGATGTTTGAACCTTCTCCCCATTTAGATAATAGTCCGCAATACTGTTCCTTTTACCAAAATGCATTGTCATACATTTCCCAACACTGGATTCCATCTGCCACTTTTTTGCCCATTCTTCCAATTTATCTAAGTCTAGATTGTTGAGATGGAATAAAATGGTACAAGTGGGAAAATAAAGTAGGGAGGTTAAGTTAGATCTCTATAGTATCTTGATAAAATGATATATGATACTGTGAATAAAATTATTTCATAAAAAGATACTGCATTTGATGTAAAAGGGATCTTATTGGTAACATGCCAACAGTCAAGGCAATCTCATTTCCCCACTTGTTTCTTTGTAATCTATGCCTATCAACAACTTGCCTCTTCTCAGTTCTGCTACTACCCACCTGCACCAGGAGTAGTTTTCAGAAGTTATTCAGTCTAAAACAAGCACTTCTCTGTGAAATGGGAAGAAATTGAAGCACCTAGAGGAACATGCAAACTCTGCATAGACAGCAAGGTAGGATCATAAATTGCTGGGCCTGTGCTACCCTAGAGACATTGAGAAAGATGCTTCAAAAGTTAATACCAAAGTTGAGTGAATATGTCTGGAAACAGTAAGCAGACTAGGTTTTATAGTGAGAAGTTACCAGATAGGTCTTTAAGAGTAGGAAAGAGTTTGAAAGGGTATGCATAGTGAAGATAATTACATTAGTTGGAGTGACCAAAAAAGGTCATATATATAAAATATAATTTGTTTCTCCAAATGGTGGTATTGGCCAGAAAGAACTACAGGCTTCAAATCAGTGAATTTGAATGAATCAAATACACTGTACTCAGACAGACCAATTGTCTTTGTCTTTCCATAAGGTCAAAGGAATGGAAACTGCCATTTTGTGAAGCTGCTCTGCATCCTCCATTTTGTGAACTGAAGTTGCTTGGCTTGGTCAGTGTTTTAAAGTAGAAACAATGATGCTTTAGGTAATCTGCTGGATTAGAGATAACTTCCAAAGAAGAAGTTATTTGCGAGGTGTTCTTTGATGTAATATAAAATGCAGGTTCATGAATGGTGTAGTCTTTGTCTGCCCTGAGTGGTCTGAGCTGGTTACTGGTTTGATCCAGAGTCAAAAAGGACAAAGAGCCAATATCTACCAGTTGTCACTTGCAGAAGAAAGACAATAAATAGGTGCTGGCCAGGACCAGATCCAATAAGAAAGTGTTAAATGTCAGTCAGATGACCCGTAGTCAATGGCACTGAAGTGCAACATTTGAACAGGTAAGGAATCAACATAAAAGCAGTTGCTTTGAATGGTCTAGCAGTAATAACTCTCTTCAGAGACCCACCATTGCGGATGTGGAGTACCCCACAGTCACGTGGAGATCAGAGGAATACGTGGTCAGCATAGATTCCTTTTATTGTTATTACCTTTTCTGTCCTTTGACTGTTCATGGAGGGTCAGAAAACTTAGTAGATTGATAGTAGAAAATTAAGATTGTTGCTGTTCCTTTTCACGCCTTGTGGCACATCAAGTGGCATTTTTCTTGTTTTTGTAGCATTTGACTGTGTTTCACGAGACGGAGTTGCTAGTTCGACGCTCTACAGGGAAATGGCCAGATTTGAACTTGGGACCATTTACCTCAAAGTCTGGAGCTGATGCTACTATATCACTAGTTGGCTCATTGAGATAAACAAATAAAATGGCACAAATGAGAAATAAAATATTAGAACTAGAGAGAAAGGCAAAATTAGTTGGGCTGGAGGAAATCAAATCTGGAGCATAAATACCAATGTAGAACAATTGGAATTCACCAATGTTTTAGGTTTTATAGTTTGATTCTGAAATGCAAATTGATTAGTTAATGAACTTCAGAGTTCACTTCCCTTTAATTATTTAACATGTAGGGAATTTTAGATATAGAACTGAATGTCTCGGGTGAATAAAATAACTGTTGATCTGGGCCACAGCCCAGCACTCTTTCCAAAATAAAGCCCTCTTACTTTGATAATTACAAGCATCATAATGTGGGTGCAACACAATTCCTGGGATTCTGGATATGCACAACACTCTGCTGTTGTGCATATTGTCAGCGAAAAATTACTAAGCAGAAACATACTTTGCAGAAGAGACCTTCATGTCAAACTTAAAATGATGGAATTCTATTGATTTGGTGGGTGAACAGAGTAGGAAAAATAAGAGACTAAATAAGAAAACAGTGTCATTAAGGTGGATTTATATTAATGTGAGCACTTGTCAGGCTAAATTCCTTCCTATGTCACTCATGCACATCCATCCATGTGTTGATAGGCATGATTGATAGGTTCATGGCCTAAGGTAGAAGGAGATGAGCTATTAACTTCAAACTTTCTGCATCATCACTCAAAGAGTTGAACTGCACGTGCATGTAACAAGAGCTGTATAACTCATCTCCTTCTACCTTAGGCCACAAACTTATCAATCACCCCTGCTGTGGACCACCTGGAGGTCCAAGACACTCTCGTTACATGTATGTGCAGTTCAACATTTAAGTTGACATTTAAGAAAAACTTGGACAGAATGAGAGGGGTTTGGAGGGATATGGTCCAGGTGCAGGTCAGTGGGACTAGGGAGAAAAATGGTTCGGCACAGCCAAGAAGGGCCAAAAGGCCTGTTTCTGTGCTGTAATGTTCTATGGTTCTATGGTAACTCTTTGAGTGATAATGCAGAAAGTTTGAAGTTAATAACTCATCTCCTTCTACCTTAAGCCACAAACGTATCAATCATGCCTGCTGTGGACCACTTCTACAAAGAAGGGATCCGTATTTTCCACGACCTCTGGACTAAGTATGTAAATGTAGGAGGGGACTATGTTGAAAAATAAATGTGCTAGGTTTTCTAAAATTGATTCTTTCTACCTTATGCCACAAACTTATCAATCACTGCTCAAATAGTATGGAGGAGACATCATGACACACAGTGAAGAGAATGAGGTAGAAGATCTGGAAGAAATGGAGAACTAGCAGAAATGTGAAAGAATTTATTTGAAACCTGGAAAATTAAAGAAACCCATGAGTTTATCTGCTGACAATCATTAGTAATTAGTTTCAATATAAGACTGAGTTGCAGTAAGAATATGGCAAAAGAAGGTGAGAACTGAATACAGCCAGAGACAAAGTATTGCAACAAGTTTGACTGCTATCTCATGTAAATTGTATTCTCAGTTACAATCTTTCAAGAGCTTTCCAAAGAAGAAGCCTGTATGAAGGAGACAAAATGTTGGAAAATTATTCCATTATATTGGCAGCAGTGGCATATTTTTACTAAGATTTTTCTTAGAATAGTACTATCATGTGGCAGCAACTCAAGCTTTAAAAGTATGTAGACATGGTCAAGAGGTTCAGTTGTTGTTCAGACCTAACATCAGAATGGGGAAGAATGGTGATCTAAGTGACTTTGACCTTGGAATGACTGTTGGTGCTAGATGGGGTAGTTTGAGTATCTCCGAAACTGCTGATCTCCTGAGATTTTCATGCACAACAGTCTCTAGAGTTTACAGAGAATGGCGAGAGAAACAAAACAAAAATCCAGTGAGTGGGATGCAGAAGAGCATCTCTGAATGCACAACATGTTGAACCTTGTAGTGGATAGACTACAGTAGCAGAAGACCATGAACAAGGGGTACCTAATAAAGTGGCCACTAAGTGTATAGCACTTTTGGTTTACAGATGCCCATCTACGTTAACCTCGTCCATCTGAATTCAATTTCATTGGTTTCTTATTGTCACATGTACTGAGGTATGGTGGACAGCTTGTCTTGCAGACTCTTCACACTTGTCATTGCACAGCGCCTTGAGGTAGAATAATAACAGAATACAGAATAAAGTACAAAAGCTACAGAGAAAGTGCAGGTAGACAATAAGATGCATATCATTACATAGATTGTGATATCAAGAGACTGTCTTATCATGCTGGAGAATGATTCAATAATTTGATTCTGACAGGATATAAGCTGTCCTTGAGCCTGATGGCTCGTGCTTTCAGCCCATTGTTTGTTCGTTTGTTATGTGTCATGTTCTATGATTAAGGCGATCATGGTCTATCGATGGCCATGATTGTTCTTGGCAAATTTTTCCACAGAAGTAGTTTGCCATTGCCTTCCTCTGGGCAGTGTCTTTACAAAATGGGTAACCCTAGCCATTATCAATACTCTTGAGATTATCTGCCTGATGCCAACGGTCGCATAACCAGGACTGGTGATATGCACCAGCTGCTCATACGACCATCCACCGCCTGCTCTCATGGCTTCCCATGACTGTTTGGGGGGCTAAGCAGGTGCTACACCTTGCCCAAGGTTGACCTGTGGGATAACAGAGGGTAAGAGCACCTCACACCTCCTTTGGTGGGGACGTATCTCCACCCTGCCACCCACACCCACAGATTAGTATCTTTACTAACGGGAGGGGGGAGAAGAAGGGGATGTTTGGGGTGGGTGTGGTCTTTGATTATTTTGGTTGCTTTACTGAGGCAGTGAGAAGTACACATATGTGCAAACAACATTTTTCTCTGTACATATTTACATTTCGATGTACATGTGACAATTAATCTCACATTATAATGTTTGCCCAGCAGGGACATTTGGAACAGCTGACTCGACTAACATAGTAGTTCTGTTACTGGACCAGTAAGCTGAAAATTTGGACCAGTTTTCTGGAGACTGAGTTCAGATCCCACTGTGGATGGAATTTAAATTTAGTTCATTAAGTAATATGGAACAAAAAGCTAGTGCTGGCAATAGTGACTTTAGTGGATTATTGTATAAAGCCACTAATTTATTATTCACTATAATTTACAGTCCTGAAGTAGGGTTTCAGTCTGAAATATCAACTGTTTGTTCATTCCACAGATGCTGCCTGACCTTCTGAGTTCCTCCAGCATTTTATGTACATTACTAATTCACTATTATGCTTTAAGGAAGCAAATCTGATTCCTTACCTAGCCTTGTCTTCATTGCTGCTTCAATTTTATTTTGCTTATTTCAGAACATTGTCAATAATGTCTTCTGAGATAATTTTCTAACTGACTAGCAAAAGAATGCCACCGTTAATTTTGAAAAGAAGTAAGTTCAGGATAATAAATTTTTGAACAAAACTCCAAGTGCTCCTCAAACTATATTGAATCTCCTCAAACAGAAATTTGTCATTAACAGAAAATGAAGCTATGAACATCTTCTCACAGATGTTGTCTGGCATGATTAGTTTTCTCCTCTGTATACTGTAGGTCTTTTGAATGTAAATATTTTAATAATGTGAACATCAAAAAGATGGTCATTTCATAGCTTCTCACACCAGACAGTCAGCCATTCTTGTCTGGCGCGTGGTGTCAGGATTGGTCTCCTTTCGGATTAACCGGGTCACGGTATGAATGTTCCTGACTCTGTTTTTTTACGAGGCCGAGTGGCTAGCTCGACGCTCAACCTGGCATGGATGGAAAGTGTGCCCGGGGGCGGGGGGGTGGGCGCGACTGGGTTCGAACTTGGGAGCCTTCACTTCCGAAGTCCGGCGCTGATCCCACTGCACCACCAGCCGGCTGAAACCTGAAATGAAAGCAGAAATTGCTGGAATGTCAGGTAGCCTCTGTAAAAAGAGAAACACAGTTGGTGGTTCATATTCTCTCTCAAAAGTGGGAAAGACAGAAAATGAGTTAGCTTTAAATTGCAGAGATTAAAAGAGATGAGTGGATAGGACAAAAGTGATATCTCTGATATGGTGAGAACAAGTTTGCTGTGAGATAAGTTGCAGATATGATCAAGCTACCGGCAAGATGAGGACAGGTTGGGAGAGAAGTTAGCAGACGTTATGAAATGAGGACACTTTGAATTAGGCCCAACATTAATGAGTGTTTAGGGGCTTAACTTGGACTTCACTTGATTAATTCAACTCTAAACATCAGAAGTAAACTAATTTAGATTTGGTTAAGTAACAAACAAAACTTTGTATCAGATGCTTAAGAGAAGATGAAATAGTGCCCGTGTGATGGTTGCATGCAGATATTTAAGAGGGTGATATGGAATTCCCTTCTGACATTGTTGAAAAAATTGCTAACTCATTTATTTAACACAGGTCCTAAGTACAAATGTTTGTAAAAAAAAAGGTGAGTATCCATTAAACCATACACAATATTTCCTTTCCTAGGAAATGTTAAAGCTGGAAAGTCTGTGAACTGGTAACTGAGACAAAATACAGAGTTTAAGGACAAGAATTACATCAAATCTTACTATCAATCTTTGCTACTATGCTGGAAATCATATAAAAGAAGACAGCTTACCCTCTTAGAACTCTGAGATTAATATGTGAATATAAGACGTGTGGATATAATATGTAGATGCATATAATTTGATGTGAAAATTAGTTAAAAATAATTGGGTTCAATAGGTTACTTGTAGATTTCAGTCAATATTAGTTAATCTATGTGCTGTGTTAAAATATGGCTAAAACCACAACTAAAATTTGAACTATAAGTGATGGAGTGCTTGCTAAATGGTGTATAGCCTAACATTGAATGCCTTGTAGCTGGCTAAAACCGTCTGCCCATGGAGCTGTGTGGAGGACAGGCCAGCTTTGTTCATGTTGGAGCTTTTATTGTTAAAGCTGGAGTTCTCGTTTTTCCATCATTCTTCTCCTAAATAACTGACTGACATCTGTGATTTTTGGCAATTCTTTGAATGCATTCCATTGTCTGTAGCAGAAATAGCAGAAAATAGCTTGCTTACCTGTGGAGATTTTTGCTTGGAGTCAGAGTTGTGATTTTTTTTTACTTAACGTAAGACAAATTTTATTTTGTGAAATTGCACATGTTGAAATAATAGAATATGTGCACCTTAAAGTTGTAATATCATCTCAAGGGGTACTGTAATATCTGGAGTTACTGGACTCATCAAAAGATATACACTTAGTGAAACTTTACTAGGTACTTCCTGTTCCTAATAAAATGGCCACTGAGTGTATGTTTGTGGTTTTCTGCTGTTGCAGCCCATCCACTTCAAGGTTTAATGTGTTGTGCATTCAGAGGTGCTCTTCTGCACGCTTCTGCTGTAACATGAGGATACCTGAATTGCTGTCACCTTCCTGACAGCTTGAACCAGTCTGGCCATTCTCCGACCTCTCACATAAACAAGGCATTTTCACCCACAGAACTGCCACTCACTGGATGTTTCTTCAGTCTGTCACATCATCCCATGTGAACACTAGGGACGGTTGTGTGTGAAAATCCCAAGAGGTCGGCAGTTTTCTGAGATGCTCACCTGGCACCAAAAATTATTCTATGTTCAAAGTCACTTGGGTCACATTTCTTCCCCATTCTAGTATTTGGTCTGGTATGGGGTGCAGGGTTGCTACTGCACGGGATTGAAATAAGAGGCAGAGAGTTGTAAACTTAGGCAGCTCCATCATGGGCATGAGCCTCTGTGGTATCCAGGATATCCATTAATAAGGACCCCTGTCACCCAGCGGATGCCCTGTTCTCATTGTTACCATCAGGAAGGAGGTACGGGAGTCTGAAGGCACACACTCAATGAGTCAGGGCAACTTCTTCCCCTCTGCCCATCCAATTTCTGAATGGACATTGAACTCATGAATGGTACCTCACTACTTTTTTATTTCTCTTTCTGCACTACTTATTTATTTTAAACCAATATATATATACTGTAATTCACAGTTTTTTCCTATTATTATATATTCTGTTGTACTGCTGTCACAAAACAACAAATATCATGATATATGCTCAGTAATATTAAACCTGACTCTAACCTGGTTCAGATTATGAACTGAACCTCTTGACCACATCTGCATGCTTTTAAGCACAAAGTTGCTGCCATGTGATTGGCTGATTAGATATTTGCATTTATGAGCAGGTGGATGGGTGTACCTGATAAAGCGGCCACTGAGTGTATCAATCATCTTTGAACTTAGCCTCTTTTCAATTTACTCTCTTCTATCAGTTGTATCTCATTTTAAGCTCAAGGTTGTGTTTGAGATTTATTTTTGCTTTATTCTAATAACAACAAGTACAAGAGGAGTTTGTAGGGTTTTTGTGGATTGTGCAACTCTACCTCTCAAATCCATGTGATAGAGTGTAATTCTTAAGTGCCCTTCTTCGTGAGCCTGAGATAGCAGTATTAGCCCAGATAAGGTGAAGTTACAAGTCTAGAGCAGAGTTTTTTCTCAATACTTGTATAAACTCTACAAGTGTAGAGTTGTACAAGTGATATTTTGTATTCAATATAAAAAGTTGATTCTAAAAATGAATTACTGAATATTGAAATTAGGATTCATCAGGAAGGAGGTACAAAAGCCTGAAGGCACACACTCAACAATTGAGGGACAGTTTTTTCCTTCTGCACAGACATTGAACCCATGAACACTGCCTCACTATATTTTTTATTTCCTATTTTTTGTGCTACTTATTTTATATATATATATATATATATATACACACTTATGTTAATTCACAGTTTTATTTTTCGTTCTATTATCATGTATTGCATTGTACTGCTGCCACAAAGACATAAAATTTCACAACATATGCCGGTGATGTTAAATCTGATTCTGATTCTGATCATTTGATTTTAGTTCACTATAAATGATTTAATACAATAACCAAAAATATCCTGTAGAACTATTCTACTTTTTACTGAAATATTAAAGCTTGTGACATAGCTCAAGTTTTAAGTCATTTAGTTCTTTTTTATATAGATCCCTAAATAATTAAACAATATTGATCTTCTGCCATTCTTCAAATTAATAATTAATTAGTTTCATTTGTTTCTGTTCTTATCTCATTAATTATCTACCCTTAGGTGCAAAACACAAAGACTTTTGCTACAATTTTTGGTTTTTAAACCATGTAAAAAAGTTTGAAATAATCTTTCTCATTGTCCTTTTGTGAACAATTGAAGTCATAGCCTTGTGGCTGCATTTTCCTTTTGTTAATAATTAATTTGCTAAGTGGCACACATCTTTGTATGTTTTAACACTTGCCTTTTTTTGTGAATAAAGAACACAATATGATACAAATGATAAACTATCTCACAAATCAGCAAACCTCTCAGAGCGCAATCAGCACTTCAGAATTTATTGATCGCACGTCTTGATTAATGTTTCATGGGTCTTCTTTAAGAGAGAACCATAGCCTTTCCGAAGCTTTCCATCATAACTGCCTGCTTCCACCACGAACCAATGAAGCTTCTCAAATCAAGAGGAACAGTCCACTGTTTACTTGCACCTTTTTCAACAAAGACTAATTGGCTGGGTTCAGAAATTATTTACGATATTTGAGTAAAGCAAAACTGTGTGAAAATACATTTGCTAATATTCATATGTTCATTGAATTGTTTAACAATTTTGTGAAAATATCAGACAGGTGAATTTCATATATATTATTTAGAGATCTTGTTAATATACTGCCCCTCAAAGTAATTTTGCCCTGAGTACACCAGAGTTTACTAAAATGAAAGTGGGAATATCACATCATTATTAATTCACAGCAACACACACAAAATGCTGGAGGACCTTCACAGGTCAGGCAGCACTTATAGAGAGGAATAAACATCAGGGGTCATGAATAGTCTAGGCCCAAAACGTCAAGTCTCTATTTCTCTCCATAGGTACAACCTGATCTGCTGAGTTCTTCCAGCATTTTGTCTGTGTTGCTCTGCATTTCCAGCTTCTGTAGAATCCTTTGTGCTATTAATAAAAGTCAGCTTTGGTTTTGTTGATAGGACTTCTCCTCCAAGCTGGAAAGCTATAGGCCATCCCATTTCAGAAACTTGAGCACAAAAGTCTATCTGACTCTCCAACACAGTGCTGTGGATGTGCTGTACTGTTGGAGACAGAGTCCCTGTATGCTCTGTTCTACAGGCATTTGATACGATCTTGCATAAAAATTTGTTAGCTAAAGCTGAAATGCATGGTATTAAAGATAGATTATTGACCCTTAAAGGTAATTGGCTGAGCAGTGGGGGAATAAAACTGTCTATAAAAGTGGGTACTCAAACTGGCAGGATGTGATCACTGGTGTCCCACAAAAATCTACACTGGGTCAGTTTGACAAAGATAGGTGGCTTTGTAGACAGCACAAATCTAAGCAATATTAATAAAGTGAGTGAATGGTCAAAACTTTGGCAAATGATTTTCACTGGAGGCAAATGTGAGATAATCTGTGCGTGAAAAAGGTATTATATAAAAATATTAATAAACAGCAGTCACACACATAAAATGCTGGTGGAACGCAGCAGGCCAGGCAGCATCTAGAGGGAGAAGTGCAGTCAACGTCTCGGTCTCGGCCCGTATCATCGACAGTGCTTCTCCCTATAGTTGCTGCCTGGCCTGCTGCGTTCCACCAGCATTTTGTGTGCGTTGCTTTAATTTCCAGCATCTGCAGATTTCCTCGTGTTTGCTTAATAAATAGCAGTGTTTGTCCAAAGAAATAGGCAAATCTTTGTACATTGATCATTATAATGTGATGAATAGGTATAGAAAATACTCTCGAATGTAAGTGGAATTCTGTCCTTTATTTACAGATATTTGGAGTGCAAGGTGATATGCCATATACAAAGCTCTAAGTAGACCAAATTGGATTCTCAGAGCCATGCACTACAAAGGAGATATGGGCTTTGGAGAGAATGCACTACAGTAATTCAAGTTTCAGTTCAGGTTTATTGTCACTCAACTGTATAGATTTGTTCCTCTCCCAAAGTGCTCAACTTGAGGAGTTCCTGGTCTGGAAGAGTTAAACTATATGGAGAAAGTTTACAAAATAGGATAAATTCTCTGAGATGTAGGGAGTGAAGAGATGACTTGTTTAAGGCTTTAAGGCCTTTAGAGGGATTCATAAGTGGATAGAAGGAAATTATTGCTGCTACTCAAAATGCTGGAGGAGCTCAGCATTTCAGGCAGTATTTATGGAGGAGAATAAACAATCAATGTTTTGGGATGAGACCCTTCATCAAGACTGGAAGCAAAGAGAAAAGAATCCAGAATAAGAAGGGGAGGCAAGGGGAAAGAGTAAGAAGAGTTGGGGTGGGGGGAGAACTTACCAGAAGTTAGGGAAATTAATGTTCATGCCATCAGGCTGGAGGCTACTGATATGGAATATGAGGTGTTGCTCCTTCGACCTGAGTTTGTCCTCAACATGGCTGTAGAGGAGGCCATGGACAGAGGTGTCAGAATGGGAATGAGAGGATGAATTGAAATGTCTGCCACTAGGAAACGCTGCCTTTTGCAGCACATAGAGTGAAGTTGCTCAACAAAGCAATTCCCTGATCTGTATTGATGTCGAGAAGGCCATACTGGAAGCACTGGATGACACCAACAGTCTCACAGGTGAAGTCACCTCATCTGGAAAGACTGTTTAGGGCACTGAAAGGTGATGAGGGAGGAAGTGTAGGGGCAAGTGTAACATTTGTCCCAAACACTCATCATGCCAGAGGGATCTGTGAGGAGGGTTGGTGCACACAGACTTTTTTGGGTAAGACAATCAGAATTAGAGGGGATAGTTCTAAGGTGAGGGAGAAAAATGTAGAGGAAGAGGTGGAGACTGGTTAATAACATGTGAAAGGTACTTGGACAGGTACATGGAGAGGAAAAGTTCGAGGTATGTGGGCCAAACACAGGCAAATAGGATGAGCTTAGATGGGAAACTTGGTTAGCATTGACCAGTTATATTGAAGGGTCCATTTCTATGCTATATGACTGTATACTCTTCCACCACTTCCACCGCCTGATAGAGTCTTCTGGACAGCTACCACTCTCTGTGTAAAAAAGACTTGATCGTAAATCTCCCTTGAAATTGCCCCAAGAATGCAATACACAATTTTTGCCAGAAAGAATACATTTAGAACAAAATGAAAATGCAGAGATAAAAAAAATTAACCAGGCTTAAGCCAGAGTCACATGACCTTTCTTGTAAAGTAGCATATCACCGGATTCACCGCTGATTGCGTAGAAATTGGGTTTTTGGCCTAGATTAAAAAATGGGTTGTTTTGTGCACTTTATTTTACTCTATTTTAATGATTTAGTTAGTATTAGTTAAATAAAATTATGAATTCTCTATTTTTCAATTACATTTACTTGATAGATTACTGATTTAAAATCAGTTCAAATAGATTTAAATAAAGCAGAGGCACTGTAACATAGAGATATGCACAAGGCTTTACAGTACCAGCAACCTGGGTTCAATTCATGCCGCAGCCTGTAAGGAGTTTGTAGATTCTCCCCGTGACTGCATGGGTTTCCTCCAGGCGCTCCGGTTTCCTCTCACAGTCCAAAGCCGTGCCCATTGGTAGGTTAACTGGTCATTGAAAATTGTCCCGTGTTTAGGCTAGGATTAAATCGTGAATTGTTGGGCGCTGTACCTCAGTAAAACAAAATAAAAATAAATGCCTCTGATTCTTTAAGACATATAAAGGCCTTCAAAAAGGCCTTTGACAGTGGGGTCAATCAGGATGTTATGAGATGCTGGTTGAGGCCTACAGTTACTTATGCCCTCCCACTCTGCCTTGTGGGACAGATACTGCACCTCCAGTCAATCGCGTGCATGGAGCGTCAGAGCAATGGGTTCAGGACAAGTGGGTCCTATATTATATTTGCAATTGATCTCAATAGAAATTTTATGTATAATTTAGCTCATTCCAGTTAAATGTTAAAGCAGAATACTGGAAACACAAGTTGAAAGAGCTGTCTGATGATGTAACAATTTTCACTTGAATGCACTAAAGCAAGATTTAATAAGGGATTTAAAATTCTTACAACAGGATGATTATGGAATATATTTCCTCTTGGTGGCAAAATCTGTAATCAGAAGATGTCCTTTGCAAGTCCTTGGTTAATGATGTCTTTCACTGCACACAGCAAAACCTGAGCATATATCAAGCCTGGCCAGATAAATGGCAAGTAATCTTTATATATCACAAGTTCCAGGCAATGAACATCTTCAACAGAGAAAGAATCTAACACATTCCCTTGAAATTTAATGGTATTATCACAGTCAAATCACTGATTATCACACTCCTGTGGTCACTGGAACAGCCACTTATCTACTTTGTTGGCTGTGAAATGCTTAAGGATATTTGGAGATTATGGAAGATACGACACAAATACAAGTGCTTCTTTATCAGGTATTTTTATCTAATTACACAATCTGTCGCAGCAAATTTACCCTTAGAACCTCCTTAATTGGCTTTGAATTATTTCCTATTTCAGGCCTAACCACATCAAATTTATTATGTAATTCTAAACCGTGCTCACTTTGCCTCAGAGATTATTAATTAATCCTGTTTTACGACCCAAACTACGTCTATAATAACCTAATTCGAAATGGTTTCTTGAAATAATATTGTGCCTCTCAAGAGATTAGAAACTCAATATTTTAAATCAAGACAAGGCACAGAGTATTTAGAAAGGAGCAGAGAAGTATTTTTGGATTATTCTGGCTGGGTTTGCCTAGGCTTATTGGGCTGAATGGCCTCCTCATTTGGAAATAGCTTGGTGACGTCAGTGCATTAGAGAAAGAACTACTGTTGCATTTGAAATAGCATTATTTGGATGAGCCATCAATCTAGTAAATATTAAAGTAATAAATGGGAACGGTGGAAATCCATGACATTAAAGTTTGAGGTTAGTAATCAACAATTTGACTGAAAATCTCCGTTTCGAGAAGGTGACTGGACCTGTAATTGCGGCTTGAGCTTTGGCACAAGAACAGCCTTGGAAGGGGCTTTCTTTCCAAGTACGAATGCAGTTCTGAGAAACCCATTGTGATGTCTGTAAATCGGTTTATTGGTAAATTGATTATTTTCACATGCACCGACATGTAGTAATTAACTTTGTTTCGCATGCCATACAAAAACATCATTTCATCAAATCAGTACACTGAACTAGTACAAGAGAAAAGCAATAACAAAATGCAGAATAAAATGTTCAAAGTTCAAAGTAAAATTTATTGTCAAAGGTTCAAAGATTCATTTTGTTATCAAAGTATGCATGCAGAATACAACTCTGAAATTTGTCTTCTCCAGACAGCCATAGAATACAGAAAGCCACAGAAGTAGTTGAAAGAAAATCATTAATCCCCCTTGCCCAATAAGAAAATGCAACAAAAACTCGTAAACCCCAAACACCTCCAACCTTTCCTTCACCCAAAAACTAACAGATAACCCAAACCCCAGCCCGGCAATCGGCAACAAGAAAGAATAGGTGAGAACATGAAAAAAAACATAGAACTGAAAAAGGCCAATATGAAAAACAGTTAGTTTGAATCACAGTCCAATGCATAAATCTCAGAATTTCAACAGCATCTCCGGGAGCATAAGGACTCAGTGGCCCCTCTGACAGCAGCGACTTGAACCAGTGGCCTCTCCAAGCAAAGCGACTCAAACCTACCACACCTCTGAGTGCATACATGTCAGCACATACAGCCCTGAGATTGTACCTGCGGGCATACTTAGCAAATCCACAGAACAGTAACGGTAAACAGGATCAATGAGCAACAAACTGTGCAAGTGCAAATTTAAATAAATAGCAATAAATAACAAGAGCATGAGATCACAGGAGTCCTTAAAGTGAGACCATCAGTCGTGGGAACACCAGAAACAGAATGACTATAGTTATCCCTTTTTGTTCAGGAGCCTGATGGTGGAGGGGTAGTAACTGTTCTCGAACCAGGTGGTGCGAGTCCTGAGGCTCTTGTACCTTCTACCTGATGGCAGCAGCAAGAAAAGAACAGGACCTGCCTGGGTGGTGGGGATCTCTGATGTTGGGTGCTGCTTTTCTAGGCAAAGTTTCATGTAGATGTGCTCAATGGATGAGAGGGTTTTACCTGTGATGTACTGGGCCCAATACAATACCTTTTGTAGGATTTTCCACTCAGAGTCATTGGTGTTCCATTACTAGGCCATTATGCAGCCAGTCAGCAGACTTTCCACCACGCGTTCATAGAAGTTTGCCAAGGTTTTTGATGACATACCGAATCTCCACAAAGTCCTGAGGAAGTAGAGGTGCTGCCATGCTTTCTTTGCAATAATATTCAAATAAGGCATCCAGGACAGGGCCTCTGAGATAGTGACATTCGGGAGTTTAAAGTTACTGACCGCCTCTGCTCCTGATCCTCTGATGAATACTGGCTCATGCACTTCTGGTTTCCCTCTCCTGAAGCCTACAATCAGAGTTAGAATCAGAATCAGGTTTATTATCACCGGCATGTCTCGTGAAATTCGTTAGCGGCAGCAGTTCAAAGCAATACGTAATAAATAAGTAAATAAATAAGTAAATCAATTACAGTATACATATATTGAATCGATTAGAAAATTGTGCAAAAGCAGAAATAATATATATTTAAAAAGTGAGGTCGTGTTCACCGGTTCAATGTTCATTTAGGAATCGGATGGCAGAGGGGAAGAAATTGTTCCTGAATTGCTGAATGTGGGCCTTCAGGCTTCTGTATCTCCTACCTGATGGTAACAGTGAGAAAAGGGCATGCCCTGGGTGCTGGAGGTCCTTAATAATGGAATCTGCCTTTCTGAGACACCGCTCCCTAAAGATACTGTGTAGGCTAGTACCCAAGATGGAACCGACTAAATTTACGTCCCTCTGTAGCTTCTTTCGGTCCTGTGCAGTAGCCACACCCCCCATACCAGACAGTGATGCAGCCTGTCTAAATGCTCTCCATGCTACATCTATAGAAGTTTTTGAGTGTTTTTGTAGACATACCGAATCTCTTCAAACTCCTAATGAAGTATAGTCACTGTCTTGTCTTCCTTATAGCCGCATGGATATGCTGGGACCAGGTTAGATCCTCAGAGATCTTGACACCCAGGAACTTGAAGCTGCTCACTCTCTCCACTTCTGATCCCTCTATGAGGATTGGTATGTGTTCCTTCGTCTTACCCTTCCTGAAGTCCATAATCAGTTCTTTTGTCTTACTGACTTTGAGTGCCAGGTTGTTGCTGTGGCACCACTCCACTATATCTCACTCCTGTACACCCTCTCGTCACCACCTGAGATTCTACCAACAATGGTTGTATCATCAGCAAATTTGTAGATAGTATTTGAGCTATGCCTTGCCACGCAGTCATGGATATAGAGAAAGTAGAGCAGTGGGCTAAGCACACACCCCTGAGGTGCGCCAGTGTTGATCATCAGCGAGGAGGATATGTTATCACCAATCCACACAGACTGTGGTCTTCTGGTTAGGAAGCTGAGGATCAAAATGCAGAGGGAGGTACAGAGGCCCAGGTTCTGTAAGTTATCAATTGGGATTGTGGGAATGATGGTGTTAAATGCTGAACTATAGGCGATGAACATAGGTCTTTGTGTTGTCTATTTTCTTGGTCTTATTGACATTGAGAGGTTGTTGTTATGATAACACTCAGCCAAATTGTCATCCTCCCTCCTGTATGCTGATTCATCACCACCTTTGATATGGTCCATAAAAGTGGTGTCATCAGCAAACTTGTATATGGTGTTGGAGTTGTACTTAGCCACACAGTCAAAGGTGTAAGGTGAGTAGAGCAGGGGGATAAGCACACGTCCCTGTGGTGCTTCTGTGCTGATGAAGATTATGGAGGAGATGTTTTTGCCAATCTGAACTGTCCACAAACGAAGAATTCCAGATCCAAGCGCACAAGGGGGTCTTGAGTCCCAGGTCTTGGACTGATTAGTTTTGAGGGGATGATGGTGTTAAATGCTGAGCTGTATTTGATAAAGAGCATCCTGATGTTTGCATCTTTGCTGTGTAGATGTTCCAGGGTTGTGTGAAGAGCCAATGTGATGGCATCTGCTGTAGACCAGTTATAGAGAGACTGACATGTAGGCAGACAATAAAGTACAAGCCCATGACGAGGTGGATTGTGGGGTCAAGGGTCCATCCAATTGTACTGGCTATCATTTAATAATCTTGTAACAGCAGGATAGAAACTGTTCTTGATCCTGGTGGCATGTGCCATTTTTCAAATTTCTGTACCTTTTACATAATGGGAGGGAGGAAAAGAGAATGACAGGGTCTGGTGGGGTCTTTGACTATGGCGGCTGCATTTACTGAAGCAGCTAGAAGTGTAGATAATGTATTAATGCCCACAACTCTTCATGGTGTCCTGTGGTTATGGGCAGAGCAGATACTCTACCAAACTGTGACGCATCCAAATTGGATGCTTTCTACACAGCAACTATATGAAATGGTGAGGGTCGACGGGTTAATGTGAAACATCTTTAGCCTTCCGAGGAAGTGTAGACAGTGATGCACATTCTTGCCCCGTAGCATCCGTGTGGTTGGACCAGGACAGGCTAAAGTTGTTGTTCACACGAAAGGGCTTGATGCTGTCAACCTGCTCACCCTTGGTACTGTCAATATAATCAATAGCACATGCACCACCCTCTTCCTGAAGCCAATGGCCAGCTCTTTAGCTTTGCTGACATTCATACGTTCAAAGGTTCGAAGGCTCGTTTATTATTAAAGTATACAACTCTGAGATTCTCCTTCTCCGGATAGCCACAAAACCAAGAAAGAAAAGAACAGCAGCATAATCATCAGCACCCACATCCCTTCTCCCCACATAAAGAAATGGAACAGCCACATCGACATTGAAGGAACGGTTGTTGTCAGAACTTGATGTTACTAAGCTCCCTATCCCCTTCTTGTATTCTGACCTGTTGTTATTTACGCTTTGGCCCTCTATGGTGGTGTCGCCTGCATATCTGTGAATGGAGCTGCAGCAGAATCTGGCCATGTTGTTGTAAGTGTCAAGTGAGTGAACCATAGGGCTGTGGTTGCTGCTTTGAGTTGAGTCTGAAGCCAGCAGTTTAAAATTCCTCCGGTTCTCATTCTTCTGTTTAAAAATGGGATTTGTGGGGGGGGGGGGGCGAGAGGCAGAGAAATCTGAAGCTAGGTGGATATTGCAAATACTCCTGTAACCCTCAGGGTCGGCCAGCATGCGTGTGTCTAGGGGGAGACAGCCTCCAGCCCAGCCAAACTGAGAAATCTCATCTGTGTGGATGTTGCGTGATGTGTTGCCCGGTTACAAATCCACACCGCGAAAGATCGGACGGTACACCACATGCAATTAAACGACTGAGCTTTATAAGTCCTAATCTGACTGTAGGGTTAGTAAAGAAAATAAAAAGAAAAAGGGCCCATTTTAATGAAACAGTCTAATATGCACATTGGAGCATACGGTTGTCTGTCCATTTGTTCCCCATCAACCTCCTCTGAGCGTTGTCGACTCCCGGACCCTCACTTCAAGTCCACTCCATCCTGCGGTCTACCAACTCTCCACTCGCATCTTCTCTCTTCATCTCTCGCCGACAAAAGCCCACAAATACCTCCTCTCAGATACACAACGAAGAAACAACACTCCCTTCATTGGATGGCGCACATTCCAAAGCCCCTGTTATCTCTAATCATAACCCAAACACTGCTGCTACAGATAAACCATTATACTAGCAGTGAAACCTTACAGCACATTACACTCTAATCACATGTTTGCATGCTCCTTTATCACGAATGTTTCAGACGTGCGGACACTGCTGCGGAGTCTGGCCACTCTCGTAGGCAGGCAGCTAAAAGTAGGGATCACGTGTGTGAGGTTACACACATTCCAGCCTGTAAGGGTTTCTTTGTTGATGGATATCCAAGATGGCGGCATGTTCGGATCCAGTGACCACTTTGTCTCAGGTGTAATAGTTAGTCCATGTTCTGTTATGATCAGAAAATGCTGCTGGCTATTAAATGTACTGTGCACACAAATTCCGATTTGCTTGTGAACTAATAATAATACACTTTAGTTTGTTATTTATGTGCGATTCATCAGTATCCTTGCCTTCATAAGTTATCCTGTGCTATGTGTTTTATGTGTACTACTGCACTTTTCAGTCAGGTTCAGAGAAGTGTCTCGTTTCTATATACATTATATGGTTATATATATTATATACAAGTATACAGTTAAATGACAATAAATTTGACTAGAATTAATTGTATGTAAATCTCTTCATGTTGTCTCAGTCTTGCCAAGTCTTGATTGAGGTACAGTGGTGACAATAGTCCATGTTCCTGGAAAGAAGATTAGTGATTTACATAGACACTGTTATAGTAGTGGAATTAATTTAGTTCTAGGTCATTACTTTTGATTTAGTGTGATGGTGTTAGTTTTCAGTTAGTTTGAGAGTTTTTAGTTAGTGGTTCTGTTGGTTTAGTGTTTATTGTTTTCCTTATTTCTGTTTAGTTATTATCAGTGAAGAGTTCATGTCATGTCTGTGTTTCTCCCTCTGTACTGAACTCCCGTCAGAATGCTGCTGCTTTTCTGCAGCCTCCTGAAAGACTCTAAAGATCAGGATTAGCTCTGTTTGTTGCAACATAGAGTTAAATGCATCAAATCAAATCAGCAAGGGGTTGTGCTGGGCAGCCTGCGAGTGTCTCCGCGCTTCCAGCACCAACATAGCGTGCCCATAACTCATTCACCCTAACCATCTTCTTCGGAATGTGGGAGGAAACTGGAGCGACCGGAGGAAACCCACGTGGTCAGGTGGAGAATGTACATACTCCTTCGCAGACACTGGCGGGAATCACTCCTCAGTCCTGTAGCTGGCGTGTTTTAAAGCTTTCCGCTAACCACTTGAATTGCAGAGGAGGCAGTAACCTGTGTTACAAGCATATATCCCTGGGCCTTGAATTACTTTTATCAGAAAGTGCAAAGCAAGAAAAAAATTGTCCCTCAGCATTCTTTTCTGCATTAAAGGTAGTTAATCAATTACTATTCCATTCTTCATAAGCCAGCCTCATAAAATTTCCCCTCTCCATTCAGTCTTGATGCACATTTTTCAATCTGAAACATCGACAGCTCGTTTCCCCCATCAGATGCTGATTGAATCACTGAGTTCTTCCAGCAGGCTGTGGCTCCAGGTTCCGGTACTTGCAGTCTCTTGTGTCCCTGAAAGCTGATTGCACTGCTATAGTATGTGATTTGAATAATACAGAACGTATTGTACGCTCTCCCTGTCACCTTAATGGATAATAATCAAAGAGGATAAATCATCCAAATTACACTCACACTTCAATCAGTATGGATTGGAATCTCGTTGTGCTGAGCCTTTGCAAGTTCCTCTTTTGTACTCTGATTGATTGGTACATTTGCAAATGTTACAAATCATACTTTGCTTAATGAAAGGGAAGTGACGTGAACTGGTAGCAAGCAACACACGCAAAATACTGAAGGAACTGAGCAGGCCAGGCAGTATCAATGGAAAAGAGGAAGCGGTCGACGTTTTGGGCTGAAACCCTTCATCTGGACTGGAGAAAAAAAAGATGTGAAGTCAGAACAAGAAGGTGTGGGGAGGGGAGGAAGATGTACAAGGTGGTAGGTGATGGGTGAAACCGGGGGGGGGGGGGGGAGGGGGGAAGCGGTGAAGTAAAGAGCTGGGCAGTTGATATGTGAAAGAAGATAAAGGGCTGGGGAAGGGGGAATCTGATAGAAGAGGACAGAAGGAAGGGAAGGGGGAGGAGCACCAGAAGGAGGTGATGGGCAGGTAAGGAGATAAGGTGAGAGTTGGAAATGGGAAAGGGGGAATGGTGAAGGGGGGGTGCAATGATCAGATGTTTGAGAAACTGATGTTCATCCCATCAGGTTGGAGGCCACCCAGATGGAATGTAAGGTCCTCCAACCTGAGTGTGGCCTCATCGCGGCAGTAGAGAGGCCATGGACGTGCATGTCGGAATGGGAATGGGAAGTAGAATTGAAATGGGTGGACACCAGGAGATGAGGCCACACATTTTGTGTGTGTTTCTTGGGTTTCCAGCATCTGCAGATCGTCTTGTATTCGTTCAGATTGCATCCTGATCATGTTCAGGTGGAAAATCTGAAGCAAGCCGTCTAGCATTGATATTTTAGGTCATCTAAAAATTCTAGGATCAGAAGCTTCATGTTTGAAATTTCATCAGAATGAGTCAGGTAGTTGGAAATCTCTTATATCACCTCTTGCTGGTTGTAATTTTTAATGGATTATTGTAGCATTTTACCCTCATACTACATATTCTGAGATTGCACATGTACACCAAGGCTCATTATACACTTGCACTTCTGGCAAAATGTGAAGAAATATATTTACCTTTCATTGGAAGCACCTAATAGAGGAAACAATGCTTCCTATGTAGTTAGGGACTATGACCAGAGGAATTCCCGCACTGTGATTGGATGAAACTTTAGAGGTCATTTTTTGCTCTTACTTCCCCTGATGGGACTTAATTCCTGTGTCTGCTGTGCAGAGTTTAATCAATGATTGAGTAAAGAACTTCACACAGCACGCTTCTAATGCTGGGGGTTGCTTTCTACTGAGGCTGTGAAAGCTTCAAACATGCTAGATACTCCTAAGAATTTAGGAAATAGGATCAGCTCCTGCTCTGCCATTCAGTAAGATATGTTACTTCCAGGCCAACTTACTTTTGGAAAGATAATGTGGAATTGTAGACTATCACGGCCTTTATTGGGGTTGTTTCATAGAGAGGAAAAGAGCATTCATGTGTCAGTGCATGGACCTGAAGATATGCCCTTAATGTTTGGTCATGCTCTTTGGTAGAAGAAATAAAAGTGTAGACTATTTTCTAAATGGAGAGAAAATTCAAAAATATGAGGTTTCAAAGGGATTGGGAATCCCGGTGTAAGAATTCCTAAAAGTTAATTTGTAGGTTGAGTTGGTGGGAAGGAAGGCAAATGCGATGTTAGCATTCATTTCAAGAGGACTGGTATATAAAAGCAAGGATGTAACGTTGGGGCTTTATAAGGCACCGGTGGGGCCTCACTTGGAGCAGTTTTGGGCTATCTAAGAAATGATGTGCTGCCATTGGAGAGGATTCAAAGGATCCGTAAAGGAAACAGCATTATGAAGGACCCCATGCACCTCTCATACAATCTCTTCTCCCTCCTGCCATCTGGGAAAAGACTCCAAAGCATTCGGGCTCTCATAACCAGACCATGTAATAGTTTCTTCCCCCAAGCTATCAGACTCCTCAATACCCGAAGCCTGGACTGACACCTTGCCCTATTGTCCTGTTTATTATTTATTGTAATGCCTGAACTGTTTTGTGCACTTTATGCAGTCCTGTGTAGGTCTGTAGTCTAGTGTAGCTTTCACTGTGTTGTTTTTTTTTACGTAGTTCAGTCTAGTTTTTGCACTGTGTCATGTAACACCATGGTTCTGAAAAACGTTGTCTCATTTTTACCATGCACTGTACCAGCAGTTATGGTCGAAATGACAATAAAAGTGACTTGACTTGACGAAAGTGATTCCGGGATTGAAAGGCTTATCATATGAGGTGCATTTGATAGCTCTGGGCCTGTACTCACTGGAATTCAGAAGAATCATTGAAACCTATTGAATGTTGAAAGGCCTTGATAGAGTGGATGTGGAAAGGATGCTTCTTATGGTGGGGGAGTGTAAGACTAGAGGACACTGCTTCAGAATAGAGGGACATCAATATAGAATGGAGATGAGGAGGAATTTCTTTAGCCAAAGTGTGGTGAATCTGTGGAATTTTTTGCCACAGGGGGCAGTGGAGGCCAAGTCACTGGTTATATTTAAGGCAGAGGTGATAGATTCTTGATTAGTCAGTGCAGGAACTGTTACAGGGGGAAGGTAGGAGACTGGAGCTGAGAGGGAAATGGATCAGCCATGATGAAATGGCAGAACAGTCAATGGGTCAAATGGCCTAATTCTGATCCTAAATCTTATGGTTGTATGATCTTATGTTGAATACACTGCCTCAAAAAATGCTGGACTGTTTTGAACATACGTCTGACCCTGAGTGGGTCACTTCCACAGCCACTTTTCCTTCTGAGCAGTATTCGGACACGCTCAGATTTCCAGCGCCTGCATTTTTAGATTATTTTTAACATCTAGCACCAAGGTGGACAAAGATCCGGACACCACTCTCTGCCGGCGATGCACAATTCCTGAAGTGGGACTACTTGGCTATTCCCGCATTATCTCTGAGTCCATATTTTGGAATCTCACACCCGTCAACACTGTGGGTGTCTGCCACTTGAACTGTGGTAATTTAAAAAAAAAATACATGTCACCATTTTATCAGGGGCATTTAAGATGGGTAATAAATGATGGCCTTGCTAGCAAAATGGCATCCAATAAAACAAATATATATAAAATCCTAGGGCACACTCTATTTTCTATTAAGTTTAAATTGCTGTTTCAAATTCTGAGTCAGATTCATTTCTCTATCACGTTTACATGGAACACAGGGTGAAAGGCAATATAACCTTTGGATGTGCAGGGGGCAGCACCACACATTCTGGCGCCAACATAGAATACCCAAACTGCTTGGCAGAACGACAGAGAACACAACAAAAAAAAAACACTACAGGCAGCAAAACTCCAAAAAAAAACAAGTCCCCTTTCCTCTCTCCTACCCACACACAGACAGTCCTCAAACCTCAGGACAGGCCTCTGGGATTGATTTATTAAAATATAGCAGTTGGCAAGTTTCATACATTTGGGTAAATTTTTATTAACTCAGCTCTTTTATTAACTCAGCTCATTTCACCCTGAGCTCCACCTTTTACCTCTGTGACTTCATTCCCACTAACCATCCAACCGGCTCACATATTAGCTGACATTATTAATGATTCTTTTTGCTCAGACACTGTTCCCTCTGATACCTTAGATATGATGTCATCACCTTTCCCTTCTGAAGATTGGCCCTTGCAAATAAATATCGCATTTTCGTTCCTCTTTTCCCCTTCAAAGTCTTGGAATATGCAAATTCATGTGAATTTTACTTGGTAATTCTGAATGAAATCCTGCAATTAGATTTTCGACCTATTATGCTACTGAAACTGCACTCCCCAAAGTCACAAATGGTACCCTAGATGACTGCTACACATGTCATGCTTTCCCACTCATCCTTCTCAATCCATTTGCAGTTTTTAACACATTTGGGTGGCAGAGTGAAGGTAAGTCTCTACCAAAGGAGGTGTAAGGCGCTCTCTTTTCCTCCGCTACACTGCAGGTCCCCCAACCAGGGTCATGTGAAGCCATAGCAGTTGGTAGTAGATGCCAGGCAAGCAACCTCTGAGGAGTATTGATACTGGCTGGGATCACCCGTCTTGTAAAGACTCTGCCCGGAAGAAGGCAATGGCAAACCGCTTCTGCAGAAGTAATTGCCCAGAACAATTATAGTCACAAGACTATAATCACCCACTTCATGTGACACAGCAAATAATGATGATGACCATAGAATCCACTTCCAAAGCATCTTTACTGCTCCTGAACTGGATTAGACTGCCCTCAGCAGATTCAATTCTTGGCTATAAAGAAGTAGTCAAAAAATAGGCTGTTACTATACTGACACAGATCCCTTTGGTGTCTCCCAAGCCTAGGCCCTTATTATTTCCTATCTCCGTGTTATTCCTCTGCACCTCCATTTGAAAACTTAGAGTAGACTTCCACACGCTAACTACACATTTGACCTATCTACTGTTTCTAAATGGTCAGAATTTTTGTCCACCATCCAGTATTGGTTGAAGAAGAATCCACAGTTGAATACCGGGAAGGTCATAACCATTGTCATTTGTTTCCTGACTGAAATTTTGTCCATTAGACACTGACTCCATCTCTCTCCCTTCAGCTCCCTGAAAGTGAAGCCGATTATTTGTGGTCATGGTGATATCTTTAAACCTGAACTGAGAGTCAGTCTTCACGTCCGTTCTTTTCTCCAGAATACCTAATTAAATATCCGCAATATTATATCCCCAGTCTGGCCTTGCCTTGGTTTACTGTTGCTATTTTAGCTCCAGACATCATTATTAAAACATTCTTGTTTGGCCTCTCTTGCCCTACTCCCCATAAATACATGAAAGACCCCTAAAGAAAATTTTGGAAGCAGGTCACACTCCCCCCTCCCACACACAAAACCAACATTTACTTGGTGATTGGCAGTTATAATAAATTACAGGGCAAGAGTAAGACTAATTGGCTGGATGAGTTGTGTCTCAATAACAACCTTGCACTCAACATCAGTAAGACCATGGAATTGATTGTGGACTTCAGGAAGCAGATGTCAGGGGAACACACGCCAGTCCTCATTGAGAGGACAATAGTGGAAAGGGTAAGCAGCTTCAAGTTCCTCAGACTCAACATCTCTGAAGATCTATCCTGGTCCCAAAATAGTGATACAGTACATTCATAAATAAGGCATGCTATTGGCTATAATTAATTGGAAGCTTGAAGAGATTTGAAATATCACTGAAGGTTTCAACAAATTTTTACAGATGCACCATAGAGAGCATTCTGACTGGCTGCATCACTGTCTGGTGTGGGTTGTTCAATGCCCGAGATCAGAAAAATCTGCAGAGAGTTGTAAACTCAACCAGCTCTGTCATAGGCACTAGTCTCCCACCATTGAGAACATCTTCAAGAGGCGATGCCTCAGGAAGGGAGTATCCATCATCAAGGGTCCTCATCATCCAGGACATGCCCTCTTCTCATTACTACCATCAGGAGGAGGTACAGAAGCTTGAAGGAACACAGTCAGTGTTTTAGGAATAGCTTCTTTCTCTTTGCCATCGGATTTCTGAATGACAGAACACTACCTCACCATTGTACTCTTGTGCACTACTGATTTTTATATTTTTATATTCCTTTATTGTCACGGATAGTAATTATTGACGTGGATAGTAATTATTTTAATATTTTGCATTGTACTGCAAAAAAACAACAAATTTCACAACATTCTATGTCAGTGATAATAAGCCTGATTCTGAATTTGATTAAATTCTTCGAAGCAGCAGTAAGAATGCTGTATGTACTACATGTGCATGTCTATTAATAAAGCAATCTATTCCATTCTCAGAGCATTTCCAAGAACTTCACTTACATTAATATCTTTCAAAATGAAATTGGATACCTGAAAATTGAGGAACAAAGGACTGCAGATGTTGGATTCTGGGCCATAAATCAAACTAATGGAGGAACTCAGCATCTGTGGAATACTAGCTATCTCCCATCTATATTTTAATCCAAAAGCATCTCAGCCTAAAACATTGACAATCCATTTCTCTCCCCAGACACTGCCTGACACACTGGGTTCCTCCAGCAGTTTGATTTTTGGTTTACACTTAAAAATCAGAAGTTTGCTAGAGTAATTGGAAAGAACAGGGGAATGTTACTAACAGAATTGCTCCTTCACCTTGAAGGGGTCCTTCAAGGTGAATGGCCTCCTGTTGATAACGTTTTCTGATTGTGTGCCCATATTGTGGAATTTGACACAAAAAGGAATGGTTATGATGATTACCATAAATGTTTTAAAAAAGAAGCTTGGCAAGTAATTGAATAATATGCATTAATTTAAATGCGGTAGAAGGTCCGTGTGAAACATTTGGTCTTCTCTGTACCGTGGAGTCTTATTATTCTAAGAGATCTCTTACTAAGAAATCCAAGACCATAGTAATTTAATTTTTCATTGGGAACTGATGTAGATGGGCTTACTTTATTCCATTTGGTACTCTTGGATATCACCTGGGCATTACCAGATTATAAACACAAGAGACTCCACGCACGCTGGCGTTCTTGAGCAAGACACATAAAATGCTGGAAGAACTCAGTAGGTCAGGCAGCACCTATGGGGAGGAATATGCATTTGATGTTTTGGGCCAAGACCCTTCATCAGGACTGGAAACGGAAGGGAAAGAAGCCAGAATTCATAGCCTTTCAAACATGGTCAACAATAGAAACACAGAGGTAGCACTCTTCTGTCAGAGATTCTGCATTTAAAACCAGATGTTATAATTTAGACTTTTTAATTCACAGATTCATCGAGTTTTATAGTACAGGAAAAGGTCCTTCAGCACAATGTCCTTGCCGGTAAAGATGCCTACGTGAACTAATGCCATATGTCTGTATTTGTCTATTATCCCATTAACTTTGCCTATTTACATACCTATCCAATTATCTTTCAAAGTTGTAATTATACCTGCCTCTGGTAGCTTGTTCCATATGTCTACCACCTTCTATGAAAAAATATTGCATCTCAGATCCACTCGCAACTTAAACCTCTATCCTCTAGATATCCTTGGAAAAAGACTGACTATTCTATCTATATCTCTCATGATTTGTAAATGTCTTCAAGGTATTGATCTGCCAAAGGTGACAATTTTGGCTTGAGTGATAAATTGAAGTCCCTGTTGTTACCTTTGGTTGTTTTAAGAGAGACTGTGATACTAGTTTGCAGAAGAGCAGGCTAGGTAGTTATGTTGTCCTTGCCAATAGCAGTCTTCTTTGCAACTGAAAGGTGACAGTGACTCTTTAATATCTCTGAAATTTGTGATTTCACTCTCCCCCTCCCTGTGCTCTGACTTGCTGTATCTCTGTCTGTCTGTCCCCCAATCTCAGGCTCTGTCTCCCTGTCTCTCTCCCTTTCTCTCTCTCTGTCTACGTCTCTGTCTCACTCTCTCTGTCTGTCTGTCTGTCTCTGTCTCTTTCTCATTCACACTGTCTCTGTCTCTCTGTCTCTCTATATCTCTGTCTGTCTCTCTATCTGTTTGTCTCTGTCTCCCCGTCTCTTTCACATTTTCTGTCTCTCTGTCTCTCTCCCTTTCTCTCTGTCTCTCTTTATCTCTCATTCAAACTGTCTCTGTCTCCCTGTCTGCTTCTCTGTTAGTCTTTCACACAGTCTCTGTGTCTCTGTCTCTCTCCCTTTCTCTTTGTCTCTCTTTGTCTCTGTCTCTCTCCCTTTCTCTCTGTCTCTCTTTATCTCTCATTCAAACTGTCTCTGTCTCCCTGTCTGTTTCTCTGTTTGTCTTTCACACAGTCTCTGTGTCTCTGTCTCTCTCTCTCCCTTTCTCTTTCTCTCTGCCCTTCGCTTTCTCTCTTTCTCTCTGTGTGTCTGCCTCTCTCATTTTTACTCACACCCACACCCACACTCACTCTTGCTCACTTTCACTTTCACTAAAAAAACCATAATTCTTAACCTTTCTTACAACTTGACTTGCTCTCTTGTGGGATTCAGCTGCAGATTGGGCTAAATTTTACTTTTTTTTAATGGCAGAGAATCTTAAATGATTTTCAAATCAGGAGCAAGGCTACACCACTGTCCTGTTATTAAGAAACAGGAGATCCAGAGCTCTATATCTGTGTATCTATCTTTAGATCTGAACTTTTTGTTACAAATATAATAGACAGATTGTCACTCAAGGGTTTTGACATGAAACATTAATTCTATTTCTCTCTCCATAAATGCTGCCTGACCAGTGAAGGATTCCTTTATTTTTTAGTTCAGGTTTCTAGGATCTAAAGTATTTTATGTTTGTAAAATGGGTAAGGCGCTATGTAATTCTTGTTCCTTTGACCTTGTATCAACTCAAATGTGCAAGCACAGCATGTTTGCATTGTATTTCCATTTTAACATGTAATGGTTGCAAGCACCTTTTCAAATACTAGTCATTTACTTATCACATTTCCATCAAAACATACAGTGAAATGCAGTGGCTACTAGACAGGTTTATGGAGGAATTTAAGGTGGAGGGTTATATGGGAGGCAGGGTTTAAGAGTCGGCATAACATTGTGGGCCGAATGGCCTGTATTGTGCTGCATTGTCCTATGTTCTATGAAATGCATGATGTGCCGCAGGTAGCCTGCAAGCATCACCACACGTTCTGATGTCAACGTAGCATGCCCACAATGTTCAGAAGAGCAACACAAACAGCAACAATGGAACAGGAGCAACAAAATGACGACAGCAAAGCAAGCCTCTTACCTCCCTCCCACCCATACACTATCAGTCCTCCAACCTCAGACTCTCTAGCCTCCCAAGACTGCCTCTGGGCCTCCAGCCTCCAGCAGACTCTCAAATGTCATACCTCTCATTTCCCCAGTGGAGTCACAGACCCAAGCCTCGACTTTCGGACTTCCGATTGACCTTCAGGCTTTGATCTTTCGTACCAGCTCCAGGACTTGCTGATGACAGGACCCTGAGCTACAGGCCGTGAACACCCAACTCGCTGACTTGAGTACTTTGGGGGTCATTGGCCCTCATGCTTCCTGCCTGCATGGACCTCCAATTACTGGACTTGCTGTTCTGATGTACTCACTGACCCAGGTGGCCCTAGACCTTGTCATAGCTGGTCTTTGTCCACAGCCCTTGTTGGCTCGACATAAGGTATGTCCACGGATGTCCTTTGTCACTCATCCACGTTGTTGCCCTTCAAACACGGAACAAAAATAACTAAATCTGAGGCACAACCTTGATGGAGACTGCACCTCTGTGCCATCTTGACCAGAAGTAATTCATAATTCATAATTATGAGTAATTAGTAATTCACAACTCATGTACTTCCATTTACAAGTGGATCCTTGACTTCCTGTCGAACAGACCACAATTAGTAAGGGAAAGCAGCAACACCTCCATCACAGTTATTCTCAATATGGTTGCATCCATATACCCTTCGTGTACTCCCTGTACACCACTGACTGCATGGCTAGAATCTGTTCTAACCCATCCCATCCGTAAGTTTGATGATGATGCAGCTGCAGTGGGCCAAATCTTGAGTCCAAGTACCGGAAGGAGATGGGCACAGTGTCATGATGACAAACTCTCCCTCAGTGTCAACGAAACAAAAGAGCTGGTCATTGATCTTAGGAAGGGGCTGATACACGTGCACCTGTGGACCTCAATGGTCTGAGGCTGAGTATTGTGGACACAGCTCAGCACATCACGGAAACCAGCCATAGATGACTACGTTTATCAATGCCTCAGAAAGGCAGCCAGCATAAAGGCCCCACTCACCCCAGTGATATTCCTTTCCTCTCCCCCCACCCATCGGGCAGAAGATACAAAAACCTGAAAGCAAGTAGCACTGGGCTCAAGGACAGCTTCTATCCCACTCTGTCTTCATGTGACAAGAAAAACACTTGACTACACCAACTGTCTCGTTGTGGCCTTGCACCTCATTATTTGCCTGCACTGCACTTACTCTGAAATGGTAACACTTTATTCTACATAAACACAAGAGGTGCTGCAGATGTTGGAAATCTAAAGCAATACACACAATGTGCTGGAGGAGCTCAGCGGGTCAGGCAGCATCTATGGATGGGAATCGTCACTGTTTCGGGCTGAGACCTTTCATCAGGACATCAAACATCAGAATGGGGAAGCAAAGTGATCTAAGTGGCTTTTTTCTTTGCACTAACCTGATATACTGATGTGATGGATTACAGATCAAATTTTTCACTGTACCTCAGTACGTGTGACAATAATAAACCAATTTACCAATTCTCAACAAACCTAATCTGAAAGGTTTTGCTATTAAATTGTCCTGATCCTTTCTCTTCAAATTGTTCAACCTCCAACCTACTGGTATCATGCTTAATTAATGTTCTTTGACTGGCGTAGTGAGTAGAACACCCAATGGGGAATATTAAGAAGGATTCCATCTATGGACATTAATTGAACTTGACAGGATTGGCAGTCTGGTTCATCTCACACCTTTATTTACAACACCACTGTTATCTTTATCGTTATGTCCCTTTTGCAATGTTTGTTTTTAAAAAGTAATAAATAAAGGAAGATTGAAAAGAAAAGAAAATGATCGAAAAGAAGTGTCTTAATGTAGCAAAAGATCAAGCTTTCTGCCATCATTAAGCCTTAACATTTTTAAACCAAACGGAAGAATTTAACTATTTGGGGAAGGGTCAAGAATGTATCTAAGCCACCAATAAGATTGATAGCTTTAGCAAACTGGCTGACGACTTTGCTAAAAATGAGTGCCATTTTCTATCACAGCAACACTGCCTTTTTGCTTTGTTGCAGAAACTATAAATTGAAACAGAGACCAGTGAAGCGGAAACCAGTGAAAACGCTCTTTAGTTGGTAAGTGCCAATGAGAGTCACATGGACAAGTACGGGAAGACACTAAACATGACATACACTCAGTGGCCGCTTTATTAGGCACACCTACACATGCTCATTAATGCAAATATCTAATCAGTCAACTGTGGTGACAATTCGGTCCATAAATGCATGCAGATATAATCAAGCATTTCATTTGTTGTTCAGACCAAACATCAGAATGGGGCACCAATGGGATCTAATTGACTTTGACCATGGAATGGTTGTTGGTGCCAGATGGGGTGGTTTGAGTATCTTAGAAACTACTGATCTCCTGGGATTTTCATGCACAACAGTCTCCAGAGTTTATAGAGAATGGTGTGAAAAACAAAAAAAAAACATCCAGTGTATGGTAGCTGTGTGGAGAAAAATGCCCTGGTAATGAGAGAGGGCAAAGGAAAATGGCCAGACTGGTTCAATTTGACAGAAATGCAACAGTAAATCAAATAACCACCCATTATAGTGGTGTGCAGCAGAGCATTTCTGAACGCACAATACTTTGAACCTTGAAGTCGATGGGCTACAGCATCAGAAGACCAGGAGCATACAATCAGCGGTCACTTTATTAGGAACAGGAGGTACCTAATAAAGTGGCCACCGAGGGTAGAAAATCTCAGCCTGTCCTTATGGATCCAGAAAATGAACTGCCCTAATTTTCATGCAAACATGTTGCAAAATATTGGTTTAGGAGCAGAGATCAAAGATACTTGAATCAAAGTACCTCAACTGTATTGATTAATATATTCCCCAAGCTTTGAAAGAAGAGCTCTACAGACAAGGAAAGCTCAGCCTCTAGTTAATAGATGTATTGATAGGCACAAGATGTCACTATTGTGCTTACTGCTAAGAGAACATTTCTATTGAAATTTTAATGACCTTAATGTTTTACTTCTGTAGATAGTGCATGTCTAATCAGTCAAAGACTTAGTCTAGAAGCATAAATCACCGCACATCATGAAAAAAAGATGCTAGAGGGTGTATTAACTGAAAGAGGTTATAAATGTCTGGCATTGTGCCTTTTGCTATAAACTAGATGCTATTAGCAGAGTAGAACATATTTTAGTTTGCTGTCCACAAAAGGTGTGTAAAATCACCAAAAAACAAAGATCACTGCAAAATGTATTCTTGGGTTTTTGATTTTGTTTTAAAATATTGAATTTTACACAATTGTAGGTCTGAAATTGTCAGGAAAGTTGATTAGTTGGGAAGCGACAAATTGACACCTTTGAATGGATATGATCCTCTATAGCAGCTGAAAGAATGGCTGCTAGTTTTCCCATTAATTGCAAAAATTTCTATGATTTTATTAAAATCACTTGACATTGTGAAATGCTCACATAGTCAGTAATTGCCCAGGTAGTTCTGTTAATTGGTTTTAAAGGAGTGACTGTTAGATTGTAATTCTAAGCTAGCTGTACTTTGTCATTATATTCTTACAGGTATTGTTTCATATCAGCTGCTTAAACAACGGCTGAATGAATATAATGACAATAATTTCTTCCACAAGATAATATTGGTTGACATCTTGTCATAAGTCCAAGGGTGTGTTATGAACTGTGTGGACACACCTGGTAATGCTTTCTTAACTTTCCCAGTTCTGACGAAAGGTTATTGAGGTGAAACATTCAAACTACTTTTCTTTCCACTTTTCCAGTGTTCCATATATTCTGACCTTTACCCCAATCCATGACCAATATACCCAGAATTCAAATAGATATTTAGAATAAAGGTGACTTGATTCTGGCTTACTTAGCTATAAGGTCTTATTTATAAGTTACACAAAGATGTATTTTAATAATATTTGCAATTTAATATAATATCAAAGCAGTATCTTAGGTATCTTCTCTTCATTACAACAGATTATTTTTACAGCTAAGTGAATTACCTAAGACGGTTTTTATTTCCTCTCATTACAAGCTATAGTAGTAACACATAAACTTCATGATTTATTACTGTTTTGGTCAATTGCTGATTTAATTTTTATTGCTATTATTTATCATTTCAAAAACTATTTCCCCCCAACTATTAAGCATTATGGGCAATCTGTACAATTTTAATCCAACCAGTTCAGTTTATTGATCCTGAGCTAGTCTATTTTAGCTTGGTCCATTTATATTTAAACAGTCTTTGACCTCATTCCCACTGCCGTTTTGGGCTTGATTACTGTCTTTCCCTTTTTCTTGCAGCATCGGGACAGTCTGAACTTGGGGGATTATGCTCATGCAATTTTTCAAATGCAGTGCATTGGCCCCAAGACAATTCTGAGGCTTTCTTTCCAGCCCAGACTGCTCAGATGTGGAGCCCTCACCAAGAGCTGGATTAGAAGGGAAGGGGACTGTAGAGGAAAGTACGTTCGGTATCAGATCCTTTCCCCTTTATATCGAGCCACTGAGCTTGATTCAAACAGTTTTTGGCTTTGAAGAGTAATCCTGTTCTAAAGAACTGCTCAGTGGAGCTCAGCTGAATAGTGTTTGGTGCAGACATGCACAGTCCAATGGTACGGTACAAGTGCAAGCCCCAGGGTACTGGTCCATTAGGAAAATTTTACCGGGGAGCAAGAGTTCACTTCTTTTACTTTAAACATTATTTCTACTAATTTAACTTTAGCAGAAGTTGCTTTAGCGCTAAAATTATTTATTTTAAACATAGAATTGGGTTGGAACTAGGTGAGTGCCCAACAGGCTCGTTGGACCGAACACCCTGCCATTACTAACACTCCAAAAGGGCATGATCTTTTTTTACTCCACTTCACTATATCAACATCTACCTCTATTCCTTCCTGCCTCATATTTTTCTATCCCATTCTGCGGCTCTTTCTGGCATGCCATCATTACAATATGCCTCCTTCCATGAAGCTCAGGCTTGATAGCTCAACAAAGAAGTTATTGGAGGCATCTAGGTTGTTCTTTTATATTCATTCAATGGACGTGGGCTTCTCAGGCGGAGCTGGGATTGATTGCCCATCCCTGATTGTCCTTGAGAAGGTGCTGTCAATATTCACTCAATAGCCACTTTACTAGGTACCCCTTGTACCTAATCAAAGGGCCACTGAGTGTATGCTCGTGATCTTCTGCTGCTGTAGCAAAAACACTTCAAGGTTCATTCAGAGATGCTCTTCTACACACCACAGCTGAAACGTATTTGAGTTACTGTCACCTTCCTGTCAGCTTGAACCAGTCTGGCCATTCTCCTCGGATCTCGCTCATTACAAGGCATTTTTTCCCCACAGAACTGCTGCTCACCAGATTTATTCTTTGTTCGTCACACCATTCTCTGTAAACACTGGAGACTGTTAAGCATGAAAATCCCAGGAGGTCAGCAGCTTCTGTAATGCTCAAACCACCCCATCTGGCACCAACAATCATTCCGTGGTCAAAGTCACTTAGCTCTCATTTGTTCCCCATTCTGATGTTTGTTCCGAACACACAACTGCATCTTGATTGTGTGATGTTCTTATGGTCTTATGGTGTCTGCATGCTTTCGTGTACTGAGCTGCTGCCATGTGATTGACTAATTAGATAGTTGCATTAACGGAGCAGGTGTGGAGGTGTACCTAATAAAGTGCCCACCGAGTGTAGGCGCATCTGCTGTCATTACAACCTTCCTATAATAGGGCAAAACTAAACTGCCCACACTTCTCCAAGTGAGGGCTCACCATCATCTTGAACAACTGTAACATGACGCTCTTACTCCTGTACTCAGTGCCCAAACTGATTAAGGCAAATATGCCATATATTCTCTATGCCACTCTATTCACCTCTATAAACAAGTGAGTAGTAAATATCAAACATGTGAAGAGTCAATAACAAGCAAGAGCATTACACTCAACTTTCCCCCTTTATACGAAGACCTCTTGAAGAACCCTCTCAGAAGATTACAAAAGTCTGTTTGAATGGTTGTGGTATACCCTGTAGTTTTTCATCTTGTGGGCTCTGTTTTCATATTTGCTTAGCTTGGCTTCCAGAAGTTCATATTTTTCGCAGATGTCAAGCACATTATTTATTTTTGCATGTAGTAATGAGCTGACAAGGATCAGTGTGGTCATCCATGGGTGGAATCATGGGAGAGGGGTGAGGACTTACTGTAAATGAATACCCCTTGCCTGTATTTACCATGGTGAAGGTAATCAAAGCTAGTAAGTTCAGGGAAAAGAACGGTGAAGTCCTAAAATACTTTGAAACCACAAAAGAGGATGTGTTGAAGGCAAGACAGTGGCTATACTTTATTAGGAGTTTGAAGAGATTTGGCATGTCAACAAATATGCTCAAATACTTCTATAGTTGTACTGTGGAGAGCATTCTGACAGGCTGCATCACTGTCTGGTATGGAGGGGCTACTGCACAGGACCGAAAGAAGCTGCAGAAGGTTGTAAATCTAGTCAGCTCCATCTTGGGCATTAGCCTACAAAGTACCCAGGACATATTTAGGAATGGTGTCTCAGAAAGGCAGTGTCCATTATTAAAGACCTCCAGCACCCAGGGCATGCCCTTTTCTCACTCTTACCATCAGGTAGGAGATACAGAAGCCTGAAGACACACACTCAGCGATTCAGGAACAGCTTCTTCCCCTCTGCCATCCAATTCCTAAATGGACTTAGAAGCTTTGGACACTACCTCACTTTTTTTTAATATACAGTATTTCTGTTTTTGCACATTTTAAAATAAATTATACGTAATTGATTTACTTGTTTATTATTATGTTTTATTTTACTTATTTATTTTCTCTCTCTCTACTAGGTTATGTATTGCATTGAACTGCTGCTGCTAAGTTAACAAATTTCCCGTCACATGCCAGTGATAATAAACCTGATTCTGATCTTGAAACGTATGAGGGTAGATTAATCCCCGAAGCATGACCACGTGTATTCTTGGATGTTGTGAGGACCTAGGAAGAAATTTTGAAGCCCTGGCATAGATTTTTGAGGACAGAGAATGGCAGGACCTTGCAGATTGTTATAATTTATGACACCTATGGGTATAGGTGCTTAATTCCCTGAAAGTGGTAACACAAATAAACAAGATGGTGAAGAAGGTATATGGCATATTTGCCTTAATCTGTTGGGGTTCTCTGTACAGGAGTAAGAATGTCATGTTACAGCTGTACAACATGTTGGTGAGACCTCAGTTGGAGTATTGTGTGCAGTTTTTGTTTACTATATTAGAGGAAGGATGTGATGACACCAATTGCATCTATGTTGACACCGTTTATTTTTCAGAGCAGACTCGGCTAAACCTGGTCCTTTCTCAGCGGCTCAGCTGCGGGGAGTGTGAGTGAAAGTTGGGGGAGAGTTACAAGGAGCAGATTTGGGCAAGGCAGATCTTTTTGGGCTGCGCTGATGCCGTAAGTGTTGGCGTCACAGGCTGCACAGCTGCAAGCAAAAGGAGGGCAAGCTCAAACGGAGGGGCTGTTGTTGGAATGTGCCTCTGGTGGAGTGTGAAGGCTTTGGCGTGAACAGGCACAGTTAAGAAGAGGTAAGCATTTTTCCCCATCTCTTTAGTACTGAGTGGTGAGAATGGAATGACTCCTGTCCGATATGGAAATTCAGGATACCCGACTGTTTCTCTGATGACTGCATTTGCAGGAAGTGCATCTAACTTCAGCACCCGACTGACTGGGTCAAGGAGTTGGAGCTGGGGTTGGGGTTGTACTCAGGATCATTCAGAAGGTTGGAGGTATTATAGACGAGATTTTTGAAAAAGTGGTCCTACCCAGACTACAGGCTTCAAATCTGCTCCTTGTAACTCTCCCCCAACTTTCACTCACACTCGCCGCAGCTGAGCCGCTGAGAAAGGACCAGGTTTAGCCGAGTCTGCTCTGAAAAATAAACGGTGTCAACATAGATGCAATTGGTGTCATCACATCCTTCCTCTAAAATAGTAAACAAAAACTGCACACAATACTCCAAGTGAGGTCTCACCAACATGTTGTACAGCTGTAACATGACATTCTTACTCCTGTACAGAGAACCCCAACAGATTAAGGCACATATGCCATATACCATCTTACCATAGAACACTACAGCACAGTACAGGCCCTTCAGCCCTCCATGTTGTGCCGACCCATATAATCCTTAAAAAAAGTACTAAACCCACACTACCCCATAACCCTCCATTTTTCTTTCATCCATGTGCCTGTCCAAGAGGCTCTTAAATACCCCTAATGTTTTAGCCTCCACCACCATCCCTGGCAAGTCATTCCAGGCACTCACAACCCTCTGTGTAAAAAAACTTACCCCTGATGTCTCCCCTAAACTTCCCTCCCTTAATTTTTGTACATATGCCCTATGGTGTTTGCTATTGGTGCCCTGGGAAACAGGTACTGACTATCTACCCTATCTATGCCTGTTATAATCTTGTAGACCTCTATCAAGTCCCCTCTCATTCTTCTACACTCCAAAGAGAAAAGTCCCAGCTCTGCTAACCTTGCTTCATATGACTTGTTCTCCAAACCAGGCAACATCCTGGTAAATCTCCTCTGCACCCTCTCCATAGCTTCCACATCCTTCCTATAATGAGGTGACCAGAATTGAACACAATCTTGTTTATTTGTGTTACCACTTTCAGGGAATTAAGCACCTATACGCATAGGTGTCATAAATTATAACAATCTGCAAGGTCCTGCCATTCTCTGTCCTCAAAAATCTATGCCAGGGCCTCAAAAATTTCTTCTTAGGTCCTCACAACATCCTAGAATACACGTGGTCATGCTTTGGGGATTTATCTACCATCACAGTAGATGGATGACCTCCAGGAGAGGTAAGAGGATTAAGAAGTCAGTGCAGGGTTCCCTGTGGCCATTTCCCTCAGCAAGCTCTTTGGATACTGCTGGGAGGTTTGGCCCAGTGGATCACAGCAGCAGCAGCCCGGCTGGTGGCACTGTGACTGGCTCTGAAGCTCTGCAGGGAGGGGTGAAGTCAAGCAGTGTGGTAGTGGACTTGATAGTTAGGGAGACAGAAAGGAGATTCTGTGGCCGCACAAGAGATACGGGGGGTGGTGTGTTGCTGCTCGGGTGCTAGGTACTATGATGTATCAGAATGGCTCAAGGGGGAGGGGGAGCAGCCAGAAGTCGTGGTGCATATTGACGCCAATGACATAAGCAGAAAAGGGGAAGAAGTCCTACACAATGAGTATATAGAGTTTGGAAAGAGCCTGAAGTGAAGGACCTCCAAGGTCGTAATCTCCACATTACTCCCTGCACCATGGGCTGGTGCAGGTAGGAATGGGGTGACAGTATGGACGAATGTGTGGCTGAGGAGCTGGCACAGGGGACAGGGCTTGAATTTCCTGGATCATTGGAACCTTTTCTGGGGAAGGGGTGACCTGTACAAGAGGGACGGGTTGCACCTGAACTGGATGAAAACCAATATCCAGGCTGTGAGGTTTGCTAACACTACTCATGAGAGTTTAAACTAGTATTACAGGGGCCTGGGAACCAGAGCCCAGGTCAGTAAGGGAAGGATCGGAGCAGAAGGTAGATGTCAGGGTAAGTATTGAAAGGGAAAATCAAAATAACAGGTATGATGGGTTGGATAGAAGCGTCTATATTTCAATGCTATTATGGGTAAGGTTGATGAACTTCGAACATGTATCAGTACATAGGACTATGATGTCGTAGCCATTACTGAAACTTGGTTGAGAGGGGAGTAGGAATGGGTGATTCATGTACCAGGTTTTCAAAGTTTTAGGAAAAATAGAGGAGGAAGTAAAAGAGTAGGTGTGAGGGGGGTGAGTTGCACTACTGATCAGGAACAATTTCACAGCTGCACTCGGGATACATAATGGAGGGGTCAGACACTGAGTCCACTTGGGTAGAACTCAGGAATAGGAAGGGTGCAATCACACTGATGTGATTGTACTACAGATACCCTAATAACCACCAGGAACCATTGAGAAACAGATATATAATCAGATTAAGGAAATGTGTAAAAAAATGATGGGGTTGTTGTCATGGGGGATTTCAACTTCCCTAATATAAACTGGGACCATCTTAGTGCAAAGAGCTTAGATAGGACTGAATTGGTTAAGTGTATCCAGGAAAGTTTCTTAAATCAATATGTGGACAGTCCAATGAGAGGAGGACCCATACTGGATCTGATATTGGGTAATGAGCCTGGCCAGTGGGTAACCTTTCAGTAGATGAACAGCTAGGGAACAGTGATCACAACTTCTTAATTCTTCTTATAGATAAGGATAGGTATGGACCTTGTGGGAGAGTTTTAAATTGGAATAGGGCAAATTGTGAGGGCAGTAGGCAGGAACTAAGAGGTATTAATTGGGAACACCTTTTCTTTGGCAAGTCCACATCAGACATGTGGATCGTGTTTAAGGATCAATTGCACAGAGTAAAAGGATGTTCCTGTTAGAAGAAACAATGGGGATGAAAATATAGGAGGACCTTGGATGTCCAGAGAGGTGATGAATTTAGTCAAGAAGAAAAAGAAAAGTATGTAAAGCTTTGGAAGTTGGGATCAAACGAAGCACTTGAGGAGCATAAAGGAGCCAGAAAGGAATTAAAGATGGGAATTAGGAAAGACAGGAGAGGCCATGAAAAATCTTTGATAAGTAGTATGTAAGTAGGCCTCCGTTAGTCTTGATAGACCATGGATTTGTGCCAAGGGAAGGGCATTAGAACCCATACAGCTTGGCACCAGTGTCATCGCAGAGCAATGTGTGGTTAAGTGCCTTGCTCAAAGACACACACGCAAGCCTCAGCCAAGGCTTGAACTAGCGACCTTCAGATCACTAGATGAACGTCTTAACCACTTGGCCACGCGCCAACACCTTTGACAAGTAGGATTAAGGTGAATCCCAAGGCATTCTATACATACATCAAGAGCAAGAGGATAACAAGGGAAAAGGTGGGACCACTCAAGGATATGAGCATTTGGAAACCCATGGCTTAATTAGGGAGAGCCAGCATGGCTTTGTGCATGGCAGGCCATATCTTACCAACTTGATTGAGTTTTTTGATAAGGTGATGAGAGAGATTGATGAGGGTAGGGTAGTGGATGTTGTCTACATGGATTTTAGTAAGGTGTTTGACAACATTCCTCACTGGAGTCTAATCGAGAAGATTAAGATGCATGGGGTCCACCGTGAATTGGCTGTTTGGATTCAGAACTGGCTTGAGCATAAAAGATAGAGTAGGGGTTGGAGGGACTTATTCAAGCTGGACGTCTGTAATTAGTGGGGTTTCACAGGAATCTGTGATTGGACCTCTGCTGTTTGTGGTGTATATAAGTGACCTGGATGAAAATGTAGATGGGTGGATTAGTAAATTTGCAGTTGATACTAAGACTGGTGGAGTTGTGGATGGTGTAGACGATTGGCAAAGAATATAGCATGATATAAATCAGTTGCAGATATGGGGAGAGAAATGGCAGTTGGAGTTTAACTTAGATAAATGTGAGGTGTTGCACCTTGGTGGGGCAAATGCAAGGAGACAATACTCTGCCAAGGGCAAGATCCTTAACAATGTTGCTGAGCAGAGGGATCTTGGGATCCAAGTTCTTAGTCCACTGAAAGTGACTACACAGGTTGATAAGGTGGTTAAGAAGTCTTATGGAATGCTTGCCGTTATTAGTTGAGGCATTGAGTTCAAAGGTCAAGAAGTTATGTTACAAATTTATAAAATTCTGGTTAGGACCCATCTAAGTGTAGCATACTGTTCCGGTCACCCCGCTATATGAAGGATGTTGAGGCTTTGAAGAGGATGCAGAAGAGGTTTACTAGGATGCTGCCTAGTTTGGAGGGCATGTGCTATCACAAGAGAATGGATGAGTTTGGGTTGTTTTCTCTGCAGCGTTGGAAGCTGAGGGGAGATCTGATAGAGGTTTACAAGACTAGGAGAGACATAGATGACATAGTGGATGGAGAGTACCTGTTTCCCAGGATTGAAATGTCTAATATCAGTTGACATGCATTGAAGGTGAGAGTGGGCAGGTTCAAGGGGATGTGAGGGATAAGTTTATTACTCAAGAGTTGTGGATGCCTGGAATGCACTGCCTGGTATGGTGGTAGAGGCAAATATATTAGAGGCTTTTAAGAGACATTTGGATAGGCACATAGACGTAAGGGAAATGGGGGGATATGGACATGGTGTAGGTAGGATGAATTAGTGTTTGGACATTTTTGATTTGCTTTTTAGTTGGTTTGGTGCAACATTGTAGGCCGAAGTTCCTGTTCCGGTGCTGTACTCTTCGATGTTCTATGTTCTAATCCCCTTAGTCTGAAGGCTTATTTCCACACAATTACTATCTGCAATTTGTTTCTGTCATCAGGATTAGAATGGCATATGCTAATATTTTCAGGAAATTACCAGAAGTGATCATTCATGCCAGAATGAAATGTACATTAGGCTAAGCATGTCAATATCAAGAACACTTTAGATAAAAGTTATATTCAAATAATTCCTTTAGGACAGAAATGTGGATGAATTGCTTTAGCCAGAGGGTGGTGAATCTGTGGAATTTGTTGTCGCAGGTGGCCGTGGAGGCCAAATCATAAAGTATATTTAAAGCAGAGGTTGATAGGTTTTTGATTAGTAAGGGCATCAAAGGTTACGTGGAGAAGGCTGGAGAATGGGGTAGCTAGTTCAGCAGAGTTTCTCATCAAATATGATTCTCATTTCAGGTTGCGGAAGTGCTATAGAATATCAATGGTAGGTGGTAGAAGGCCTGACCCTTCTGTCCCACTTAATATCCCAAACCTGAATTTGTGTATTGGTCTTACTGGATGCAGGCCTGGGTTGGTTCATTTGCTGAGGAGTTGTCAATGGAATTGTACGTTCTGCTGTCATCAGCAACCATCCCCACCTCTGAACTTCTGAAGAGATTGAAGAAGTAGCCAAAGATGGTCAGGCCTCAGGCTCTTCCTTGAGGATCTCCTGCAGTGGAGATCCTGGGAGTGGGAATATTCACCTCCAGCCCTAACACTGAGCTTTATTAAGACCATAAGATCATAGGACCTAAGAGCAGAATCAGGCCATTCGTCCCATTGAGTCTGCTCCTCCATTCCAAATGAGGTCCCGGTTGACTGGGGTCGACCATGGGTGTTGCATCCCAGCTGTCTACATGATATGCAGGGCAATACGATAAGGAGAGCAAGCTTTTGCTCATGTCACAGGCTCCCCCTGTTCACGCAGCTGATGAATCCAAAGGAACAACAAGGTCCGATACATTCTGGCACCAGCAGTGTCGTAGGAGTTGCCAGTCAGCATTGAACTCAACACTGGTTTGATTTAGGGATTCCAGCTCTGGATCTTTCCTCAGAGTTTACTCCCGAAGCCTTCCCCATGAGTGGGTATTGCCACAAGTCAGTGGAGGTTTGAGATCAGTGTTTGCCTTCTCCCAGATGAGCTGCCAACCTCGGCTAATGGACCTCATCTGCCCAAAGTGACTGGCTTTAAGGTGGCAGCAACCTGCCTTTTCCCCTTCTTCTGTCAGTAGAAACTTTTCCGCCTGGCTTAGTTAAGCCACGTGTGATGGTCAGGAGCTGGACTTGGTTGTCAGAGGCTATTTAAGATGCACGCTATTGGAAGCATTTAATAGGTTGAGGGAGCTTACCCCCCACTACCATGCTCAGTTAACTAGGCCTCCATGTTATTCATGTGAGAGATGGCATAATTAATGGACTATTTTCTACTCACTTCAGTTTCACCAGTGCACTGGATACCATACTAGATCAAATGCTGTTTTTGTTTCAGTTAACGGCCTTCACTCTCATCTGATGTCTGAAATTCTACACTTTGCTCTGTGGTGTTATGAGGTCTGGAGGTACATAGCCCTGGCAAGAGCTGAGTTGACATGAACAAGTGCTGCTTGATAGCACTGCTGATGACGTCTCCTGATACTTGTGATGATTAAGGGCAGACTGACAATCAGCTGGATTGAATTTGTCTTGCTGTTTTTATGAGGAGGACAAGCTTGGTTTTGGCATTGGCACATGTTATTGTCACATATAGTGTATGTTCATGGTCTTCTGCTGCTGTAGCCCATCCGCTTCAAGGTTTGGTATGTTGTGCATTCAGGGATGCTCTGCACACCACTGTTGTAACACATGGTCATTTGAGTTAGTGGCCTTCCTGTCATCTTGAACCAGTCTGGCCATTCTCCTCTGACCTCTCTCATTAACAAGGTGTTTTCACCCACAGAACTGCAGCTCACTGTTTTTTTTTTTGTTTTTGCACCATTCAGGAGTCTGTTATGAGTGAAAATCCCAGGAGATTACAGGAAGCAAAGTGAACCATTCCCACAATGTTGTGGCACCAACAATCACAGACAAAGTCACTTAGATCACCATTTTTTCCCATTCTGATGTTTGGTCTGAACAACAACTGAACCTCTTGACCATGTCTGCATACTTTTATGCATTGAGTTGCGGCAACATGATTGGCTGATTATATGTTACCGTTAAAAAGCAGGTAATAAAATGGCCACAGAGTGTACAGTGAATAGTTTGTTTTGCATATTGTTCTGACAGAATTCAATCATTACACAGTTCATTGAAGGAGAACAAGTTAAAACAATAACGTGTAACAGCATCAGTGAAAGTGCAGTTCAGGTACACTCTCAAGTGCAAGCTCATAATAAGGTAAATTGTGAAGTCAAGAGTCCATCTTATTGTACCAGGGAACCATTTAATAGCCTGATGGGGTAGTAGCTGTATGCTCTTATGGTCCTTCAGCCTGGTTGTATGTGCTTTCAGGCTTTTGTATTTTCTGCATAATTACGTGGGTAATTGCCAGGTAGATGTCAGAGTTTAAGAGAAAGATTAGCTTTATTTGTCGCATGTACAGAGCACCTGCAGGAAACCCACGTGATCACGGACAGAGGGCACAAAATCCTTACAGACAGCGTGAGAATTGAACCCTCATCTTACATATGGGTCTGTAAAATGTTAGGCTAACTGCTACACTACCATGACACTCAGTAGCTTGCCTAGTTCTGGTGGGCATGTTGCCTGGACCTATATCCCTTGCTGTAGCCAGTGTTCTCAGCCATTTCCTGATACCATGTGGAGTGACATGGACTGGCCGAGGATCGGCTCCTGCTACAATAGGAATGTCACAATGAAGCAGAGGTACAGTCTTCAGAATCAGAAGAAAAATCAAATTTATTATCACTGACATATGTCATAAAATTTGTTGTTTTGTAGCAGCAGTACCATGCAAAACATAAATTATACTATAAAGTACATGAGAATTATATAAAAATTAAATAAGTAATACACAAAGGGATCAAAATAGTGAGGTCGTGTTCATAATTTCATTGTCTGTTCAAAAATATGATTGTGAGGGGGAAAAAGCTGTACATGAAATGTTGAATGCGTCGTCAGGTTCCTGTACCTCCTCTCTGATGGTAGAAATGTGAAGAGGGCATGTTCTGGGTGGTGGGGTCCTTAATGATGGATACTGCCTTTTTGAGGCATTGCCTTTTGAAGATGCTCTCGATGGTATTTTTCATCAAGTTTTTAACCACTTTGTATTTATCAGAAACATCCCAAGGAAGTCCTAAATATTTTTGATGGGTATCATGGGACATGAATTAATGGCTCCCATCTACAGATCATCTGCAGAAGAAATTCTCGTCCTCAACTAGTTGATCTTCTGTTTCTTGCTACCACCCCTCAGGAATTTCGAACTCAGAAAGTAAATGAAAGCATATCTGATCAAAATATATCTCCAAGATCAAATTTGTAAGTATTAACATTTATCATGTACTTACTTGCATCGAGCAAAACAATTTGAAAGTAGCACCTGCAGGCATCTGGTTTCCCATTGTGAGCCCTCTCCAGTTTCTTGTGAACTATTAGGAGCTAATGAATGATCTGTTGGGAGCTAATGAACTTTTTTTCCACAACTGTACAAGTAAGACTTCCTTTTCTGTCACATGCCATCAAGGCTTCTTTCTGGGAGATCAGAACAAGCAGGAGCTGAGCCTTTTGTTCTTCATTCATCCATCACTCTGTTTTGACTACTTCTGCTGGGACTCAAAGGTGAGCTTGTAGGAAACGTACACAGTCCTGTTAATATTTTGTCATCAAAAAGAAAGTCTTTTACATTTTCAAAGATAATTTTGTACGGACTAAAGAGCATGATTAAATTCCTTTGAATGTGTTTTGCTTGCATAGCAGTATTTAAATGTTTCACACTGAAGTGTTGAGACATATATTTCGATTATCTGCAAGGGCTGAGATCTGCCTACCTTCTGTGTAATAGATTTGATCAGATTATACTATTTTAGTATGTACTGTTTGGATTCCATTACAACCAGTTCTTAGCTTGAGAGAAATAGCATGGCTCCCAGGCAATAGGCTGTCTCATAAGGAATGAAAATCTCTTTGATGTGATTCTGTATGTGATTCTGTGGAAAGTTACGTGGTTGTATAAACAAGATATTAATCATTTACATTACTTGTATTACAGCTGTCATTATTACCTCATATCATAATTTTCTTGCTATAATTTGCTTCTCCACTTTATTGACCAAATACAACTACTGTGCACAAGGCATAAAACGTTTTGGTGACTTTCCTTTATGTCACATAAAGGGGTTAGAATTATTAAGTTATGAGAACAAGTTTTGTGCTACTGTAAGATCTAATTCTGGTGCTTAAAATATTGACAGGGTAGAAACACAGGAACAGAAGTGAGCCATTCAGCTCCTCCAAGTGCTTCTCTCATTTGTCAAGTTCGTGGCTAATCTACACTTGATTAGGTACACCTGTACACCTGTTTGTTTATGCAAATATCTGATCAGCCAATCACGTGGCAGCAACACAATGCAGAAAAGTATGCAGACGTGGTCAAGATGTTCAGTTGGGATGGGGAAGAAAAGTGATCTATGTGACTTTAACCATGGAATAATCTTTGGTGCCAGACGGGGTTATTTGAATATCTCAGAAACTGCTATTCTTCTGGGATTTTGATGCTTAACAGTCTCTAGAGCAGGGGTTCCAAACCTTTTTTATGCCATGGACAATACCATCAAGCAAGGGGTTAATTGACTCCAGGTTGGGAACCCCCACTTTTGAGTTTACAGAGGATTGTATGAAAAACAAAAAACATCCAGTGACTGGCATTTCCGCGGGTGAAAACACCTTGTTACTGAGAGAGGTCAGAGGAGAATGGCCAGACTGGTTCAAACTGAGAGGAAGGCGACAATAACACAAATAACGATACGTTGCGAGGAAGATCATCACTGAACACACAATACATCAAACCTTGAAGTAGGTGAGCTACGGCACTGGAAGACCACGAACTTACATTCAGTGGTCACTTTATTATTGAATTGACTTTATTTCTTATATCCTTCACATAAATGAGGAGTAAAAATCTTTACGTTATGTCTCTGTCTAAATGTGCCACGTGCAATCATAGTAATTTATAATAAATAGAACTGTCAATGGAACGTAGAAATACACTCAAATCAGCGTGAATTAATCAGTTTTATGGCCTGGTGGAAGAAGCTGTCCCGGACCCTTTTGGTCCTGGCTTTTATGCCGTGGTACCGCTTCCTGTATGATAGCAGCTGGAATAGATTGTGGTTGGGATGACTTGGGTCCCCAATGATCCTTTTTCACACCTGTCTTTGTAAATGTCCCGAATCATGGGAAGTTCACAACTGCAGATGCACTGGGCTGTCCGCACCACTCTCTGCAGAATCCTGCGATTAAGGGAGGTACAGTTCCCATACCAGACAGTGATGCAAACAGTCGGGATGCTCTCAATTGTGCCCCTGTAGAAAGTTCTTAGGACTTGGGGGCCCATACCAAACTTCCTCAACTGTCTGAGGTGAAAGAGGTGCTGTTGTGCCTTTTTCACCACACAGCTAGTGTGAACAGACCACGTGAGGTCCTCAGTGATGTGGATGCAAAGAAACTTAAAGCTGTTTACCCTCTCAACCCCCAGATCTATTGATGTCAATAGGGGTTAGCCTGTCTCCATTCCTCCTGTAATCCACAACCAGCTCCTTTGTTTTTGCAACATTGAAAGAGAGGTTGTTTTCTTTAGACCGCTGTGTCAGACAGATGACTTCTTCCCTGTAGGCCATCTCGTTATTGTTTGAGATTTGGCCAATCAAGGTAGTGTTGTCTGCAAATTTAATTAGCAGATTAGAGCTGTGGGTGGCGACACAGTCATGGATATACAGGGAGTAGAGGAGGGGGCTTAGTACACAGCCCTGACGGGCTCCTGTGTTGAGAGTCAGAGGGGTGGAGGTGAGGGAGCCTACTCTTACCATCTGCCGTCGATCTGACAGGTACTTGGTTTTATATCGCTTAAAATCTACAGGCATTAAATTTGTTATCATTTACTGAGATCAAATCTATTGCCTCCTTTGGGAAAGAGTTATGCACTTCTAAGAAGTTTTACATTAACAAGTATTGCTGAGTTCACTTCAGAATACCTTGTGATTGATCTTAAGGCATCATCTCCAATCCTAGATCACCACACCAACAAAGAACAACGTTTTTATCCATTTACCTTATCAGCAATATCCTCACCATCCTCAAAATTTCAAATGCTTTGGGTGATCTCAGACTATATTTGTAATCCTTCTGATTGTTAGAATCCCGGTGATGAATTTTCACTTCATCTTTTCTCCTGCCAGTTTACGCTTTCGGATTCAGATTTATTTATTTATTTATCTTTCACATGTACATCAACACATACAGTGAAATGCATCATTTGCGCTGACAATTAACACAGCCCAAGCATGTGCAGTAGTCAGCCCTCATGTGTCTTCATGTATTTCTGTGCCAACATGGCATTCCCACAATGCTCGGCAGAACAATACAGGACACAACGAAACACACACAACAAGCAGCAAAATAAGCTCGTTCCATCCCCCCCACCCACTCCCACAGACAGTTCTTCAGGTCTCCAGGACTTCAGTAGACTCATGGACAACAGACCTTTAACTTCTCCAGTGGGCTTCAGACTCAGATCCAGGGTTTCAGCCGCTGGGTTTTGACCTGGCTTGACGCTTTCTAAGGAGTGCTGCCCAGAACCTTACCTAAACTCACTCAAATTGTATTCCAGCCTTTTGTTGTAAAGTGACCAATTTATTAGCAAAACAAAACTGCCGGAGGGACATAGCAGGTCAGGCAGCAACTGTGGAGGGAAATGGAGAGTCAATGTTTTGTGTCAAGACCCTTCATTTGGACTGAAAATGGAGGGGTGATTGGGGATATTCGAAGGAAAAGGATGGAGTAACAACTGAAGAGTAGTAGGTGGATCCAGATGGGGATCTCTGAGGATCATCACCTTGTTGTGGTGGGGAAGCTTCTGAGTTCCTGGTAGGGTCAACCTTGGCAATAAGGTCAAGAGGGAGGTTCCAGGCAAAGAGTGATCCAATCAAGACCTTAACAGTGGAGTTGGTGTAAGATGGTGACCCATCACAATAGCAGTGAAAGGTCTCCAGTGGTCTTGCATTCCGTGCCACTGGCCCCTGATCCCAATCTGTCAAGGATCATGTGGGGGCTGCATATGCATCAGTCAGAATCAGAATCAGGATTAATATCACTGGTGTTAAACGAAGTCACACAGAGGTGTTGTCCATTAATGGAATCCATCCTAACATCCCAGATTAAGTCCAGTGATGATCAGCAAGTGGTGAAGGGAGCAGGCCTGGAAGCCCCTCAGACCATGCAGATCCTGGACTGGCCTCTACAGCCACTGGAAGACCCAGTGGACAATCCCCGAGGAGAACATCATACTTGAGTTGAGTGATCAACACTACCAGATGGGGAGGGGTGATAGGCAGCTGGAGGATGGAAGAGTGGAAATAATGATAAAGGCTGGGAGGAGGTAGGCGGAGGTGACCAAGGGCTGTAGATGATAGAATTGGATGGGAAAGCAAGTGGAGCGCGGAATCAAATAAAGCAGGTGCGGTGGGCAAATGTGAACAGTAGGGTGAGGGAACTGTGTGAGTGGGCGATGGAGTAGGGAAAGGAAAGGAAATAAACAGGGTTATGTGGGACTCGGTACACGTGGTGATGTGACCAATGTGGGGCCATTTCTTCAGACTTTTAGATTGCTTCTTTGTGTCTGATTATAAAAAACAGAGCATCAACCATAGAACCATAGAACACTACAGCACAGTACAGGCCCTTCAGCCCTCCATGTTGTGCCGACCCATATAATCCTTAAAAAAAAGTACTAAACCCACACTACCCCATAACCCTCCATTTTTCTTTCATCCATGTGCCTGTCCAAGAGGCTCTTAAATACCCCTAATGTTTTAGCCTCCACCACCATCCCTGGCAAGTCATTCCAGGCACTCACAACCCTCTGTGTAAAAAACTTACCCCTGATGTCTCCCCTAAACTTCCCTCCCTTAATTTTTGTACATATGCCCTCTAGTGCTTGTTATTGGTGCCCTGGGAAACAGGTACTGACTATCTACCCTACCTATGCCTGTCATAATCTTGTAGACCTCTATCAAGTCCCCTCTCGTTCTTCTACGCTCCAAAGAGAAAAGTCCCAGCTCTGCTAACCTTGCTTCATATGACTTGTTCTCCAAAGCAGGCAACATCCTGGTAAATCTCCTCCGCCCCCTCTCCATAGCTTCCACATCCTCCCTATAATGAGGTGACCAGAACTGAACACAATTCTGCGTTCTGGAACCATTCAGCAGGTGGGGCAGGATTTGTGGAGAGAGAATTAACATTTCTGGCAGAAGCTCTTAGTTAGGTAAGACCCATGCATTTTGTTGCTTGCTGCATGTGGCGGAGGTGTGGGACAAGTACTGACAAGGTGAGGAGGGCTGACTGGCAGATGGAGGAGAGAAAGGTGAATATTACGGCTGTGGCCTCGAGGTGATAGGTGAAGCCAACAAAGGGCAGCAGCTAATGGGGGAAGGAAGGCGAAGAGAAACCAATATAGGCAAATGGGGTGTGAGTGAAGGGCAAATAGAATAGGTGGAGGAAGAGAAAGGAAGTTAAGTAATGGGTGTGGGAAGAGAGTTTGGTGTTGGAGGATGTGGGTAGATCAGGAGAGAGAAAAGGAATACCAGAGACTGGAGAATTCAACGTTCATGCTATTAGGTTGTAGAGTGTCCAGGCAGAATGCTGTTCTTCTAGTTTGTGTTTGGCCTCACCCAGATAGTATTGTCCCCTGGACACTTTTCATTTTAGGAACAATTTCTTCCCTCTGCCATCAGATTTCAGAACGGTTCACCACCTCTCTATTCCTCTTTTGCAATATTTATTTATTTTATTTGTGAATGTAAGATAGTAAATTTTTTAAATGTCCTACACTGTACTGCTGCCACAAAAACAACAAGTTTCACTACTAACTCTATGTTAGCGATGATAAACCTGATTCTGATCATTTCTTTACCCACCCATGAGAGCCACTCATCCTCAGAATTAGCTTAATAAATCTGTTTTGGGTTGCCTCCAATACCAATTGATCCTTTCTTAAATTGGGGACCAAAACAGTGCACTGTGCTCCAGTAGCGGTTGCCTCAGTACCCTGTACAACTGTAATAATATGTCCTCATTTCTGAAGTCCAACCCTTGTAACGTAAATGCAATAAATAGCGCCATTTGTCCTCAAAACCACTACCCACACCTGCCTGCAAATTCGCCTGTGTGAAGTATACCCATCCTACCTGGGTAAGTACAGTATCAACTCGATACTATCCAGGATGAGGGAAATGCTTGATCGCACCTCATCAATCATACTGAATACCTTTTCCCTCCATAACTAGTGTACAGAGGCTGATGGTCACATCTGGAACTGCCTGCCATCCAATAAAATTTGTGTTTATTTTTGCAGATATTTCCAGATGGTACCATCCAGCCTCTGTACCATCCACAAAATGTACTGCTGTTACACCCTCGGGCTAATCCAACAACATCCCTCAAAGCTCTGATCTCCACCACCACCAACAACGCTGAGGGCAGTCAACACAACCATCTGAAGATTCCCCCATAAGTCACATGCCATCCTGGTTTAGAAGTACTGTATATCGTTTGTTTTGCTGGTATCACTAGGCTGAAAGATTGGAACTGCCCACCCAATGGCATTATGGGAAAGCTCTCACCAGAAGAGCTTTGACATGTCATGGAAGGCATCTCTTCTGTAAAGGGAATAAAGGATAAGAAATAAATGCTGGTCTTAGCAACCATGCCTGGATTCCAATAAAAATTGCACTCAAAATTTGTACTAGTTAACTGTAAATAATTGTGGGGGGAGGGGCTCCAGGGCTCTTTTAACTATATCCTTCCATTTTGATCTTCTCTACATCCAGTTTTAATCTCAGTTTTGGCAACTGTCTAAACCCTGGGTTCTAGAAAGTCTGCCTGATAAACTATTCCACTCTTCCACTGCTTTCTGCTCTCCAGCACTGAACTCGCTGTCCGAACTACTGTTCAGCTGTCCTAACTCGCTTTACCTGGCTCATGTCAAACTCGCTTTGACAACATCCCTGTAATGCACCTTTGGGAAATTATGCTTTTCCCATGTACTGTGCACCTGAGACTTCTCTGGATCAGTGAAGTGAACCTATCAGATCTACCAGATCTTTAGTAAGAATTCTCCAGACAGCAGCAACACGCTGTTAAGCTTTTATATAGAGCAAGGCAGCTTGTAAGATCTTGTGTGCTGGAGACAAAGGTGAAATTGTCAGTCTGGTTGAAGGGAGAAGCTCAGATACAGCTCCATACTACATTTAAACTACCTTCTCATATTTGCATATGAGAAAAACCTGCTTGGGGAAACATTCTTCAGTAAGAAATAAATGCAAAAACCAACACAAATTTTATTGGATGGCAGGCAGTTCCAGATGTGACATAAAGGACAGAGGGTAAAAGGTCATATTAGATTATCAGACTGCACTGCGTCTTAAGAAATAAATAAAGAAATACATTTATAATTGCACCAGCTTCCTTTAACAGTGATTGAGTGCTAGTGGAATTATTGGGGGAAAATTCTGCACATGAAGCAGTCTTTCTGTCAAACTAAGCAGAGTTATTTTTAAGTAGTGTGGGCCTGTTATTTCAATCTGTTTTACTGTACAATAAATACAGTCAAAAATCTCCAGTGCTCCTTGTATTAGAAGGCCGTTGAAATTTCCTTGACCTTTTTCTGATTAAAAATTAAATTAGCAGTTGCAACGTTGATTTGTGTGCAGACCATTTCTCATGGATCTATACAAAGGCTGGATGATGCCATCAATCAGTCACTTTGTTTAATTAAGGATATTAAGGGCCAGTTCCTTTTCTTCTCCACATCAACCTGTTGGGGATGTTGCAGATTTAAAGGATACAGCTGTGTGAAGCTAATATCACGATGAATTGAGGGCTGCGGATTGCAGTCAGTGAGTTTAACGTCATTACATCACACTCCAAGTTCAGGAACAGTTATTACCTTTTAACCATCAGGCTCCACAACCAACATGGATAACTTCACTCACCTCACCATTGAACTGATTCCACAACCTATGGACTCACTTTCGAGGACTCTACAACTCAACGTTTTATTATTATTCATTTATTTATATATTATTGTTATTTTTTGTGTGTTTGTCTATCTTCTTTTGCACATTGTTTTTTTTTGTCAGTCATTGTGTGTAGTTTTAAATTGATTCCATTGTATTTTTTGTTCTACTTTGAACGAAGTAAAACGTTCAAAATAAACAAAATGGTGGAGATCAGCATAGTATATGGTGACAAATACCTACTTTGATAATAAATTTAATTTGAACATTGAACTGTGAACTTTGAATATATTCTGAATGTCTATCTTTTATTATATATATATGTAAAGGCTGCATTTCATTCTGTAAAGGAACGTGGGAGTAAACAGGAGCACTTGGAGAAAACCCATGCGGTCACGGGGAGAATACAAACTCCTTACAGATTTGGATTCTGAATCTGATTCTGATGTTTTGGAGAGGGTTCAGAGGAAGTTCACAAGAATGATTCTGGGAATAAAAGGGTTATCAATTGAGGTGTGAATTTAGACGAATGAGGAGGGATCTCGTTGAAGCCTGTCGAATGTTGAAAGGCTTAGATATAGAATGGATGTGAAGAGTATGGTTCCTTTGGTGGGGGAGTCTAGGACCAGAGAGCACAGACTCAAAGTAGAGGGATGTCCTTTTAGAATGGAGATGAGGAGGAATTTCTTTAGCCAGTGGGTGGTGAGTCTGGAACTAATTGTGACAGAGCAGGCTGGGTCACTGGGGCACTTAAGGTGGAGGTTGATAGGTTCTTGATTAGTCAGGGCATGAAAGATTACAGGGAAAAGGCAGGTGTATGGAGTTGAGTGGGATCCGGGATCAGCCATGATGAAATGGTGGAGCCAACTCAATGGGCTGAATGGCCTAATTCTGCTCATATATCTTATTGGGTTATTTGAACAAGAAGTGTAATGCTCAGAATAATAATGAAATAATACTTTCATGAAGTATATTTTGTCTGCTTTTCTGTCCTGAGTGGAACTCAATCCATTCAACAAAATAAACGAGGAACAGTAGCCAAAGCAGCTATGCGACCCCTCACAGCAGTTGTCTTTGATGGCCAACAGGAGCTATCGGTAGTCAGGTATTTTAACTGCACTCCACATTGCCACACTGATATATCTATGCTCAGCCTCCTCCTTCACCAGGGTGAGAGTAATTGCAAACTAGAGAACCAGCACCTCATATTCTACCAGGCTAGTCTACAATCTGATGGCATGGCCATTGAGTTCTCTAAGTTCAGGTAAACTACCCCCTCTAACCCCTTTCTCTTTACTCTCCATCACCCTGCTTTTATCCCCTCCTCCACCCCACTCCATGTGCCCATCACGCACAAACTCCTACTGGCTCCTGTACCTCCATTGTACACAACTCCCCTGCACACTGCCCTTCCTTGATTCCACGCTCCACTTCTGTCTCCTCTCAGATTCCGTAATCTGCAGCCCTTTGCTGCCTCCACGTATCACCTCTCAGCCTCTAACACCATGTTCATTCTCCCTTCCTCCATCTGTATCACTAGCTGCCCTCTCCACCAGCTGGATTCACCTATTGCTTGCTAACCCTTTCCCATCACCTCATTTCACCTATCACCCCTTGGTCTGACAGTTCAGATGAAGTGTCTTCACCTGAAAGCTCAATTGTCCAGTTCCGTCCACAGATGCTGCTTGATCTGCTGGGTTGCTCCAGTCTCTTGTTTGTGGCTGCAGATTCGAGTAACTGCAGTGTGTCCTCATAAATTCTCCTTTCATTGTTGTAATGTGTCCAAACTTCTCTTAGTCTTTTCCTTTTTATATGCAGTATCTTAAAACACTCTTACAGTCCTTCTTTTTGTTTCTTAACAGTCTATAATCATATGCTACCTTGCCTGTCTTTATCAATTTCTTGTGTGCTTCTCTGCAGAGCTATAAAATGATCCGAATCCTCAGGCCTTATGCAGTTTCTGGCAGCTCTATGAGTGTCTTCCTTGATCAGTCACTTTCCTCATTGTTTCTGTGCCTTAAAAGGAACAATTTTATTTCAGCTTGTACAGTTTTGCTTTAAATGTTCATCTCGTGTCATGTCAATGTATTCTGCCAATCACCCTGTAATCCCAAGATGGCGCTGGTGATATACGGCGATGTTATGTGGGAAGCTAACAAAGCTACTAGCTATTCTACTGGACTATAATCACTACAATCTGCAGCCTGTAATTTCCCTTCAGGAGCAGTGCTTTTGAATTGTCTGAATGATCTGGCATTTCTGTGATTTTTGAAGGATTCGGTGAATTGGATTCTCGAGAATACGGGTACGTCTGCAGCCACTCTTGGCTGGATTGAGGCGATGGAGACCAGGCCCGAGAGTAAATAACAAACTGATATTTAGCTGATTTAAGTGCCGAGCCATGGTAACATAGTGGTTAATTCAATGCTATTGCAGCTCGTCGCATCAGAGTTTGGAGTTCATTCCCGGCATCCTCTGTAGGGACTCTCTGCACGCCCTCCCTGTCAAAGGTAAGGGCTTTCCCCGGATGCTCCGGTTTCCTGCCACGAAAGTCTACCGGGTAATTTAATTGGTTATTGTAAAGTGTTCTTCGGATACGGTAGGGTTAAATCGGCATTGTCAGGCAGCCTGGTTCAAAAGGACAAAAGGGCCTTTTCTGTGGTTTATCTTGAAAATAAAAATAAATTAAATGATTAGGACATCGAGGCAGAGGGCAAAGAACAAAGTGGTGCACAGCTCATTACTCTGTGTCTTTCTCATCTCAGCACACAAGTAACTCTGCCGTTGCGGCCTGTGGCCATCGGACTCTTGGATCAGCTGCACTTGGCTCATTGCTGAACTGGCTCTGTGACCGTGGACTCCCTTTGGGGGAACTCTGTGGTTCATGTTTCGTGCAGTAACTTCCTTGTTCTTTGCACGATTTGTTCTTTTTTCATACATTGTGTGTTTAATGGTCTTTGTTGTGCAGGGTTTTTCATGGATCCTATTGTGTTACTTTGTTTTGTGGCTGTCTGCAAGAAAATGAATCTCAAGGTTGTATATGGTCTACATACTTTGGTAATAAATGTACTTTGAACTCTCCTCCCATACCTTCATCGATTTAAACACAGGTGTCTCTGATAAGTCTTCCTTCTTTCTAGGATGGGAGGGAGTCATTTACCACTGAGTTGTAAGAATTTCGTCTCTCGCTGGGTGGAGTACTCTCCCACAGAGGGATGCAAAGGTTAGATCATTGAAGTTATGTAAAGGCGAGGTAGGTCATTTTTAGAATTGGCTTGCCTGCAGAAAGCAGAGGGTCGTGGTGGAGGGAGTACATTCAGATTGGAGGGTTGTGGTGTCAAACAAGGATCGTTTCGGGGTCCTCTACTTTTTGTGATTTTTATTAACGACCTGGATGTGGGGGTAGAAGGGTGGGTTGGCAAGTTTGCAGATGACACAAAGGTTGGTGGTGTTGTGGATAGTGTTGAGGATTTTTGAAGATTGCAGAGAGACATTGATAGGATACAGAAGTGGGCTGAGAAGTGGCAGATGGAATTCAACCCGGAGAAGCGTGGGGTGGTACACTTTGGAAGGACAAACTTCAAGGCAGAGTACAAAGTATACTTGGGAGTGTGGAGGAGCAGAGGGATCTGGCGGTACATGTCCACAGATCCCTGGAAGTTGCCTCACAGGTAGATAGGGTAGTTAAGAAAGCTTATGGAATGTTAGATTTCATAAGTCGAGGGATAGAGTTTAAGAGTCATGAGGTAATGATGCAGCTCTATAAAACTCTGGTTAGGCCACACTTGGAGTACTGTGTCCAGTTCTGGTCGCCTTACTATAGGAAGGATGTGGAAGCATTGGAAAGGGTACAGAGGAGACTTACCAGGATGTTGCCTGGTTTAGAGAGTATGGATTATGATCAGAGATTAAGGGAGCTAGGTCTTTACTCTCTGGAGAGAAGGAAGATGAGTGGAGACATGATAGAGGTATACAAGGTATTAAGAGGAATAGACAGAGTAGACAGCCAGTGCCTCTTCCCCAGGGCACCACTGCTCAGTACAAGAGGACATGGCTTTAAGGTAAGAGGAGGGAAGTTCAAGGGGGATATTAGAGGAAGGTTTTTTACTCAGAGAGTGGTTGGTGCGTAGAATGCATTGCCTGAGTCAGTGGCAGAGGCAGACACACTAGTGAAGTTTAAGAGACTACTAGATAGGTATATGGAGGAATTTAAGGTGGGGGGTTATATGGAAGGCAGGGTTTAAGGGTCGGCACAACATTGAGGGCCGAAGGGCCTGTAATGTGACGTATTGTTCTATGTTCTATGTTTACAATGCAGATTAACTGTTCTAACACTCTAGGAATCACTTTTGAGGACTCTATCTAATGTTCTTAATATTTTATTTATTATTATTATTTAGCTTGCTTTTTGTTTTTTTTTGTATCTGCACAGCTTGTTGTCTTTTGCCCACTGGCTGTATATCCACCTTGTTGTGTGTGGTTTTTCATTGATTGTGTTGTGTTTATTTGTATTTACTGTGAATGCCTGCAAGAAAATGAATCTCAGGATAGTATATGGTGATGCATACAGCATGGACTTTGATAATACGCTTACTTTCAACTTTTGACTGTGAGCTGCACGGAGCTGGCACCGAAGAGTAGCTCCCCTGTAGCTGTTGTACTTCACTCTGCATTGTTACTGTTTCACCTTGCACTATCCAAATTCACTGTGTATTGATTTGATCTGTATGAACAGTGAGCAAGGAAGCTTTGCACTGCACTTTGCCGCATGGAATGATAATGTTTTATAAACTGTTCTTAACAAGTTCTCAATGGTCTGGGACAGGAGTACATCACAGAATCACTTCCATTTTATAACCCCGCTTGAGCTCTAGGGCCTTCTTCCTCCGGTCTCTTCAATTTAAACAATCACCCTCAAATGATAATCGGCAGGTCAGCTTTTCTGAACTACGCTGCTAAATTGTGAAATTCAATACCTAAAACAATAAGGATGCAGACTCAGGGGACACTTATAAATGCCAGCTCAAAACCTATTTATTTCACCTTGCCTTGAACTAATATATTTTTGACTTTTATTTTCATGTTTGCACTTTATCTGACTGTAAAACACGTTGAACTGCATCGTCTGGATGAAAAGTCCACCATTAATAAGTTATTAATATTACAGTATTATTGTTGTTATAACTAGTTCCAAGTTGAGCCCACTATAGCTCAGCCAAGGACATATTGAATTTCAGAACAGACTTGAGGAGCCAGCTGGTCTAACTTGCTCCTATTTCTTAAGTTCTTGTATTGTTTGCAATTGTCTGATCTCTCCAGGAATGAGCCACGTTGGACCTCCACTGGCCCTCACTTTCTACCCTTACAGCTTTTGTAACTTCTATCACTTTCCATGTGATGTGACGTGAAAGTAGTGATACAGGTGGATGGGGCAGAGTAAAAGGCATTTGGTACGCTTGCCCTCAAAGGCCGAGGAACTGAGAATAAGAGCTCGCATGTCATATTGCAGTTGTATAGAAAATTGGTTAGACCACATTTAGTGTACTGTGTACAGTTCTGGTTGACACACTACAGGAAGAATGCAGTAGGATTGGAAAGAGTGCAGATGAGATCCACCAGGATGTTGCCTGGAATGGAAATCAATTGTTATAAGGAGAGATTGCATAGGCTGGGTTTATTCTTACTAGAATATAGAGGGGTAAGAGGTGACCATATAGTATTTTATAAAATTATGGGAGGCACGGATAGAATAAAGAGTCATATTCTTCCCCCCCCCCCCCCAAGGACAGGGGGATCTAGACCTAGAAGGCACAGGTTTAAAGTGAGAAAGAGGGAAGTTAAAGGAGATTTGAACAATAAGTTTTTCACACTGAGAGTGGTGCTTATCTGGAATGAACTGTCTGAGGAGATGATGGGCGCAGCCACAATTATAGTGTTTAAAGGCATTTGGATAAATAATTTGGTAGGATATAAATAGAGGGATACAGATTAATGTGGATTAGTATAGGTGGGCATCATAGTTGGCATGGATGAAGTGTCCTAAATGGACCCATTTCTGTGCTCTGTGATTGTCTGAATCCATCACCAGGAACTTCCATACTCTGTCAGCATTGTGAACATACTTGTGACTCCCTTGGTCAGTTCTTCTATTCTAACAAAGCTCATCTTTAGGAACGATCCCTTATCTTACACCAGGGCACATTGCAAACTTGAGGACTGAATGCAACAGTTTGAGTAGCTTAGTTCTGTTTGTACCAGAACTGGTTGGCTCTGCTGTATAATTGGCTCAGAAAATCTCTTTCCACTAGCCTGGACTGAGTTCCTGGGCCTTTCATATTGATCAGTATTTCACAGCTTTTACTTTCCTTTGTAAGTTGTGTCTCCCTTTTGTTTATGTTCTCTCTCTCTTTGTTTCCATCGTTAATTTATCTATTAGAAAGGTTCACCAAGTGATTATCCCCATGGCAACCCTATCAGAGATATTCCTTCCCTCCTATCCAACCCTCGCTTGTGATCTTTTTAACTTTAACGTCTTAACTTCCCACATCTGATGAGTCATATAGAGTTGTGCAGTACAGGGTTGTCCCTGCTACTGTTTGTGTGTATCTACATTGGTTGCACCTGCCCATTTTTGAACTGTACTTTCCATGCCTTTTGCCTATTTTAGTGTCTGCCTAAATGCCTCTTAAATGTGGTAGTTGTGTCTGATTCTCTCACCTTCTCTGGCAGAGTGTTCCAGATATCAGCTAAAATAGGTAATGCATGGAAAGTACTGTTCAAAAACGAGCAGGTGCAATCAATGTAGACGCACACAAAGTGTAGCATGGACATTTCTGTACTGCACAACTCTATATGACTCATCAGATGTGGGAAGTTAAGACCCTAAGGTGTCACACAAAATGTTGGAGGAACTCAGCAGGCCAGGCAGCATCCATGGAAAAGAGTAAACAGTCGACATGTTGGGGCTCTGGGCCCGAAATGTTGACCGTTCATTCTTCGACATGGAAGCTGCCTGGTCTGCTGAGTTCCTCCAGCATTTTGTGTGTGTTGCTTGGATTTCCAGTACCTGCAGATTTTCCCTAGTTTGTGATTGGACTACCCTAAGATCTCCTTTGAACAATATCCTCATGTTGTTGATGAAAGATCTTCAACCTGAATCATTACTTCTGTTTCATTTTGCATAAGATACTGTCTACTTGCTGATTGTATCCAGCATTTTCTATTTTTTATTTCAGATTTTCCGTATTTGCATTTTTTTCTTCATAGTTTTCTCTGTTTAAATTTACGATCCTAGCTTCACACAGAACTACAGAGTTCAAACCCAATGTAGCATAGTGGTTAGCACAGCACTTTACAGTACATTGTACAGGCAATCTGGGTTCAATTCCTGCCACTGTCCGTAAGGAGTTTGTACATTCTCTCTGTGACCACGTGGGTTTCTGCGGTCAGATGGAGAACACACAAACTCCTTACAGGCAGCAGTGGGAATTGAACCACTACACTATCTGTGGCTTTCATAATATTATAGACTTCTACCGAGTTACCCCCTCAGCCTCCACTGCTCCAGAGACACCAATCCAAGTTTATCCAACCTCTCCATAAACCTCTTCATGCCTTCTACTTGAAGTTGGTGCTTATTTGGCAGACGTGACTGTTGTGAAGCTCCTGGGCCAGATACAAAGCAGATTCAGCTCCTCATCTGGGCACTGTCTGAAACTGCTGCTGGACACAGTGGTGAGTCCAGTGCTGGAGCGAGAGGTGCCACGTCTAACCTCCAGTGCATGGACACAGTGTTACAGAGAACACACATAGAAGATACACGAAGCTTCAGACAGCCTAACGTACTGAGCACCCATTAAGCGACAAAAGAAAAGTTGCATCTAGAGATACAAGGACAAATTTCTTATCAAACGAACTTGTGACTGATTGCACTAGAGAAGTGGTAAATTGTGGCCATCCTGAAGTTCTCTGTCTCTGTCCCAGCTTGCACCATCCTGTTGACCAATTACCCCTGCTTGTTGACCAATAGCAGTTCTTTAGTTAACAAACCCTTCAAGACTAAAATTGCTCTCCTTGTTTTCACAGTTTTGCCCTCTTATGACATGCTAGTATTCCTCTTGTACTGGCTCCATGCTCATCCTAGACATGTCTAAAGGAAACAAAGCAATGTGGTTCAGAACATCCTCTGAACCTCTCTCTTTGTCCTCATGTCCTTTAAGATAGTCACCTTTGACCAAACATTTGGTCAGTTGCCCAGACGTCGTTTGGACTGATTGGCCCCCTGCAAAGTACCGTGGGAAGCTTTAGTTACATTTGCCAGGCTTTAGATGTTTCAGAAAGGACAGGGAGGGAGGCAAAAGAGGTGGGGGCATGGCACAGTTGATCAGAGATAGTGTCACAGCTGTAAAAAAGAAGGAAGACATGGAGGGATTGTCTACGGAGCATCTCCCTAGAGCGAGGGGTTTAGATGGGGTGGGGTTTGTTAGGTGTGCTCAAGAAGGCTTCTTGACCCAATATGTAGATAAGCTGACAAGAGGAGAGGCTGTACTTGATCTGGTATTGGGAAATGAACCTGGTCAGGAGTCGGGTCTCTCAGTGGGAGAGCATTTTGGAGATAGTGATCATAACTCTATCTCCTTTACCATAGCATTGGAGAGGGATAGGAACAGACAAGTTAGGAGAGTGTTTAATTGGAAATATGAGGCTATCAGGCAGGAATTTGGAAGCATAAATTGGAAACAGGTGTTCTCAGGGAAATGTATGAAAGAAATGTGGCAAATGTTCAGGGGATTTTTGCGTGGAGTTCTACATAGGTACATTCCAATGAGACAGGAAAAGGATGGTAGGGTACAGGAACCGTGGTGTACAAAGGCTTTTGTAAATATAGTCAAGAAGAAAAGAAGAGCTTAAGAAAGGTTCAAAAAGCTAGGTAATGATAGAGAGTAAGAAAATTATAAGCCGGAAGGAGCTCAAGAAAGAAATTAGGAGAGCCAGAAGGGGCCATGAGAAGGCCTTGGCAGACAGGATTAAGGAAAATCCCAAGGCATTCTACAAGTATCTGAAGAGCAAGAGGATAAGACGTGGAAGAATAGGACCAATCAAGGGTGACAGTCGAAGTGTGTATGGAACCAGTGGAGATAGCAAAGATTCATAATGAATCCTTTGCTTCAGTATTCACTACGGAAAATGACCTTGGCGATTGTAAGGATGACTTACAGTGGACTGAAAAGCTTGAGCAAGTAGATATTAAGAAAGAGGATGTGCAGGAGCTTTTGGAAAGCATCAAGTTGGATAAGTCACCGGGACAGCAAGAGATGTACTCCAGGCTGCTGTGGGAGGTGAGGGAAGAGATTTCTGAGCCCCTGGTGATGATCTTTACAACATCAATGGGGACGGAAGAGGTTCCGGAGGATTGGAGGGTTCAAGAAAGGGAGTAGAGATAGTCCAGGAAATTATAGACCAGTGAGCCTTACTTCAGTGGTTGGTAAGTTGATGGATAGGATCCTGAGAGGCAGGATTTTTGAACATTTGGAGAGGCATTATATGATTAGGAACAGTCAGCATGGCTTTGTCAAAGGCAGGTCATGCCTTATGAGCCTAATTGAATTTTTTGAGGATGTGACTAAACACATTGATGAAGGTAGAGCAGTAGATGTAGTGTATATGGATTTCAGCAAGGCATTTGACAAGGTACCCCGTGCAAGGCTTATTGAGAAAGTAAGGAGGCATGGGATCCAAAGCGACCTTGCTTTGTGGATCTAGAACTGGCTTGCCCACAGAAGGCAAAGAGTGGTTGTAGACAGGTCATATTCTGCATGGGGGTCGGTCACCAGTGGAGTGCCCCAGGGATCTGTTCTGGAACCCTTACTCTTCGTGATTTTTATAAATGACTTGGATGAGGAAGTGGAGGGATGGGTCAGTAAATTTGCTGATGACACAAAGGTTGGAGGTGTTGTGGATAGTCTAGAGGGCTGTCAGAGGCTACAGCGGGACATTGATAGGATGCAAAACTGGGCTGAGAAGTGGCAGATGGATAACCCAGATAAGTGTGAAGTGGTTCATTTTGGTAGGTCAAATATGATGGCAGAATATAGTATTAATGGTAAGACTCTTGGTAGTGTGGAGGATCAGAGAGATCTTGGGGTCTGAGTCCATAGGACACTCAAAGCTGCTGTGTAGGTAAACTCTGTGGTTAAGACATCATATGGTGCATTGGCCTTCATCAATTGTGGGATTAAGTTTAGGAACCGAGAGGTGACCTGTTAGAGGTGTATAAGATGATAAGAGGCACTGATAGTGTGGATAGTCAGAGGCTTTTTCCCAGGGTTGAAATGGCTAGCATGAGAGGGCACAGTTTTAAGGTGCTTGGAAACAGGTATAGAGGAGATGTCAGGGGTAAGTTCTTTAAGCAGTAAGTGCTGAGTGTGTAGAATGGGCTGCTAGCGATGGTGGTGGAGGTGGTATATGGAGCTCATAAAAATAGAGGGCTATGGGTAACCCTAGGTAATTTCTAAGGTAAGGACATGTTCGGCACAGCTTTGTGGGCCCAAGGGCCTGAGATCTGTTACAAATGGACTCCAGTAACTTTTGCTGAAGTATTTGTTAAGAAAAATAATCACTTTTAGCTTAAGTGTTTATTGGACTTTTACTTGCTTCAGATTGAAATTTATTTATCACATGTACATTGAAACATACAGTGAATTGCACCGTCTGTGTTAACAACTGACACATCTAAGGATATGCAGGGGCAAATGTTGCCATATACACCGGTGGCAGCATAGCATGCCCAATGTGCTTGACAGAACAACACATAATGCAACAAAACGGAACACAAGTAATAAAACAACAATAACAAGATAAATCCCTTTCTTCCCTCCTACCCACCCACACACACAGACTGGTTAGGCCCCTAGGCTATAAGCTTCCACCTTTGGTATCAACCCCCGGACTAGCTGACGATGGGACCCCGCGGCTCGAGCTCCAGGCCCACTGACTGACCAGTCCTCGTGTCTCCTGCTCATACCCGAAATCCACGGATGTCCTTTGTCTCAATGTCCACATCGCTGGCCTTCGAAACTGAAGCAGGGGGTCTGAACTTGGGACGTCATCTGTCCTGCGTTCCAATAGTTTTATCATATACCACAAGCAGGGTTAAGTCTAGTTACTACTAACTCTACCTGCAGGCTGCAGAGTAGTTACATCGGAGCCCAGGGCCTGCTGTTTCCCACCCCGTGTGTTTGATATGTCAATATCCATTGAGAGCAGCTTGCTTGTGTCCGTCTCTTCAGCAGCATCCTGGCGACTGTTGGGCAAGCATTAATTTCCTGAAATGACTGTTTGGTTAAAGCTTTTGGAATAGATCAATGGATTTCACAAGAAGGAGTCAAGCCATTGCTTTCAATTACAAACATACCTCGGTGCTGTTTACAAGGTATGTTTGTTTGGCAGTCGTATCTGTGTGAGAGAATGCCATTTTGTGAGCTGTGAAGTCTGACCTATATGTCAATTTGCAAAATACTTGATTTTAATTCCTTTTGTTCTGAATTATCCATCACTTTCTGAATCAGGCTGAAACCATCAGAGAGATAAAGCTAATCAGTATTTTATAGTTTAATAGTCTTTCATATCCTGTAAGAAGTGTTGCTATTATGGGAATTTACTGTCTCTTTCTTAGGCAGCTCCTTGGGACTGAGTATAATGGGCTTCCATTCCTATTTTGTGGGTTCTGAGCTGACTGATATGGACTATGTGAGATCTGTAGATATTTGAAGGATGGGACAGTGAGTACCTGATACAGCAGTGGGGATAGTTTGTAAGACGATGCTCTACTTTGGCTGTGCTATGGCTATTATTCTATAGGCTTACTGAGTATGCCCACAGGAAAATGAATCTCAAGGTTACATATGGTGACATATATATGCATTGGTGCATCGCAGTAGCATACTGGTTAGCACAATGCTTTACAGTGCCAGTGAACCGGGTTAAATTCCCGCCGCTGCCTGTAAGGGGTTTGCACTTTCTCCCCGTGACCGTGTGGGTTTCCTCCAGGTGCTCCAGTTTCCTCCCACCGTCCAAAGATGTTGGTAGGTTAACTGGTCACTGAAAATTATCCCAGGATTAGGGTAGGATTGAATCAGGGGATTGTTGGGGGTGCGGCGCCAAGGGCTTGAAAGGCCTATTCCACGCTGCACCTTAAAAAATAATAAGTTAATAAATATATGTACTTTGATAATTAGTTCATTTTGAACTTTACTCGGGCTTCTGGGTGCTCTCAGTGCAAGGAGTCAACACTCAGTTTCTTCTCCACCAGAGATATAGATGGGGCATTACATTCTTTCTAGGAGGGTTTGAGCACATTCTTGAATCCCTCTTTGCTTGCCTGGAAGTTTCTTCCCGTGAGATTAGAATGCTGCTTGGTGTCAGACCTCAGAATCAGAATCATGTTTATTGTTACAGACAGCAGTTGTGAAATGTGTTGTTCATGTGGCAGCAGTACAGTGCAGACATAACAAATTATTATAAATTACAATTGGAAACTAAATAAATAGTTTAAGAAGGCATTGCTGAAGGCAAGCAACAACTTTCTGGCGGCTAACCGAACATTGTGGTAAATGATAAAGAGGCAAGTGGAGGCGAGGCTGAGTTGAGGGCCAAACGTGCGGGTGCGAGGCAAAGTTTGGGTTAAGTCAAAGCATATTCGAGATGAAGTCGGGGCGAGTGGAGAGGAGCAAAGTCAGAGCAGAGGAGAGGCAGATTTGGGCCTGTCCAGCTGGTTTGGTCGATCTAAGCGCTGAGCTGATTTGGAAAGGTCAGGTATGGGCCGAACCGTGTTGGGGGAAGGGGAGGGTCCAGGCTTAGAGAGTGTATTGATGTGACAGGGCCCAGATCTTATAGCGAGGAATGACCCGATGTTTGGAGGTTGAGTCTGTGGTGAGGAAGGCAAATGCAACGTTGGCATTCATTTCAAGAGGACTAGAATATAAAAGCAAGGATGTAATGTTGAGACTTTATGAAGCATCAGTGAGCCTTCACTTAGAGAATTGTGAGCAGTTTTGGGCCCCTTATTTTGGAAAGGCTGAGCTGAAGCAGGAGAGGGTTCAAAGAAGCTTCATGAAAATGATTCCAGGATTAGCACATGAAGAGCATTTAATGGTTCTAGACCTATACTCAGTAGAATTCAGAAGAATGAGGGGGTGACCTCATTGAAACCTATCGAATGGTGAAAGGCCTTGACAGAGTGGATGTGAAGAGGATGCTTCCTATGGTGGGAGAGTCTAGGACTAGAGGACACAGCCTCAGAATGGAACAGGGATGAGGAATAATTTCTTTAGCCAGAGAGTGGTGAATCTGCGCAATTCTTTGCCACAGGCAGCTGTGTAGGCCAAGTCTTTATGGATATTTAAGGCAGAGACTGTTAGATTCTTGACTGGTCAGGAAATGAAAGGATACGGGGATAGGGCAGGAGAGTGGGGCTGAGAGGAATATTGGTTCATCCATGATGAAATGGTGGAGCAGACACAGTGGGCCAAATGGCCTAATTCTGCTCCTATATCTTATTGTCTTATGGTCTAATAGGAGTGTGCTCTCTATTCAGTTGGAGTGTCTGCAAGATTGGTGAGAATTATAAATGAAACAAATATTATGCAAATACTATGAGAATGCAATTATAAAATGCTTCTACTTCAATAGGAGTTTGCAAAGACTCGGCATGACATCTAAAACTTTGACAAACTTCTATAGATATGTAGTGAAGAGTATATCAATTGGCTGTATCACAGCCTGGTATGGAAACACCAATGCCCTTGAACAGAAAATCCTACAAAAAGTAGTAGATATGACTTAGTTCATCATGAATAAAGCCCTCCCAACTGTTGAGCACATCTACATGAAAAACTGTTGCAGGAAAGCAGCATCCATCAACAGGGACCCTCACCATCCAGAACATGCTCTTTTCTTGCTGCTGCCATTAGGAAGAAGGTACAGGACTCTAAGGACTCAAACCACCAGGTTCAGAAACAGTTGCTACCTCTCAACCATCAGTCTCTTGAACCAAAGGGGATAACTTCACTCAAGGTCACTTGCTGCATCATTGCAAATCTCACACACAGAAATGGGACCATCTGAACTGATGCTCCACAACCTGCTGGGCTCCTCCAGTGCTTTGTGTTTTGCTCCAGATCCCAGCATATGTAAGTGGGGTATTGAGGTAATAACAGAAGGGTATAAACAAATTGCAAGTAAGAGATAAAGTCAGAAGAGTAAGTTCTTTTGGTTGAGAAATGTGAGAGAAATAGCACAAGGTTCTGACGATCACTGCCTTACCATTACTCTTTCGCAATATTTATTTATGTATATTTTTATTGTAACCTATAGTATTTATTAAATGTCTTGTACAATATCACTGCCACTAAACGACAAATTTCATGGCATATATCAGTGATAATAAACCTGATTTTGAAGTGTCATGAAGTGACACAGTAAATGAAGTCTCTGCCCAAAACGTCGACAGCACTTCTTCCTATAGATGCTGCCTGGCCTGCTGCGTTCCACCAGCATTCTGCGTGTGTTGCTTGAATTTCCAGCATCTGCAGAGTTCCTCGTGTAAGTGGATTTAATATTAGCAAGACTAGTTCCTTTGCAAAGATCAGAGAGACTTGAGAAAATCTGTGAATATATCAAATCTGTAAGTAATGTAACCATTGCAAAACCAAAGTATACTTCATCTTACAAAAAGAAAGTATAAAGTATATTGAATGTACAACATTTGAGGAATGCCCAGCAGAGAGGACTTGGTGAGCAAACAAATTCAAATTCAAGATTTTTTCAAGGATCATTGGACACTGGCATGGATCCAGAAGACTGGAAAATCTGCAAATTTATTAAAGGGCGGCAGCAGAAAGGAAATTATAGTCCAGTTAGCCTGACCTCAGTGGTTGGAAGGATGTTGGAGTCAATTTTTAAGGGTATGGTTATGGAGTACTTGGTGACACAGTACAAGGTAGGACAAAGTCAGCATGGTTTCCTTAAGAGAAAATCTTTTGATGAACCTCTTGGAATTCTTTGAGGTGTTTACAAGTAGGATAGACAAAGGGGATGCGGAGGATGTTGTATATTTGAAATTTTGGAAGGCCTTTAACAAGGTGCCACACATGAGGCTGCTTACCAAGTTAAGAGCCCATGTTATTACAGGAAAGTTACTGACATGGTTAGAGCATTGTCTGATTTGTAAGAGGTAGTGTGTGGATATAAAAGGATCCTTTACTGGCTGGCTGCCAGTGGCTAGTGGAGTTCCGCAGAGGCTGGTGTTTGGATAACTTATTTTTATGCTGTATATAAATTATTTGAATGATAGAATAGACGGCTTTGTTGCCAAGTTTGCAGATGATACAAAGATTGGCGGAGGGGCAGGTAGTGTTGAGGAAACAGGAAAACTGGAGAGGGACTTAAACAGATTAGGAGATTGGACAAGGAAGTGACAAATGAAATACGATGTTGGAAAATGCATGGTTATGCACTTTGGTAGAAGAAATAAATGTGCATACTATTTTCTAAACAGGGAGGAAATCTAAAAATCTGAGAATCATTGGGAATCCTTGTGCAGAACATCCTAAAGGCTAACTTGCAGGTTTAGTCAGAGGTGAGGAAGGCAAATGCAATGTTAGCATTCATTTCAAGAGGTCTAGAGTGGAGATGTGATGCTGAGGCTTTATAAGGCACTGGGTTGGCCTCACCTTGAGTATTATGAAAAGTTTTTGGGCTCCTTATCTAAGAAAAGATGTGTTGGCATTGCAGAGGTTTCAGAGGAGGTTCACAAGGATGATTCCGGAATGAAAGTGTTATCACATGAGGAACTTTTGATGTTTCTGGGTCTGTACTCACTGGAATTTAGAAGGATGAGGGAAGATCTCATTGAAACCTTCTGAAGGTTGAAAGGCCTAGACAGAGTAGATGTGGAAGGGATGTTTTCCCATGGTGGGAGTGTCTAGGACAAAAGGGCACAGCCCCAGGATAGAGGGGCATCCATTTAAAACAGCGATACGGAGAAATTTCTTTAGCCAGAGGGTGGTGAATTTGTGGAATTTATTACCACAGGCAGCTGTGGAGGCCAGGTCATTGGGTATCTTTAAGGTGGAGTTTGATAGGTTCTTGATTGGCCATGACATCAAAGGTTATGGGGAGAAGGCAGGGGAGTGGTGCTGAGGAGGGGAGAAAAAGATCAGCCATGATAGAAAGGCGGAGCAGACTCAATGGGCCACAGATGGCCTAATTCTACTCCTGTGGTCAAATGTTTTGCATTGTTTTGCACTGTTAGTGTAGGAAAGGCATGAATACAGCACAATCCCCTGCAAGGATCGGATTTACTTGATCCTCTGGAGTACTTCTGTTAATCACACTTCCAGATTTATTCATTAGCATGGTGATTAAATTACTGGACTAGCTTCCAAAAGCCTGGTTTATTGATCCAGTGGCATCTCATCATGGCAGCTGAGGGAGTTAACATAGAACATAGAACAGTACAGCACATTACAGGCCCTTCGGCCCACAATGTTGTGCCGACCCTCAAACCCTGCCTCCCATATAACCACCCACCTTAAATTCCTTCATATACTTGTCTAGTGGTCTCTTAAACTTCACTAGTGTGTCTGCCTCCACCACTGACTCAGGCAGCGCATTCCACGCACCAACCACTCTCTGAGTAAAAAACCTTCCTCTAATATCCCCCTTGAACTTCCCTCCACTTACCTTAAAGCCATGTCCTCTTGTACTGAGCAGTGGTGCCCTGGGGAAGAGGCGCTGGCTGTCCACTCTGTCTATTCCTCTTAATATCTTGTACACCTCTATCATGTCTCCTCTCATCCTCCTCTCCAAAGAGTAAAGCCCTAGCTCCCTTAATCTCTGATCATAATCCATACTCTCTAAACCAGGCAGCGTCCTGGTAAATCTCCTCTGTACCCTTTCCAATGCTTCCACATCCTTCCTATACTGAGGCGACCAGAACTGGACACAGTACTCCAAGTGTGGCCTAATTAGAGTTTTATAGAACTGCATCATTACATCGCGTTTCTTAAACTCTATCCCTCGACTTATGAAAGCTAACACCCCATAAGCTTTCTTAACTACCCTATCTACCTGTGAGGCAACTTTCAGGGATCCATGGACGTGTACCCCCAGATCCCTCTGCTCCTCTACACTACCAAGTATCCTGCCATTTCACTAATTATATAAATTCCACTAATTATATAAATCTGGGATAAAAAGGCAGCAACAATAAAAACAACCATGAAACTAGTGGATTATTGTGAAAACCTATCTAGATCACTGATATTAATTAAGGATGGAAATGTGCCAACCTTATCTGGTCTGGTGTTTATGTGACTTCTGATTTACCAATATAGTTGACATTAACTGTGCTTTCATATATCCCAACAAACCAATCAGTTCACGGCTAATTTAAGATAAATAAGAAATACCTATCCATCACCATTCAGATTCAGAATTCATTTATTTATCACAGTGGTCCCCAACCACCGGGCCGCGAGGAAACAATATGATTTGGCGGTGTGAAATGATATGAGCCATCTGCATCTTTCCTCATTCCCTGTCATGCTCACTGTTGAACTTGAACACACGCGAAGTCATTACCCACGTGAGGTCATCAGTCGCCTAAATGCAATGAAACCCTCACGCCAGGGATCACTGGTTGGCTTTGGGTAACCGGCTGCCTCATGTGGCCGGTGAGAAGTGCCATTGTTACTGGCCTGGAGCGCGGACAGATGGGTGCCGCCTCTAAACCTGTTTAGCACACCAAATGTTCATGGGGAACCCAGTGCTAAAACATTCGCAGAAAACCTAATTTGGGCTCTGGGTTTCATAAGTAGCGGAGCAGCTACCTCGCTGCGATCTACTGGAAGTCATCCCTCGAGCCAAACTTTTGTCAGCTGCTCTCTCTGGACTGCGACCGCCGCGGCCCCAGTACGGGGACCTCCGGCCCTTACCTTGTCCTCTCACTGGTGCAATGATTTTATATGTTCATACAAGGAAAATGTGTACTATGTGTTTAATATCCAAATGTTACTTAAAATGTTATGTTGCTATTGACTTATAAGTGAGTTATAATTGACTTATCACTATATTCATGTGAGGAAAATATGCGCTGTGTGTTTAATATTAAATTCGTTAGATAAACCCTTTTAGAAACAAAATTGAGTGTATTAGCCACTTATAAATGAGTCATAGTTGACTTATCATCTATATTCCAGTTGTGATTAACCCCCCCCCCCCCCACCCCGGGTCGACCGGTCCGCAAGAATATTGTCAATATTAAACTGGTCCGCGGTGCAAAAAAGGTTGGTGACCCCTGAATTATCACACGTAGATCGAAACATACAGTGAAATGCATTGTTTGCATTAATGGCCAACAAAAGCTAACAATGTGATGGAGGCAACCTGTGAGCGTCACCACGGAATCCGGAGTCAATGTAGCATGGCTACATCGCAGAATGACACAGAACACAACAAAACAACAACAGCAAAGAAAGCCCTATTACTGCCTCCCACTCACTCACCCATACATATACGCAGTTCTTCAAACTCAGGACAGGCCGTCTTCGGCTGGCCGTGGGCTTGTCGATTCTTAGACATTTTTTCCTAGAGAATTTGCAGACCCAGGCTTCTGCAGTGTTCTGATCAATCTTCAGGCTTCAATCTTCAGTATTGACTCCAAGGACTTGCCAGTGATGATAAATGAAGACCTGGATGAGGTCCCTGAACACTAGGCCTTGAACACCAGACTCGCCAATGATGGGATCCTGAACACTAGGCCTCAAACTCCGGTCTTGCAGACTTATGTACCTCATGGGTCACCAGCCCTCGTGCCTCCGGTTCGCACAGAACTCCAAACCTGGAACCCGCCGCTGACTCACAATCAGTCCACGTCCAACATCCAGCATCCCCGATCACAGACGTCCCATACCTATATCACTGGCCTTTGAATACAGAGTGGAAGACTAAATTTTGGCCTGATCTCTACATCATATCAAAGATGCAAGGATATTGGGTTGAAGAATTGGTTTCCACTTTAGTCTTGGTTTGCGGTTTACTGCCAAAAAGCCTGCAGCATCTTCTGTAATGGTAATCTGAAAGCACTAACTTAAAAGGGGACCATCTATAGCATGGAACTTGTTCCAGCATCTTGAACAAGGTAGAGATGACTGCTGGCAGTTATTGGTCTTCAGCAGGGGTTGGTGTTCAGACTGCTTCTTTTCATGTTATGTGTCAACTATTTGGATGATGGAATTGATGGCTTGTTGCCAAGTCTGTAGATGATACAAAAACAGGTGTAAGGGTTGGTCGTCTTTAAGAAGCAGCAAGTCTGCAGAAGGACTTGGACAGACTCACAAACTTCTATAGATGTACCGTGGAGAGCATTCTGACAGATTGCATTGCTGTCTGCTGGAAGGGGGTGGGGGAGAATCGAAAGAAGCTGCAGAGGGTTGTAAATTTAGTCAGCTCCATCTTGGGTACTAGACTACAAAGTATCCAGAACATCTTCAAGGAACAGTGTCTCAGAAAGGCAGCATCTATTATTAAGGGACCTCCAGCACCCAGGCCATGCCCTTTTCTCACTGTTACCATCAGGCAGGAGGTATAGAAGTCTGAAGGCACACACTCAGTGATTCAGGCTTCCCTTCTGCCATCCGATTCCTAAATGGACTTTGAAGCTTTGGATATTACCTCACTTTTTAAATATATATTATTTCTGTTTTTGTACAATTTTAATCTATTCAATATATGTACATTGTAATTGATTTACGTATTTATTTATTTTTTTTCTTCTTCTATGTTATGTATTGCATTGAACTACTGCTGCTGAGTTAACAAATTTCACGGCACATGTGGGTGATAATAAACCTGATTCTGATTCTGAGTGGGAGAATGGGCAAAGAAGTGTCAGATGGAACTTAAGTAGGAAAGTGTATAGTTATGCATTTTGGTGGAAGAAATAAAGGCATAGACTATTTTCTAAATGGATGAAAATTCAATTATCAAAGGTGCAAAGGAACTTGGGGGTCCTCGTGCAGGCTTCCGTAAAGGTTAACTTGCGGGTTGAGTTAGTGTGAAGGAAGGCAAATGCAATGTTAACCTTCATTTTCAGAGGACTTGAATATAAGAGCAAGGGTGAAGGCATTGGTCAGACAGCACTAGGAGTATAAATAATAAGCAGATTTGGGCCTCTTATCTAAGAAACTGATGCGCTGACTTTGGAGAATGTCCAGAGGAGGTTCATGAGAATGAAAGGGTTAACATATGATGAACACTTGATGGCTCTGGGCCTGTACTCGCTGAGCTCGGCAGAATGCGGGGTCATCTCATTGAAACCTATTGGATATTGGAAGGCCGAGATAGAGTGGATGTGGAGAGGGTGTTTCCTGTAGTGGGGGAGTCCAGAACCCAAGGGCACAGCCTCGGACTAGAGGGATATCTATTTAGAACAGAAATGTGGAGGAATTTCGTTAGCCAGAGGGTAGTAAATCTGTGGAATTCATTGCCGTAGATGGCTGTGGAAGCCTAATCACTCGGTATTTTTAAGGTGGAGATTGATAGGTTCTTGATTAGTCAGAGAATCAAAGGTTATGGGGAAAAGCAGGAGAAGACTGAGAGGGATAATAAAGCAGCCATGATTAAATGGCAGATCAGACTCGATGGGCAGAATGGCCTAATTCTTCTTCCGTGTCTTATAATTATCATTGGAAAAGTGCAGATCCTTTTTGAAGTCCCCTGTCTTGACAATCCAGCCACATGCAGGTCTACAGGTACCCTGTGCTCGAAAGATCAGGAAAGTTTTCAAATTCAGCAAGGTATATAATGAAAGATAAAGTTTTGGAATTGTTCTCACTGCTATTATTTTGGTTATATATATTATTAAATTGTTTCTTAATTTAAAAAGTCCAAAATAGTTAATTTTTTTTTTCAAATCACATCATAAGGTTACTCAGAAACAGGGCCTTTGCCTCACCATTTCCATGCCAACCACTGAGAACCCATCTGTATTATTACCATTTATTAGCACCTAGTCTATTGTCTTCTCTACCTTAGTGATTCAAGTGGTCATAGAACAATAGAGTCAAAGAGTAAAACAGCATGGAAACAAGCCATTTGGTCCAAATTTTCCATGCTGAATATGGTGCCCCTTAACCTAATCTCATCTGTCTTCATTTGGCCCAGATCCCTCTGAACCTCTCCTATCCATGTACTTAATCCAAATATCCAGATGTTGTTATTGCACCTTCCTCAACCACTTCCTCTGACAGCTCATTTCATTTGCATAGCTTCCTCTGCATGAAGAAGTTTCCCCTTGGGTCACTTTTTATCTTTCATTTCTCACCCTAAACCTCTACATTTTACTTCCCATTTTCCGGGGAAAAATAATTATTCACTCACCCTGCCTATACCTGTCATGATTTTATATACCTCTACGAGGGCATTGTCAGTCTCCGACGCTCCAGTGAATAAAGTTCTACCCTAGCCAATCTTTTGCTATAACTCAGGCCCTCATATCCTGACCCTCATATGCCTTTGTAAGTCTTCTCTGCTCACTTTCCAGTTTAATGACATCATTCCCCCAACAGGGCAACCAAAACCATACACAATACTCCTGGGGCAGAATCAACTTTGACATAACATCCCAATTCCTATACTTAGTGGGTTAATTGATGAAGGCCTGGATGGCAAGCAACTGCTCTGTGGCCAGTCCATAGCTCAGCTGCAAAACGAAGAGGGTTAGGGTTGGAACTAGCACACCCAATCTGTAAAAACCCAGTGCTACAGAAATGCCAACAGAAGCTTCCAAGACCTCACCCTGAGGTCTAGACTAGAAGATGTATAAACCTGGACTTGAAAGAATGGCCCAGGCCAGAGGACTCTGATGGGATCAAGAAGATGAAGAGGCTGACAAACCACCCTGTCTACCTGTGATGGTGCGTTTAGTGAACTTTATACTTGTACTGCTTCTATTTCACAATATTATGCTATTAAGTATAATACTTCCCTTGGCTTGAATCCCCAAAATACTCACAATTATCTGACCTGAAAGCCATTTGCTAATCCTTGGTTCACATACATTACTGTTCAAGATCCCCTAGTAATTTTTTGATAACTGTCTGCACTCTCTATGATCTAGTTTAGTAGCAAAGAAAACTTATTAAGTATGCATTGTAAATTTAAATCCATATTATTTCAATAAATAACAAATGAAGTTTCCAGTACTGACCGCTGTGCCAATCACTAGTCACCTCTGGATACTTCTTAAAAGTTGCGAAAATCTCTGACTCCATCTCAGGTATTGAATTTCAAATTCCGGCACCCTGTAGGTGAAAAATGTTGTCTTTGGACCCCCTCTGATCCTCTTATCCCTTAACATGATGAGGCTCAAATCTATGCTATAGAGAGCATCAACACTACAGATTGCCACAAGAATACACCTTCAGCTGAACTAGTGGCTGAAACTGTGCAAGTACCTTGTGGGAAAGCTGATCAAAGGTCACTGTGAGGACCATGTCACTGTAAGGTTTCACTGCTCTCAAAGCGTCAGCAAGATGTGACAGATTGCAAGTGGAGTGATTGATTATAATGGAACTGCACGGACATCTGTCTGAGCATTTTGACCATCACCACCACTGAGGATGCTGCCACCAACATTCACATCACACCATGTATGAGCAGGATGTCCTACAAACAGATTTTTGTTGACTGAAGTTGAATTCCAAAAAATATATAGTTTAGAAGAGGAAGTGGTAATATCTGATTTTTAAATGAAATTGCACTTCAAGTTAATTTAGTATGAATGTACCCATTTTATTTTTGTTAAGTTTAGACATACAGCTTGGTAACAGGCCTTTCTGGTCCAACAAGCCTGAACTGCCTAATTATACTTGTGTGATCAATTAACCTACTAACATGTACAGTAAGTCTTTGGAACAAGGGAGGAAACGCGAACACTCAGAGGAAACCCAAGCAGTGATGGGCAGAATGTACAAACTCCTTACAGACATTGGTGGAATTGAGCCCTGTTTGCTGGTGTTGCAATAGCAGTATGTTAACCACTACACTCGTGCCACCTTAATTCTGGGGCAACTCCTACCCACCTGAAAATAGAGTGGGGAAGTTGAGGGAAAGATTTGCCCTGGTGCAGTAGCTATTTCTCTGGCATCTCCGCTGAACATAATGACATTATCCATGCCTGCCTTAATGAACAGCAAAGGGGACAGTAACGTGTAACTTCTTTCATAATGTCGAGTGAAATGAAGAGAAGAACTTGCGTCAAATTAGCTGCAATATGCCAATCAAAGAATCCCCACTATCACATCAATAAGCAAGCCACAAACGTCATAATCACCAGTGATCCTCTCAGTGGTTTTTACTGTCCTCTGAAGGGTCTTTCAGTCTGATGCCTTGCAGCTTCCATCCCACACAATGATGCAGCCAGGGAGGACACTCTCAATAGTGCTCCTATACAAACTTGCTAGAACTGTGGCGGTGAACCTTCCACACCTCATTCTCCTCAGAAAGTGTAGACACTGCTGTGCTGTCTTGTCTAATGAGGAGGTGTTGTGGGTCCACGTTAGATCATCCATTATGAGCACATCAAGGAACTCCGTGCTCTTCACGCTCTCCAAGGCATTGATGTGCTATGGAAGTGGTCTATCTGCACCTTCCTGAAGTCCACAATCATCCCTTTTGCCTTGACCACATTGAGACTCAGACTGTTGTTCTCACACCATTTGACAAGACTCTCAACCTCATCACTGAATGCAGATAAGACCAAATACTGTTGTGTTGTCTGCAAACTTGAGAGTGCGGTTTAAGCTGGATCTGGCAGTGCAGTCATGTATCAGAAGCAGCGGGCTGAGCACACGTCTCGGGGAGGAGGTAGTGTTGCCGCACCAGCGCTCAGTGTGATGGAGCTTGTGATGTTGCTGCCAATTCAGACTGACCTGGGTCTTTCCATCAAAAAAAAATCCAATACCCAGTTGGATAGAGGGGTACTGAGTCCCAATGAGGACAATTTATCCACCAGCCTTTGAGGGATGATCATGTTAAATGCTGAGCTGAAGTCAATAAACAAGAACCTGGCATATAAGCCATCATTTACCAGGTGGGACAGGATAGAGTGAAAATGTTGAAGAAGGGCTGAACCAAAGGAAAAGGAGGAAGGGTAAGTAATGCAGTCACTGCAATAGTGAGATGGGATATTAGTTCAGAAAATGAAGATATGGAAATTCCTTGTAGATTTATGAAGTACCAAGGGACAGAAGACAACAGCGGGAGTTGTCTACAAGTCTTCAATTTTATATATTTCTTACTACAATTTATAGTAATTTTTATGTATTGCACTGTACTACTGCCACAAAACAATGAATTTCATAGAATATGTCAGTGATAATAAACTCGATTCTGATTCTAAGTTAAAAAGCACTGGATCCTCGAGTAGCCATGATGCCTGGTAGGAGATGAATCTCAAGGTTGTTTAATGGTTACATACTTTGATAATAAATGTACTTTAAACATTGAAAATAGCCGCAAAAGAAGAGGCTATGGATAATTAAAAAAAACTGCAGAAGCTGAAAACGTGAAATAACAATCTACTGGAAAAAATCACCAGGTCAGGCCAGCATGTGTGAAAAATTCTGGTGAAGGGTCTTTGAGCTGAAGCTCCGTCAGTTTTTCTTTGCAAAGATGTTGGTCTGACCTGGTGACTATTTCCAGCAGATTATGGTGTTTTTTAAAAAAATCTTCATATTGTCTTAGAGCCAAAGAGTCAGACAGCACAGAAATGGACCTTTCACCCCCACCATATCCAAACCAGTGACTGTATTTATTTAAGCTAATATGCATTTGGCCCAATGCTTTTCATGCTCTGGCAATTGAAGTACTTGTCAAAATCAGGGGTTCCCAACCTTTTTTATGCCTTGGACCCCGGCCATTAACAGAGAGGTCCATGGACTCTGGGTATGGGACCCCTGATCTAGATGCTTTATAAACATTGTGAGGGTACCAGCTTTCATCAGCTCCTCAGGTAGCAAATTTCATGTTCCTACATTCCCTGTGTCACAAAGTTGCCCCTCAGAATCCCTCTACATTTCTTACCACTCGCCATATTCCAATGCCCTCTTGTTTTAACCACCCATACTATAGGAAAAAGATTATTATTATTTATCCTATGTAGCCCTTTTGTAACTTTGGATAGCTCATTAAGGTATCGGCTCTCCTAGTATTGTACAGTAAGAAAGGATCAATAAAGTGTTTTGTCATTTAGTATCAATTTAGGTAGTATAATGTAACATGACAGAATTTTTTATTCCAATTAAAAGTAAAGTGACTTAATCCAAAAATTAGGATTAAAACGTCAACCATTGCTTTGCGTCCACAGTTGGTCCTTGACCTCCTGAGATACTCCAGAATCTCAGTAGTTAAATTAAGTAAGTAATGCAAAAAAATAGAAGTAAAAATGAGGTTTTTGTCATGGATTCAATGCCCATTCAGAAATCAATGGCAGAGTGGAAGAAGCTATTCCTGATTTGTTGAATGTGTGCCTTCAGGCTCTTGTACCTCCTTCCTGATGTTAGCAATGAGAAGAGGGCATGTCCTGGGTAATGGGGGGGGGGGGGGGGAGTTACCTAATAATGGGTGCTGCCTTTTTGAGGCACCGCTCCTTGTAGATGTCCTGGATACGATGGAGGCTAGTGCCCATGATGGAGCTGACTAGTTCACTTTGGTTTACTTTGATCCTGTGCAGTAGCCTGACCCCCTTCCCCCCATACTAGACAGTGATGCAGCCAGCTAGAATGCTCTACATGGTACATCTGTAGTTTTAGGTGACATACCAAAGCTCCTCAAACTCCTAATGAAACATAGCTTCTGCATTGCCTTCATTGTAGCTGCATTGATATCTTAGGCCTAGGTTACATCCTCAGAGATATTGACACCTAGGAACTTGAAACTGCTCACTCTTTCCTCTTCTGATCCCTCTAAAAGGACTGGTGTGCATTCTCTTTTCTTACCCTTTCTGAAGTCCACAATCAGTTCTTTGGTCTTATTGATGTCGAGTGCAAGGTTGTTGCTGTGACACCACTCATCCAGCTGGTATACCTTGCTCCTGTATGCCCTCTCATCACCAACTGAGTTTCCGCCAAGAGTGATTGTATCATCAGCAAGTTTATAGATGGCATTTGAGCTGTGCCCGGCCACACAGTTATGGGTATAGAGAGAATAGAGCAGTGGGCTAAGCATGTATCCCTGAGATGTGCCAGTGTTGGTTGTAAGAGAGGTGGAGATGTTATTTCTAATCTGCACAGACTGTGGTCTTCTTGTTAGGAAGTCGAGGATCCAGTTGCAGAGGGAGCTACAGAGGCCTATGTTCTGGAGCCATTTATTTTCCATTATTTATACTCAGTTTACCCAGTGAGTCTGGTCGCCTCACTACAGGAAGGATGTGGAAATGGTAGAAAGGGTTCAGAGGAGATTTACAAGGATGTTGCCTGGATTGGGGAGAATGCCTTATGAGAATAGGTTGAGTCGCCTTTTCTCTTTGAAGTGACGGAGGATGAGAGGTGACCTGATAAAGGTGATGAGAGGCATTGATCATGTGGATAGTCAGAGGCTTTTTCCCAGGGCTGAAATGGCTAGCACAAGAGGGCATAGTTTTAAGGTGCTTGGAAGTAGGTACAGAGGAGATGTCAGGGGTAGGTTTTTTACGCAGAGAGTGGTAAGTGCGTGGAATGGGCTGCCAGTGGTGGTGGTGGAGGCCGAAACGATGGGGTCTTTTAAGAGATTCCTGGATAGGTACATGGAGCTTAGAAACATAGAGGGCTATGGGTAAGCCTAGGTAGTTCTAAGGTAAGGACATGTTCGGCACAGCTTTTGTGGGCTGAAGGGCCTGTATTGTGCTGTAGGTTTTCTATGTTTCTATGCTTACTGCTCTTCACACTCATTGGATGATCTGGTTTTGCTCCTTGTCAATCAGCAATTACCTGCTCCTAGTACTTTGTAATGTCCCATCAGAGAGAGATGATTCACATTTTATTCCTGCTCAGGAAACATTGTTCAAAAAACAATCTGCTGGAGAAACGCATCTTGCCCAGACCATCTGTCTGTGGAGATTGATGCAGGGTCTCAATCTGAAATGTTGACCATCCCTCTGCCTCCACAGATAATGCCTGACACATCGAATTTTTCCAGCAGTTCATTTGTTGCTTCAGATTCCAGCATTTTCAGTCTCTTGTGTCTTGTTTGGCTATATTCATGCACAGTTGAATGATAATTAAACTTGCTTTTGATAAACTTTTGATGACCCAACAACCACAGAGCTCCTCCATGGAGGATTCTGAAGCATCACTACCATCCCCGAGAAGACTTGTCTGCTTTAATCCATCCCAGTAGTCCACTCCTTCTTCTGAACTTTAGATCTCTGGTTCAGAAACCACAGTTAGGTAAAACCTGCTCCCTGTACTTAGCCTGTCAAGCCCCGTAAGAAGTTATAAAATTTCAGTGATATCTCATATTTTGCTAATCTATAGAATGGGCGAGACCATGTTGTAGCTTGTGGAGCTGCTGCGTCACAGATCCAGAACCCCAGTGCTGTCCGTGTGCAGTTTGTACATCCTCCCTGTGACTAGATTCGCTTCTTTATGGCTCTCCCAGTTCCTTCCACATCCCACAGATGTCTGGGATGGTAGGTTAATTGGCTTATGCAAATTGCCCTTAATGTCCAGAAGAGTGGTACAGTCAGAGGACGGATGGTGGGAAAGTGGGGAGATTAAAAGGGAATTAGTGTCAAGTTTGTGTGGATGGCTGTTGTGTACTCTGTGGGCCAAAGGGCCTGTTGATGTGCCCAGTGCTGCCTTAACTCCATGAATCTAGTCCAGGGGTTCCCAACCCGGGGTCCACAGACCCCTCTGTTAGTAGTAAGAGTGCATAACATAAAAGAAGTTGGAAACCCCTGATCTAGTCTCTCTCCTCAGTTGACAAAGTGTGCATTCCAGGACCCAATCAAGTGAATTGTTACCACATTCCTTCCATGGAAAGCATACCTTTTACCACCTCTCTAAGCTTGATGGTTGCAGGGTAATAACTGTTCCTGAACCTGGTGGTGTTGGACCTAAGGCTTCTGTACCTCCTTCTCGATGGCAGCGGTGAGAACAAACATGCCTGGATGGTGAGTGTCCTTGATGATGGATGCTGCTTTCTTGTGGCAGTGCTCCTTGTAGATGTGTTCAATGATAGCGAGGGCTTTACCTGTGATTATCTGAGTTGTTCGTACCAGTTTTGCAGGCTTTTCTGTTCATGGGCATTGGTGCTCCCATTCCAGTCCAGGATGCAACCAAATGTTGCTTTTTAAGTCATCCACAGTTGAATTTAGCTCAACCAGTACCTCAACATTCTCCTTTGCAACGACACCATCAGCATCTTCTTCTGTAGTAAATACTGATACATACTGCTTATTTATTAGGTCAACCACACACACTATTTCTGTTTTCATTAGTTCATTTTCTGCTGACCCTTTTTCCTGTTTGCATGGCTACAGAATGTTTATGGATTCTTTTTCATGTTTGCTGCCAGTATTTCCTCATGCTCTTTCTTTGCCATCAATTTTCCAAGTTTTAATTTCCCCTCTGAACTTCCTACATCCTGTTATCTCTTTCTTCTGCTCTATTTCACTCTCTTTCCCTCTGGATCATCCGAGGAGTTCTGCTTTTAATTTCCCTACCCACTTCCCTCATGGGAATGTACTTAGACAAGAGCTCAAGCATCTCCACTTTAAAGCCCTTCCGTTGTTTTGTCTGTCAAGCTTTAACTCCAGTTTATCCTGGCCAGGTCTATTCTCAGCCTTTTCAAATTGGCCTTCCTCCAATCGACTATAATTTTTACATTCTAGCCGACCATCCTTTTCCACAACCATTATAATGGCCAATTCCCAAATGTTCCTGTACTTGGCCCGGATCATTTCTCAACTCCATTCCTAAAAATGCTGCCTTCCCTGTTGGGCCAGGACCGTGCTAATCAAGAACATTCTCCCCAAAATACCTTAGAAACTCTTCCTTTTCTTAGCCTCATATCTTTTTAACATCCTAGTCTATATTTGGATGGCTAAGTTTGCAATTATAACTGTTCTGTGATGTTATCCAATCTTTACGCTTACCATGTAAATTTTCTTCTTACTTTCCTTCCCACCAGTTCATGGCCAATACATGGCCACAGTAGCATAATCTCAGTTGTACTAATTCTTAATTATAAGCTGGTAGGCTTTATTCTGTAGTGAATAATCTCCTTTGTCAATACTGCCACAGCCCCCTGTGTCATAATCACAGAGTAATACAGAGCATTCATTCCAACTTGTCCATGCTGAACAAGCCTACCAACCTAGTCCAATTTGCCCACATTTATATTTGCAGTTTGTAATCTTTTGCACACCAGTTGTCCACCCTGTTGGGTGCGGTCTTTCATTGATTCTATTATGGTCATTGGACTTATTGAGTATGTCTGCAAGAAAATGAATCTCAGCTATGTAGATGGTGACATATTTGAATGTACTTAGATAGCAAATTTAATTTGAACTTTGGACTTTGAAGGGGCATCACAGGAGCAGTAAGAAACACTTTAAGACAGTTGATCAAATCTAAATTAGAGAGGGTCATAGAGTTGGCAACATGGAAACAGGCCTTTGGCCCAACTCCCATAATGACTATGGTAACTTCCTGAGTTAATCACGTATGCTTACATTTGGCTCACGTCCCTCTCAACCTTTCTTACCTGTGAACCTGTTCACGTGTCTTTTAAATGTAATTGCACCTACTTTCATCACCCCTTTTGTTACCTCATCCCATTAAACCAATAAAAGAGAATCAGGGGCAAGAGGTTTAGGGATGGGTTTCTGGTGTAGCCTATAAGACATCGGAGCAGAATAAGACCATTGGGCCCAAAGTGCCTGCTCCACCATTAGTCAGATAATCATAACTGATATATTATCTCCCTTAACTCCATTCTCCTGCTTTCTTCTTGTGTAATTTTTGACACCTTACCAATCAAGAATCTGTCAGCCTTCACTTCAAATATATCCAATGACGTGGCTTCCATAGCTGTCCATGGCAATGAATTCCACAAATTCACCACCAACTGGCTAAAGAAAGTTCGTCTCATCTCTGTTCTAAAGGGACACCTTCATATTCCGAGGCTATGTGTACTCGTCCTTGACTCCATCACTACTGGAAGCATTCTTTCAATGTCAATTCTATCTAGGGCTTTCAATATTTGGATTTCAGCAAGGCATTTGGTCAAGGTACCTCATACAAGGCTTATTGAGAAAGTAAGGAGGGATGGGATCCAAGGGGATATTGCTATGTGGATCCAGAACTGGCTTGCCCTCAGAAGGCAAAGAGTGGTTGTAGATGGCAGGGATCTGTTCTGTGACCCCTACTCTTTGTGATTTTTATAAATGACCTGACTGAGGAAGTGGAGGAATGGGATAGTAAATTTGCTGATGACACAAAGGTCAGAGGTGTTGTGGATAGTGTGGAGGGCTGTCAGAGGTTACAGCAGGACATTGATATGATGCAAAACTGGGCTTAGAATTGGCAGATGGGGTTCAACCCAGGTAAGTGTGAGGTGGTTCATTTTGGTAGGTCAAATATGATGGTAGAATATAGTATTAATGGTCAGACTCTTGGCAGTGTGGAGGATCAGAGGGATCTTGGGGTCCGAGTCCATAGGACACTCAAAGCTGCTGCACAGTTTGACTCTGTGGTTAAGAAGGCATATGGTGTATTGGCCTTTATCAATCATAGAATCGAATTTAGGAGCCGAGAGGTAATGTTGCAGCTATATAGGACCCTGGTCAGACCCCACTTGGAGTACTGTGCTCAGTTCTGGTTGCCTTATTACAGGAAGGATGTGGAAACCATAGAAAGGGTGCAGAGGAGATTTACAAGGGTGTTGCCTGGATTGGGGAGCATGCCTTATGAGAATAGGCTGAGTGAACTCGGACTTTTTTTTCCTTGGAGCAATGGAGGATGAGAGGTGACCTGATAGAGGTGTATAAGATGATGAGAGGCATTGATCATGTGGATAGTCAGAGGCTTTTTCCTAGGGCTGAAATAGCTAGCACAAGAGGGCACAGTTTTAAGGTGCTTGGAAGTAGGTACAGAGGAGATGTCAAGGGTAAGTTTTTTTTGACGAGAATGGTGAGTGTGTGGAATGGGCTGCCGGCGATGGTGGTGGAGGTGGATACGATATGGTCTTTTAAGAGACTCCTGGACAGGTACATGGAGCTCAGGAAAATAGAGGGCTATGGGTAACCCTAGGTAATTTCTAAGGTAAATTCATGTTTGGCACAGCTTTGTGGGCCGAAGGGCCTGTATTGTGCTGTAGGTTTTCTATGTTTCTATTTGATAGGTTTCAATGAGATGTCCCTCACTCTTCCAAACTCCAATCAGTACAGGTCCAGAGCCATCAAATGTTCCTCATATGTTAACTCTTTCATTCCCAGGATCATTCTCTTGAACCTCCCCTGCCAGTACTGCACATAGATGAAGCAGTGTTTGAATCTGGCTATGATTAAAAGGTTCAGACTGGAGGAGCACAGACATCTAGGACCAGAAATGATGACAATGATAGGGAGCACAAAATATCACCCACAGGGGGAGCATTTTAAAGGGCAAACGTTATAAAACCGGGGCATTGTTTAATGGGGAGCCATCATTGGTTGGTGAGCACAGGGAGAAGATGGGAAAGGGACTTGCAAATTAAAATATGGTGAGCAGGTCTGGATGATCTTGCGTTATGGGAAAATAGAATGATGCTGGTGAGTCGTACGTGCATCAAAATCGTTAAGTGTGAAGGCCCTGCAGGAAGCCTTTATCAAGTTCAAGTTTATTGTCGTAGACATACTGTACATACCCAAGATATAGCTGCCACGAAAATTAGCTTTTTTCTGCAGCAACCCAGTACATTACAAACATTGTAAACAGAAACTTGAGAAAGTCTGCAGACACTGGAAATCCAAAGCAACACCCACAAAATGCTGGAAGAACCCAGCAGGTCAAGCAGCATCTATGAAAATTAATAAACAGTCAATGTTTTGGGCTGAGACTATTCTTCTTAAATTTAATCTAACTTAAGTTATATGTAACATAGCAGCCCAGTAGCATAGCAGTTAGCTGTGTTACAGTGTCAGCGGCCCAGGTTCAATTCTCAGCACGGTCTGTAAGGTTTTTGTATGTTCTCCCTGTGACCACGTGGGTTCCCTCCAGATGCTCCAGTGTCCTCCCACATTTCAAAAATGTGCAGGTTAGTTGGTTCACTGATATCACATAGGTGTAATTGTGTGATGGGGATTTGTTGGGCCAGAAGGGCCTGTGACCGTCACAAACAAAAGAAAATCTGCAGATGCTGGAAATCCAAGCAAAACACTGAAAATGCTTCTGCAACTCAGCAGGCCACGCAGCATGCTGTTACTGTGCTTTATCTCTAAGTAAGTAAATAAGAGTATAAGTTGCATGATAAACAAAAATAAACACAAGAACATTGGTGCAAGTTGAGGGAAATATACTCTGAGGTAGAATTAGGATTTTTCAGGTCAGTCCAAGAGCCTAATTGTATTGGGAAGAAGCTGTTGTTGAACTTTAAGGAGTAGGTCTTTAGGCTCCTGTACCTTCTGCCTGGTGGCAGCAATGAAGAGAAGACATGGCCCGGATTCTATTGGTCCTTAATGATGGGGATAACAGATCAGCTGAGGCATGGATTGAAATGATGAGATTCAGAGGTGAAATTAGAGAGGACATATTGTCTTTGGAACTCAGACGTTGCTGGGATTTCAGAGTTTATGTGAAATCATTTTGCATTCACTAGAGTCTAACTATGTGAGTGCAATTTCAAAGTTCAATGTTCCAAATACCTTTATTAACAAAGACTGTATAAATTATACAACCTTGAGATTTGTTTGCATACAGGCAGCTACAAAGCAAGAAACCTGAAGGAACACAATTTCTCTGATGTGCAGAGAAAGGAGAAAAAATACAAATCATGAAAACAATAGAAGTGAGTAGGAACATTCTGAACCAAAATCGGTCCTTAGATCTGAACCTCACAGCAGGCCGGAGTAGGCCCAAAGCCTGGGTATCAGTCCATCATACTAGAGGACACAAAGCACAGCATCCGGAGCTGTCTTCATAGCCTCAACTCCTTGGAGAGAGGAGTGAACATCATGGGAGAGCGAGTGACGTCTTGTTTTTTTTTAGGCTTTTTCGCAATTTTGTTTAGGGTTTCAGAATTTGAAAGGAATTGTTGCAGTAGGTTAAAGTTTCTTCATCCTGGAAGGAAATTGTGAATGAGCGGATATAACCTTAAAATCATATAATTCCAGGGAGAATTTAGGAACCAACTTTTAAAACAAAGGAAAGAAGAATCAGTCATTTCTTCAATTACTTATTTTAACTTTGTGATTGACAGGTACTTGTTAGCCAACGGTATAAAAAGAGATGGATGGAAGCCAACAGTTGTCATTCGGAAACATAACAGCCGTGATCTCATTGCACAGAGAAACAGGTTTCTGCAGCCTCTCCTATCACTGAGTTTTCTTGCAGTTTCTTCATTTGGGGAAATTTTGGTACCCCACCCACCCCACAACACTCATTGGGTGCTGTACAATCACATTAGACCAAGGTAAATGAGAAATACTGCAATATTCTAATATTAGCCCTGAATTACCGAACAAGTAACTTTGATGTTTGCCAACTGGAAATACCAGACTTTTTTGAAGCAACAAATTTCTCTGATAAAATTCTTAGAAGTGTAGTAGAACATTTTACAGACATTTGTAAACCTGCTTGTAATGTAACAATTTGTTCTTATAAACTTCAACTGGGCTACATGAATTAACTTTATCATATTGTGCATTCATAATTCAATTAGACCAGGATGGATCTGTTTAACCAGCAAAAAAAAAAGATTAGTAGTTAGTGTTAAACTAATACAAGAAGGTATCCATGACAGTTACAATGAATAACTAATCTGTTGCAACACACACGAAACGCTGGAGGAACTGAACAGTTAGACAGAATCTATGGAGAAAAATAAACAATCGACAACTCAGACTAAGACCTTTTATCAGGAGTCCTGATGGTCAGTATTGGTTCACAATATCAGCTGTTTATTCCTTTCCATAGACGCTGCCTGACCACAAGAGGATCTCTTGTGTTTATAACTAATCTGTTTTCTCGAATAGTAACGGAGAGAAGAGGAAGCTGAGCTGTGCTGTGGACACAGCTCAGCTCATCACGGAAACAAGCCTCCCCTCCGTGAACTCGGCCTACACGCTGCCCTGGTAAGGAAGCCAGCACGGTGAAAGACCCAGAGGAACAGCACATCAGTCGCTGAGTTCCTCCAGCATTTTGTATGCGATGGTCTGGATTTCCAGCAACTGCAGAATCTTTTGAGTTTATAATGAAAGAGCTGACCCACCCCATTTCTGCTTCTCCTCTCTTCCATCAGGGAGAAAATACAAAAGCCTGAAAGCATATACTACTAGGCTCAAGAATGGTTTTTACAAGACTACTGACTGGTCCTCTAGTACGATAAGATGGACTCATAGTCTATCTTGTTATGGCCTCGCACCTAACTGTCTGTAGTGCAGTTCCTCTGTAACTGTTACACTTTATTCTGCATTCTGTTATTGTTTTCCCTTATGCTACTTCAATGCACTGTTTTAATAAAATAATCAGTATGGACGGTATGCAAGATGAGCTTTTCACTGTACCTTGGTACATGTGACAATAATAAACCAATTTAACAATGATATCCAACTTCCTAAGTTTGCACAGTTGATTGAATCATTTGTGCTTTCATGTTTTCAATAAATCTCTTAAAAGTAATACAGTGTATTAACATAGTAGTTGTGTTAGCTGGCCCACAGCCAAGGTTCTGGACTATTGATCCCAAATCATGAGATTGAATCCTGCTATGGCAACTGGGGAATTTAAAATTAAATGAATGACTAAATTTGGAGCTTTGAGTAAAGATTGCCTCAGAAACAGTGGCCACAAAACCACTTAATTCTAAAGTCTCATCAGATTCACTTGGTCGTTAAGCAACCTGCTGACCTTGCATGGTTTGGACTATGTTCTACATCTTAAGTAGATCCTTGGCTTTGAGGATAACTTGCTCCCATTCCAGTTTTGCAGGTTTTGACATAAAGAATAGGCTAGTGTGTGAACTATAGAACCTTCCAGTCAAGGTGATGCACCATCAATAACTCACTCTGAGACGTAAGAAGCGAGATATCGGCTTTTATTGACTGGAAGAATGAACAACACTACATCCTGGAGAATGAGGCCGGGCTCAGGCCTCAATCGCCTTTATACAGGGGTCTGTGGGAGGAGCCACAGGAGCAGTCAGCAGGGGTCTGTGGGAGGAGCCACAGGAGCAGTCCAGACAGGCATATGTAGTTCACCACACAAGGTGGCAGGTGCCTGATGTGATGGGTAGGTGAATATAAACACACAAAAGATTCTGCAGGTGCTGGAAACCTTGAGCTGGAAAGCTTCCCTCACAGATCTACTTTGTACTTAACCCCTCTCACCTTAAAAGCCCTGTAGTGTTACACTTTTCAATTCTGGGAAGAGATCATGGCTGTCTAATCTATCTATGCTTCTCCAATAGTACTCGCAAGAGTCAATAAGGTAGAGTTACACGCACAAAATGCTGGAGGAACTCAGCAAGTCAGAGAGCGTCTATGGAAGAGAATAAACAGGCGATGTTTCTGACTGAGATCATTCATCAGGACTGGAAAGGAAGGGGGCAGAAGTCACAATAAGGCGGGGGACAGAAAGGAGTACAGGCTGGCAGGTGATAGGTGAGACCAGGCGAAGGGGGAGGTGGATGGGTGGGGCAGGAGAAATATTACTCTGAGAGGTTTCAAACAACTGGTTTATTGATTATTACAGAATGTCTCTCTGATGCTTCCTGCTCCCTCCCTACTCCCTTCCCTTTTCCCAACCATGATTTTCCCTTTCCCTGCCCCTTCCCACTCTCAGTCCACAACAGAGACCCATTTCAGAATCAGGTTTATCATCACTCACTTATTATGAAACTTGCTTTTCTTTTGCAGCAGCAATATAGTGCAATACATAAAATTGCAGCAGTACTGTGCAAAAGTCTTGGGCACCCTAGCTATATATATGTGGCTAAGACTTTTGCACAGTTCTGTAAATAAATATGTATTTAACAGATATTGGTCTTTATTCTTTAACCATTGTAAAACCTGTAAGCAATGCATCTGCAAGACTGTGCTGGCTTTTGAAAATTAATTAATAGAACATAGAATATTACAGCTCTTCAGCCCATGATGTTGTACTGACCTTTGAACCTATGCTAAGATCAGCCTAACCCTTTCCTCCTATATATCCCTCCATTTTTCTTTCATCTGTTTGCCTCTCCAAAAAAAAATCTCTGAAACGCTCCTAATGTATCTGCATTTACTATGACTCCTGCCAGAATGTTCTACACACCCGCCACACTTTGTATAAAAGAACCTGCAGGTATCTCTGACATTCCCTATACATTCCTCCAATCACCTTAAAATTATGCCTCCTTGTATTAGCCATTTCTTCCCTGTGAAAAAGTCTCTGGCTACCCACTGATTAGCCAGAGGCTCTTGCCTTGTCAAAAAACCTTTCAGTTTCCCCTATTCTGAGACTCCAGAAACCTATTGATGTTAAACTAAACCCAGTCTTATATTTCAATTTACTTTTAATCATTACCTTGCCTACATCACCATAAGGTATGTGAATTAGTAACTAAAGCATTTATTAAATTTACAAAAAGTTAATATATTCCTATAACATCCACAGCACAATATTGATACCTGTATGAATTTAAATACAGCTCTGGCAAGGTATCCAGACATGAGAGGTCTGAGAGGTATGTGAGAGATTCACGATAGCAGATCCTGTCAGACAGGCTGCCCAAACATTCTTGTGTAGAATTTTGGAGGTGTATAATAAAAAGGAAAAGGGAAATATTTCTAGCAGTGCTGAATTAAAATACAGTGCCCTGTGAACTCATGCCAAGCAGAACCGAGAATGCGATATTGTACTCCTAAATCTGCGTGCTTTGACTGGTGAGCTGAGTTGGACAATGATATGTGAATTACGTACTCTTTTCTGGAGGCAGAAAACATGACAAGGCACAATAGTTAATTCTGCATTATATTAAAACATATGAGCAAAATAGAGGCTTTTGGAGGTTAGTACGAAATAATAACTATGAGAGATTCTGCGGACCCTTCGTCAGAACCGTCTAGCGGTTGGGATTCCTGGAGTCCTGACGAAGGGTCTCGACTCAAAACGTTGACCGCTTCTTTCAACGGATGCTGCCCGACCTGCTGAGTTCATCCAGCTTTTTTTTGTACGCCTTGATGTGACCACAGCATCTGCAGTGTACTTTGTGGTAAGGTTGGAGGCTGCCCAGCTGGAATATGAGGTGTACTGCTTCTCCAAACTGTGAGTGGCCTCATCACGGCAAAGTTACAGTTTGTGTGTGTAACTATACACTACTGACTCTTGTTAATACTGTTAGAGGAACAGATAAAGTAGACATCTAGTATCTTTTCCCCAGGATTGAAATTTCAAATGCTACGGTGCACAAACCTCAAGTTCAAAGGAGATGTATGATGCAAAACTTTTTACACAGAGCAGTGGGTGCCTGGAATGTGCAGGATGAGATGGCGGTGACGGCGATACGGTGAAGGTATACAACAAAGTAAGCATACTTTGATAAGAAATGTACTTTGAACTTTGAACTTCGATCTAAAAGGTGTTTAAGATGCTTATAGGTAAGCACATGAATATGCAGAGAAAGCAGGGGCATGCACTATGACACACTCAAAATGCTGAAGGAACTCAGTAGGTCCGGCAGCTTCTATGGAGAGAAAAGTAGTTGATGTCTTGGGCCGAGGTCCTGCATTAGGATTGGAAAGGAAGCTGGCAAGCATTAGGTGTCATTAGTTTAATTAGTTTAACACAACACTGTAGGCTGTAGGGTGTGTGTCTGTGCTGTGTTCAGTGTTCTACTTTCTATTCCTAGGAGCTGGGTTGGACCTGGATTGTGTTATAATGCAGTTTCATGTTATTATACATGCCACTGCTAATTAAAAACCTCTCTAACCCACAGTAATTAAATAGTATTTAAAATAAAGATCTTAGAGTCAGCTCTCCTCCTTAGGTTGTGAAATTTTCATTAAAACAATTCTCATGACATAAAAGGAGATGATGTGGCCCATCTCAGGGCATTCCTATCAGTTCCATTTCCATGTGTATTCCCTGGAAACCTACACTTCCTCACATGACTATCAATGCCATCCTGATTTACGCATCCTGATCACTGGAGAAAGGCAGCAGCAGCACTAAGAGCCGGGCCACTCTGCTGCCAAGAGTTTGATGTCCCATTCCCATTTTGACATTGTGTGTCCATGGCCCCCTTTACTAACATGATGAGGCCAAACTTAGGTTGGAGGAGCAACACCCCATATTCCATCTGGGTAGCCTCCAACCTGATGCATGAACATTGATTTCTTCAACTTCTGATACTTACTCTCCCTTCCCTCTTTCTTTCTTTTTTTCATTCCATGTTCTGGTTACCTTTTCACTTCTCTTCTCCTCATCTGCTCATCACCTCCCTCTGGTTCCTCTCCTCCTTCCCTTTCTTCCATGGTCCACTGTTCTCTCCTGTTAGATTCCTCCTTCTTCCGCCTTTCACCTACTACCTATCATCTCCCAGCTTTTTACCTAATTCCCCCCCTTCTCACCCATCTTACTCCTCACCTGGTGTCACCTATCGCCTACCAGATTGTACTCCTTACCCTCTCTCCATCTTCTTATTCTGGCTCATGCCCCTTTCATTTCCAGATGATGGGTTGTGACCTGAAACATCGACTGTTTATTCCTCCTCGTAGCCACTGCCTGAGTTGCTGAGTTCCACCAGCATTTTGTATGTGTTGATCAAGACTTCCAGTATCTCTTGGGTTCACAATTTGCTGACAAAAGCCTGTTTGGTTGTTGAGGAATAGTGGGGAATGCTGGGAAGCAGGGATGAAATCTTTCAACATCAGGGTATCAATGATGGTTCGATAGAGACATGCCAAATTGTTTTAGTCTCCTGAGGAAGTAGACCAATGGTAAGCTTTCTTGGCTGTGTGGTTGCCTCATTAGCTTTTGGTACTTGCAGTTTGCCATGTGATAGTTACTACCATATTTGTATTTGTATTTTTCACATTGACCCTTACTAGTCCATATCAGCTCTCAATATACCTATCGGTCTTATTCACCCACTTATTTCTCCGTAACTGATTTTCTCACAGATGTCCATCCATTTCTTGGTCTGCTTGCCATTGGACAAAGATATTGCTCAGCAAAGCCTGCACCGTGGTGGGCATGCAGTGGTCACCCCACATTCAACAAAAATCAAGCTCGAGTATCTTTCATTCTTCAAGGTGAAGTTCATGAGCTGGGGCACCAGGACCCACATGGATGTGACCCATTGTTGGATCTGAATTACTGCATTCTCAGATGGAATGGGATTCGTGCAGATGGTTAGCATGGACATGGTGTGCTGAAGAGCCTGCTTCTGTGTGTGGAGAGGATGGTGGGAGAGTCTAGGACAAGAGGGTACAACCTCCAAATAGAAGGACGACCCCTCAGAACAAGGAGGAATATCTTTAGTCAGAGGATGGTGAACCTGTGGAATTCATTGCTGCAGATGGCTGTGGAGGCCAAATCATTGGGTATATTTTAAAATGCAGCCTGATAGGTTCTTGATTAGTGTGGGTGTCATAGTTTATGGGAAGAAAGTAAGAGAATGATGTTGAGAGGGAAATTTAATCAGTCATGATGGAATGGCAGAACGGTCACGGTGGGCCAAATGGCATAATTCTGCTCCTGTCTTAGGCTCTTACAGTCTTACTACTTTATGACTCCATGTCTATGGAGCAGGAGACACAAGAGACTGCAGATTCTGGAATATGGAGCAGCAAGCAACCCGCTGATGGAACTTAGTGGGTCAGGCAGTATTTGCAGAGGGAGATGGACAGCTGACGGTTCAGATCAAGATCCTTCATCTGGACTGAGGGAAATCAACATTTGACTGATGAAGAGTCGCAACCAAAAACGTTGACTGTCCGTTTCCCTCCGCAGATGCTGCCTGACCTGCTGAGTTCTTCTAGCATTTTGTTTCTTTCTCTTTAACAGGGTTTGGTTTACTACTTTATATGCAACACCTACATCACCAGAGTTCCATTCAGATATTGTCTAGATCCTCCAATGTCCTTCAAGGCTGGTGAAGGAGGCTTGCTGTTGTATATTTGAAAGACCCTTGAAAAATAATTCAGTGGGAAGTGATAGCTTTCTCACGTGTTACATGAAATAAGTGTAATGCCTCAATAAATGTCAGAGTCATAAAATAACGCAACAAGCCTTTAAGCCCAACTTGTCCATGCCAATCATGGTGCCCACCAATATAGTCCCATTTGTCTGTATTTGGCCCATATCTAAACCATAATTTGCATTTATTCAAATGTCTTTTAGTTACATGCCTGAATCACTTCCATTGGCAGCTCATTCCATGAATGCACCAGCATCTACATGAAGAAGCTGCCCTCAGGCTCCTTTTAAATTGTTTCCCTCTCACCTATGCACTCTAGTATTTAGTTCCCCTTCCCTGGGAAAAAGACAATGTTCATTTTCTTTATCCATGTCCACCATGATTTTATACAGCTCCATAAGGTTTATCTCTCAATCTCTTATATTTAAAGAAATATAGTCCTAGCCTGCCCAACCTCCAATTGAAACTCAGATCTCAGGCCTGGCAGCATCCTCGTAGGTCTTATCTACACTCCTGTCAGTTCAGTTATGCCTTTCCTATCACAAGGCAGCTAAAACTGAACCCAATACTCCAAGTGCATTCTTGTTCAAATACAGCATAGTATGACAATTCCAATACTCCGTGATGAAAGTCTTGTGTCAAAGGCCCTAGTTCACAAAAATGTCATCAAATTAGTGACCTCAGATCCAACAAGAAAGATTTTCTGGTTAGTATGGCAACAGTTGGACTGTAATACCAAGCAACAGCTGCTGACTCAAGAAGAGAATATTGAACAAAGGCTTGCAATTTGTACTGCAGTACAAGATTCCCTCAGGTCATTATTTTTACCAGTGTTATAAATAAGTCTTTCCAGAATACTTTTGCAATATCATTGGAAGTAGCAGTGTGGAAATCTCCTTAATTCCGGCAACCAATGACAACTCAACAAAAATCAATCCTTGGTACAATTTTGGAGAGATTTAGTATTCCGTGAGGGGTTTTTTTCATCTGAAAAAAAATTGATCATATTTTGCCAAAAATGCTTAAGAGGGAATGAAGGCCAGCGTTGGCTTAATGTCAAGTATTTTTGCCATGCAATTTGTAATCTGCAGCATTATAACTTTTTCTTTTGAGTCTTAATAGTCAGCTAGTATGGCTTAAAGCAAAAAATGAGGCAGTCCAGTAATGATAAGGTTACTAGGAATACCTTACTATTTCTGGTTATAGTGACTCTTTCCACATTCTCACAGAGATTTAAGAAATAGAAATGATGATTCATTATCCATAGTTGGTCTTGGAACATCCTGAAGGCAGGAAAGGCACCTTCATTTCCAAATATCCATTCTGCTAAATACTAAGCCATGCAGAGAATGAGAATCACCATTCATTTATACCTAGAAAATCCTGGAGAGATTCTGCAGGCAGGGTAGCATCTTATGGAAAAGAGTACATCGACATTTTGGGCCGAGACTGGACTGGGAAAATAGATGAGGAGTCAGAGTAAGAAAGTTGGGGGAGGGGAGGAAGAACCACAAGCTGATAGGTGAAACCGGGATAGAGAGAGGGGTGAAGTAAAGAGCTGGGAAGTTGATTGGTGAAAGAGGTGCAAGCCTGGAGAAGGGGGAATCTGATAGGAGAGGACAGAAGGTCGTGGAAGGAAGAAAAGGTGAAGGAGCACCAGAGGGAGGCGATAGGTAAGTAAGGAGATAAAGTGTGAGAGGGAAATGGGAATGGGGGATGGCGAATGGTGAGGTGGGTGGAATGGCTGGTAGTTTGAGAATTCGATGTTCACGCCATCAGGTTGGAGGTTACCCAGACATAAGGAGCTGCTCCTTCAATCTGAGTGTGGCTTCATCGCGACAGTAGAGGAGGCCATGGACTGACATGACTGACAGTTGAGTGATCTTAGATTTACTATAACTGAAGAACTCTGCAATGTTAAGAGCTGTGTTCAGACTTTCTCAGGTAGATTCAAAAGCTCCTTCGACACTACTTAGAAGAAAATCAAGAGTGTTATCATCTATTGACAATATTTTATCCTTCAGTTAATATTACTATAAACAGAATATCTAGTCATTATCCTGTTGTTGCTTGCGGGAGCCTGCAGAATTCAAATTGATCATTGTGTTCCCTGCATGACAACACCTCCAATCCCTCAAATCTCCCATGGTCCAGTTTACTATCATATTCCTTCTTCTTCAGCCCTTTACCATCTACAGCCATCACCTCGATGTTTTTGACTTCATCCTCCCTCCTCCACCCACCTACGTTCCTCTTCACCTGGCTTCACCTATCACTTGCCAGCTTGTACTCCTTCCCCTCCACCCACCTTATTCTGGCTTCTTCCCCCTTCCTTTCCAGTCTTGATGAAGGAGGTCTTGGCACAAAGCATAGATTCTTTATTCTTCTCCATAGATTCTGCCTGAGGAATCTGCTGAGTTCCTCCAGAATTTTGTGTGTTACTTTCAAATATTCCATGGGCCAGAAACCCAGTTGAATACAGTAAACCATGAGGGATGTTTCATGAATGTAAGCTTTTCTTTTAGTGATTTTCTTTCTTGCCCTAGTAGGAAAGACATAAAATCACCCTAGATCCCTACTTCTGATGAATATAAATTTTCCTCTGTGAGAAGTTGCATTGATATCTACACTCAGTGGTTACTTTATTAGATACCAACTGTACCTAATAAATTGGCCACTGAGTGCAAATTTGTGGTATTTTGCTACTGTAGCCTGTCCACTTCATGGTTTGATGTTTCTTGTGTTCAGAGATGCTCTTCTGCACACCACTGTTTTAACGTGTGGTTGCTTGAGTTACTGTCACTTTCCTGTCAGCTTGAACCATCCCAGTCTGGCATTTCTCCATCTGACCTCTCTCATTAACAAGGCATTTACACCCACAGGAATGCTGCTCAATTTTTTTTCACACTATTCTCAGTAAACTCTAGAGACTGTTGTGTGCGAAAATCCAAGGAGATCGGCAGTTTTTGAGGTACTCAAAACACCCTAACTGGCACTAACAATCATTCCTCAGTCAAAGTCACTTAGATCATAAAGTGTCCACTGAGTGTACATTGGCCTAAAACAAGGCCCCATATATTAACAATGGTCTCCAACATTGCATGTACTGATATTTATGCAATAGAAACCTCTGTGAATAAGAATTATCTGAGTGAACTATGAAAGGATTTTTGGTATCATTCAATGATCAACAAAGAGAGGGTCATTTACAAACCTAAGTCATTTTATGTTGCAAGTCAATGCAGAGTTTGTAATGCAAGATCTAATAATGAAATGTAACAAACCCTAAATAAAGTTAAGTTGGATTTGATCTTTACGCTTAGCAGACCACTAGAAAATTTGATAGGTCAGATCCTATGTTTGTAAAATACTGCCTTCATTTTTCCTTTCTTTTTAATTAAAGGGTGATAATTTGACAATCTGTTTTAAAGGTGTGTGCTTCAACCTGCCCAGCTTTCTGGAAACCCTCTGTGTTTGAAATGATAATGTGGGCCATTATCTGACTTTGTTCTTCACCTATTTGAAAGAGAAACATGGGAATCAAAGTCGTCTGCCTCTAAGGATGCATAGCGTCGAGGCTCATGATCATAACACGTTGCATGGATTGAAAACTGGATGTCACATTGGAAACAAGAGTTTCAGGATGGGGAAATGCAGTTGAGGATCAGTTTTGGGCCTTCAATTGTTTACTATTTACATTAATGACCAGGAGGAGGGAACAAAATATAAAGTTTCTAAGATTGACAATGATGCAAAAGTAGGTGAAAGAGCTCATTGTGATGAAAACTTTGTGATTCTGTAATGGAATATAGACAGATTGGTGACTAGGGCAAAGCCTGGCAGATGAAGTTTAATATGGGAAAATGTGAGTTCACATACTGTGGTACTAAGAATCAAAAAGCAGATTATTATATAAATGAAAATAAACTGTAAATAAGTGAAGTTCAGAGGGATCTAGATCTTAGATAGAACATAACATGGAATAGTACAGCACTGGACAAGCCATTTGGCCCATAGTGTTGTGCTGATCTTGATGGCAATTTATATTAATGGTCTGTCTCCTGTTTCAATTCACATCTCCCATTTCCTTTATATTCATGCCATTTTCACCCGAAAGCCTCTTAAACTCCACCAGATAGCCCGATTCTATTACTACTGCTGGAAACCTATTCCAGGCGCCCATTATTCTCTGCATAAAATAAACTTGCTCCTGATGTCACCTTTAAACTCCCCTCTCTGACTCCCACTCCAATAATCTTAACAACATGTTCTCTTGTGTTTGATATTTCTTTCTTTGGGAAAAAAATCTGTCTGATTATTCTATCTATGCTTCTCCTAATTTAAAAAACCTATTCCATGTCTCCCCTCTACCTTCGATGCTCTGTAGTAGACAACCCAAGTTTGTCCAACCTTTCCTATACCTTCTACTATCTTTTAATCCAGACATCATCCTGGTAAATCTCTTCTGCACCCTCTCCACAGTCTCCACCTCCTTCCTATAATTGTAACCAGAAATGGATGCAATAGTCCAAGTGAGATCTGGGTAAAATTTTAAATAGCTGTTTCATGACTCTCTTACTCTTATACTCAACACCCCGAACAAAACATGACAGCGACTGACCTCTATCTTGCTATGGCTGTGTGGCAACTCTCAGACACCTCCACTGACCTGTTCCCTTCCACCACTACCCTCATCTGTCTGGCAGACCTGGTCGTCACCTTCCACAGTTCCTCTTCTGCCTCATCCCACATTCTCCAAACTCAAGGTGTTCTCTTTCTCCAGCATTGATACTGCCTTCACCCACATCTCCTCCATTTCCTTGACATCTGCTCTAACCTCATCTTACCTAGGATAGAGTTCTTCTTGTCCTTATCTACCACCCCATAGTCTCTGCATTCAACACATCATTCTCTACCATTTTCAGTGAGGCCCTACCACCAAACACATCTTTACATTGCCCCCACTCTCCACTTTCCACAGGAATCCCCTGTGATTCCCTTGTCTATTCGTCCTTCCCCTCTAGTCTCCCTCCTGGCAGTTATCTTTGCAAGCAGCAGAAATACTACACTTGCCCATTCACCCCCTCTCTTTCCACCATTCAGGGCTCCAAGTAGTCCTTCCAGGTGAAGCAACACCTTTCCTGTGAATTGTTTGGGGTCCTCTACCATATCCGGTGCATCCAATGTGGCCTCCTCTATATTGGTGAGACTTGGCGTAGATTGGGGGACCGCTTCTTCGAGAACCTCTGCTCCGTCTGCAAAAAGCAGGATTTTCCAGTGGCCCAACATTTTAATTCCTATCTCCAAATCCAATCTGACATGGCAGTTCATGGTCTCCTCTTCTGCCATGATGAGGCCACTCTCAGGTTGGAGGAGCAACACCTCATATTCCATCTAGGTTGCTTCCAGCCTGATGGAATGAACATTGATTTCTCCACCTTCTGGTAATTTCACTCCTCCCCTTCCCTCTTCTCCCCCATTCTGGCTTCTTGCCTCTTCTTCTCACCTGCCAATCTCCTCCACCTGTTGGCCCTCCTCCTTCCCTTTCTCCCATGGTCTACTCTCCTCTCCTATCAGATTCCTTCTTCTCTAGTCCTTCACATTTTCCTTCTATCACCTCCCAGCTTCCTATTTCATCTCTTCTCCCACATCAACTTGGCTTCACCTTATCACTTTCTTGCTTGTCCTCCTTCCTCTCCCCCCACCTTTTTTTTCCTGGCATCTTTTTCCTTCCTTTCCTGACCTGATGAAGAGTGTTGCCTGAAACATCGGCTGTTTATTCATTTCTACAGATGCTGTCTGACCTGCAGAATTCCTCCAGCATTTTGTGCATGTTGCAAAGCATGCCCTTTTCTTCCTTTATCATTTTATCCACTGTATAGTCACTGTCAGTGAACAATGGACCTGGACCCCAAGATCCTTCTGTACCACAATGCTATTAAGGGGTCTGCCATTAAATGTTTAATTTCTCATTTCATTTGGCCTCCCAGTGCAATATCTCAGATTAAACTCCATCTGCTTCTTTTCTACCCTTATCAAATGCCTTACCATTGTCCATATAGATAACCTCCAGTAAAATATCTTACCCTCATCAAGCTCCTTTGTCACCTCCTCAAAAAACTTGATCAAGTTTGAGAGGATGACCTGTCCTGGCACAAATTCATGGGGAGTATCCGTAAGCAGGCTGTGGCTTTCTGAATGTCCATAAATCTTATTTATCAGTATCCTTTCCAATAGCGTTCCTACTGCTAACATGAGACTCACTGGCATATAATTACTTGGATTATCCCAACTTTCTTTCTTGAACAAAAACACAGCATTTGCTCTTCTCCGGTCACCTGGGATCTCAGGTGTTACTAGTGAGGACACAAAGATCTTTATCAAAGCTCCAACAATCTTCTCACTTCCTTCATTCAATATTCCAGGATATATTCTATCAGGCTTTGGGATTTATCCACCTCAATGCTTTTCAGAAAATCCAGCACTACCCCTTCCTTAATCTCAAAATGTTGCAGCACATTAGGATGTCCTACTCTGTCTTCACAATCCTTCAAATCCTTCTTGTCGGTAAATATGGCACAATGTGCTCATTTAATACCTCAGCTACTTTCTCTGACTCCAAGCAAAAGTTCCCTCTTGAAGCCTTGAGTGGACCTCTCCTCTCCTTAGTTATCCTCCTTTTCTTAACATAAATATAAAATGTCTTAGGATTTTCCTTGATCTACTTGCAAAGAACATTCCATGGCCACTTTATGCTTTTCTAATCGCCTGGTTGAGCACTTCCCTACTTTTCCTTCCTGAGTAAATTTAGAATCTCTTGGATCACCAAGGGTCCCTTCCCTTAACAGCCTTGTCTTTGTTCCTTACCAGGACATGCCAATCCTGAACTGATCAACTGGTCTTTAAACAACTTCCACATGTCAGATGTGGACTTGTCACAATGCAGTTGCTCCTGATCAATGCTCCTTAGCTCCCGTTTAATCCTGTCTTAATTTTCCCTCCTGCAATGTAGTAACTTTCACAAAATCTTTACTCAGAACTACCTTAAAATATGAATTGTGGTCACTCTTCCCAAAATGTTCACTCACCATCAGGTCTGTCACCTGGCCTGGCTCATTTCTCAAAATCAGTGTTGGCTAAGGAGCTGATGAATGAGGGAGAGCTTCCGATTCTAGAGTTTGCATCACAAGAAGATAGTTGGCAGGTCCAATAAGTAGTTATGAAAGTAGACAGCACACTGACCTTTATTATACAGAGGTTAAAGCTTACAGTTAGGGTAGTTCTGTTATAGTTGACGAGGCCACTCCTGGAATATTGTGCACAGTTTTGGTTCTTTTATCTAAAGAAGTCTATAGTACATTGGAGGCAGTCCAAAGGACATTCAGCAGGCTAATTTCTAGCAAGACAGGCTAGGCAGTTTGGATTCCTTAGAGTTTAGAAGAATGAGAGAAGACCTTATTGAAACACAGAAGATGCTAAGAGAGCTTGACAGAGTAAACATTTCATGAGAGGGAGCGTTATGAACAAGGAGACATAGTTACTAAAGATGGGAGCCGGCCATTTGAAACTTTAGAACTTTCTCACAGAGGATATTGAATCTCTGGAATTCTCTAATCCTGAGGGTGCTGGAAGCCAGATCATACAGTCATAGAGTCATTGAGTACCACAGCACAGAAACAAGCCCTTCAGCCCATCGAGTCCATGCTGAACTGTTACTCTGCCTAGTTCTATAAAGCTGATTATGGACTATAGCCCTTCGTATCCCTCCCATTCATGCTCTTATCTAAAATTCTCTTAAATGTTGAAATTGAACCCACATCCACCACTTACACTGGCAGCTCATTCCACACTCTCACCACCCTCTGACTAAACAAGTTCCCCCTCATGTTCACCTTGAACTTTTCATATTTCACATTTTACCCTTAAGCTATATAACCTCTAGTTCTAGTCTCACCCAAACTCTATCAATTCTCACCTTGTTTTCCTACATTCTAGGGAATAAAGACCAAATGACCATAAGACATAGGAGCAGAATTAGGCCATTCAGCCCATTGGACTTTCTCTGCTATTTCATCATGAATGATTTATTATCCCTCTCAACCCCATTCTCCTGGCTTCTCCCAATAACCTCTGATGCCCTATCAGCCTCTGCTTTAAATATGTCCAATGACTTGGCCTCCACAGCTATCTGTGGCAACAAAGTCCAAGTCCACAGATTCACTATCCTCTGGCTAAATGGACATCCCTCTATTCTGAAGCTGTGCCCTCCCACTATAGGAGACATCCTCTCCACATCCATTCTATCGAAACCTTTCTATATCTGATAAATTTCAAATAGATCTGCCCTCATTCTTCTAAGCTCCAGCAAGTACAGGCCCAGAGCCATCAAACAGTCCTCATGCATTAACCCTTTTATTTCCAGAACCATTCTCCTCTAGACCCTTACCAATGCCAGCACATCCTTTCTTAAACAAGGGGTCCAAAACTGCTCACCATACTCCAAGTGGGGCCTCACCAGTGCCTTACAAAGCCTCAGCATCACACCCTCTCACTGCATTTGCCTTTCTTACTACTGAATCAATCTGCAAGTTAAACTCGAAGGAATCTAGTGGGTGACTACCACACTGTAGCTTCCATCTATCACCTTTTCATTCTCCTATATGAACTGAAGGTCTCCAAGCTACAGTTCCAGTCCCTTGACACGGTCTCTAAGGCACTGCAGCTCGATGCACTTTGTGCAAATGTAGCAGTTTTCAGGGAGGTTGTGGGTCTCCCAGAGTTACTACATCTCTCACAAAGAATATACCACTGAACCTGGATCCAATCTTAATGCACTCGCTGTGTACTAATAGACAAAGACAGAGAGAGAGGAAAAAAATAGAAACTTACTTAGAGCCTCTGCCTTTTCTTGCCAAAGCCTAATAAATTTCTAACCTATTCAACTTTCCCCCATCTCAGGTCTTCAAGTTCCTGCAGCATCTCTGTAAATTTTCTCTGTACTCTTTCAATCTTATTGATATCGTTCCTCAAGGTAGGTGACCACACAATACGGTCTCAGTAAATCTTATCCAACTTCAATGTAACATCCCATCTCCTGTATTCAATAATTTGACTAAGGTAGAGATAAAAACAAAGTTTTGAAATATTGAGGAATCGATGGTTATGGGGAACTGGTAAAGAAGTAGAATTGAGGACAGCATTGATTGTCAATTAAATGCTGGCGCAGCTGAGAAGCCCACGTCCCTGAAATTAAAAAGAACCGATGAGTTCTGTCAGCCCGTCTCTGGCCTTGCAGGTGACCCACAACGAATGTCCACTGGGCAACAGATCTAGGCGACAGGTCATCGCTTCTGTTAACTCAGCAATCATAACTTCATAGAGACAAACAGCACACAGCAGACATAAGCAGCTGCTTCATGCCACCCTAGATGCCAATCCAAAATAGTCCCATTTGCCAATGTTCAGCTCTACCTTTTCTACTCATGTCCCTGTCTAATTGTCTTTTAAAAGATATCATTGCATTATGTCTTTAGAAAGTGCCGATATTGATTGTGAAGTTCAATGCAGGATCCAGTGCACATTTTGGGAAATGGCTCTGACACACTGTGAGGGGATCCTAGTCAGATAGTCTTCAGGGAAAGCATTGCTCAAGTGTACAGAAGTGGGGATCACAAATAAGGGGGAGCCAATCAGACTGAGTTATTGAATTTGAGGTAAAACATTCTCGTGGCCTAAAAGGGGGAGGAAGAAAAGAAAGGAAAGGAGAAAGAACTTCCCTATCTAGAAGGAAATGACTGTACCTTCTAAGAGGTCTCTGATTCCAGAAGCTGAATCCTGAGGCATCCCAGGGCCCATATATAAGACAGCAGATGATCTTTGAACCAAGAGACTGGTAACACCAAGTTAAGTTCAAAGTTCAAAGTCAATTTATCACCAAAGAACGTATATGTCAACATATGCTACACTGAGATTACTGCTGTAAGTGCTTTGGGAGAAAGGAATGGGAGTCTTTGCTGATACAGTGAGATTGGGAAGAAGTTTGAGTAAAGCATAAACACTGACATAAGGGCCGAATGGATGTTCATTACATGCAGCAGATGCTGGGAACTTAAAACCCTGACCTTCTAAGTACTCTGCAGTTTTTTTTGCTTTTTTTTTGTTCAAATTTCTATGTAATTCAAGTAATATCATGTAAAGTGCTTTAATAAGAACAAAGGGGAGGGGAAGAGAAAAAGATCATTTGAGATTATTTGAAATCTGCTTAAAGCTACTTCTGTGAAAGTTATATTGCAAAAAGAACAAAACCTGGGCATTTCAAGTTGCAATTTATACTTTAATGATATTAATAATTTAGATCTCAGAAAAGGCGATGATGAATGATTATATTATAATAGCGTGAAGTTTGCTTCAACAGATCCTCAGATGCCAGGGATACTAATGTTACTTAGCCAGGGGACTGTTCATCAAAGCCTGTCGGAGTTATTTTGCAGTCAACATCTGTTGCATCGCAAAATGTGCACAGGATACAACTTGCTGCTTTGTCAATAACAGGCTGTGAAATGATTAATGAACCAGCCATGTAAACATTTTGCATAATGTTGTAAAAATGTGCGGTTAATATACTGTATATACATGTGCACATGTATACAGACACACTTAGATTTATATAGAAATACACACGTATATACATACACTGACTTACACATACACATGGATTCATGCATATAGAAACACACACACACGCACACACACTCTCCCATTTATTTTCTTTTGAAATTCATGAAAGTTGTGAAATGCTTATGTAGTGAGATTAAGGAAACAATGAATATAGTACACACAGAATATTTTTGTAAGACTTTAATTTAGGGGCTAATATAGATTATAATGGATTTGAATTATACCCCTTGTTTGGCCTTTAATTATCTCACATGTTTAGTGTTCATTTAGATTAGTCTCTCATATAAAGCATTGTACCAAATGCTGATCTTGCTTACTTAACGGGACTGGCTCGATGTTAAGTACAGGGTGTGTTATTTGTTTTGCTTTCTGCGTTCTAACAAAGATTTTCCCACCAGATGATCTGTTGCAAACATGGAGGAAATCCTGATCAATGCACATCATTCAGTGAAAGAATGACAACGAACACCACAGCCATGCTCTATAAGTATCCACCTGTACCGATGGTGTCTTTTTTTAAAGGGAGTTCAGTTTACGTCTGCTCCTTAGCTTTCCTCTTCTTAATGGCAGGTGATGATTCAGAGGCCTTCACCTGCTTGGAGGCGCTTTCATCTTTCTTCAGACAGAGTAGGTGTGGACTTTGTGGTTTGATTATATAAGCAATAAGGAAGCTTTGCCAGAATGTGTCTGGCTCCCTGCCGAAGTTCCAGAGGCTTCTTTCGCTCAGAGTTTGAATATGGCTGAGTTAATCATGATTGCAAAAACAGACTCACCTCAAATAGTTCAAAAATTCTGTACAAGATTTGAATATACATAATGCCATAGCAAGTTAGCAAGCCATATTGAACATACCTTAGATCATTTGTCTTGTACATCTCTAACAGGATTAGGGTTTGAATTAACATTATTTTGGGACAGAAATGGCTAGCATGATGGGGCATAATTTTAAGGTGACTGTAAGGAAATATAGGGGGTGGGGTGACAGAGGTGAGTTCTTTCCACAGAGAATGGCAGTGTGTGGAATGCACTGACAGGGGTGAAGTATCAGGACGTTTGGCTTAAATATGTTGCAGAACCTTAATTGATGCACACAAAACACTGAAAGAACTCAGCATTTCAGGCAACTTCTGTGGAAGGGAATAAACAGACAACATTTTGGGCAGATAGAACTATAGCAGAAATAAGCTTAAGATCGTAAGACACAGGAGCAGGATTAGTCCATTTGGCCCATTGAGTCTGCTCTGCCATCCCAGCATGGCTGATTTATCACTCTCTCTGCCCATTCTCCTGACTTCCCCCTGTAACCTTTGACACCCCTACTAATTAACAACTTCTCAACCTCCGCTTTAAGTAGTGTATACCCAGTGACTTAGCCCCTACAGCCATTTATGGCAAGGAATTCTACAGATTCACCATCTTCTAGCCAAAAAATTTCCTCTTCATCTCTGTTGGAAAGGGCTATACTATTATTATTCTGAAACTGTGCCCTGGACTCCTCAATTGTAGGGAACATCCTCTCCACGTCCACTGTTTCTAGGCATTTTAATATTTGATAGGTTTCAACGATATCCCCCCTCATACTTCTAAACTCCAGTGACTGCAGACCCCAAAGTCATCAATCAGTCCTCATACATTAAACCTTTCATAGCCGGTATCATTTTCTCTGGACCCTCTGCAATGCCAGCCTATCTTTTCATAGGTAAAGGGCCCAATAAAACTCACAACACCCCAAGTGCATTGTAAGCTTTGCTATACAGAGCCTCACCGTTACATCCTTGCTTGTATGTTCAAATCCTCTTCTAGCCTTTGACAATGGATCTTTACATTTCTATCTTTTGACTGTTTAGAGCTGCTATTAAGATAACATGGGCATTGAAAATAATAACCTTTCAGCCCAAAATATTGAGTAGAAATGTATCTGAGATAAGAATAGTGTTACATTAAACAACTGCAGCCACTTTACCATTGATAGCAATATTACTTACAAAAGTAGGTATACACTAAAGTAGATAAATGCCAGATTTTATGTAGACTACAGAAACTGAAATCAATATTGCTGAATTACCTTAGGCACTGACTTGTGAATTAATTACTCTTTGAATCCGTCTTTGGCAGTTATCCATTTCCACTTGAATAAATACATTTCCAAATAATAAAGAGATCTGACAAATTCTGATTTGGCTTACAGAGATATTTTGCTTCTGCCAGAGCTTGTTTCTTTAAATTAGCGGCAAGCTATAGGCTTTGGATCTGGTGTAATGCTCAGTGCTACTTAGCTGCTCAATACTTTACACCCAGGCTACATCTGCTATGTCACTTCCATCAGGAAGGAGGAACAGGAGCCTGAAGGCACCCGCTCAATGATACAGGAACAGCTTCTTCCCCTCTACCATCTGATTTCTGAATGGACGTTGAACCCATGAACACCTCCACACTACATTTTTTATTTCTATTTTTGCACAACTTATTTAATTTAGCTATTTAATATATATGTACTTACTGTAATTCATGTTTTTTCTATGATTATGTTTTGCATTTTACTGCTACTGAAAAGTCAACAAATTTCATGACATACGACAGTGATGACCTGATTCTGATTAATTGAATTGAATTTATTTAAATCTTACATCTATCCCACAGCATGAGGGAGTAAAAATCTTTGTGTTATGATTCCGTCACAATGTACAGGCACGTGGATTGATAAGTTTATTGGCTTGCTGAAAGAAGCGATCCTGTAGCCTGCTGGTCCTGGCTTTAATGCTGCCGTAGAGCTTGCAAGACGGTAGCAGCTGAAACAGTTTATGGCTGTGGTGACTGGTGTCCCCGATGATCTTCCAGGCCTTCTTTCTGCTCCTGCTGTTGTAAATGTCTTCAATAAGGGAGGTTCACATCCACAGATGCGCTGGGCTGTCTGGACGTACGAGGCGGTGATACAGCCAGTCAGGATGTTCTCAATGGTGCCTCTGTAGACGGTCTTGAGGATTTGGGGCTCATACCGAACTCCTCCAGTCACCTGAGGTGGAAGAGATGCTGTTGTGCTATTTTTTGGCCATACAGCCAGTGTATACAATCCAGGTTAGATCCTCAGTGATGTGTATACCGAGGAACTTGAAACTACTCACCCAGGGGGACCAATATCCTGGCAGGGAGGTTTGCTAAGGCTATTGGGGAGAGTTTAAACTAGGATTGCTGGGGGGTGGGAACCGAACTGAGAAGACGGAGAAAGAGCCAGCTGGCTCACAAATAGAGAAATCTTGGAGACAGTGCGAGAGGGAGGATAGGCAGGTGATAGAGAAGGGACGCGCTCAGACCGATGGTTTGAGATATATCTATTTTAATGCGAGGAATATTATGAACAAAGCGGATGAGCTTACAACGTGGATCAGTACTTGGAGCTATGATGTAGCCATTATAGAGACTTGGGTGGCTCAGGGGCAGGAATGGTTACTTCGAGTGCCAGGCTTTAGATGTTTCTGAAAGGACAAAAAGGTGGGGGCATGGCACTGTTGATCAGAGATAGTGTCACGGCTTCGGAAAAGGTGGACGTCATGGAAGGATTGTCTATGGAGTCTGTGGGTGGATAGTAGGAACAGGAAGGGGTCAGTAACTCTACTGGGTGTTTTTTATAGACCACCCAATAGTAACAGGGACATCAAGGTGCAGGTCGGGAGACAGATTCTGGAAAGGCGCAATAATAATAGGGTTGTTGTGGTGGGAAACTTTAATTTCCCAAATATCGATTGGCATGTCCCTAGAGTGGGGGGGGGGGGGTTAGTTTGTTAGGTGTGTTCAAGAGGGTTTCTTGACACATTATGTAGATACGTGTGCAAGAGGAGAGGCTGTACTTGATCTGGTATTGGGAAATGAACCTGGTCAGGTGTCAGATCTCACAGTGGGAGAGCATTTTGAAGATAGTGATCACAATTCTATCTCCTTTACCACAGCATTGGAGAGGGATAGGAACAGACAAGATAGGAAAGCATTTAATTGGAGTAAGGGGAAATATGACCCTATCAGGCAAGAACTTGGAAGCATAAATTGGGAACAGATGTTCTCAGGGAAATGTATGGGAGAAATGTGGCAGATGTTCAGGGGATACTTTCATGGAATTCTGTATTGGTACATTCCAATGAGACAGGGAAAGGATGGTAGGGTACAGGGACCATGATGCACAAAGGCTGTTGTAAATCTAGTCAAGAAGAAAAGAAGAGCTTACAAAAGGTTCAAAAAGTAGGTAATGATAGAGATCTAGAAGATTATAAGGCTAGCAGGAAGGAGCTTAAGAAAGAAATTAGGAGAGCCAGAAGGGGCCATGAGAAGGTCTTGGCAGACAGGATTAGGGAAAACCCTGAGGCATTCTACAAGCATGTGAAGAGCAAGAGGATAAGACGTGAGAGAGTAAGACCAATCAAGTGTGACAGTGGGAAAGTATGTATGGAACCGAAGGAGACAGCAGAAGTACTTAATGAGTACTTTTCTTCAGTATTCACTACGGATAAGGATCTTGGCGATTGTACAGATGACTTTCAGTGGACTGAAAAATTCGAGCTCGTAGATACTAAGAAAAAGGATGTGCTGGAGCTTTTGAAAAGCATCAAGTTGGATAAGTCACCGGGTCAGGACGAGATGTATCCCAGGCTGCATTGGCCTTCATCAATCGTGGGATTGAGTTTAGGAGCCGAGAGGTAATGTTGCAGCTATATAGGAGGCGAGGGGGGAGATTGCTGAGCCTCTGGCAATGATCTTTGCATCATCAATGGGGATGGGAGAGGTTCTGGAGGACTGGAGGGTTGCAGCTGTTGTTCCTTTACTCAGAAAAGGGAGTAGAGATAGCCCAGGAAATTATAGACCAGTGAGTCTTACTTCAATGGTTGGTAAGTTGATGGAGAAGATTCTCAGAAGCAGGATCTATGTACATTTGGTGAGGCATAATGTGATTAGGAGTAGTCAACGTGGCTTTGTGAGAGGTGGGTCGTGCCCTACGAGCCTGATTGAATTTTTTGAGGATGTGACTAAACACATTGATGAAGGTAGAGCAGTAGACGTATGGATTTCAGCAAAGGCATTTGACAAGGTACCCCATGCAAGGCTTATTGAGAAAGTAAGGAGGCATGGGATCCAAGGGGACATTGCTTTGTGGATCCAGAACTGGTTTACCACAGAAGGTAAAGAGTGGTTGTAGATGGGTTATATTCTGCATGGAGGTTGGACACTAGTGTTGTGCCTCAGGGATCTCTTCTGGGACCCCTTCTTTTCATGATTTTTATAAATGACCTGGATGAGAAAGCGGCGGGATGGGTTAGTAAATTTGTTGATGACACAAAATTTGGAGGTGTTGAGGATAGTGTGGAGGGCTGTCAGAGGTCACAGCGGGACATTGATAGGATGCAAAACTGGGCTGTGAAATGGCAGATGGAGTTCATTTCAAATGAAGTGGTTCATTTTGGTCGGCCAAATATGATGACAGAATATAGTATTAATAGTAAGACTCTTGGCAGAGGGAGGATCAGAGGGATCTTGGGGTCCGAGTCGATAAGACACTCAAAGTTGCTGTGCAGTTTGACTCTGTGGTTAAGAAAGTATACAGTGCATTGGTTTTCATCAATTGTGGGATTGAGTTTAGGAGCCGAGAGGTAATGTTGCAGCTATATAGGACCCTGGTCAGACCCCACTTGGAGTACTGTGCTCAGTTCTTGTTGCCTCATTACAGGAAGGATGTGGAAACCATAGAAAGGGTGCAGAGGAGATTTACAGGATGTTGCCTGGATTGGGGAGCATGCCTTATGAGAATAGATTGAGTAAACTTGGCCTTTTTACCTTGGAGTGACAGAGGATGAGAGGTGACCTGATAGAGGCCTATAAGATGATGAGAGGCATTGATTGTGTGGATAGTCAGAGGCTCTTTCCCAGGACTGAAATGGGTAGGGAACAGTTTTAAGATGCTTGGAAGTCGGTACAGAGGAGATGTCAGAGGTAAGTTTTTTATGACGAGAGCGTTGAGTGTGTGGAATGGGCTGCTGGTGACAGTGGTGGAGGTGGATACGATACGTTCTTTTAAGCGACTCCTGGACAGGTACATGGAGCTCGAAAAATAGAGGGCTATGGGTAACCCTAAGTCACTTCTAAGGTAAGGGCATGTTCAGCACAACTTTGTGGGCCGAAGGACCTGTATTGTGCTGTAGATTTTCTATGTTTCTTTGTTTCTCTCAACCGTAGACCCATTGACGTTGATCAGGCTGAGCCTCTCTCCATTCCTCCTGTAATCCACAATCAGCTCTTTTGTTTTGTCAATTGTCCTTGACATTGAACTTGAGAAAAGGTGTAACCAGTATTTAAATTTTTACCTGGTTTCCACCAGGCCTTTCACCAATGCCTAATAATATCATTGGCATATTTCTTGATCTCCACCCTTAATAGTCAATAAATAGCAGCCAGTACCCTTACCCGCATACTGCCCTTCACTTCCATTATGTCTATTCTCTCTAAACTCCACTGGGTCTACATTCCCAACAAGTAGGCTAAAAGATTGTCATCATTGACTGGTCCACACTATGGTACATTGAGATTCAGGTTTATTTGGATATCAAATGTCTGTCGGCATTTGCGTTGACGACCAACACAACCAGGGTGTGCCACTCAGTCTGTCGCCAGCGTAGTGTGCCCACAATGTTCAGTAGAGCGACACAGAGCCCAGCAAACATCAAAACAACCCCTTCCCCTTTCTCCCTCTCACCGGCCCACACACCCACTCACACAGACAGCCCTCCGGTGGAGATTCTACTTTTAATGCTTTTTCTCTGTAATTAAAAAAAAATCAATCATCTTCGCACTATCCCTTTCTCGTGCGCAAACATTGGCAGCATCGTTGTTCAGCTAATGCCGTTCAGTCTGCTAAATCCACTTGGAAATATTTCCCATCCTGCTTTCAGAGCCACCCGAAAGCCCTTCCCTCACCTGCTTTAAGGATTAGTTGTCAACAGTGGAACATGAATGCGCAGCCTCAGTTCTCCTCACCCTTTCTCCGCATTTCCAGCCCGTTTACCTTCACCCTTTCCTGCTGAGCATCCATCACTTTAGAGACATTTTTTGCTGCATCTGAGGAAATTGCAGTCATAGTAATGGTATAACATCGTAGCCAGCAATCAATTAGAGGAGGGACCAGGTCAGTAAATTCAAGTGAAATTAAACATTTATAATCAGTATCGAGAGAGAGAGAGAGAGAGAGAGAGAGAGAGAGAGAGAGAGAGAGAGAGAGAGAGAGAGAGAGAGAGAGAGAGAGAGAGAGAGAGAGAGAGAGAGAGAGAGAGAGGAGAGAGAGAGAGAGAGAGAGAGAGAAACAGAGTTAACATTGCGACGAAAGGCATTGAACTAAAATGTTACAATTTTTCACTCCACACCGATGGTACCTGCACTGCTGTTTTTTATTTTGGACTTTCAGCTTCCACAGTATTTGGAAGATTTGTTGGTTTTCTACTGAATAGCTACACAGCACGGTGAGGTAGTACAGTCGCTATGTTACAGGAACTGTAATCTAGAGGCCATGATTAAAATTATGGAAGCATGAATTGAAATCCCACTATGGGAGGTGAGGGGGTATTTAAATAATAAATCTTAAAGATGAAGCTAATACCAGTAACACACACAAAATGCTGGAGGAACTCAGCAGGCCGGGCAGCATCCATGGAAAATAGTAAACAGTCGATGTTTCAGGCCGAGAACCCTTCATCAGGACTGGAGAAAAAAGATGAGAGGTTAGAGCAAGAAGGTGGGGAGAAGGGGGGAAGAAGTACAAGGTGGCAGATGATAGGTGAAACTGGGAGAGGGGGAGGGGTGAATCAAAGAGCTGAGAAGTTGATTGGTGAAAGAGATTAAGGGCTGGAGAAGGGGGAATCTGATCGGAGAGGACAGAGGGCCATGAAAGAAAGGGAGGTGGGAGGAGCACCAGAAGGAGGTGATGGGCAGGTAAGGAGATAAGGTGAAAGAGGGAAATGGGAATGGGGAATGGTAAAGGTGGGGGGGGGGGATTTCCTCCTCAACTCCTCCAACTCTGCCACATCTGCTCTCAAGATGAGGCTTTTCATCCTGGAACTAAGGAGATGTCCCTGTTCTTCAAAGACAGGGGCTTCCCTTCCTCCACCATCAATGCTGCCCTCACCTACATCTTTTCTATTTCGCGCACGTCTACCCTCACCCCATCCTCCCGCCACCCTACCGAGGGTAGGGTTCCTCTTGTCCTCATCTACCACCCCATCAGCCTCCACATCTCGGTAACTTCTGCCATCTCCAACAGAATCCCACCACTAAGCAAATCCTTCCCTTCCTGCCACAATCTGCTTTCTGCAGGGATCGCACCCCTTGTCCATTCAACCCTCCCCGCTGATCTCCTTCCTGGCACTTATCCTTTCAAGCAGAACAAGTGCTTCACCTGCCCCTACATCTCCTCCTTCTAGAAACATAGAAAATAGGTGCAGGAGTAGGCCATTCGGCCCTTCGAGCCTGCATCGCCATTCAGTATGATCATGGCTGATCATCCAACTCAGAACCCTGTACCTGCTTTCTCTCCATACCCCCTGATCCCTTTAGCCACAAGGGCCATATCTAACTTCCTCTTAAATATAGCCAATGAACCATTGGCACTACCATTCAAGGCCCCAAACGGTCCTTCCAAGTGAGACAACAGTTCACCTGTGAGTCTGTTGGAGTCATCTACTGTATCTGTGGCCTCCTGTATATATGTGAGACCTGTCGTAGACTGGGAGGCTACTTCGCTGTGTACTTACGCTCTATCTGCCAGAAATAGCAGGATCTCCCAGTGTCCCCGCATCGTCCATTCCTATTCCAACATGTCAGTCCATGGCCTCCTCTACTGCTGTGATGAGGTCACACTTAAGTTGGAGGAGCAACACCTTATATTCTGTCTGAATACCCTCCAACATGATGGCATGAACATTGATTTCTCTATCTTTCAGGAATGCCACATGCTCCCCCTCACCATTCTCCATTCCCATTGCCCTCTTTCACCTTATCTCCCTACCTCCCCAACACCTCCCTCTGGTCCTCGTTTCCCTTCCCTTTCTTCCATGGCCTTCTGTCCTCTCCTATCAGATTCCCCTCTCTCCAGCCCTTTATCCCTTTCACCAATCGACTTCCAATTCTTTACTTCACCTCTTCCCCTCTCCCAGTTTCACCTATCACCTACTACCTTGCACTTCTTTCTCCCCTCTTCCCGCCTTCTTGCTCTAACTTCTCGTCTTTGTTCTCCAGTCCTGATGAAGGGTCTCAGCCTGAAACATCGACTCTTTACCCTTTTCCATGGATGCTGCCTGGCCTGCTGAGTTCCTCCAGCATTTTGCACGTGTTGCTTGTAATAAGGACCTATTTCGTGCACGAGCATCCATTTTGGATGGAAATCTCTTGAATTTACTTGCCGTTTGGTGTGGTCTAAGAATCCGCCCAATCTGATCAAACAACAAAGTACACAAAGCGATTTGACTCCATGTGCACTGTAGTGATTCAAGAAGCCAGCTTTCCTGAGGGCAATCAGGGAAAGTTAATAAATGCTATGTGGCCATAGAACATAGAATGATAGAGCGCAGGAACAGGCCCTTTGGCCCATAATGTGAGTGCTAGCCATGATGCTAATTTAAACTGCTCCTCTGCTTGCACATATTCTACATTCCTCCATCCTGATCAGTTCATGTGTCTGCCTAAACCCCTGATGCTGCATCTGCTTCCACCACCCACCCTGTCAGTGTGTTCCAGGCATTTAACACACTCTGGGTAAAAACTCTTGCCTTGTGACTCTCATCTAAACTTTCTCCCTTGCACCTTACACATGACCCCCGGTATCTGATATTTCCACCCTCAAAAAAACCCCTCCATCTATCCCATCTAAACCCCTGATAATTTTTTTTAAACTTTTATCAGGTCATCCCCCTGCCTTAAACACTCCAGGAAAGAAATGCTGGTTTAAATATTTTTTATTGCTAATTCTTTCCAATCCATGCAACATCCTGGTAAATCTCTTCTGTATCTATTCCAAAGCCTCCATGTCCTTGCTGTAATGCAGCAACCAAAAGTGCACTCAATACTCCAAATGAGGCCTACATAAAGGTTTCTACAGCCGCAATATGACTCCTCCTTCCCTTTCTCCTATGGTCCACTCTCCTCTCCTATCCTTCCTCTCCAGCCCTTTTCCTTTCCCACCCACCTGGCTTCACCTATCACCTTCCAGCCAGCCTCCTTCCTTTCCCCCACCTTTTTATTCTGGCATCTTGTTCCTTCCTTCTCAGTCCTGAAGAAGGGTCTTGGCCTGAAACGGCACCTGTTTGCTCATTTCCACAGACGTTGTCTGACCTGCTGAGTTCCTCCAGCATTTTGTGTGTGTTGCTTTGCAATATGACCTCCCTACTTTTACACTCAGCATCCCAACTGATGAAAGCAAGCATGTCACAGCTTTCTTTACCGCCTCTTAGAGTTGGCACTTTCAGGGAGATGTGGATTGGCATGTCAAGATCCCTCCATACATACACCTGAGGCTCTTTTCTATTTACTGTATAATTTCCTTTTATACTTGACCTCCCTAAGAAGAAACCGTTACACTTGACTGGATTAAATTCCACCTGCTATTTCTCTGCACAGATTTCCAACTGCTCCATATCCAACTGAATCCTTTGCCGATCATCCTTACTAGCCACAATTCCACCAGTTCTAGCATCAATTGCGAATTTACTAATTTACTAATTAAGCCCTATATTTTCATTCAGTTCATTTCTATCTATCACTAACAGTTGCCAGTGAATTAACATATAAAATAATACACATCAGGCCAAGTTTAGTTCTTCTTTTCTAAGTTTGCTGGTCTTCGGTGTGTTGGTACTGATAGTGAAACAAATTGATATTACTTGTTTTGGGATAGGAATGTGCTCCAATGTGCTCCATTAGTAACTGGCAGGCACTGTTGAAAGTTGTGTTTTGTGGATGACCTTAGCTTTTGGTTCTGTAGTCCATAAGACATAGGAGTAGAATTAGACCAATTAGCTCACAGAGTCTGCTCTGTAATCTAGGCTAATTTAGTATCCTTTTCAACCCCATTCTTCTGCCTTCTCTCTATATCTTTTAACACCTTTAATAATCAAGAACCTATCAACCTCGGCTTTAAATATACCCAAAGACTTGGCCTCCACAGCCATCTGTGATGATGAATTCCACAGATTCACTACCCTCAGGCTAAAGAAGTTCCTCCTCATCTCTGTTCTAGAGGGATATCCCTCTATTCTGAGGTTGTGCCCTCTGGTCATAAACTCACCCACTACAGGAAACATCCTCCCCAAGTCCACTCTATATCAGCCTTTCAGTGTTCAACAGGTTCAATAACAACCCCTTCTCATTCTTTACATTTCCAGTGAGTACACACCCAGAGCCATCAAAATGCTTTTCTTATGTTAACCCTTTCATTCCTGAGGTCATTGTCATGAATTTGCAGTGGACCCTCTCCAAAGCCAGCACATCCTGTCTTAGATAAGGGGAAAAAAGTTGCTCGCCATATTTCAAGTACAGTCTTATAAAGCCTCAGCATTACATCCTTGCTTTTCTATTCTAGTCCTCTTGAAATGAATGCTAACCTAGTCCCAGTTTTGAGCAGCCTGTGCACTGCCAGGGGTAGGGCGCAGAGGAGACCTACCAGGATCCTTCCTGGATTAGAGACCATTTCTAATGAGAATAGGTTGAGCAGGCAAAGCCCTTTCCTTTTGGAGTGAAGGAGGCTGAGAGGTGAAATGATAGATGTGTACAAGATGATAGGATGCATAAATAGAGATGATAGCCACAGACTTTTTCCCAAGGTGGAAGTAGCTAATATGAGGGGCATGATTTTAAGGTGATTAAAGCGAAGGGATTGATGTCCATAAGACCATAAGACATAGGAGCAGAATTAGGCCATTTGGCCCATTGAGTATGCTCTGTCATTTCATCATTGCAGTTTTATTATTCTTGCCAACCCCATTCTCCTGCCTTCTCCCTGTAACCATTGGTGCCCTGACTAATGTAGAACCTATCAACCTCCTCTTTAAATATACCCAATGACTTGGCTCCATAGCCATCTGTGGCAATAAATTCTACAGATGCATTACCCTCTGGTTAAGGGAATTCCTCCTCATCTCTGTCAAAAACGGATATCCTTCTATTCTGAGGCTGTGCCCTCTAGCCCTAGACTCACCCACTACAAGAAACATCCTCTCCACATCCACCCTATCAATATTCGATGAGTTTCAATGAGACACTCCTCATTATTCTAAACTCCAGCGAGTACAGGCCCAGCACCACCAAACGCTCCTTGTACATTAATCCTTTTATTCCTGGAATCATTTTTGTGAACATGAGCCAAATGCAGGCAACTAGGGCCAGTGAAGAGAGTCAGAATGGACAAGTGGGGCTGAAGGGCCTGTTACTGTGCTGTACCATTTTGTCATTGTCCAGCAGAATGACTCTGTCAGGGGTAAGGATTTTGGATGGTGATGGCAGAGGCAGATACATTCGGGGCATTCAAGAAAAGTTCTTAGGCCCATGGGTGATAGAAAGCTGGAAGACTGTGTCGGAGAGAAGGGTTAGATTGATCTTAGGGTAGGTTAAAAGGTCAGTACAATATCATGGGCTTACTAGGCTGTAATGTTCTACATTGTCAAATGAAAGGTGACCACTACTTGGGAATTATACCAGCCAATATCTTCAGCAGAAAATGAGGTGAATTCATTGTTTTTCACACGGCTTTCCATGGAGCGTGGTAGAGTGAGGAGGTGAGATGTCAATTTGTTTATTGATTATAAGTTTTGGTGCCTCCCATGCTTCAACACTGCAATCTCCTCCTCGGGTTTCTCTGTCTCTAACCCTCCCTCTGTTGGAGGCTCCTTGAGAATATACTTCTTGATCACATGTTGTAGCATTTCCTTAGGTAGCTTGATGTCAAATTTTGTATGATGGCATTGGTTGTAATAGCCTCCTAGGAACATGTTACAGTGTTTTAAGGATGCTACTGTATATGATGCACATTGATATCATTAACTAGATACCCTTTCATCTTCAACTGAGGATAACCAGTTGTAGGATAGTGTCTCACTCTTCTCTCTTTGCTATTTTCTGACCCTCAAAACAGGTGCACTCCAGGGTTGTGTCCTGAGTCCCCTCCTTTACACCCACCACTGTACTGCCACACACTGCTCCGATCTGCTGATCAAATTCAGAGATGACACCATATTGATTGGCCTTACACCCTGATATAGTGGTGCCAAGATAACAACCTCCCCCTCAATGTCCAAAAAACAAAAGAGCTGGTTGTGGATTACAGGAGGAATGGAGACAGGCTCACCCCAATCAGTATCAATGGGTCTGCGGTTGAGAGAGTGAGAAGTTTCAAATTCCTCGGTATACACATCATTGGGAGATCTCACCTGGACTGTACACACCGGCTGTGTGGCAAAAAAAGTGCAACAGCATCTCTTCCACCTCAGGCGACTGAAGAAGATTGGCACGAGCCCCCAAATCCTCAAGACCTTCTACAGGAGCACCATTGAGAGCATATTGACTGGTTGTATCACCGCCTGGTACTGGAACTGCACCAACCTTGATTGCTGGGCACTGCAGAGAGTGGTACGGACAGCCCTGTGCATTTGTGGACATGAACTTCCACCTGTTGAGGGTATTTACAGCAGCAGGTGCAGAAAGAAGGCCTGGAAGATCATCGGGGACACCAATCACTCCAACCATAAACTGTTTCAGCTGCTTCCGTCTGGCAAACGGTACTGCAGCATAAATGCCAGGACCACCAGGCTACAGGACAGCTTCTTTCTACAAGCCATTAGACTTATAAATTCACATGTCTGTACATTGTGACAGAGTCATAATGTAAAGATACTTACTCCCTCATGTTGTGGGATGGATGTAAGGTTAAAATAAATTCATTCATTCATTCATTCATTCAAATTCATTTATATTCCAGCTCTCTCTGAGATCAAATGCCCTCAGGTTTTCTGGCATAAGACAATTGATTCTGAAATGAGAGATTGTGTGACCCACACTGAGTTACTTAAGTTTCACTCCAACTAAAAGCCCGTGCAGATTTGAAGGCTTTAGGTAAAGCAGCAATGGAAGTTCAGGAAATAAGAATCTGCAGAAGTTCGTGATAGGGGCTCACTCGAAGCCTGTTATGACTGGATGAAAATGAGAAAGGAACAAGGTAAAGAGTTGTGGACTTGGCTCAGCACAAAACAGAAACTCGCCTCCCATCTATGGACTCTCTATATTTTGCATTGCCTCGGTAAAACAGCCAGCATAATAAAAGCTCTCAGCTCGCAGGACATTCTTCTCTCCCCCCCATCAAGCAGAAGATACAACACTCTGAAAGCACACACCACAAGGCTGTTATATCCCACTGTTATCAGACTCTCGAACAGACCTCTTCTAGAAAGCTGGGCTCTTGGCCTCGTTGTGGTCTTGCACTACCTACATTACCTACACCGTACTTTTTCCGTAGCTTTTGCACTTATTCTGTGTGGCTGTTGTTTTTCCCTTATTCTAGCTCAATCTTCCAAGAGGATCAATCACAGCCTTGTTGTGGTTTGGAGGCTTCCGTGCCTCAAAGACCCGGAGGGCCATGCTGGCTGGAGTCAGGGCTTTATGCTTTGGCTCTTGGTGGGGTCACTCATGCTAAACAGGTCAAAGGGTAGAGGCCAGACTAAGAGTGCTCCACCAGCCCTCCAGGTTCAGGGGTTCAGCTCAGGGCTGACAACCCTGACGGGTAAAACAAAATTGTTATGGAATCAGCAATGAAGAATCCTACATCTGAGCGTAATGCTGTTCCTGAGTCTCCACCCGGGACTTGCATGACTGACAGTAGTGAAAACTGAGAGGAAGCTACTGACATGATTATGGGAGTCCGGAACACTGCCAGAGATGAAGAACTTTCATTGCTGCTGTGTATGTCAGCAGCGTAACAAACAGTAAATAAGTTATTCTAGCTCAGTGCACTGTGTAATGATTTGATCTGTATAAACAGTATGCTGGACAAACTTCTCGCTATACAGTATTTTGGTACATGTGACAATAGTAAGCCAAAGCCAATACTAATAATGGTATATCAGCCATAAAATCAGCTCTCACTTTCAGTAAATCCCAAACTGTCAGAATATGTGTATTATCACTGTATTGTGATATTTTGTAAATAATTTGAGCTGCACAATACAGTTCATGAAGCTTTCATTTGTAAGCTTATTACCTTTATTTATTAACTTAATTTACTACATTTTTTACTAGTAATCAATTGTTGTCAAATGCATTCTGATGACAGCACCAATAGTACTCTGTCATCATAGGTATCTTGAACTCTGATCAGTAACGTAAAATGATTTATCAATATTGGAATGTGCAAAGCCATTGTGCTGTAAACTAAAACACCAAGAAATACTGAGTCCACTGCTCTACACTCATGGCTGTGGCCAAGCACTGCTCAAATACTACCTGCACTGCAGATGACGCCACCATTGCTGGTAAAACCTCAGACGGCAGCAAGGATGCATACAAGAGTGGTAATAGATCAGCTGGCTGAGTAGTGTCACACTCAGTGTCAGCAAGAACAAGGGATCGACTGCGGGCTTCAGGAAGGGGAGGTCAGGAGAACACACAACAATCCTCACTGAAGGGTCACTGGTGGAATAGGTGAGCAGCATCTGGTTGCTGGGTGTAACCATCTCAGAGAATCTGCCCTGGGCCGCGTTGTCGAAGTCACGAAGAAGACACATCAGTGGGAGTTGAGGAGGTTTGGTTTGTCACCAACGACTCTTGCAAATCTCTGTAGATGTGCGGTGGAGAACATTCTGACCAGTTGCATCACTGCCCGGTAAGGAGGTGCCAATGCACTAAATGCAAGAGGGTTATAGACCCAGTCAGCTCCATCACAGGCACAAACCATCACCCCCTCAAAACTACTCAGTAAACTCCAAGACCTGGGCCTTCGTGCCCCCTTGGGCAACTGGATACTGCATTTCCTCACCTGCAGATCCCAGTCAGTTCAGACTGGCAAAAACATTACCTTCACAATCTCCATCCGCACAGGAGCATCTCTGGGACGTGTGCTTAGCCCCCTGCTGTACTCGCTTTACACCGATGACTGTGTGGCTAAGGACAGCTCCAACACCATGTGCAAGTTTGCTGATGGCTGTGGTGATGAGTCAGCATGCAGGAGGGAGATTGAAAATTTGGCTGAGTGGTGTAATAACAACAACCTCTCACTCAAGGTCAATAAGACCAAGGAGCTGATTGTAGACTTCAGGAGAAGGAACACAGAGGTCCCTGAGCCAGTAATCATTGGAGGATCAGAGTTGGAGAGGGTCAGTAACTTCAAATTCCTGGGTGTCACTATCTCAGATCATATAAATGTACGAAATTGCAAAGAAAGCACGGCAGTGCCTCTACTTCCTCAGGAGCCTGCGGAGATTTGGCAGCTCATCAAAAACCTTGGCAAACTTCTACAGATGTGTGGGGAAGGTATACTGACTGACTGCATTACAGCCTGGTATGGGAACACCAATGCCTCTGAACAGAAAATCCTACAAAAGGTAGTGGATTTGGGCCAGTACATCACGGGTAAAGCCCTCCTGCCCATTGAGCACATCTACATGAAATGTCGCCATAGAAAAGCAGCATCCATCATCGAAGGTCCTCACCAACCAGGCCACGCTCTTTTCTCACTGCTGCTGGCAGGTAGAAGGTACAGGAGTCTCAGGACTCACGCCAGCAGGTTCTGAACAATAGGGGATAACTACACTCCTTCTGTATTTGGTGTTAGCACAACCGATGGTCTCACTTTAAGGATCATTTATCTTGTTATTTCACGCTCTGATAATATATTGCTATTCACTTACATTTGCATTTGCACAGTCTGTTATTCATTGATCCTGCTTACAGTTACTATTCTATAGATTTACTAAGTATGCCAGCGGGAAAAAGAATCCTAGGGGTGTACGTGGTGATATGAATGTACTCTGAAAATAAGTTTTACTTTGAACTTTAAACTTTTGTTGGCCCGAAGAAACTACAGTTTAATCAAGGACAGGGGAAGCAGACAAACCAGTTCTCTTTGTTACCCCCTCCCACCCACCCATTTTGTGGAGTCTAAGCAGTTTCTTGCTCTTGGATATTCAAATCAGAGCAACTGAATGGGGACACAGGAAGCTTCAGGTAATGATCTGCTAAACCTGAGACCATTCTCCAACAAGTAGCCATTTGTTATGTAAAATTCCAGACCTACCAAATAAGCAATCTGTAATCTCATTAGACTGCCTGGGTTGCCTCATTTAACTGGTTTGGACCAGTCAGAGTGTAACGACACAAATACACAAGGCTGTGGTGGGCAGAACCATGAAACAATGTTGGCTGTAGCCCTGCACAATGACCAGTAAGAAGGTGACCTAAGTAGGCCAGGTGACCTTGAGCCAATGGGATGGAGAACCAATGGTTCAATTGATGAGGAAGGTATAAGACTCAGGAGCTCTAAATACCCTGTAACGATAACTCTCCAGCAGCCAGGGACCAGCCAACACGGATAAGGAGGACCCTGTGGATACGTGAAGATTGGGACCATGGGGAACGCCAGGCCAGCGTAGACTCATTTCCTGGTAATACTTTTTCTCTTCATTGACTGTTCATGAAGGATCAGGGATTCTAGTAGGGTGCACACAAGTAGATAGTTTGTGAACCCACGTGCTTTTTAGTTGAACCAATAAAAGTTACTGGTCGGTAAATACAGATTTTCTGTACCTCACTGATCATTATTATAAGGAGTGATTCTTGTAACACTTTGAACTTGAACCCCCTCAACCATTGTTGACACCTTTAAGAGGCAGTGGTTGAGGAAGGTGGCATCCACTGCTAATGATCCTCACTATCTGGGTCAAGCCCTCTTCACATTACTACATCAGGGAGAAGGTCGAGGAGCCGAGAAAAACTCACACTGATCGCTCCAGGAGCAGCTTCTTCCCCTCCGATTTCAGATTTCTGATTGGTCCATGAACCCATGAATGCTACCTCATTTTTTTGCACTATGTATTTATTTTGTAACTTATTTTTACAATTCTATGTCATTGTACAGTCACAAAGCAACAAATTCCATTTATTAGATGATGATAATAATTCTGATTCTAAAAATGAATTTCATGTATATGATCTAATGCTTTTTGATATCCCCTTAAACCTTCCTGGAGATGATCTCCAATTCATGGTCTGTTTCATTTCATTTAGTCCTTGAAGGATGATATTTCATACTTGAGAAATAATACTGCATATACATGAAAATATCATTTGTTCTCTTTACCACAACTGCATTCTTCACGCTCTAGATTGCTGTCATCAAAGTTACTGCATATGTAGCCCCATAGGGAAAGTCGTAGCTGTCTTTACATGCATAATAGGGTATGACTGCCATTCTGAAATTAGACCAGACAGTGTAACCTATTGTCTTTGTAAGAAGCCTATCATTTGACATTGATTTAGTGCATAAGTATTGAATGAGATTAGACTGAAAATTAAGTAACATTTCTTGGATTTTTTTTAAAGGTATAGAATGCAAAAGTTATGTTAAATCCCTATAAGTCATTGATAAGACCCAGATTCACATGAGATTGCAGATGCAGGAATCTAAAGCAGTCCACAAAAAAGCAGGAGGAACTTAACTGGTCGGTCAGCAGCTGCAGAGGGAAAGGGACAGTTCACTGATTTGGATCGAGGCCCCTCATCTATTGGCTGTCTACTTCCCATCATAGCTGCTGCTTGACTGGCTGAATGCCTCCACCTCTTTCTGCATTGTTCCAGGGTCCACAGTCTGCTATTTCTTGTGTGTCCACTACAGAGCCTCATATAGGTAGGCCCACTTTGAAGAGACTTTCCTCCTCTGTTAATAAGGCCCCAGAATGAATATTATGATAGGTACCACACTTTAAGGAGACTTACTAGTGTGGTCTCCACCATATAGGAGAAAAACTAGGGTTATTCTCTGCACAAACCATTTAAAGTTCAAAGTTCAAAGTAAATGTAATAATTGAAGTACATATATGACACCACATACAACCCTGAATTTGTTTTCTTGCAGGCATTCTCAGTTAAGCTATTAACCACCATAGAATCAATGAAAGACTGCAACAACAACCAGTGTGTAAAAGGCAAAAAACTGCAAAAAACAAAAAAGTATTTAGAACATAAGATGGAGAGTCCTTGGAGGTTCCCCATATCATGAAGGAACAATGAAGGACAACAGAACTGAAGGAGGCCGTTCAGCTTTTGAAGCCTGTTCCGTGGATCAATGAGTTTGTGCTTGATTTGTGATCCAGACTAATTTCTAAAATTGCCCTCTTTTTCCTAACAGTGCTCTATTAATTTCAAATTTCAAATTAACAAACAACATTGTATCATTTGAGAGCTTTAGACTTTACTGTCTCGCACCTGTGGAGATGTTCCTTAACTTTGTACTTGGAAAACATTAATTTTCAGACAATTTCCACATCTTAGAATTTCCAGAGATTTTAAACAAAGTAAATAAGGTGAATCTACTTCTACCAACAGAAGGTTTATTATTCATGTAGCCTTATAGACCTCCAGTTATGCTACACCTGGAATATTACATTCAATTCTGTTTGCCTATATTTATTTTTATTTAGAAATTCATCATGGAACAGGCCCTTCTGGACCAACTCGTGTTGCCTCCCAGCAACCCAGCTGTTTATCTCAGGAAAATTTACAATGACCAGTTAACCTAGTAACCGGTATGTTTTTGGACTGTGGGAGGAAACCAGAGCGCCAGAGGAAACTCACGTGGAAGAATGTACAAACTTTCTCACAGAGGGCTCGAATTGATTGCCGAACTTTGATAACCTGAGCTGAGGTTTAAAACGTGCTTGGAATCAATGAGAAAAGTCACTCGTTGGTGACGTGACACCAGGTTTAGACAAAGCTTGGGAGTTCTCAGCTTCTTTTCGGCTGTGACAATCAGTGCAGGGCCAAGAAAAAGAAAGGAGGTGTAAGTGGTGTGGCCATTGTTGGAATGGTCTAGCTTGGCTCAACAGGCCTGGGTGAAAACAGGCAAGTAGAAGCAATGTGTAGTGAGACTGTGTGGAAGAATAAGCAAATGATAGGCCAAAATTACAGTTAATGGGATGGGATGAAGTGCAACAATGGGCCAAAATGAATAAAGATGATAAAAACAGGGCTGACTGCACACAGTTATATTTGAATGCATACAGTATAGGATAAAGATAGATGATCTTTTTGTGTAGTTCAAGATAGGCAGGTATGATGTTGTGGGCATCTCTGAGATGTGGCCAAAAGAAGATCATAGTTGGGAGTTTAACATCCAACAATACACATTGTATCAAACAGAGAGGCAGGTAGGCAGAGGGGGTGTGATGTTCTGTTGGTAAAAAATGAAATCAAACCCTTAGAGAAAGGTGACATAGAATCGGAAGATGTTGAATCCTTCCAGGTAGAGTTCAGAAACAGCAAGAGAGCAGATAGACTACTACCAGTGTTCTAAAGGATGTAGCTGAAGAGAGTGTGGATGCATTTGTAATGATCTTTCAAGCATCATTAAATTTTGGAATGGCTCTTGAGGATTGAAAAATTGAAAATGTCACTCCACTCTTTAAGAAGGGAGGAAGGCATTTGTACAAAATTAAGGGAGGGAAGTTTAGGGGAGACATCAGGGGTAAGTTTTTTTACACAGAGGGTTGTGAGTGCCTGGAATGACTTGCCAGGGATGGTGGTGGAGGCTAAAACATTAGGGGCATTAGGACAGGCACATGGATGAAAGAAAAATGGAGGGTTATGGGGTAGTGTGGGTTTAGTACTTTTTTTAAAGATTATATGGGTTGGGACAACATGGAGGGCTGAAGGGCCTGTACTGTGCTGTAGTGTTCTATGGTTCTAAGGCTCAAGAAAGGAAATTATAGGCCAGTAAGCCAGATTTCAGTGTTGGGAAAGATGTTGGAATCTATTATTAAGAATGAGGTTTGGGGGTACTTGTAGGTACATGCCAAAGTCAGCCTGGTTTCACTAAAGGGAAATCTTACCTGACAAATCTGTTGGAGTTCTTAGAGGAAATAACAAACTGGATAGACAAAGGAGAGTCAGTGGACGTTGTTTATTTAGGCTTTCAGAAGGCCTTTGACAAAGTGCCGCACATGATGCTGCTTAACAGAATAACAGCCCATGGTATTACTGGGAAGGTACCTGCATGGATAGAAGATTGGCTGATTGGCAGGAGGCAAACAATGGGAATAGAAGGGGCCTTTTCTGGTTGGCTGCCGATGACTAGTGGTGTACCACAGGGATGGATGCTGGGACTGCTTCTTTGCATGTTGTATTTCAGTTATTTGCATGAATGAGTTGATGGTTTTGTGACCAAGTTGCAGATGATTTGAAGATATTTGAAGATGATTTGTTTGCACTGTTGTAACTATATGTTGTAACTATGTGGTTTTGTGCAGGTCTTGTAGCTTTAGTTTTTGGTCTTGTGGGATTGGATCTCCTTTCCGGGGAATGCGCTAAGATGGTAGCGCGATATTAATACGCAGCAGCCTCTCCGGGCTCTGGATTGGGGATTGCCAAACGTTGTGTGGATTTTCTGGTGTAGTCTGTTTTGTCATGTGCTTTTGTGATATCATTCTGGAGGAACGTTGTCTCATTTTTTAACCGCATTGCATTTGTGGTTGCTAAATGAGAATAAACTGAATCTGAATCTGAATCTGATATGTGGAAGGGCAGGCAGCGTTAAGGAAGCAACATGTCTACAGAAGGACATAGACAAATTGGGGGAATAGGCAAAAGCATGGCAAGTGGAATATGGTCATGCACTTTGGCACTTCTGGCACCTTTAAAGAGGTGTGGACTATTTTCTAAATTAGGGGAAAATTCAAAAATCAGATGTTCCGTAGACTTTAAAGTCCTTGCGCAGGATTTCCTAAAAGTTAACTTGCAGACTGAGTTAGCATTCGTTTTGAGTGGACTAGAATACAAAAGCAAGGATTTAATACTGAGGCTTTTTATGGCATTGGTGATCCAGAGGAGGTACATGAGAATGATCCCAGGAATGAAAGGGTTAACACATGAGGAAGTTTGGTGGCTCTGGGGCTGTACTCACTGGAGTTTAGAAGAATGAGGAGGGAATCCCATGGAACCCTAATATTGAAAAGTTTGGATAGAGTGGATGTGCAGAGGATGTTTCCTATACTGATGGAGACAAGGATCAGGGGGCACAGCCTCAGAATTGAAAGACATCCATTTTGAACAGAGATGAGGAAAAATTTCTTGAGCCAGAAGTGGTGAATTTGTGGAATTTGTTGCCTCAGATGTGCACGCAGGTCAAGTCATTGGGTGTATTTAAGGTGGAATTTGATAGGTTCTTCATTACTTAGAGCATCAAAAGTTGTGGGAGAAGACAGGAGAATCGGGTTGAGAGGGATGATGGATCAGCCATGACAGAGCGATGGAGCAGACTTGATGGGCTGAATGGCCCCCTATGTCTTTTGATCTCTTATGTAATAGCATTGCGCTAACTGTTTTGCTACCGTGGCGCCCTATATTGAGGCTTTGGAGTGGTGCAATCTTGGAATATATTGCCGGGGTTGGTGGTGGAGGCAAATTCCAAAGAGGCTTTTAGTTAGGCACTTGAATGTGCAGAGAACGGGGGCTTTTGGACTTTGTGTGGAGAGGTGAGATCAGTTTTGTTCGGCATTTAATTCCTAGCTTAATTAGTTCAGCACAATGTCAAAAGCCTGTTCTTGTGCGTACTAAGAAACAAAAGTGAAATGATGAACCTGGAATCTGAAGCAAAATAAAAACAGTTGGAAGACCTCAATGGATTGAGTGATATCTGTTTGGGGAAATGGCTGTTGTTTAGGGTGGTCAGTTTTTTTAATTGTAATTCATCAGGTTATGATGCAGAATGTACTGCCCATAAGCAGTAGATGGAAGTTTGAATGGGAATTTTGAAGGGCATTTGGACAAGAATTTGATGAGGAGACATTTGCAGAGTTATGGGTAAAGGCCAAGGGAGTGGTATGAATCGGATAAACCTTTTAAAGGGCATGCAAGGGTTGAATGATCACCATTTGCAAGGCATCATTCTGAGCCCGTCACCCTTTGTGTGAAGAATGGCTTTCTGTCATCATCCCTGGATGATGCCTGACACTAATGAATCACATCCCATACAGCGCCTTTGGATTCAGGAGATGAAGAGGGCGACTTCGTTGGAGTGCAAGGCAAAAGGGAACTCAGCGTGAAGGATTTCCGTGGGAAAGGAAGGCACTGCAAAAGAGCCATGGAAAGAAATGCAATGTGGCAGAAGTTTACAGAAGTGTTTCTTTCACCAAGGGCTCAGCTTACTTCAAAGCATACTGTGTAACTTGGTCACTGCAAGTTCAGGTCACTTCAGTATTCCCTGTCAGAATTTTTTCACAGTGATGACGGCTTAATAGGAAGTTCATATTTACCCGTTTTTCAGCACCTGGTGACCAACAAGAGTGTTGGTGTTACGGTGCACTTCCTCTGGCTGGTAACACTGAAAATCCTTTCTTCTAAAGGCCCAAGTGTTATTTCCACATTTCTATACCACGAGCGCACTGAATGTTAGCTCATGCTACCAATCAGGTGTTTTGATCGACTGTCAGCATTATGCCAAGTCATAGTCATACAGAAGTGCAGCACAGAAACAGGCCTTTGGAGTTGGTTTATCACCATGATATGGCGAAGAGCTTATCTGGCACACTGTTCATACAGATCAAATCATTACACTGTGCACTGAGGTAACAAAAAAGAACAATAATGTGTAATTGGTACAGAGAAGATGCAGTGCAAGGTACAAGATCATAACAAGGTCAATTGTGAGTTCAAAACTATTTTATCATACTCAGGAACTACTTAATAGCCTTATAACAGCTGGGTAGACAACCAGCACACAGGGTCGGGATTAAACCCGTATCATTGGAGTTGAGATACACCAATTAGAATACCCGAGTTGCAAACTGCTCTATCCATTATACAGTGATATACGTATCCCTTTTATAAAGTTATAAAAGAGTAGAATCTATGGATTCACTAAATCAAATTTAACAAGGACATAGTGTTATGATGCTGAGATCCAAAGTAGATTATTCAACAAGTGCAGTAAATTCAACTATTACTGCGATGATGCAAACCTACAAATGATTCCTTGTTTTAATTTAAACATTCTTATGTTTGTTTTCATAAGTCTTCATAGGGTAGTCCTTCTAAATTTCTTTTCTTTCCTCAAGCCTATAACTCTTGCAGTTATCACTTTCAGGTCTTTCATGTATCCCCGGCTTGCTTTGCTGCTTCACTGGGTGTGTGTGTTTATCGATGTGTACTTAAGCTTTAGAATCCTCTGGTCTTTTTCCTTATGGTCCTCTTTGACCGAGCATTCAACCCCACTCCTAATTGATTCTCAGGTAAATTGGTATTAAATTTTGTTTCATGCTACATTTGTGGAAGATATTGTATATACCCTTGAATTTGTCCATGATATTGGCCTGTAGAGTGAATAATGGAGGTTGATTCTATTGGAATGGGTGCTAAATTGAGATCCTGTTTAAGGAGCACAAATTAAGTCCCAAGGCACTAGTTTGGAGATGATCAGGATCAAAGATAGCTTCCATCCCACTATTGAACAGACCTCTTTTACAATAATATAGGCTATTGACCTCACAATCATAGCCTTGCACCTTATTGCCTGCCTGTACAGCAGTTCCTCTGTAACATTATATTCTGTCTTTTCTTATTGCTTTTCCCTTGTACTACCTCGATGCACTGATATGACCATGTGATGGCATGCAAAGTTTATGAAGTCTCATATTCTGTCCCTGTCAATCTTTTTCTAAATCTGGTCTCAGCCAGAAAAGTCAACTCTTTATTCCTCACCATAGATGCTGCCTGACCTGCTTATCTCCTCCAGCATTTTGTACATATACCTCTTTGATCAAACTTGTTCATCTCCTTTAATGTCTCCTATTTGGCCAGACGTCATATTTTGTGTTATAACATGCCAGTGAAGCTTCTTGGCATGCCTCATTTTTTTGAAGCATTATATAAATGACAATATATAATTTATGACATGAGATATAGTTTCTACAACTCGGCAAGGAGGGCAAATTTGAACAAGGTAAAATGGAAGTGGAAGTTTTGTAAAATCAACAGAGATTGATCAGACTGAACAATCATTGATTAACACTGATGCGTTGATATATTTGTCATTTGTTAGTACAGTAATAGATTTCAGCAGCCATAATGTGTTCCAAATTTCAAAGTAAATTTATTATCAAAATATGTATGTCACCAAGTATTACCCTGAGATTCATTTTCTCGCAGGCATTCACAGTAAAGAAGTACAATCGGATCAATGAAAAACTACACACAAAGAATGACAAATAACCAAAAGGAGGCAAACTATGACAAAAAAAATAACAATAACAAAAATCATACTAAATAAGTAAGTAAAAGAGCAACATGCACCAAATGCTGGAGGAGCTCAGCATGTCAGGCAGCATCTATGAAAAAGAGTAAATAGCTGGTGTTTCGAGCTGAGACCCTTCATTAAGTCCTTAAGAAGAGTCTTGGCCCAAACATTGATTGTTTACTCTTTTCCATAGAAGCTGCCTGACCTGCTGTGTTCCTCCAGCATTTAGTGTGCGTTGCTTTGGATTTCCAGCAACTGCAGAACTTCTTGTGTTTGAAGTAAATAAAAAAAATTGATAAATATCAAACCGTTTGTACCTTCAACCAACCATAACTAACAATTTATTATCTGTTTTTTATTGGAGTGTAAACATTGTCCCAATGACACAAGGAGAACTTTTCCTTCAAGAAATGTGGAAGGTCTGTTCAAGAATGTGGCAAAATGGAATTTTACATATGCCAGATTTTGCATATGGAATAAGTCCAAAAAATTGTTGCCATTAAGATCTCAACCCAAAATGTCAGTTGTCCATTTTCTACCTTAGATGCTGCCTGACCTTCTTAATTCCTCAACCACCTTGTGTGTCGTTCCAGATTCCAGCACCTTCAGTCCCTTGTATCTTCACCAGATTGATAAAAAAATAGAAATCCATTGTAAACTTACAAGCACAGGTTTTAATCCTGTTTTTCACAAAAAGACTGACAAACAATCCTTATCATTAAATTCTTTATCAATTAATCCAATATGGCTCTGATTGAAGTTCCCAGTAACCATCAAAGGTATTTCTTTGACAGATTGTCTTATCCTCCAGTTACAGCCAGCAGCAGACCTTATGTAATTTAGTAAGGAAAGCACCTCCACAATGCCTATGAAGAAATTTTTATCGCTCAGAATTGAGAAGGATGAATCATCTGTACTGATACCAAGATCAGAGGTTAATACTTTATAATCTGGGTCAACGAGGCAATGACATACCTGCTGAATGATTTATCTAATGGAAGATGTATGACCTTGATGTCTTGAATTACATTTTTTTGGTGTGACAAGAAAGCCCAAGAGGCTATTTAATTACGTCTGAACTGCAGTTGCATCTTGTAGAAACAAGTTGGCATTTGTAAGTGGCTTTGAAGAACTGTGTTTGTACCTGCTAGTATTTATTGCACACTATCCATTCTGGGAAGAGTAGCACACTGTGCCAAGGATGCACCCGGCAGTTTCAGTCTGCTTTATAGTGCTATATAACTCTGGTGACAGAGTAGTTTTGGCTGTATTCCTAGTAAAACATTTTAGGAATAGGCAGGTGTCATGACCTAAAGAAGTTTACTTCAAAGTGGTTGCATTCATGTCGACAAGAATAATTAAAATATATTGTGCAAAGTGTGGAAACATGATAGAAAATAACATCCCTAATTTTGCATCTGTTATAAATAGGGAACATCAGCATATGAACAAGCTCCGTGAAATCTGAACATGGTGCCAAGTTAAATTAATCTATTCCACCTGTACATGACCCATATCCTCCCATTCCCTGCCTATTCATGTGCCTATTTAAAAGTCTCTTTATCAACACTATCATATCTGCTTCATGACAAGCATGGCTGTCTACCAATCTCTGTGTAAGAAATTTGCCCTACAACCTCCACTAAACCTTTCCCCTCTCACCTCAAAGCTGTGCCCTTTCGTATTGGACATTCCTATCCTAGCAAAAAGCTCTGTTGTCTACCTGTCTATGCCTCTTAACACTTTATAAAATTGATGTCAAAATATTATTTAGTTGTTGGAGAATAGTAATATATCATATCTTACTGTGATTATAGTTCCACAGTGGAAGAAGGTAATTATAAACTCTTTCTCAAAAAAATCTTATTTCTCTCTGTCATCCATGTACTTTCAAAAGAGTTGAGCTGAAAATGTAGAACCTTCTCATTCTCTGCAAGTTTTCCATCATCAGTTGTTTAGATGAAGGATGACAAATATGTTGATGTTAAGAACTTTGTTGTGGGGCAGCTGAAGGCTGTTGAAAAATTGTCTGATGACATCGATAGATCTAAAGCCGTGAATCCTTTCTGATACTTCAGCATATGTCAGCACCTTGTAAATCTATTTCAGTCAGTCCTGGATTCACTCACATCATTTTAGGCGCACTCCTTCCTTGTTCTGCAGTCGCTCAAGAGGATTGCTCGCCACTCGCTACTCGAGGGCAATTAGGCATAAGCAATAAATGTTGACCTACAGTACATACATCCTGCAAATTAAGTAATAAAAATTACCTCTTAGGACAATAAATCAGCGTAAACATAGGGGCAAGCAACAAATATCAAACATAGCACAGTACAGCGGAGTGCAGGGGGGCCCACGATGTTGTGCCGATGTTTTAACCTACTCTGGGATCAATCTAATCCTCCCCTCCTACATATGCCTCCAGTTTTCTATCATCCATGGGAGGCGCGGTAGCGCAGAGGTTAGCATGATGCTTTACAGTGCAGGCGACCCGGGTTCAATTCCTGCCGCTGCCTGTAAAGAGTTTGTACATTCTCCCTGTCATCCCCTGGGGTTCCTCCCAGTCTAAAGATGTACCATTGGTCATTGTAAATTGCCCCATGATTATGCTCAGATTAAATCAGGGGATTTCTGGGGGGTGAGGCCAGAAAGGTCTATTCTGCAATAAACAAATATCTAAGAGTTTTTTAAAATGCCCCTGATGTATCTGCCTCTACCAACATCTCTGGCAGTATGCTACATGGACTCACCACACTCTGTGTGAAAGATCTATCTCTACACTTGCCCCTAATCATCTTAAAACTATGTCCCCTTGTATTAACCATTTCCATCCTGGGAAAAAAAGCCTCTGGCTGCCTATCTGATCTATGCTTCTTATCATCTTGTACACCTCTATCCAGTCACCTCTCATTCTCCTTTACTCCAAAGAGAAAATCCTTGGCTCACTCAATCTATCTTCATTCACCTGGTGTTCACCTGGCGGAGAATCTCACCTGGTCCCTCAACACCAGCTCCATAACAAAGAAAGCCCAGCAGTGTCCACTTTCTGCAAAGGCTGAGGAAAGTCCATCTCCCACCCCCCCATCCTCATCACATTCTACAGGGGTTGTATTGAGAGCATCCTGAGCAGCTGCATCACTGCCTGGTTTGGAAATTGCACCATCTCGTATCGCAAGACCTTGCAGCGGATAGTGAGGTCAGCTGAGAAGATCATCAGGGTCTCTCTTCCCGCCATCACGGACATTTACACTACACGCTGCATCCACAAAGCAAACAGCATTATGAAGGACCCCATGCACCCCTCATACAAACTCTTCTCCCTTCTGCCATCTGGGAAAAGGCACCGAAGCATTCAGGCTCTCATGACCAGACAATGTAACAGTTTCTTCCCCCAAGCTATCAGACTCCTCAATACCCAGAGCCTGGACTGACACCTTGCCCTATTGTCCTGTTTATTATTTATTGTAATGCCTGCACTATTTGTGCACTTCATGCAGTCCCGGGTAGGTCTGTAGTCTAGTGTAGTTGTTGTGTGTTTTTTTTCTTTGTGTTGTTTTTTTACGTAGTTCAGTCTAGTTTTTGTACAGTGTCATGTAACACCATGGTCCTGAAAAATGTTGTCTCATTTTTACTATGTACTGTACCAGCAGTTATGGTCGAAATGACAATAAAAGTGACTTGATTTGTAAGACACAATCTCTAATTTTGGGGGCTTTGAGTTGTTGCTCTTCTGCAATCTGCACACATGTTCTGTCCTACCTCATCTGTTGAGACAACTGACTGGAAAATGTTCTTCCTGACTCTTATATTTATATGGTTCGGGAGCACCGGCACTTAAAACAGGCCACATATGGAGAAGTATGGAGAATTGCTTGAAAACAGTGTAAGAGGTAAATTTGAAGGAGGGATTGAAATGAAGTGGAAGACAGGTTAAGGGATAGAGGTCTAGAGCTTTAGAAATAGACATTGAGTTAGTTGAATTTCCTCGAATGATTAAACAACCAATAATTCAAGTAGATCAGACAAGATTGGCCAGGATGTTGCCTGGGATGATAATGTTCAATTTTCAGAGAGACTGCATTGCCTGTCCATCCCTTGATAACTCATGAATGTCATACGCTGTCAGCCATGACTTTTTCTTCCATCAATTTTTTTCTGTCACTGCCGCCTTCTCTTTTCTCAGATCATGTCCCAGAGATTCCAGCTGCCATTTCCTGATTGATGATATCATCTCTCTTCTTATTCCGGCCTTTCACAACACTTCCATGATATTTTCAACATTCCTCTCAAAAACCACATCTCTACAGCTCGAGTCTTCCCTAATTTTGCTTTGGTATTGTCCCACATTGACTCCCACATGATAGTGCAGAATGAACGTAGCACCACAGCACTCCGAGTTTCGTGCTCGCAGAAATCATCTTACTTGGTAGTACCATGCTCGAACATTCATTTAGCAATCCCAATCCTTCTTCTAATTTCAACATCACTAGGAGAATCAGCAGCAAAAGATGATTCTGAGCTACACAGTGGCAGGGAGGTTTTAGAGCTCGGGATTAAATCACTTGGAAACTGATTGGTGAGGTCTTATTGGGAGTAGATTATGAGTTGAAAGAGGATGGAGTTCTCAGTGGGTATAGGGTTGAAAAAGATTATAGAAAGAGGGTGATTGGGAAAGCAGCTGAAGATGGATATGAAAATAATAATGGGGATTTTCAATGTGGCATCAATGAGCGGAAATTGGAAGTTAAATACTATGAAATAGGAATGTGTAGACGCTATTGGTTGATTTGGCAGACATGTGATCAATGGGATTTAATCCAGAGAAGCATGAGGTGATGCATTTGAGGAAGTTCAACAAGGCAAGGGAATAGTCAATTAATGGCGGGATTTTAAGAAGTGTGAAACTATGTTCACAGCTTGTTAAGGTTAGCAAGACAGGCGGATAAGGTGGTTAATAAAGGATATGGAATGCTTTTCTCATTAGCCAAGATAGAAGAAATTAGAACAAAAGAGATATTCTACAGCTGAATACATTATTGAAACCACGATTTGATTACTAGGTTCAGTTATGCTCAATAGATTACAAGAATTAAGTTCAAAGTTCAAAGTACATATATTATCAAAACATGTATAAATTATACAACCTTGAGATTTGTCTCCTTGCAGGCAGCCAAAAAACAAGAAACTCGAAAGAACCCATTTAAAAAAAGACCCACTGTGCAGAGAGAGGGAAAAAAAACACAAATTGTGCCAGCAATGAAGGCAGGCAACCGCATTTTGAGTCCACAGACATGAAGCACAGTGCAGCCGGAGCAGGCCCATAGCTTCAGGCTCAGTTCATCACACAGCGGAGCAAAACAGAGCTTGCAGACATGAGGTCCAGAGCAGGCCATAGCCTCAACTTCAGCCTCAGTGCTGCGGAGAGCAGAGTAAATGATGTGATTGGATTTAAAAATGCTGAGAAAATATACAAGAATTTTTGCTATAAGGGAGAAAGGAGGCTATTCGAAGAGTGAAAGTTATTAAGTACCAAATAGTAAGGGCCTTAGCTGAGTGGTCAAAAATCTCAGAGGTATAGAATTAAAATAATAGGAAGAGGATTAAATGACAATCTGCTGGAGAAACTGTGCGGGCCGGGCAGCATCTGTGGAAGGAAAGGAATTGTTGATGTTTCAGGTAAAATCCCTACACCGGGATCTATCCTTCTGGTGGAAGGGTTAGACAGGATTTGAGGAAAACATGTCTTTTACCCAGAGGGTTGTAGAGGTCTGAAACTCACTGAAAAGGTGGTAGAGGCGGAAGTCCAAAGGATACATAAGTAGATGTTGTGAGTGAGGAGAGAGATTCGATAGGGTTCACAGATAAGGACTCTGGACACACAGCCTTGGTAGCAAAGGTACCCACTCCCCTCTTGACTTTGTGCGAGCACAGCTCTTCTGCTTAGGGACCATACTCACACTCCCAACCCTATTCAATGCACAACTCACCCACAGCAGGGTGGTCCCTCGGAGATAGCAAAAAAGAGAGCGGGTCAAGCACACGTGGCTTCCTTTATAGTGCAGCAGGGCTGATGGGTAATTCACAGGGAAGCCAATGGCTCAGTGCCAGCCGAGTTAAGCTGACTACAAAGGCCAATTGCCCAAGGCCAAGTACAAGGCTAATTAAAGGGGCCACTGGTTGGGTGTGCATTGATGGGCGAGGAGGGCTCAAACCTTGATTGGCAGGTGGTGTGTCTTTTGACCAGGTAATGGGCACGTGACAGTCACAACCCCTCGAATACATTAGAGCATGCATGAGAACTTGAAGACCCTTGACCTATAGTGAATGGACCCAAGCATGGCATATGGAATTGGGCTGAGGTAATAAATTTTCAATCAATCTGTGATCATCAACCATCTGTCTATGTAGCCTGCCCTTACCAAGAGCGGACTTTGGCTATGACATTGAATGAAATGTTGTTTGTTTTGGCACCACACAGCCAGATCTTCAATCTCCTTCCCATATGCTGGTTCATCACTACCTTTGACTTGGCCAGTGACAGCGGTGCCATCAGCAAACCTAAATATGACACTGGAGCTATGCTTAGCCTCACGGTCATAAGCATAAAGTGAGTAGATCAGGGGTCTAAGCACACAGCCTTGTGGTGCAGTTGTGCCAACAGTGATTGTGGAGGAGATGTTTCTGCCAATCAGAACTGAGTTGGGTCTGCAAGTGAGGAAATCAAAGATCCAGTTGCACAAGGAGATATCAAAGCTTAGGTCTTGAAGCTTATTGATTAGTATTGATAAAAGGGATGATAAATAATTATACTTATGCTAACAATGTTCCGCTTGTAACAAAAGCGGAAGAAGTTTGAAACACTCAGCAGTTCGGGCAGTGTCAATGGATGGAGAAGCACAGTTAACATTTCAGGTCATCCGACCTTGGATCGGAAACATTATTTCTCTTTCCACAAATGCTTCCTGACCAGCTGGGTGCCTCCAGCATTTTCTGGTTTTATTTCAGATTTTCAGCGTTTGCAGACTTCTTGACTTTTCAGAAATTATCCTGCACTTATCCTTCAGTTTGCAAACACGAGGAAATCTGCAGATGCTGGAAATTCAAGCAACACACACAAAATGCTGGTGGAACGCAGCAGGCCAGGCAGCATCTATAGGAAGAAGCACTGTCGACGTTTCAGGCCGAGACCATTTTAATTACATTTGTTAAAAATATTTGGAAAAAAACAAGCCAATGTTTATCAGATAATTGATACATCTTTTATGTCCACCTGAAAGATAGGTAGGGACAGTGTTGAAACAATATCTACTCTAAAGCAACTCTCAATTAGCTGCTTAGAAAGACTTGAATTTTGAGAGCAGTATGTTTTCAGCATTCTTGATTTCTGTATGTTGTATATTTGTCATGGAATTGCCGGACCAGTTTACAGTTGGCAATGTATCATAACCGATAGATCGTGAAGCAACCTTGTGCTGGGTTACTACTTGCTAAAAAGATCATATCACAATGTAGCCATTCAACATCACATTTGCCCCATTGTACGAACACCGCTTCTTGCACTGACCAATTCATAAACTGCTGAGGGCTAGATCTGTGGCCTTTAAGTCCAGTGATCCAGAACTACACAAGAAGCCCAGGTATGACCTGGGCTAAAGACCAAAAAAAGAATTCTAGTTGAGAATGGATCTAGTGCTTTACTGGTGCATTTAACAAATAAAGTCCTCTCAGGCTTCCAGACCGGTACAGGTATCGACTTTAACTAATGCTTCAATGACAGACTCTGCCATCTTCAGTTGTCATCAAAACATCAGTTAAAATTGATACCTGTACTCGGCTAGAAGCCCAAAAAGTGTTTATTCGTAATTCTGGTTGAGGTGAGAGGTGGAATTGGATGCACATCAGTTCTGGCAGAGTTTGCGGGCTATTACTTCCTACAAAGTGAAGCCTAACATTATGAATGGCTGTAATGCTTCACTCCCAGGTGAGCTAAACACCTTTAATGCTCGTTTTGAAAAGGAGAATAAAACTAAGACTATGTGAATCCCTGCAGCAGAGAATACGTACACAACGCTGGAAGAACTCAGCAGGCCAGGCAGCATCTGTGAGAAAAGAATAGCCAATGTTTCGGGCTGGGACCCTTCATCAGGAATGGGGGGGAAGAGAGGGCCGAAGCCCAGTAATAGAGATAGGGGAGGGGGTAGGGCCTAGAGGCGCCAGGTGGAAAGCCAATCAGAGGAAAGATAAAGGGGGGAGGGGATAAGCATGAAAGAACTGTAGAGATAAAGAAGCAGAAAGTTGAAAGGGGAGAGAGGCAGAGAGGGACCTGGGATAGGGGAAGGGGGAGGGGGAGGGAATTACCGGAAATTGGAGAATTCAATGTTCATATCACCAGGCTGGAGGCTACCCAGATGGTAGATGAGGTGTTGCTCCTCCAACCTGAGTTTGGCCTCATCATGGCAGTAGAGGAGGCCATGTATGGACATATCTAGATGGGAATGAGAGGCAGAGCAACCGGGAGGTCCTGTCTATTGTGACGGACGGAGCATAGGTGCTCGATGAAGCTCGACCCTGCAGTGTAGGTGCTCGACCCTGCAGCATCTGATGACCCTGTGATCTCTGTCATGGAGGCTGATATCAGAACATCTTTCAAGAGGGTGAACCCTTGCAAGGCACCAGGACCTGGTGGTGTACCACTAGGGCTCCAAAAATCAGTGTGAACCAGCTGGTGGAAGTATTCAAAGACACCTCCAATCCCTCACTGCTGTAGTTGAAGATTCCCACCTGCTTCAAAAAGGCAATGATCATACCAGTGGCCAAGAAGGTAAGCTGCATCAACAGCTATTACCCAATGGCACTCACATCTACTGTGGTGAAGCACTTTGAGAGGTTGGTCATGGCTAGAATGGACTGCTGTCGCAAGGGTGTGGCGGTGGAACGAACCCAGGTGCTGAACACAGGCGCGGAGGCCGAGTCAGGAGGCGTTACGGTCGTAGCAAGTGTGGAATGGGTACCAAGGGAATCTTTACCCGGAGTCTTGGTTTTCATAAAGAATTCAGGAATGATGCTAGACTTAGAACTGATAGTCCTAAGAACCATGGAATGAGGTTACTCGTACACGAGTCGACCAACGAACTGGCAGCTCCTTGTAGTGATCACAGGGTCTTTATCCTGCAGTTTCTAATGGGAAGCAGGTGTGTGTAGTTTAGTGGGACCTGGGAATGATTGGAAATTAAATTAGGTGATTCGGGCCCAATTCCTGAGGTAAATTGCAAGGTGCCAGAAGGGACCATGACAACTGCCTAAGCAAAGATCTGGACCTGATGCAATATCCCTGTTGCCACAATAGCTCTACAGTGGATCCAATCTCACTGGCTCTCCATATGGCCTTGGATCACCTGGACAATACTTGCACCAAGCTGTTGTTTATTGATTACAGCTCGGTGTTCAACAAAATCTTGCTCTCCAATTCTAATTTAAATGCCCCAAAACCTGGTTATCTGTATCTCTCTCTGCAGCTGGATCCTTGACCTCCTCACTGGGAGACCACAGTCTGTGCAGATCAGAAATGACATCCCCTCCTCGCTGATAATCCATACCGGCGCATCTCAAGGATTTGTGCTTAGCCCATTGCTCTACTCTCTCTACACCCATGACTATGTGGTTAGACACAGCTCAAACACCATCTATAAATCTGCCGGCAACACAACTATGGTAGCAGAATTTCAGATGGTGACGAGGAGGCATACAGAAGCAAGATAGATCAGCTGGTTGAGTGGTGTCGCAACAGCAACCTTGCACTCAACATCAGTAAGACCAAGGAATTGATTGTTGATTTCGGGAGGGGAGGTCAAGCGAACACATATCATTAAGGGATCAGGGTGAGCAATTTCAAGTTTCTGGGTGTCAACATCTCTAAGAATCTATCCTGGGCCCAACATATTGATGCAATTACAAAGAAGGCATGACAGCAGCTATACTTCATTAGGAGGTTGAGGAGAATTGGTGTGTCATCAAAGACACTTGCTCATTTCTACAGATGTACGGTGGAGAACATCCCAGCTAGTTGCACCATCGTCTGGTCTGGAGGTGAGACTGCACAGGTTTGGAAAAAGCTGCAGAATGTTGTAAACTCTGCCAGCTCCATCATGAGCATTAGCCTCCCCTGCATTTAGGAACCTTCAAATGGTGATGACTCAAAAAAGCAGCATCCATCCTTAAGGGCATGCCCACTTCTCATTGCTATCATCAAAGAGGAGTTATAGGAGCCTGAAGATACACACTCAATGTTTCAGGGACAGCTTCTTCCCCTCCACCATCAGATCTCTGAATGGACAATGAACTCACAAGCATTCCTCCATATTTTTAACCTCTCGTTTTGCATTACTTATTCATTTATTTCTTATTGTAATCCATCATTTTTATTACAATGTATTGCAATGTACTGCTGCCACCAGCAACAAATTTCACGGAAAAAACTGATGATATTAAAGCTGATTCAGATTCAGATTAGATTATAGTCATCTACACCAGTGCAATGAAATTCCTTGATTGTATGAAGCTCACAAAGTAAACTGTGTACATAAGGTTAGCGGGCTGAACATCAGGCCATTGGTTTAAGTGCCTCATTGAAGCCTTAAAACTCTGTTACATGGGCAGGATGGCATCAGGATGGCAGTCTGCCCACCCAAAGCTAATGAGGGGCTGGTTTAATCAGTAACGGAACCAAAAGTGACATCAGTAAAAATCTTTTGATACCACGAATCCTTAGAGTCTGAATTGCACTGCCAGGTTGAATTGTTGCACTCAAAAGGGAGGTGAATAATAATCTATAATAGTTTTCAGGACCATGGGGTGACAGCTGGAGAGTGAGATTAGCTTAATTAATCTTATCTAGAGGGAGCATGGAGTCCACAACTCAATTCATCCCCCCGCCCTCCCTGTGCTGAAATCGTTCTAAAATTCTGACATATATTTTGCGGTATTCTGTAATGCTTTCAATTTGTGTATTTATTTATAGGGCACTAAACTGCTACATTGCATCTGTTCACTTATTTTTCTCAATCCTGCTGAGACCTCAGGTGGCCTAGTGATACTATGAATTTTTATCCTGAGCTCTCCCCGGTGATCCATTTGCATTGAGGTTTTTAATTGCTTATATTTCTCAAAATTATTCAGTGCCATCCCAGTCTACCAAAGCATCTCCTGTAGATCAACTACTTTTGGCTTAAGGTCTTGGGAGCTCGTCTCTCTGGCAGAGGCCCCCCAATAAATCCTGGTGTAAGATGGCATCGGTCAGTGTTCTGAGGGGTGTAAGGTTCGGTTCACATACACTTCCTGGTTAGCAAAGATGGCACCAGAGGTTTTTACAGACTTCCAGTTCATCCGCGAAAAGGCTTCTTCTTTTTCTTTTCTCGTGCCTCTCTTTACTTTTCAAGCTGTCTTGTCGGAGTTTGTGATATACAACTGCAGCTCAAAGTATAGTTTTCCACCGGCGGTGGGTTTTTGTTCTTGAATTTGCTGTGCAGCCTGGAAGACGAGCTCCTTCAGGGTGCGGATCCGTGGTCGAACCAATTCCTTGCCGATGTTGCCAACTGAACTGTCGTGGGAGATCGAACCATCGAGACAGCGGGCAGCGTGCACTGATTTCTCACCCTCTCAATGGCGAGTGAGAGTTTCTCGGTCCTCGAGTCAGGGAACTCGAAAAAGTGACAGGGTAGATTTGTAACATCAGAACAGCGAGCTGCTGGTCTCCCACGCTCGTCTGTTGCAGGAGGGATATCTCTCTTTCCCTCGCTAGTCTGAGGTTCAAAGTGTTGGAATGGACACTAGTTCTTTGATAGACTTTAGATCATGGTCTCTTTGGGGGCTTTGATGGGGTTGTTGGGGGGTGGGTCAGTGCTTTAGTTGGAACAAGTGGGGGAGGGGAGTGTTGACGCTTGCGTGTGAGAGGGGTGAGTGGGGCTTTGGGGTTCTGACATTTCTGTGATTCATCCTTTGGGGTTTCTCTGTTTCATGGACGTCTGCGAAGAGTAAGAATTTCAATTATTATATACCATGTGCATTCTCTGATATTAAGTTGACCCATTGGTTCTTTTTCGGTGGTGGGTTCTGAAAATTAGGCAATTCTTGTCCATTCAGCGTAGACCAAAACCTTCAAAAATATTGAAATGGATGTCGGGAAGAGGAACTCAGGAGAACATGCCACAGTCCTCAATGGGCTATCAGCAGTGGAAAGAGTGAGCAGTTCAAGTTCCAGGGTGTTAATATCATAGAGGATCTATCCCGGGCCCAATACACTGATGCATCACAAAGAAGTCACTAATGACTTGAATATTTCTACTGAAGTACTCTGGAGAGCATTCTGACTGGTTGCATCACAGCCTGGTATGGAGCCTCCAACACAACGAACGCAAGAGGCTGCAGACAGTCCTAGACTCTGTCAGTTCCATCAGTTACCTTTGACGCTAATCATTTTTCACTGGGGAATCAGTTTCAGCTTTAGAATTGAATAATGGTATATCACTGGAAACATAGGATCTTGGTCTGTGATTTTTATTTTGTTTACTAATACTGTGAATTAAAGAGTGGAACCATATGTTCAATATGCAGCAAAATCATATGCACAGCAGGAGAAACCTGCTCCCTCTCTCAACTTTATCATCATATTTTATTGCAGTTTTCCCAAAATGTACTGTTGTGCTTTGAGAATAATTTTAAAGGGCAGCAAAGTTCTCAAAATTATGGCTGTTTACATTGTTTGAAAAACTGCATGTGCCAATACATTATTGTTAATTGATCATTGAAATCAGTTGTGCACCTGGCATAGATCAGAGAAAATAAACGATTTGTGGCTGAATAATGCAACTTAAAACACATTTGTCACAAATAATTATAATCCATAATAGAATGATAGGATTTTTAGGAGGTTACATCCTAACACTTTTCTCTGGCTATGGGATATTTCAGCAATGTAATCTCATTTGGTATTGTAGGAAAGGAAGCCTAGATTCGTAGAGTTACACAGCATGGAAACAGCCCAGCTCATCAATACCAACCAACATGTCCATCTGAGCTCTTTCCTTCTGCTTGTATTTAGTTCATCTCCTTCTAAACCTTTCTTATCCACATACTTAACCAAACGTTTTTAAGATGTAATTGTACCTGTTTTAACCACTTCCTTTTGCAGCTTGTTCCACATATCCATCCTCCTCTCTGTAAAAACGTTGGCCCTCTGATCCTCTTTAAATGCTTCTCCTCGCAACTTAAACTTATGCCTAAATGCAAGAGATTCTGGAGATGCTGGAAGTCCAGAGCAAGATACAAAATGCTGGAGGAACTCAGCTGCTCAGTTGCCATTCATGGAGGAGAATAAGCAGTCAGTGTTTCAGGCCAATACCCTTCATTAAGTCTGGAAAGGAAGTGGGAAGAAGCCACAATAAGAGGGTAGGGAAGGGAAAGGAGTACGAGCTGGCAGGTGAAAGGTGAAACCAGGTGATGGGGAAGGTGGGTGGGTGGGGGAGATGGAATGAAGTGAGAAGCTGTGAGGTGATATGTGGAAGAGGTAAAGGACGGAAGAAGAAGGAAGCTAATAAGAGGGGAGAATGTATTATGGAGGAAAGGGAAGGAGGTGTGGCACCAGAGGGAGGTGATAGGCAGATGAGGAGAAGAAAAGAATCAAGAATGGGGAATGGTAAAGAGAGAAGGAGGTGGCAGAAAAATCACCAGAAGTTAGAGAAATCAGTGTTCATGCCATCAAGTTGGATGTTACCTAGATGAGTTATGATGTTTTGCTCCTCTAACCTGAGAGTGAATTTATAGTGGCATTGGAGGAGGCCATTGTCTGACGTATCAGAATGGGAATAGGGAAATAGAATTATAAGGGGTGTCACCAGGAAATCCCATTTGTTGTGCCACACGGAGTGAAGGTGTTATGCCTTCTGGACCCCTAACCTGTGGAAGTGGACGACTACTCGTGCCACCTACATGTTTATCCAAATCATTAACACACATGACCATCGACAGGGATCCAGCACTGATCTCTGTGTCACATCACTGGTTACAGGCCTCCAAACTAAAAGACAGCCATGAAAATACCACTCACTATCTCCTACCACAAAGCCAGATTTGTACGGAGGCATTTAGTCTGAGCACCAAAAACTCCTTTAATGATAATATAATAATGCTTCAATTACCTCTTTCAATGAGGCACCACCTTTGTCCAAGAAGCAAATATAGTCTCTAGCTAACCCCTTGTGTATTTAAAGGGTGTGCAGGAACGAGGGCCCAGGGCATTAAAGTGAGCATTGAAAATGGGATTCCAGTGTGTTAAGACCAGCTCAGGAACTGGAACTACCGTGTTTTTATTGGGAACACAGCAATTAAAGTGTGTTAAAGGAAGTGTGGAATCAGTCAGTACCTGATAAATGAGATGCCGAACAATCTAAACTTCTGAATAATCAGATAGCAGATTATTGGAGTTTTATTAACAGACAGAGAAGTGAATCCAGAACAACCGAGTTTAATGATCTTGTATTTAATTCTGCAGCACCTTTAGTTGGTTGGAGAAAGTTTCACAGTTAATAGAGCTATTGCTTTACAAAGCTAAAGACTTGGGATCTGTCTTGGCTTCTGCTGCATGGACTTTTCATATTCTTGTGATCTCATGGGTTTAATCCGGCTGTTCCAGTTTGCTCCCACGTTCTTGAAGACGTGTGTACTGACAGTTCAGCTAAGTTGTTCCAAGTGTATGGATGAATGATTGAATGTGGGGGGAGTTGATGGGGTAGAGTAAAAAATGGAATTGTGTAAATAGAGAATGAAAGATGACTTGATAGAGATGTACAAGATAATAAGAGGCATAGATTGAGTGGATAGCCAAAGACTTTTCCAGGGGCAGAAATGGCTAATATGAGGCAGCATAATTTTAAGGTGATTGGAGGAAAGAATAGAGACGGGGATACCTTTTACACAGAATGGTGGGTGCATGGAATGCCCTGCCAGTGGTGTTGGTCGAGGCAGATACATTAGGATCATCTAAGAACAGACAGACAGACAGACATACTTTATTGATCCTGAGGGAAATTGGGTTTCGTTACAGCCGCACCAACCAAGAATAGTGAAGAAATATAGCAATATAAAACCATAAATAATTAAATAATAATAAATTAATCATACCAAGTGGAAATAAGTCCAGGACCAGCCTATTGGCTCAGGGTGTCTGACACTCCGAGGGAGGAGTTGTGATGTTTGATGGCCACAGGCAGGAATGACTTCCTATGATGCTCAGTGTTACATCTTGGTGGAATGAGTCTCTGGCTGAATGTACTCCTGTGCCTAACCAGTACATTATGGAGTGGATGGGAGTCATTGTCCAAGATGGCATGCAACTTGGACAGCATCCCCTTTTCAAACACCAACGTCAGAGAGTCCAGTTCCACCCCCACAACATCACTGGCCTTACGAATGAGTTTGTTGATTCTATTGTTGTCTGCTACCCTCAGCCTGCTGCCCCAGCACACAACAGCAAACATGATAGCACTGGCCACCACAGCCTCATAGAACATCCTCAGCATCATCCGGCAGATGTTAAAGGACCTCAGTCTCCTCAGGAAATAGAGACGGCTCTGCCCCTTCTTGTAGACAGCCTCAGTGTTCTTTGACCAGTCCAGTTTATTGTCAATAAACTCTTAGTCAGGCAGGTGAGTGATAGAAACATGGAGGGCTATGCAGGAAGGAAGGGTTAGATTGATCTTAGAGAAGGTTAACATGTTGGCCAAAGGGCCTGCATTGTACTGTAATGATCTATGTTCTATTTTTAATAGGAGCTTGATGGTTAGTGTAGACTCACTGAGCTGAAGAGCTTGTTTCCATGTTGCATGACCTCCAGGTCATCCGGAGATATTATGTGTGAATCTGCCCAACTTGACTGATAGTATTCAAACCAATATAAATTACAGTTAAGCTAAGTGCCAAAGAAAATTGTGCACATTAAACTCACAAAAACAACAATGAGATAAAATGACCAGGTAATTTGTTCCCATGGAAATAGGAGCACCTCTTTCAAAGTCAAACATGAAGGCAGCAACAAACTTTTATAACATTCCTTCAGCTGGATGGTTAGCAAAGGATTTCTGTGCTAAAGTAGTTCTTACTTATCCATTATTTTTCAGGATCTGAACATCATTGTAAGACTAACATTTATTGCCCATTTGTAATTGTACTTGAGAACATGGCATTTTGTCAACTTCTAGGACTGCTAGCATCGTTCTGGTAACGCTATCCCTTTGGTTTTCCTGCAATGCTGTCGGGTAGGGAGCTCCAATCATAATGTAGGACCATATTGCAAATTCAGGATGGTGCACAAGCTTAACGGGCACACGTGGTTGGTGATGTTTGCACCAAGGATGGCACTTATGGCATGAGTTATCACTTGATCACTTGTCAATCCATGTCTGATTGTCTTCTAGGTTTTGCTACATGGATGGAAGAGGTTTAGAGCAGGGGTTCTCAACCTTATTTATGCCATAGAGCCCTACCATTAACCGAAGGGTCTGTGCGCCCCAAGTTGGGAACCCTTGGTTTAAAGAGATACGATCTAAATGCAGGCAAATGGGATTAACATAGACACCTTGGCTGGCAAAGATGAGCTGGGCTAAAGTGCCTGTTCCCATCCTGTATAGTTCCTAAGCGCATGGTAGCATAGTGGTTAGCTCAATGCTCTACAGTGCCAGTTGTAAGATAGGAATTCAGTACCATCCGCTGCTGGTAAGATGTTTATATGTTGTCCTCAGGGCTGCATGAATTTCCTCTGGACGTTCTGGTTTCTTCCCATATTCCAAAGACGTGCAGGTTAGTAAGGGTTAGTAAGCTTTGGGCATGCTATATTGGTGCTGGAAGCATAGTGATACTTGAGGGCTGCCCCCAGCACCTCCTTGACACAAATGACACATTTCACTGTATGCTTCGATGTTTCAATGTACACATGACAGATAAAACTATCTTTAACTTTGTATACACAGTACACTTAATCGGGGAAGCCCCAGTGTGTTTTTGCAATTATGTCTGCAAACATTTTGTGGCTTCGTCACTTATGACTTGATCTGTAAAGAGATGTTTTTTCTTGGAACAACTGGAATCACTTCAATTCCAACATCATATAATTTACGCAGTAATTCAGCCAATGTTGTTTTTGAAATGTTGCCCATTTACTGGATGTGCTGTGAATGAACTATGAAAGTGAGATTATTGTGATTCTCTGTGTTAGGTATTCAGGAATAACTTGGAAAATCTTGATTATCTAGTGAGCCAATGATAAAGAATTCCACCATGTAGCTGGACAGCTGTCAAAATTATCTCCTAAAGAATGCATATGTGCTTTAATAACTTTTGACTGGCACTTGACAATTGGCCCTCAAAGAGCAGCCTTAATATTCAGTGATGATGTATACTACAGAAATGTGATGACTCTTTTGAAAGATGGTAAAACAAGCGCAAGAGTGGGATAGTTTGTCATGCTCTGTTTCAGACTGTTAAACACTATAAAAACAACAACCTCAGCCTGAAGGAAGTTAAACTGGGCTTATTCTGATTAAAAGGAAACCAAGCATTTTAAGTGGACTGAAGGATGCAGGCAAATGATGGGAATGGTGGTACTGCCGTGACATTTGATAGGTGGGACCTCAACTAGCGTTGACAGCTGAGGTCTTGAAAAAATGCTGCCAGGTAAGAGTTTGCTTGTCTGCTGCTGAACCCAGCTGTTCCCTTTAAAGCCAAAGGACAGGGGGGGATAACCTCCGTTCCTCTATTCCTTGGTGTTTGGTAAATCTCAAATTAAAGAACAATCCAAAAGGAATATCATTCTTCTATTTCATTTTATTGAACACTTTTTGTCTTTATTAACAAATTTCACGATGTGCTGGTGTTAGTAAACCTGATTCTGATTGGCTGTGTTTATTTCGAAAGTGGTAAACGTTCTACGCTAGAAATTTTACCTTATTCCTGATAGGCAAATGGCCCATTTAGAATCAGGATCAGTTTCATTATCACTGGCTAAGGTGTGAAATTTGTTGTTCTTATGGCAGCAGTACAGAATCAGAATCATGTTTAATATCACCGGCATAAGTCATGAAATTTATGGATATTAAATAGTTAAATTAAATTTCTGCAAAACTGAAAATAAAAAAGACAAAATTTCTCTAAATTACAAACATAAATAAATAGTACAAAAGTCCAATAATGAAGTACTGTTTGTCCCATACTTCCCTATCTCCTTCCTCTCCATGTATTTATCCAAATATCTTTTAAATATTATTATTGTACCAGCCTCGCCCACTTCCCCTGTAGTTCATTCCATATATACACCATCATCTGTGTGAAGGTTCCCCTTAGATTCATTTTAAATTGTTCACCTCTCACCTTAAACCTATCCCTCTAGCTTTTAGTTCTCATTCCTGACTCTATGCATTTTTCCTATCTATGTCCGTCATGGTTTTATACGCCCATGTGAGGTCCATTCTCCATACCCTATGTTCCAAGGAATAAGGTTCTAGCCCGCCCAGTATCTCCCTATAACCAAGGCCCTGGAGTCTTGGCTGATTCCTCATAAATATTCTCCACACACTTTGCAGTTTAATATAGCTTTTCCTATCGCAGTGTGACCCTGTGTAACATTTGCTATTAGTTACCTCGGGTGTGATGTTGGTGGCATCAGCACAGGACTTCGAGGTGGATGGGCCTGAGTTTGAATCTGGCTAGGTCCCAAGCTGGGCAGCAGCAGTGCCTGCACAGAAGAAAGGCCTGGCAATTTACTACCGTATCTTGCTATGAAAACCCTATGGACAACAACACTAACCATAGCATCACCATGAGTCGATGACAACTTGATGGTGCTCAACAACAACAACATCTCCATCACAACTGCTTTAAGTGACCCCATGGAAATCTGTACAACACCCCAATTCATGGGGCAGCAGGTGTGCTTCTGAATGTTTGAATTGTTGACCGCTTAAGTTGGAATATTCTGTCCATTTAAAACCTGGAGAATAAAGCAGCTTTGCCCAGATTCAGAGACACTGCAGATGCTGAAAATCATGAGCGAAACACAAACACAACAAATGCTAGAGGAACTTAGCAGTCCAAGCAGCATCTATGGAGGAGAATAAACAGTCAATATTTAGGTTGTTTGCCAGAAATTTTGTCTGCTTTAACCCACCTTTATAGACGCTGTCTGACCTGCTGAATTCCTTCAGCATTTTGTGTGTGTTGCCTTGTTTCGGTTCCAGTTATTTGAATTGGGACCAATAATAAAATACCCATCAAAGGTCATAGAACAAGGAAGAACGATAAAAAGCTGCCAATCTACTATTTGAAGTGTATTGGATTAGAAGACGAGTGTTGAAGCGTCCTCATGAAATTTGAGCCAGAACCATTTCACGCCTGGTTGCCTATTAACATTTGGTTTCAATTTCATAAACATATTGTCCAATCCAAATAGATGGCTAAACTGCATGTTTAGATAATAAAGTCATTTTATTTCTCTTTTCATCATGCCGTTACCCAGAGCTGAAATGGCCTTGATCCAACTCTACCACAAACTCCTCAGAGGTTAAAGAACTAAATGGAGAGAAACATTTCAAATCTTTAATTTAAAGCTGCGTGGAAGAAGGGAATAACACTTAAAGTTAACTGAAAATCAGAAGCCAGTCCTTTCATTCTGTCAGTACAGTAAATGAAAAAACATTGCTTTTGCTGGAAATCTGAAATAAATGAAATAAACGAAAGTTTTACTAGGCATTGATCAGACGGCATTTGGAGTATGGTGAGCAGGTTTGGGCCTCTTATTGAAGAGCAGGCATTGTGCTGGCATTGGAGGTGATCCAGTGGAGGTTCACAGGAATGAAACGGTTAACGTACGAGGAGCATTTGATGTCTCTGAGTCTGTACTCACTGGAGTTTAGTAGAATGAAGGGAAATCTCATCGAAACCCTTTGAATATTGAAAAGCTTAGATAGAGTGGACGTGGCGAGGATATTTCCTATAGTGGGAGAGTCTTTCTTGCACCAGAGGGCACAGCTTCAGAATAGGGGGACATCCATTTAGAACAGAGATGAGGAGGAATGTCTTTAGCCAGAGGATAGTGTATCTGTGGAATTCATTGCAAGAGATTTGGTATACTTAAAGCAGAAGTTGATAGGTTTTTGATAAGCAGCTCACACAAAAGTCTGGAGGGACTCAGCAGGCCAGGCAGCATCTATGGAAAAGTATACAGTCAATGTTTTGGGCTGAGGCCCATCTGCAGATTTTCACTTGTTTATGATAGGTTCTTGATAAGTCAGGGTGTCAAAGGCTAGGGGGAGGGGGGGGAGGAGAATGGGGTTGAGAAGGATAATAAATTAGCCATGATGGAATGGCAGGGCAGACTTGATGGGTCAAATTGCCCAATTCTTCTCCTACTGCAAACCTTACGACAAACAGAAACATTTATCAGATCGGGTAGCATCTGTGGAAAGAGAAAATAAAGCCCAACACTTTTGCGAAGGAATCTCAGACCTGAAATGTTAACCGTTCCCCTTTCCATTGCTGCTGCTGGACCTGCTAAGTACTGCTAGCATTTTCTGCGTGGCCCTTTTTTAACATACCTGGAGGAGTCACTGCAATCCGACACCATCTTCACTCGTGCTTGTTGCGTTTTCTGACTTCCATTGGAAAGGGGAGAAGAAGTTGCTTGTAGATTTTACCCACTACTGAGAAAGGAACCCATGCATGCATTGGAACCAGATTCAGTGTAACGGTTAAGAAAGGGTGTCTCACTGGTGTTCTATTATTTTTATAGTGTAAAATCTGCCTGCACATGGGCCATTCTCACAGTTCCTTGCATGTTCATGCATCTATCTAAGAGCCTCTTAAATATCAATATCATATCTGCTTCTAACTGGCAGCTCCTTCCATGCCATTCTCTGTGTAAAAAAAACTGGCTGCACACCTCCTTTGAACTTTTGCCCCTCTCACCTTAAATGGATTTCATAAGGCAGGCATTGCCTAGGCAGACCGCATTTCACTGGCATCGTGGATATAAGCATTGTACGTGGGGGAAAAAAAAATAGTCCCTACCTCATTACTCTCTCAGGTTGAGCAATCCACAACCACAATATTGGCCTCTCAGTGTGAAAAAAATGATTTGTTTAACCATGTATCACTATTCCTGTGGGAGCTTTTAAGTCTGTACCACTATTCCTGGAATCCGTTACTGGGAATATCTTCAGTAATTCTCACAACTGGATACCAAAACGTTAGTAGACAGTCATCAAAAATCCCGCTTATGTGCCTGGAATTTCTGGTTTACATTAGCTGATTGGCAGAAATTCACATGGGCCCTTTTAATCCAGTAATAGGGAAGCTTTGAGACACTGTTGATGTTTCTTTCACACTCTTGTATTGCACAGTCCTGTGTGAACTTAAATAGTAGGTTTTTCCGCAATTTTATTTTGGAACTAGAATCCACATTAGTTAGTTCCTGCCAATGTAAAGTGATAAGTTTGCCAATTTTTCAATTGAATCGAAATCTGTGATTCCCTGGGCCACTGGGCCAAAACTAAAATCATAACGTTCCGAGACTCTGATTTGTTGAAGGAGGTAAACCCCTTACACAAGATCTTCCACCTGCAGAGTACAGGTGAATGCCCCCCCCCCCCCACCACACACACACACACACACACACACACTCTCTCTCTCTCACTCTCTCTCTCTCTCTCTCTCTCTCTCTCTCTCTCTCTCTCTCTCTCTCTCTCTCTCTCTCTCTCTCTCTCTCTCTCCTAGAAAATGGCCCAATTGTGATTTTCTGTAATGATGCCAGGCCACATCATTTGTGTATCCATTAAGAAATACCAAATATATTAATGCTTCCCACATAAATTTTGTGAGGGTGAATTTTATTTCATGTCTCAAGTATTTAAGTAGTGATCTGTGAAAACTCTAAGGGTGAATTTCCATTCCCAAGTGGCTGTAGTGCAGGGGTTGACTGTGTCATTGTTTGCACTTATGGATTCAGATCTCTAGAACAGCCCAATCAGGATGTATTGAGGTTGGCTAAGTAGATGGTGTTATCTGCAAGAGAGACTGCAAATTATCGACTTGGAGCAACATTCGAAGTGCTGGAGGAACTCAGCAGGATCAGACAGGATCTATGGAGGGAAATGGATGGTTAATGTGTTGCATTGTGATCCTTTATCCAGACCGCTGGACCTGGACCCAATCCAGATGAAGACTCGATCTGAAATTTTGATTGTCCATCTCGCTCCCTAGGTGCAGCCTGACCCACTGAGTCCTTTCAGCATTTTGAGTGTTGCACTTAATAAATTTGCTTTGATGACAGTGAAAATTAGCTACTTATGTAAGACATGGCATGACCAACAGGGCCATTTCCATTGCAGTTCTACATCACATAATCTTACACTTCACTTCCAAAATGACACACACAAGGGCCAAACCAACAAGGTTGGTCTCATCCATCTGGGTCTTGAAATCCCATCCTCCTACACAATTGAAGTAACTTGACCAACCAGTTACTTAACATGATTAATGAGAAGATCTTGTATTGCAAAACTGAGTCATGCACAAGGTTTTCTGAAGAAGGGAACCCACTTTAATACATGTTTAGCATTACTGCTGTAATACTATGACTGACTATGTCCTCAGGAAACAGCCCTTACTCAGGAAATCAGGTGTGAAAAGAACGTAGAACATTACAGCACTGTACAGGTCATGGTGTGGTTGGCATAGACCTATTGGGGCAAATAGCATGTTTCCATGCTGTCTACCCCTTTTAACTTAAAACACTTTGTTAGAATGACTACCTTTGTTAATGTGTAAATCAGTCAGCCACATTGGCTGAGAAGCTTGGCTCAGAAAATGTTAAAATGCGTTGTTTGGGGAAGAAGCCAGAATAAGAAGGTGCACTGGGGGAGGAGTAGACGCTGGAGGGTGATAGGTAAAACCAGGTGAGGAGCAAGGTGGGCGTGTGGGGGAGGGGGGAACTCACCTATCACCTGCCAGCTCGTACTCAGAGGTGATCGGTGAAAGAGCTAAAGGGCTGAAGAAGAAGGAATCTGATAGCAGAGGACAATGGTCCATGGAAGAAAGGAGAGGAGGAGTGGCACAAGGAAGGTGATGGGCAGAGGAGGAGAACGGAAGAGGTAAGAGGGTAACCAGAACGTGAATGGAAAAATGAGTGAAGTGTGGGCTGGGGGGCGGTGGGGGGATGCGGTGAGGAGAGAAATTACTGGAAATGAGAGAAGTTGATGTTAGTGCTGTCTGGGTAGTCTATCTGGCTTCTCAACCCAAAATGTCAACAGTTTATTCCTCTGCACAGATGCTGCCTGGCCTGTTGAGTTCCTTCAGCATTTTGTGTGTGTTGCCCTCGTTCATGAACTATTGCTGTTTCCAAGAATGTGCTTTGTCAAAGCCAACAAGAGTGCATTGATCTGTCCACCTGATAGAGCTGCAGAACTTTTGCTGTAGTTGTATATCTTCTTTACAGTGATATGACAGCAGTTGAGGAATGAACAGCTTGTGTAGACTACTTCCCATGGCACAAGCTGATTATTCAATACGAGCTTCCATTTATCAGGTTTGAATGAGGTAATGAATATTTAGGATAATTAAACATTTATTGATGAAAACGTTTAATCAACACATTAAAGCAATTAATTGCAGAGCATTACCAAATATGAAGAATTTAATACCTCAGCTACAACTGAAGGGTTGGATTGAAGTGAAGCCTTTAAGTTAATTTATTAATTAATAAGAGTGAAAAGTTCAAAATTCAAAGTACTTTTATCATAAAAGTACGTATACTTCCTTCAGACTCATCTCCTTACGGGCAGCGGTGTAACGGGCAGTAAGTAAGCTGGGTTAAAGAGCCGGCAGGCAGTACATCAGCCACATGCTCATTGTGCTTCTGCTTTAATGGAAAAGTAGGTGGATTCAAGTTGGGTTTGTTTAAGGTCACTTGCAACCTAAGCCCACCTATTTCCGGAGTCAAGACTTAGTCTGACGTCAATAAAACGAAGCGAGTCTTTTGCCATGTCAGGTTCTCTTGCTTTTCAGATGATTCGATTTACGACTTTTTATGACATGGATAAAAGAATTAAATGGAGGGCTTTGTGGGAGGGAAAAGTTAGATTGGGCTTAGAATAGGTTAAAAGGTCAGGATAATACTGTGGGCTGAAAGTCCTGTACTGAGCTGAACATTTCTACGCCCCTATGTATAACTTTAAATATAATAGCTCCAGCTCCCAATAAATAAAAGTAAAGTACGCCTTTTATACATGTTGAGGAAATAGCTGTAAAGCTTCATAATGCATAATGCTTTTAATTTATTGCAGCTAATGAGCCTTGTCTATGGATTAATCAGACACCTGCTAACATGCATCAAAAGCCGAAAGAGCTAACTACTGCACAGTTTGATCATTGCAACATGATGCAGTGAGAACGCCTTCGAATACTTTCCAAGCAATGAAATAATTATTTTCTTTAAGGACTGAGCAAGGGCAGGAACTATGTTTGCAGCCAGACTGTTTCGTATTATGGGGTAGCTAAAATAAACCTTTCAAAGTGTTAGCATTGCTTCCAAAATCACTTCTTGTTTGAATAAGCTGCGGTCCTGAAATGTCAATGGTTTATTCATCTCTGTAGATGCTACCTGACCTTCTGTGTTCCTCCAGCACTTTGTGTATACTGCTCAAGATTTCCAGCCTCTGCGGAATCTCTTGTGTTCCTGATTTACTGATCCATTGCAAAGTCTCTTTGAGGTATGTCTACCATGAATAAATTAAAAGCTCTTTGACAGTTCGGCGAGATCCTTTCTTACTGCTCTCCCTCTATGATCTCGCTGTTCTCCAACTCACCTGTCACCTGCCAGCTCGTACTCCTTCCCATCCCACCACCTTCTTATTCTGGCTTCTTCCCCCTTCAATTTCAGCTTAAGTGTCAATGGTTTATTCCTTTCCATAGATACAACTTGAATTCCTTTGGCATTTTGTGTGTATTGCTCTGGACTTCTAGCATCTGCAGGACACTCTGCCAACAAGACAAAGGAATTGATTGTGGACTTCAGGAAGCAGGAAATAGGAGAACACACACCGGTCCCGATTGAGGGGTCAAGAAAGGTTGAGCAGTTTTAAGTTCCTGTGCATCAACATCTCAGAGAATCTACTCTGAACCCAACACATTATGCAATCCATATCTCATCTGGATGTTGAAATGTGGTATGTCGCCAAATACTCTTGCAAATTTCTACAGGTGTATGGTGGAGAAAATTCTGACAGTATCACTGCTTTGTATGGAGATTCCAATGTACAAGAGGCTGTAGAAGGTTATGGACTCAGCCAACTTCAACATGGGTGCAACCTCATTACCATCAAGGACAACTTTAAAAGGCAGTGCCTGAAGAAGGTGGCATCCGTTATTAAGGATCCTGACCATCGGGGACATGCCCTCTTCTCGTTACTATCATCACGGAGGAGGCACAGGAGCCTAAAGACCTACACGCAATGATACAGAAATATCTTCCCCTCTCTCGTCAGATTTCCAAATGGTCCATGAACTATAATTGTTCACTGGACCCATGAACACAACCTCATTTGCATTATTTACTTATTTTTGCAACTTAAAGCAATTTCTGTGACCTCGCTATACTGTTGCCACAAAACAACAGCTTTTGTGATATATGTGATTGATAATAAACTGAATCTGATGTGCCTGTTCTGTCACTGCAAGTAATATTTTCATCACACCTGTATATACATGTACTTTTGCATATGACAACTAGCTCAAACTTGATGTTGGGGATTTTGACAAAATTATTGGTTCTCTTATGCTTCCCTGAATGTGCAGGTTTTCCAGAGAAAGCAAGGGTGGGATCTTTGTAGTGCCTTGAGGTTCCTGTTGTAAGTGACCAAAATCTTAGTTGAATACAGGAGGATACTGATAGATGATTTGGCTGACAATCATATCTGGCAACTGCAGTTAGATTCATGCAGTTCTCATGATGTGAACTGCATGAAGAAATCTGTGCAGGAGAGTTTTCAAAGTGGAAAAGTCATTGTACTGGGGCAGTTCCACTTTATCAACCTCAGCAGTCCAGGTCCACTGATAAGAATAGTCATCGCAGCCGAGGTCTTCCTTGGTTGTAGCGAATGACCATGACATCTTCCGTGCTTTGTCATGCCCTTTGTTCTCCATGAAGTGCGGCAGAACCACTTTCCTGGCTGTTGGATCTCACTGTAGATCTCATTCACACAGTCTGCTGGAGCTGACTTCATACACCAGAGCAGGCATGGCCCAATCAGTTGTGATGACTACTCGTATCAGAGGACCTAGACTGCTGAGGTTGACAAAGTGGAACTGCCCCAGTATAATGGCTTTTCCAGTTGGAAAACTCTCCTGCACAGGTTTCTTCATGCAGTTTAGCCTGCCTGGCAACGCAGCATACTGGCATGTGGCCACTGCCACCTGTAAACAGCTACTTGGAGCCACAGGCGAGAGCTGAATGTCCAGTATGGGACCAAAGGCGAATGAGTTGCCCCAGAATGGACATTACAGGCTGCTTCATTAGACGCCTATCTGTCCCTGGACACCCCACAAACCCTAGGAGAATACTAAGGAATGATAAAATCTCTTGACTTCACAATCTATCTTGTTATGGCTTTGCACTGCACTTTCTCTGCAGCTGTTTCACTTTTTCTTCACTGTTATTCCTTTTCCCGTATTCCCTCAATGCACTGTTTTAATAAAATGATCTGTATGACAAGTTTTTCACTCTACCTCAGTACCTGTTACAACAATAAACCAATTCAATTCTATTCAAATTAATAATGGAACATACCTCACTCACCTTTTCCCATCAATTCTGAGAGTTTGGATTCCCCATTCCTATCCATTGATTATTACCCCTACAGCTGGATTAGTAGGTCCTGAACTGGTGAGGTGGATTGATTGCTAACGAGAGAAAGTCTGCAGATGCTGGAAATCCGAGCAACACACACAAAATGCTGGAGGAACTCAACAGGTCAGGCGGCATCTATGGAAAAAAGTAGAGTCGACGTTTTGGGCCAAAACCCTTCGGCAGGACTGCGGAAAAAAAAGCTGCGTAGTAGATTTGAAAGGTGGGAGGGAGGGGGAGAAAAATGAAAGGTGATAGGTGAAACTTGGAGGGGGAGGAAGTTGATTGGAGAAGGAGACAGATGGCCATGGAAGAAAGAAGAAAGGGGGGGGAGGAGCACCAGAGGGAGGTGATGGGGAGGTAAGGAGATAACAAGAGAGAGGGACAAGGGGATGGGAAATTGGGGAATGGTGAGGGGTGGGGTGGAGGCATTACTGGAAGTTTGAGAAATCAATGTTCATGCCATCAGTTTGGATGCTACCCAACAGAATATAAGGTGTTGTTCCTCCAACCTAAGTGTGGCTTTATCCCGGCAATGGAGGAGTCCATGGATGGACATATCGGAATGGGAATGGGAAGTGGAATTAAAATGAGTGGCCACTGGAAGTACCCGCCTGTTCTGGCGGACGGAGCGTAGATGCTCGGTGAAGCGGTCTCCCAATCTATGTCGGGAGCACCGAACATAGTATATGGCCCCAACAGACTCACAGGTGAAGTGTCGCCTCACCTGGAATTGAGGTGGATTGCTTGTTGTAAAGCCCCTTAGCTGGCGTGCAAGTAAAGTCCAGCAGCAGAGCAGATGGCTCTCTGGCATCTATATACTCATCTGATTCTTTAGAGCTTATAGACACAGCCAGCTGGATTTGGCCTATTAGAACACAGAAGAGTACAGCACAGGAACAGGCTATTCGCCCATGATGTTGTGCAGAACCAGCTAAAAATTCCACTCTTTGATTTTTTGGTAATGTTCAGATAGTTTCTGGAAATGTCCAATAAGGTGGAACCTCTCAGTCCACTTTAATTGACTGGGTATACAGCTCATCTATGTAGCAATGCAAGTGAGTGATGCTTGCTTGGCAGGTGCCCGTCACTTTGCACCTACATCATGCTCACCTCTGTCGTGTCCTTCAGCAGGGTGGAATTTTTATGAGGTTGTTCTTTCTGGAAAGAACAGGCTTCTGGATGGGATATCAAAATGAGGCCCCATTTGCCTTCTCAGAAGTACATTTAAGGTCTCTCACACCCGATGTCTGCGATTCTGGGCCAGAGATGGAGATTGGAGGTCCTGTGTCAGAGCCAAGGGCTGGAGGTCTGAAGGTGGCTTGTCCTGGGGCTGGAGGCCTGTCAGAGTGTGTGTGAGGAGTGGGAGAGTGGGAAAGGGGCTTGTTTGTGCTGTTGTTGTCTAAGCACAGAAAATTCACTAAAAAATCAGCAGGTCAGGCAGCATCCGTGGAAGAAGAAACAGATTTGAATCTTCAGGTCAAAGGGCCTTTATCAGAGTAATGATATACCAACCTTTGCTTAACCCTATCTTTTTGTCTTGTTCATTTCTTCTTCCATCTTTTCTGCAGCTTAAAAACCACTGGCTTTCTCTCGTTTCCAAATCTGATGAAGTGCCTTTGACCTGAAACATTAACCATTATTCTCTCTCCACAGATACTGCCTGACTTGCTGTGCATTTGGAACATTTCTTTTGGTTTTGTTAAGTTTCAGATTTCTAGCATCTGCAGCTCTTTCATTTTCTTTTGGGTACTTTATTGGTTTTGTGGCTCCTTGGAGACCTGGAAAGATGTCAAGTTATTTTTATCCCCTGATGTTTCTTTCCCTCTGTGCCCATTTACAGCAGCTGCCATTCTATATTTAACCTGTCAGGAAAAGGAGAGAAAAAAATTATTTGTGTTTCAGAGGCATTTGCATTTTAAAATTTTCTGTTAAATCCAGTCCCTGACAAGCAGAAGCAGAAAATGGAGTGAGGCAGGAGAAAGCAATTTATCGGAAGACATGGGCAAACTCGTTTCTGGCACTCTGGCACCTTTGCGTGCCAGCCTGTTTGTACTGGCTGGATTTCGAAGTCGTGTGAAATGGCCCATGGCCTTTCCCAACTCTCCAGATGGATCTTTGCCAACATCTGACCAATGAGGTAATTTGGATCATTAAGTCAAATATGATTTCCATTCGCTCTGAGTATCACAGGCCAGGACAATACAGTGAGAGCAACATCTTTATCCTACCTTGCAAAGGTCTTACAGAAGTATAAAATTAGAATGGACTTACACTTGTTCTATTGGCCCGCATTTGGCTCTTTTTAAATGATGTATCAACTGAATCTATTTTTTATACTTTCTTTCATATTCTTTTCTTATAAATAGTAATCCAAACCCGCTTTTAGATGGTGTTTTAATTTCTACCTGATAAGCCAATTGCAGTGGGTACAGAGGTGGGAGTGGTTAGGAGTACAACAGTGTGTTGGCTAGGTTACTGTATTAGCAGCCAGTGCTCTGCAGCTTTGAGACACGAGTTCAGGTCCCACCGTGGTAGCTGGGGAAATCAAACTCCAGTAATTAATTATATCAGGAGGGAGTTTAAATACACAGTGCAGGAAAGCTCTGTTAATCTGGCTTGAGAATTTTGGTAGTATCAAACAGACAGATTATCTAGACTATTACATGTTATTACATTAATTGTTATTATTGATAATATACAATATGTTTCATATACAATAATTGAGTCAGCTAAAGGAGGCCTCGAACTATCAGAGCATTAATGAAACCATGAAGCTACCAGACTGTCATAAATACGAGCTTGGCTGGCAAATGCCCTCCTTGGAAGGAAATCTCCCTGGTCTGCTCTCTGTGGGACTCCAGACCCACCGACAAGTTCACACTTAGTTCAGGCTCATTTAGAGCTGGCATTACCAGAGTATCTCACATCTCAAGAAAAAAAATTTATAAAATGAGTGTAAACTAGGTGTGATTCAAATGATATTTTCTAGTCTTGAGTGTTCTTTATATTTCAATCCAAAACACGCCACTTTCTGACAACCACTTTGAATTCAAGATTCAAGATTGTTTAATGTCATTTCCAGTTCACAAGTGTAAAGGAGAATGAAATAATTGTTATTCCAGATCCGACGCGGCATATAAAACACACACTAAGATAAAGAAGACAATAATAAAAAAAACACAGTAGATATAAATACATAAGATAACTTATATACATATATTGATTACATAAAGCAATGCTGGGTACAGAATAGTCTGTACATAAGGTGACTTTGGCAGGAAATGATAAAATAATGGTGGTGGGGGTGGGTTAGTGGGTGGGGGTGTTTGCTGCTTGGGGAAGGTAACTGGTTTTGGGCCTGGCCTTTCTGTCACGGATGCTGTGTGGACTCCTCTCTGATGGGAGCAGGTCAAAGAGTCCATGAGCAGGGTGGGTCATGATAACACACAATTGTCATCCTTCCCTCCATTAGTGATAATATACAATATTAGCTTGCTTGTGACCATTTTGTCAGTTAATGAAAAATCTTTCTTGCATTATTCCTCAGAATTAAATCAGGATTTATATTTAACATGCTGATTCCAATGGGTATACTTCTTGTGAGTCATTCTTCACAAGACTTTAATATTATTCATATACCTGGGTAGGTAGTACCCCAACTGTGACCTAATCATTCTGCAAGAGCACTTTCAATCTCCCACACATTCAGTAGCTCTGCATCTACATTCAAAATCCCATTTGTCCTTCTCAGAAATGGATACATGATGTTAGCACTGACTGTGGTGGTTTGAATGATTGGTGGAGCTGTAGTCCTCATTTCATATATTTTAAACATCAGCAGATAGAAAGATAGAATAAAGACACTCGGTGGCCTGTACCTAGTACAGTGGCCATTGAGTGTATGTTAATGGTCTTCTGCTGCTGTAGCCCATCCACCTCTCAGTTCGATGCGTTCACTGTTACAACCACTGCTGTAATGCATGTCACCTTCCTGTCAGCTTGAACCAGAATGGACATTCTTTGAGCTGTCTCATTAACACGGTGTTTTCAGCCGCTGAGTGTTTGCAAATGTCACCATATACTACCCTGAGATTCATTTTCTTGCTGACATTCAGAGTAGAACAAAAAAAATACAATGCAATCAATGAAAAACTACACTCAAAGACCAATTAAAAAACAATGCATAAAAATGCAGACTGTGCAAATAAAAAAGAAAATAATAATAATAATAGGGTAAATAAATAATACATAAATTGTAGAGTCATTGGAAGTGAGTCCATAGTGAGTTCAAGTTTGATGTGTTGTGCATTCAGGGATGTTCTTCTGCACACCACTGTTGTAATGTGTGATTATTTGAGTTACAGTTGCCTTCCTGTCAGCTTGAAAGCTTGGTCATCTCCTCTGATCTCACTCAATGCAAGACGTTCTTTTTCCACAGAACTGCCGCTCACTGGATGTGTTTTAGGCAAACACGAGGAAATCTGCAGATGCTGGAAATTCAAGCATACCGGCTGGGTAGTCTCCAACCTGATGGCATGAACATTGACTTCTCTAACTTCCATTAATGCCCCTCCTCCCCTTCTTACCCCATTACCCCCATCTCTGATATATTTTTCCCCCTCCCTTTTTTTTCTTTCTCTCTCTGCCCATCAGTCTGCCTGTTCTCCATCTCCCTCTGGTGCTCCCCTCCCCCTTTCTTTCTCCCTAGGCCTCCCGTCCCATGATCCTTTCCCTTCTCCAGCTCTGTATCCCTTTTGCCAATCACCTTTCTGGCTCTCAGCTTCATCCCACCCCCTCCGGTCTTCTCCTATCAGTTTGCATTTTCCCCTCCCCCTCCTACTTTCAAATCTCTTACTATCTTTCCTTTCAGTTAGTCCTGACGAAGGGCCTCGGCCCGAAACGTCGACAGCGCTTCTCCCTATAGATGCTGCCTGGCCTGCTGCGTTCCACCAGCATTTTGAGTGTGTTACTGGATGTTTTTTGTTGTTTTTAGCACAATTCTCTGTAAACTCTAGAGCATGGGAATCAGGTTTAATATCACCGGCATATGTTGTAAAATTTGTTAACTTAGCAGCAGCAGCACAATGCAATACATAATATTAGAGGGCAATAAGTTAATCAATTACAGTAAGTATATATATGCATATTAACCAGTTAAATTAAAAACAGTGCAAAAACAGAAATAATAAAAGTGAGGTAGTGTTCATGGGTTCATTGTTCATTTAGGAATTGGATGGCAGAGGGAAGAAGCTATTCCTGACTTGTTGACTGTGTTCCTTTAGGCTTCTATACCTCCTTCCTGATGGTAACAATGAGAAGAGGGCATATCCTGGGTGATGGGGGGCCTCAATGATAGATGCCACCTTTCTGAGAGACCGCTCCTTGAAGATGTCTTGGATACTATGAAGGATAGCACCCAAAATGGCGCTGACTAATCTTATAACTTTCAGTCCTGTGCAGCATACCAGGCAGTGATGCAGACTGTCAGAATGCTCTCCATGGTATATCTGTAGAAGTTTTTGAGTGTCTTAGGTGACAAACCTGAAATGAAACATAGCCACTGCCTTGCCTTCTTTATAGCTGAATTGATATGCCGGGACCAGGTTAAATACTCAGAGATCTTGACACCCAGGAACTTGAAATTGCTCACTTTCTCCACTTCTGATCTCTCTATGAAAATTGGTATGCATTCATTTGTCTTACCCTTTCTCCAAAAGTCCACAGTCAGCTCTTTCATCTTACTGATGTTGAGTGCAAGTTTGCTGGTATGACACCACTCAGCTAGCTGGCTGGTATATCTCGCTCTTGTACACCCTCTCATCTCCATCTGAGATTCTGCTAACAATGATTGTATCATCAGTAACTTTATAGATGTCATTTGAGCTATGCCTACCCTCACAGTCATGGGTATAGAGAGAGCAGAGCACAGATCCCTGAGGTGTAGCAGTGATCTTCCGGTTGGGAAGTTGAGAATCCAATTGCAGGGGGAGGTACGGAAGCCCAGGTTCCATAGCTTATCGATCTGGACTGTAGGATTGATGGTATTCACTACTAATCTATAGTCAACAAACAACATCTCGACGTAGGTGTTTGTATTGTCCAGGTGGTCTAAGGTCATGTGGAGAACCATTGAGATTGCATCTGCCATTGACCTATTGTGGCAATAGGCAAATTGCTGTTGGTCAAGTTCCTTGCTTAGGCAGGAATTGTTTCTGGCCATGAACACCTCTCAAAGCATTTTATCACCGTAGATGTGAGTGCTACTGGGTGATAGTCATTAAGAGAGCTCACACTACTCTTCTTGGGTACTAGTATAACTGTTGCCCATTTGAAGCAGCTGAGAACTTCTGACTGTAACAATGAGAGGTTAAAAATGTCCTTGAGTACACCTGCCAATTGGGTGGCACAAGTTTTCAGAGACTTAACAGGTACTCCATTTGGGCCTGCTGTCTTACAAGGGTTCACCCTCTTGACAGGCCTCCGAGACTCACAGGGTCACCAGGGGCAGCAGGGTTCTTCACAGTGGTAGTTATACTCTCCCTTACAAAGCAGGCATAAAAGGCTTTGACCTCATCTGGTAGTGAAGCATTGCTGCCATTCATGCTATTGGGTTGATGGTTGTGCATGAAAATCCCGGGAGATCAGCAGTTTCTGATATACTCAGAACATTCCATTTGACACCAGCAATCACTCCACTGTCAAGTCACTTAGATCACATTTCTTCCCCATTCTGATGCTTGGTCTTAAAAACTGAACCTTGGCCATGGATGAATGCTTTTATGCATTGAGTTGCTGCCACATGATTGGCTGATTAGATATCTGCATTAACAAATAGGCAAACAGGGGTGGCCATAACGTGGCCACTGAGTAGAGCTGTATAAAATTCTGTATTGCTCACATTTTCTTTTACCGTGTCTGGAGTTTATTTAATAGGATAGGACTTTATGAGAATTAGAGTAGAGATAACATTTTGTAGTAATCCAATCACAAACAAGAGAAAATCTGCAGGTGCTGGAAATCCGAGCAACACACACAAAATGCTAGAGGAACTCAGCAGGCCAGGCGGCATCTATGGAAAAGTACAGTCGCCGTTTCAGGCAGAAATGTTGACTGTACATTTTGCATTAAGTTATTTTTTATTTTATTTCATTGAGATACAGCGTGGAATAGGCCCTTCTGGCCTTTGAGCCACGACACCCAGACTAATCATGGGAAAATTTATAATTAACCTTCTAGCTGGTACATCTTTGGAATATGGGGGGAAACTAGAGAACCTGAAGGAAACCCATGTGGTCATGGGGAGAATGTACAGGCACCAGTGGGAATTGAACCCGGGTCCCCTATACTGTAAAGCAATGTGCTAACCATTACACTATGCGCTGCCCTTTAACTGTTCTGAGCTTTCAAGATATGCACATTTCTACACTTTACACCCATGGTAAGCACAATGAAAATAGGAAAAGCAGTAATATGTCACTGATAGAGGTGAGTTCAAATTACAATAATGCATTTTCTGGAGGAAGTTTGATGTTTCCCATCTGACCATTAACTGCAGAGAAGGTGATCAGCTTACTATGAAGGTTTAGCAGCTCTCTAGAACAAAGAAAATTTTGGGACATACTTGAGCAATGCAGCCTGCCTACTGTCGTGTACTTTAGACTTGAGTGAAGTAGTAGCACAGGTACAGCACCCCTTATCCGAAACTCCAAAATCCAAAAACCTCCCAAGTCTGAGATTCGAGTGCTGACACGATGTCACAAATGGGAAGTTTCCACCAGGCGCTGGGAGGGCTCCCAGGTGATGTGTGGGTCTTTGCACACCTCAGACAGCTCTGAGAAATGACCTCAAATATGTAATGAAGTTCATGAAAAATAGAAGACCACTGCATAAAGTGAAAAATGAAGATCTTAATCATGTATTGAAAGAGTGGATTCATCAGCTTCAGAGTGAACATATGCCGATTAACGATATGCTGATCATGAAACAAGAAACGATCTATCTCAGTGAACTGAAAATTAAAAGTAATTGTGAATATTCAGCAAGCTGGTTACAGAAATTTAAGAAAAGGCAGAGCAATAAATTTTTAAAGACTGGTGCTGATAAAGTGTCTAATGATCATGAAACAGCAGAGAAATTCATTGATGAATTTGCCAAGATCGTCGACGATGAAAATATACCTTGTTGAATGGCTGCATCAGTGCAGATGTGTGATCAACAAGTGTAAGACAAGAACTGCTTAATGGCAGCATATAAATTCAGTCTGAAATAATGGTGATCCCAAGCTATCTTCAAAATCCGAAAACATCTGAAATCCGAAACACTTCCGGCTCCAAGCGTTTTGGATAAGAGCTATTTGACCTATTGCAAGCACTCCAGTCGAATACTGTATGATGTTCTCCTAAGGGTTGTCTACTGGTGGGTCCTCAGGTGGCTGTAGAGGCTGATCCAGGATCCACATATTCTTGTGCAGTGTGGGCAAGAGTTAAGTGGTGGCTGTGGTTCATGGTTGGTTCTTTTGGTTGCTCAGTCTTTCATTTTGCAGCTGCTGCTTGTTCTCTATGGCACAGTGGAAGTCGTTCTCATGTAGCACAGCTACCTAAGATCTAGTGCTGCAGACATGATGATCAATGCTTTTTCTACCAATGGCCAATCCTTTTGTGTCAGTTCAAGCATTTTCCCATGAAATAGCATTCCATACTGCAAACTCAAAACATTAAATTAATTCCAAGAAATGCATGAGAGTCTGAAATAGGTGTGCAGCTTCGAATTTACTTTAAGCAAGGCGTGCCCGTATCATGTGGTAGCGTAATTAACATATATTCACATATAACCCATATTTAGCCATTTGCACTAACAAGAATGCTTAATCAACAATATTTACAAGATTACTCAAATTTTACTAAAATATTAAGTACACTACACATACATCCCATGATGAAAATTCCATAGTTTTCTAAAACCATAGAGGCCATTTTGAAGCTAATGGAACAGGACCTTGGAAATAAATTACAAAGCTTGGCTACCAACAAATTCCATTGTATGTTGGTACATGTGACAATAAAGTAAATGAGCTTAGTAATGAAAGGGTTAACGTATGAAGAGCTTTTGATGACGCTAGGCCTGTAACTGATGGTGTTTAGAAGAATGATGGGGATCTTACTGAAATCTATCCAATATTGAAAGGCTTAGAGTGGACATGGAGAGGATGTTTCCTATAGTGACAGAGTCTAGGATCAGAGGACACAGCTTCAGAATAGAAGAATGTCATTTTAGAATAGAGATGAGGAGGAATTGCATTAGCCAGAGGGCAGTGAATCTGTGAAATTGGTCAAGTGTTGGGTGAAAACTTAAAGCAGAGCTTGATAGGTGCGTGATTAGTAAGGGTGTCAAAGGTTATGGGGAGAAGGCAGGAGCTTGAGGTTGAGAGGGAAAATAAATCAGCCATGATGAAATGGTGGAGCAGACTTGAAGGCCAAATGGCCGAATTCTGCTCCTATATCTTAAGGATTTATAATTTTAATATTATAGGCTGAATTTCTGCCTCTTTTTACTTTTTAAAGGCACCTATTTTAAAATTGTGACATGGTATACTGCAGCATTCAGAAGGCTTGTTGATGTGTGACAATTTTTCATTGAATTACTTAGAATTTAAAGTGCAAAAATAGCCCTTTTTGCCCCTTCTGGTCCATGGCAGTGTTTATGCACCTCAGAAATCTCCTTTTTAAGCTACCTTATCTAAATCAAAAGTGGAATAACCTTTTAAATCATGTCTCCCTTGTGTGTATCTGGATCCTGCCTTAAATAGGGCATTTTATATATATATATATTAGATATACTGTTAATCTTATGGTACGATTTATATAAATTTTGCAATGCTGGCTATCATTTAGGGATAGCGACTGCCAATATTTTCTCCTTGAGCATTATCCATAATGACTCCCCGAGTGAAGAATAGGATTTATGGTTTTAACATATTACTGCAAGTTTATTGAGGAATCGTTTGCAGTTGGTTACAGGGAAATTTAATGGCCGTGATATATTGGAGAAATATTATGATTGGGATCACGTTTTGTCACCTTTGCTTCATTAGACAGCTCTTTAACTGTGCCTGTGAAATCCACTTAGCCGGCTTGAAGAATTAAATCATTGGGCCCTATCAGCTTAGGAAAGAACATTCTGCCAAGTTAGGGCACGCACTTGAATAAGATTTAACATCTATTGTCTAACCTAATGGAAGTCATCAAGATTATAAAGTGGATTGATAAATATGATAGAGATGAATTGAGATTGGGGTATGGGTTCCTCTGTTTGTGCTACACTGCTGCAGGGGGGTCTCCTGAGACTTCTTGCCAGCAAAGTCATAAGCATATTCTCTTAGGCTATTTCTAAGATTTTGATGGAGAAGGAAAGCCATATGGATAAAAAAGGACCCTGATCTCACCACGTTACTCCGACCTTTGCATCTATCTGCACTAATCCAATTTATTTATATTCGATTCACAACCTTCTGTGCCTTACTACCTGTCAGTGTGCTTCTTAAATGCTGTGGAAGCATCTGCCTCCACCACTTCTTCAGGCAGCGCATTCGATATTCTAGTTACCGTCCATGTGAAAAAAAATCCCATTCAGATCCCCTCCATACCTCCTACCTTTCATCTTAAATTTATGTCCTCTGTTGCACCCAACCACATCAGCCCCCAGGGTTTAGACACTCTGATTCTCTGGAGTATGGCTAGCTAGCATGGTCCTCTTAAAGATTCCGGTCTGCTCCACTAATTGGTGGCCATGTTTTAGCACCAAGATTTGGATATTTAAAGAGCTCCTGAACTCAGGTTTGATACTGAATTGTCAGCTTAACTTTAGTTCAGTCTGCAATTGCATCTAGGATATCTGTTTTGTTTGGATTGGCGTCTAGTCTCATCAGGTTGTCGTCTCGCATGTAGCCAAGAGCCCTGTTCTCATCTCGATCTCAAAATCATGTCTTGATTCGTCTCTCCAGCAGTTGGATTCTCTCGCCTAGGTCTCTCATCACACCCCCTTGATATAGACCTCCCTCTCTAGGAAAAAGATTCTTACTATCCATCATCCTCACAGGGTTGGGAAGGTTGAGAGCATCAAAATTCCTAGTTGTGAATATTACCAATAGCCTCTCTTGGTCTAACTACATTGATGCCATGACCAAGAAAGCTCACCGATGCTTCTGCTTCCAACTTTTATTGACGCACCATAAAAAAAAAATTCTGCCTGGGTGCTTTAAGGCTTGGTATGGCAACTGCTTTGCCTGTGACCACATGAAACAGCAGATAGCTGTGGACACAGCTCAGCACAGGAACCAGCCTCCCCTCTATAAACTCTGTCTATATTCCTCACTGCTTCAGTAAGGCAGTCAGGATAACCCACCTCAGACATTGCCACTTCTCCCCCTCCCATATTCTCTTAGGATGAAAAAGTGTACCACCAGGCTTAAGGACAGCTTCTATCCCATTGTCATCAGACTTTTATATGGATCTCTTGTACCATAAGATGGGCTCCTGACCTGACCTCACAAGATACCTTGTTATGATCCACCACTTTATCATTTACTTGCACTGCACTCTTTTGGTAGGTTTTACACTTTATTCTTTATTATTGTTGATTTACTTTATTCTGGCTCAGTGTGCTGTGTAATGACTTGACCTGTATAAGCAGTATGCAGGCTACCTTGGGATGTATGACAATAATAAACCAATACCAATACAAAGAAGCCTTCACAAGCAAACAAGAGAAAATCTGCAGATGCTAGAGATCCGAGCAACACACACAAAATACTGGAGGAACTCAGCAGGCCAGGCAGCACGTCTGGAAAAAAGTGCAGTCGACCTTTCAGGCTGAAACCCTTTGGAAGGACTTCACAGACGTATTTGCCCTTTTCTCTAGCTTCATCACTTTTTGGGCACAAATTGCATTTTGAGTTCTTGTAGCATTTTTAATGCAGTAAACCATTCCAAGGTCATCTCGGGAACAGCTGGAACATGAATTGTACAAGGAACTGAATTTATGATGTTTGGCCAATATAGCTCAAATACAAGGCATGGAGATTCTAACATCAGTGAGATTATTAGAGTGGCTGTCAGATACAGTGGTTGAAGTAGCATTTAAAATCCATCTAGGTAAGTACAGGGATAGGACAGGTTTAGAAGCTATGGGACAAACACAAGAAGGTGGGATAGCGTGCAGGTCACCACAGCTGGCATGGACCAGTTAGGCTGAAAACCTGTTCTCCATGTTGTATGCCTCTACAACTCTAAGTGTTATTAATCAAAAGTCAAAGTAAATTTATTATCGAAGTATGGAAATGTCATCGTATACTATCCTGAGATTCAGTTTCTTGCAGGTATTCACAGCAGAATTAAAAAAAACCAATAGAATCAGTGAAAAAATACAGACAAGCAAAGACTGACAAACTATCAATGTGCAAAAGAGAACAAACAGTGCAAATGTGATAAATAAATAACAAACAGATAGATAAACGAACAAACAAATAAATAATTAATACTAAGGGCATGAGTTGTAGAGTCCTTGAAAGTGAATCTATGTGTTGTGGAATCAGTTCAGTGTTGAGACTAAGTGAAGTTATCCATGGTGGCTCAGGACCCACATGTTTGAAGGGTAATAACTGTTCGTGAACCTGATGGTGTGGGACCTTAGCCTTCTATACCTCCTTCCCAATGGCAGCAGCGAGAAGAGAGCATGGCCTGGATGGTGGGGGAGCTTGATGATGGATGCTGCTTTCTTGTAACAGCACTCCTTGTAGAATGGGCTTAATGGTGGGGAGGATTTTACACATGATGGACAGAGTTGTATCCACTACTTTTTGTGGAATTTTCCATCCTTGGACATTGGTGTTTCCATACCTGGCCATGACGAAACCAGTCAGCAAACTGTAACTTTCCCTTGACTAATTGGAGTTAGTACTTCCATGATTAGCAGAAGAAAAAGAGGCTTTAAAATAAAGAAATGCTTATGAAGAGAAATGACAAATAACAGGCAGCAAGTAACAAGCATGCACTGCCTCTATTTCTTGCCTCATGTTCATTTGTATGAATCTGTTATAACAGAAAAAATGATCAGTTAGTGATAAACACTATTTTTTTGCAATACATTTCCTTTGCACATGTGCATCTGACAGGTTGGGAACCAACTGGCCCTTGGTATTTGCTTGAACTATTGATACTCTTGATATATTATATGTTTTTCGCAACCTTTTAAGGTTGACTTAATAGGTAGCCACAAAATACTTATATTGTTTACTGCGGTATCATCCATGTATCATCAGGTGATCCAGTTTTCACGCAAGTTCAAAAACCCAGGAGAAAGCAATTTGTTGAAATGTAAAGGATTGAGGAGTTCTGGGATCAGTTTTCATCTCACTCCAGAAAAGTCTGGTGCAGTGCAATGATAATCACCAGTCAGTGTCTGTTGCAGAAACTCCCTTCAGCCTCTATTTTATCACAGTCCCATGCACAGTAGAGTGCAGGTAATTCTGGTTTATGCACTGAATGAATCGGAATTCATTGAGTCTGTAAGTCGTAAATATCTGTAGTGCTGAATCTCGATTAATTTTAATTTATATATTTACTTCATTGAGTGCTACAGCCTAGGAGTAGGCATTTCGGCCTTTCGAGCCACGTCACCCCTTCAACACCGATTAACCCTAACTTAATCAAGGGCCAATTTACAATGAGCAGTTAACCTACCCGGGCAGTGGGAGGAAACTGGAGTACTTGGGGAAAACCCACGCAATCCACGGGGAGGACGTACAGAGACTTCCCACAGATGGCGCCAGAATTGAACTCTGAACTCCGGCGCCCCGAGCGATAATGGCGTCGTGGTAACCACCATGCTACCTTGGCACCTATCAGTGTGTTATTGTTTCTTAGCTCTGTATTGGAGCAATAAATCTGATTTTATTCATGAGTGAATTAACATGTCAGCTCACCTCTGCAAATTCAGCTCCAGTGAAGTCAGTGATCAGAACAGGCAGCAGATGCATCATCATTTAACATAAGAAACTAAAGCAAATTTCTCTCCTACTGATTTTCAAATTGAAGTAGTCACTAAACCCCTGACAGAAAGTTCCATTCATAATTTGACAGGCAATGGAAGCATGAGCTCAAAGTGAAAGCCATCAAGTTTGAAATAATCATTTAAATTATTAATATTATTTTCACCCCTGTTGCACTTTCCCTGCATGCGTATGCATATAATGTGTAAAAATCTGAGCTCATCCTCTTTGGTAGAAGAAATGGAAAGGCAGAGTGCTTTTTCAGAAGTGAGCAAATGAAAGGTGTTGGAGTTCAGAATGACCTGGCTATCCTTGTAGACCAGTCACTGAGGGTTAATGTCCAATAGGATAAACTATTAGGAAGGAGTCAATATAGTAGCCTTTATCCTTTGAGTATTTCCATCGTTTTGTGTTCTGCTTCTCACTTCCAGAGAATGCAGTTTTTATTTTGCAGAAATGGGATTTTAATTTACTCAGATATTGGAAATAGCCCAATGGTGGGAGAGATGTTAACCGCAGCATTGCAACTTCTCAGCTTCTTGGCAACAGCTCTGGATTTGCGAGCTTCTAATTCAAGACTGTTTTATCAGGGTATCATAGGTTTCTTCATCACCTGCCGACTGTGTGCCTTGGAGTCGAATCAGACCTTCAAGCCCCAAGGAACTTTATGCACAGTCAGGCATTGCCAGACTTGGCCACGTTCATCCAACCTCAGGGCATAGCTTGCCAATGTATTTGTACTGAGCTTCAACACTGTTCTGCAGTGTAATATGGCCAATGTCACTTTCCACACAGTTCCATTCAAAGAAAATGTGCCACCTGCATAACAAAACAGTAGTTACTTTTCCATAGATCTTTTCTTTATTTTGAACCTTTTGCAGTTGTTTTATAACAGTTTTTTCAATCCAGTGGATTAATATTTATAAGAGCTAAAGGGAGAAAGTTTCTATTTTGAATGCAATGGCAGGTGAAGCAAAGACTGTGCCTAAAATTACAGCAAGCTTTTTTTCACATATCCCTGGGGAAATCTGCCACACTTAATCCCAATCTTAAACTTCAATTTGAAGATATTTCTTGCTGTATTTAAAGGCGGAAACTCAATGCACACTGAATAGCATGACTGAAAACAGCTTTTCACAAAAAAAAAATCAACCTTTTAAATCCTCTGCTTGAGAATTATTTCAAAGAGGCTTTTAAGTGGGTTAGATTGATCTTAGAATAGGTTAAAAGGTTGGCACAATATTTTGGGCTGAAGGGCCTGTATTGCTGTGCTCTATAGTATGTTCTATGTTCTTATCACATACACAGGACTAGTTATATGGTGGTATAGTAATCAGATTCTTCTAAGCAGTCACAATGCTTGAAAAATATTTCGATTAGTGGCCCTGTGCCCAAAGGTACCAATGAAATCTACAAGCATTTTTGAGAACTTGCAGTTGATTATGAATAGGAATGCTCAGTGGAGAATAATTCACCCTGATGATGTGGCCGGTTTTGTGGGCAGAGCCAGATTCCTGTGTAAGCTTTCAAAACCAGCATTAATGATGGCAGTAACTTGAGTCGTGTCAAATACAATTTCAGAAAAAAGTTACTGACACTTGAGGGAAATTGTTTTGTAAATGCCATTGCTATTGAATGGAAACCGTAGGTCCTAAGTTAGATTGCAGGAGATGAATTTAAATGGCATTGATTTATATTAAGGAGAAACACAAGAGGGAGAAAGGATAAAAAATAAGTTGATAAGGATTATGTTGGTGGGGGATCATAAAAATTAGCTGGAACTGTGTGTGTAATAAAAATTGACAATAAATAGAGAAATAATTATATAGGAGATGTTGGAAATGCTCAGCAGGTCAGGCAGCATCTGTGAGAACTGTGAGAGGAAAAACAAGTTAGCTTGTTGAGTAATACAAAGGGAACACCTCCGGAAGAGTGAGGTCAGGATTGTCATGGTGATAGAACAGCACAGACAGGAACAGGCCCTTTGCTCTGTGCCGAACAAGACACTAAATTAAACGAAGTCAGACAAATGATTAGTTACTTGTATTTCATAGGTCACTGAGAGTAGTGTCTGTGTGAACGACAGAGAGAGAGGGAGAGGGAGAGAGAGGGGAGAGATGAAGAGACAGAGGCAGAGAGAGAGAGAGAGAGAGAGAGAGAAGAGTGAGTGAGAGGCAGGGCGAGAAGACACAAAAAAAGAACATGTAAATCTGTAATGGATAGAGCAGCAGGATAAACCCAATGGAAAGGCTTTACGGAGAGAGAAATAAGATGAATTAATACTGCAGATGGCTAACATACTGCTGAACTGACCTGTCTGATGCAAGTAGAAAATGCATGGTAGTTTAAATTGTTGAACTTGATATTCAGTCTGAAAGGCTGCAACATGAAGGATAACACAATGAAGTGCTGTTCCTCAAGTTTATGTTAAACTTGCAAGAGGCCGGCCACAAACAGGTAGATTGGGCTGGAAGCTGGGTAGGCAGGCAATGGGAAGCTCAGAGTTACCCTTGCAGACAGAATGCATATGCTTCGCCAAGCTGTTACCCAATCCAATGTAAAGGTGAAAGCACTGTAGACACCAAGTGCGGTACACCAGATTGGAAGTGGTCATCTGCACATCAACAAGGCTGTGTCTAGTGGGAACTAATGTCACAGTTTTGGAAATATAAAAGTTACAACAATCGTTGTCTAAAGATGAAGGAACCACAAAATTATTTTGTCAACCATTTGTGGACAAGTACACGGTGATCTGTAGACTGTCAGAGACTTTTTCTCGTGGCATCTCATACTTCATTCTGCAAGCTAGAAACTTAGCAGTGCACTTAGTTTTCAGCATAATAATATAATGAATGAAACATTATTAATGACATTAGGTATCCTGCTCAGTCTTTTAACTTTGGCGACATTGGATAATCATTCCTTCAGCTGCTAAATTTTACCGGTTCTTTTGTTCCCTGTCATTATAAATGACATGTACTTTGTTACAAATGCCTCACTCATCCATCAGGATGAAGCCAGTGTTAGCTGGAGCGCACTCATGTAAATTCTGCTTCAATCTGTCTCTGCCCCAACCCCCACCGCCCCGTGCCTGAGCTGTGATTTCGACAGCTGACTGGCTCCAAGCCCGCTGTCACTTCGCCCCACTTACCTTCATGCCTCTGCACACAGGTGTGCTCTCTGTCTTGCAGGCTTCCAAAGCAGCCGAAGATGGACAGGCAGATCAGCCAATATTATGTAATGGGATAGCTTTCATAGACTGAAGTAGATTAATTATAATTCTTTTCCACAAGCAATGGATTAACAGTATAATATCCTACACAATGTTTGTATGTCCATACTTCCAATGCTTAAGTTCAGCATTATCGCCTGCATTCTTTTAAAAACTATTAGAGGTAAAAATCATTTTTTTAGAGGTAAAAATCACTCTGTCTTAATGATGTTGGCTATCATTGCTATTTTACTGAGGTGAACTATTCAATAGATGTGAGGGAGGGCAGATTTACTTAACACAGTCTAATAGCCAGGCAGTGTTGCGCTCTAATTAATATTAAGGCACATCCATGTATTAATCCATGTTTTGAAATGTAACTACAACTGTTTGGGCGAATCCACATAATAAGGTAATTACACGACAGATTAAACAATGAGCAATGACAACTCTGAGTTAAAACAAGTCTGAACTAATGTTGCCCTTTGAAAATTCTATCTACCTGTAGTGTGAGCTTAAAGTTGAGATGAAAAAGCTTAAAGTTCCTTGTAAGGCAGACACTAGTGACTTCATAAATAGTAATTATAACTGTACAGGCCCCCAGCTGATGATGGATTTGTTCTTTAAAAATGTAGATTAATAAACAACGAGCATCCTAAAGTGTAAAACAAGTCTGTACTTCTACTTTTTTTTGAACATTCTAGTCATTTGTAGTCTCAAATCAAAGAAAGGAGGAAAAAAAAACATTAATAATCCCAGAGTTTGAAACTGCCTTTTAAAGGTGTTCCCTCCTTCCTGTTTCCCCACCTGCTTTAGTGAAAGATGGAAGGAAGATCCGAAGTGTGTGCTCGAGCCATGCGTGATGGGGAGGATGGATTGCACCTTTCATCTCTCACCTGCTTTGAGGTCAGATGCTTCTGTGCATCAGAGACTTCTCAGTCTTGGCAGAACAGCGCTTTATCACGTTCTAGTGCTGTCCACTTCACCGGCACCCGCTCCCACTTACAACAGAAGGTGTGAGTCAGTCAGGAATGACTAATCTGCTGTTTATCCAATGCGAGAGAAAATGTCAGATCAGATGTGGCCAGCTACAAATATGATAAGAGGAATAGATGGAATGGCCAGCCAACACCTTTATCCCACAACAGCAATGCTAATACCGGAGTGTATAATTTTAACATGATTGTTAGGTTAACATGTCAGAGGTAGGTTTCTTTTACACAGAGAGTGGTGGGTGCATGGAACACGCTGCCAGGGGTGGTAGTAGAGGCAGATACATTAGGGATATTTTAGAGACTCTTTGGATGAAAGAAAAATGAAGGGCTATACAGGAGGGAAGCATTAGATTAACCTTGGAATAGATTAAAAGGGTGGCACAAAGTTAAGGACTGTAGGGCCTGTACTGTTCTATGTTCTAAAATATGCAAGTACTGTATGAAACTTTTCACATCAGCTGTAGAGTTACAGTTAAAGAAACAGGCCCTTTGGCCCACAGAATATGTACTAGCTATAAAGTACCTACTTTTACACTAAGCTTACCTGAACCTCAACTTGCACATGATTCTAAATATATATTTGGACTGCAAGTTCTTCTGCCCGGTCCCACAATTTTGTGTATTATGTGAAGCTTCTAATGCAAAACCCCAATCTCATTAACTGTGCAATTCTTCTGGGACTTTCCCACATTTCCTATGTCCTCTGTGCAACATGTACTTGATGCAGCCGGCATTTACAATCATATCACGTGACGTAAAGATCCACTTGCCATTGAATGCATGTGAACCTCTCCTCACTCTCTCATAGCAGAAGACAGTAACAAGAGTGCTGCTGCTATGTCACTGAAAGAGATGAGACTTCAACAGTCCATGGCAGGGGAACCTGAGTTGGATAGCTTCTGTCACCAAGATCTGCTTTAAGATCTTTACTTACTGTTTACGCCCATCCCTACCACCCATAGTGCTGGCATTGTTTGGGCTCCAGAAGGTATCTCCATCCACCCCGTAACACTCCCACTAGGCAAGGCCTTGATTGCACTTTGATCCACCACTAGATCCTGTCCTCCCAACACTGGGTCTGACCTTATCTTCATCTGATCCATAGAACCATAGGGCCACAAAGAACAGAAATAGGCCTTTTGCATAATTAATTCCTGCTGACCCATGTTGCCACTGAAGGCAGACCCATTTGCTTGCATTTGGCCCAAATCACTCCAAACTTTTCCTATCCACGTACTTATCCAAATGTCTTTTAAATGTGCTATCATACCTGCCTCAATTACTTTCTCTGGCAGTTCATTCAATTTACACACCACCCTCTGCATGAAGTTGCTGTCAAACCCATTGCAAATTGTTCCCCTCTGACCTGAATTCTGAAGGGAGTTTTTGGCTCCCTTCACCAGGGGGAAAAGAAATTGAATGCAATAACTCTATTTATACCCCTCATGATTTTATCCAGTTCAATACATTCAGTCCTCAGTTTCCCAAGTTTCAAGGAGTAAAATCCCATCTGCCCAACCTCTCCCTATTGCTCAGACCCAGTAGTTCTGTTAATCTTCTTGTACTATCTCCTGTTTAATGACTTTTCTCCAGTAACGGGTGGCCAGTGCAGCAGACAATGCTCAACTCTCCCCAAGCTATTTTCTGAAGGATTCCTTCTCCACAACCCCATAACCTGTAGCCTAACTATGGCAGGATTAGCATGGAAGGATCTTTGTGCATTGTTTAAGGTGCAAGTCTCTAGTTTCATCTATGGAAGAATATGGCCAAATAATTGCTTACAATTCTAACCTAGACCCCAGTGTGACCTTCAAGACCTTTGACATTATTGCTTTCAAGTCTCATTCTCACACTATTTAGTCTTCAAGGTCATTATTTGTCTGAATTGGATTTAAATTTGTCAATTTTAAATTCACAGTTGCGGCTTCCCTTCCGTATGTCGGAAATCTGCAAACCCCCTGTGTTTACTGATCAAGCTCCTTCACTGTATCTGATGGAGCATGTTAACTCGTGTCCTTCTGTTTTTAAAGTTTAAAAACATTTTCATAAACAGATAAATGTGTGCTGGATATAAACATGAATTTAACAACGATAATTATCTTAGAATACAAACATCACTTTATGAACAGTCTAGACTATAACCTCATAGATTCAACCGTGCGTATTCATTACAAAAGCAGTAAGATTGTGATCCATTTAGTTTAGCAGTAATCTAAACTAATTATGTTTCATTGTTTGGTTGGAAGACTGAAAGCCAAAGTATTCTGATACAGTTTTTAATCTTTATTAAATATATATGGTTAATTCCCTGAGGAATGTTTAACATTTTCAGAGATTTTTTTTTCATCAGACGTGATTTGTGTTCTGAACTCAGATCGGGTGAGATTGTGCCTTGTGATATCAATGACACATTTATATAACATTTGCTAATTTACAAAATGCATTTGTTCATAGGCTCAGAAATGCAGACATGGTGACCACTTTATGAAGTACCTCCTGTACCTAATAAAGTGGTCAGTGAGTGTATGTCTGTGGTCTTCTGCTGTTGTAAGCCCATCAAGCTTCAACATACTGTGCTTGCGGAGATGCTCTCAGAAACATAGAAACGTAGAACGTAGAAATCTACAGCACATTACAGGCCCTTCGGCCCACAATGTCATACTGACCATGTAATCTACTTTAGAAACTACCTAGAATTTTCCTAATGCACAGCCCTCTATTTTTCTAAGCTCCATGTACCTATCTAAGAGTCTCTTAAAAAACCCTATTGTATCTGCCTCTACCACCTTCGCTGACAGTGCAGTCCACGCACCCACCACTCTCTGTGTGAAAAGCTTACCTCAGACATCTCCCTTGTACCTACTTCCATGCACCTTAAAACTATGCCTCCTTGTGTTAGCCATTTCAGCCTTGGGAAAGAGCCTCTGGCTATCCGTGTGATCAATTCCTCTCATCATCTGGAATTGCTGGGGGTTTGGAACTGAACTGAAGAGATGGAGGAAGGGGCAGTTGGCTCACAAATAGAGAAAGCTTGGAGACAGTGTGAGAGGGAGGATAGGCAGGTGATAGAGAAGGGATACACTCAGACCGATGGTTTGAGATGTGTCTATTTTAATGCAAGGAGTATTATGAACAAAGCGGATGAGCTTACAACGTGGATCAGTACTTGGAGCTATGATGTTGTGACCATTACAGAGATTTGGATGGCTCAGGGGCATGAATGGTTACTCAGAGTGCCAGGCTACAGGTGTTTCAGAAAGGACAGTGGGGGAAGCAAAAGAAGTGTTGATCAGAGATAGTGTCACGGCTGCAGAAAAGGAGGAAGTCATGGAGGGATTATCTACTGAGTCTCTGTGGGTGGAAGTTAGAAACAGGAAGGGGTCAATAACTCTACTGGGTGTTTTTTATAGACCACCCAATAGTAGTAGGGACATCAAGGAGCAGATAGGGAGACAGTTTCTGGAACAGTGCAATAATAACAGGGTTGTCGAGATGGAAGATTTTAATTTCCCTAATATTGATTGGCATCTCCTTAGAACCAAGGGATTAGAAACAGTGGAGTTTGTTAGGTGTGTTCAGAAAGGTTTTCTAACACAATATATAGATAAGCCTACAGAAGGAGAGGTTGTACTTGATCTGGTATTGGGAAATGAACCTGGTCAGGTGTCAGGTCTCTCAGTGGGAGAGCATTCTGGATAAAGTGATCACAATTCTATCTCCTTTACCATAGCATTGGAGAGGGATAGGAGCAGACAAGTCAGGAAAATGTTTAATTGGAGTAAGGAAAAATATGAAACTATCAGGCAAAAACTTGGAAGCATAAATTGGGAACAGATGTTCTCAGGGAAATGTATGGCAGAAATGTGGCATATGTTCAGGGGATATTTGTGTGGGGTTCTGCATAGGTACGTTCCAATGAGACAGGGAAAGGATGGTAGGGTACAGGAACCATGGTGTACAAAGGCCGTTGTAAATTTAGTCAAGAAGAAAAGAAGAGCTTATGAAAGGTTCAAAAAACTAGGTAATAATAGAGATCTAGAAGATTATAAGGCTAGCAGGAAGGAGCTTAAGAATGAAATTAGGAGAGCCAGAAGGGGCCATGAGAAGGCCTTGGCGAGCAGGATTAAGGAAAATCCCAAGGCATTCTACAAGTATGTGAAGAGCAAGAGGATAAGATGTGAGAGAATAGGACCTATCAAGTGTGACAGTGGGAAAGTGTGTTTGGAACCAGAGGAGATAGCAGAGCTACTTAATGAATACTTTGCTTCAGTATTCACTATGGAAAAGGACCTTGGCAATTATAGGGAAGACTTACAGCGGACTGAAAAGCTTGAGCATATAGGCATTAAGAAAGAGGATGTGCTGGAGCTTTTGGAAAACATCAAGTTGGAAAAATCACTGGGACCAGATGGGTTGTACCCCAGGCTACTGTGGGAAGTGAGGGATGTTGTTCCCTTATTCAAGAAAGGGAGTAGAGATATCCCAGGAAATTATAGGCCAATGAGTCTTACTTCAGTGGTTGGTAAGTTGATGTAAAAGATCCTGAGAGGCAGGATTTATGAACATTTGGAGAGGCATAATATGATTAGGAATAGTCAGCATGGCTTTGTCAAAGGCAGGTCATGCCTTACAACCCTGACTGAATTTTTTGAGGATGTGACTAAACATATTGTTGAAGGTAGAGCAGTAGATGTAGTGTATATGAATTTCAGCAAGGCATTTGATAAGGTACCCCATGCAAGGCTTATTGAGAAAGTAAGGAGGCATGGGATTCAAGGAGACCTTGCTTGTCGATCCAGAATTGTCTTACCCACAGAAGGCAAAGAGTGGTTGTAGACGGGTCATATTCTGCATGGAGGTTGATGACCAGTGGTGTGCCTCAGGGATCTGTTCTGGGACCCCTTCTGTTCGTCGTTTTTATATATTACCCTGATGAGGAAGTGGAGGGATGGGTTAAAATTTGCTGATGACACAAAGGTTGGAGGTGTTGTGGATAGTGTGGAGGGCTGTCAGAGGTTACAGTGGGACATTGATAAGATGCAAAACTGGGCTGAGAAGTGGCAGATGGAGTTCAACCCAGATAAGTGTGAGGTGGTTCATTTTGGTAGGTCAAATATGATGGCAGAATACAGTATTAATGGTAAGACTTTTGGCAGTGTGAAGGATCAGAGGGATCTTGGGATCCAAGTCTGTAGAACACTCAAAGCTACTGTGCAGGTTGACTCTGTGGTTAAGAAGGAATATGGTGTATTGGCCTTCATCAACCGTGGGATTGAGTTCAAGAGCTGAGAGGTAATGTTACAGTTATACAGGAACCTGGTCAGACCCCATTTGGAGTACTGTTCTCAGTTCTGGTCACCTCACTAAAGGATGTGGAAACTATAGAAAGGGTGCAGAGGAGATTTACAAGAATGTTGCCTGGATTGGGGAGCATGCCTTATGAGAATAGGTTGAGTGTACTTGGCCTTTTCTCCTTGGAGCGACAGAGGATGAGAGGTGACCTGATAGAGGCATACAAATTAATGAGAAGCATTGATTGTGTGGATAGTCAGAGGCTTTTTCTCAGGGCTGAAATGGCTAACACAAGAGGGCACAGGTTTTAGGCACTTGTAAGTAGGTACAGAGGAGATGTCAGGGGTAAGTTTTTTACACAGAGAGTGGTGAGTGTGTGCAATGGGCTGCCGGTCATGGTGGTGGAAGAGGATACAATAGGGGTTTTTAAGAGACTCTTGGATAGGTACATGGAGCTTAGTAAAAAATGAGGGTTATGGGTAACCCTAGGTAATTTCTAAAGTAAGTACATATTTGGCATAGCATTGTGGGCTGAAGGGTCTGTATTGCGCTGTATGTTTGCTATATTTCTATGTTTCTATCTTATACACCTCTGTCAGGTCACTTCTCATCCTCTGTTGCTCCAAGGAGAAAGGCTAAGTTCACTCAACCTATTCTGATAAGGCATGCTGTCCAATCCAGGCAACATCCTTGTAAATCTTCTCTGCACTCTTTCTGTAGTATCTACATCCTTCCTGTAGTGAGGTGACCAGAAATGAACGCGGTACTCCAAGTGGGGTCTAACTATGGTATTACATAGCTGTAACCTTACCTCATAGCCCTTGAGCTCAGTCCCATGGTTGATGAATGCCAACACACCATACATCTTCTTAACAACACTGTCAACCTGTGCAGGAGCTTTGAGTGTCCTATGGACATGGATTTGAAGCTCTCTCAGATCCTCCCCTCTGCCATTAGTCTTACCATTAATATCATATTCTGTCTTCAAATTTGACCTACTGAATTGAACCACTTCACACTTATCTGGGTTGAACTCCATCTGCCACTTCTCAGCCCAATTCTACTTCCTATCAATGTTGTGCTGTAACCTCTGACAGCCCTCTAGACTATGCACAGCACCGTCAACTTTTCTGTCATCATCAAACTTCCTAACCCACCCTTCTACTTCCTCATCCAGGTTATTTATAAACATCACAAAGAGGATGGTTCCCAGAACAGATCCCTGTGGAACACCACTGATCACCGTCCTCCATGCAAAATATAAACCATCTACAACCACCTTTTGCCTTCTGTGGTCAAGCCAATTCTGGATCCACAAAGCAAGGTCTCCTTACTTTCTCCTTACTCCTTACTCATTACTTTCTACACACCACTGCTCTAATGCACGGTTATCTGAGATACTGTCGCCTTCACAGTTTGAAACTGTAAAACTGATCCTCCTCTGACCTCTCTCATTAACAATGTGCTTTCACCCATAGAAATGCTGCTCACTGGATGTTTCTTTTCGTTTATCGCACCATTCTCTGTAAACTCTAGAGGCTGTTGTGCATCTAAATCAGCAGTTTTTGAGACACTCAGATCTCTCTCCCCCATGAAACCAACAATCATTCCACGATCAAAGTCACTTGGATCCCATTTCTTCCCCACTCTGATGTTTGGTCTGAACAACAACTGAACCTCTTGACCATGTCTGCATTGAGTTGTTGCCACATGATTGGCTGATTAGATATTTACATTTCCGAGAGGGTGTACAGGTGTAGCTAATAAAGTGGCCATTGAATGTTCAGCAATTTTTTTTACTCCTGATTCCCTTGCCATTGGTCCCACTGTCAATTGCTCCATCTCTCTCCAACATTTCCACTGTTTTCCTTCATGAGCACTGATTTGTCTCATTCAAGTCTCTTCATTGTACAACACGTTATGCAGGACAACTTCATCCAAAAATCATCTCCCCGGTCTAAAGGGCCTTGAAATGCCAACCCTTCCCCTCCTTCACCATTCCCACCCCCTTTTCCTTCTCTCTCCTTATCTCCTTGTCTGCCCATTGCCTCCGCCTGGTGCTCCTACCCCTTTTCTTCTTCCTCTGGCCTTCTGTCCTCTTCTATCAGACTCCCGCTAATCCAGCCATGTACAGTATCTCTTTCAACAATCAGCTTCCCAGATCGTTACCTCACTCCTCCTCTTCCCGGTTTCAACTCCGCCTCCCCCCACCTTTTAACTCTACAGCTCATCTTTTTTTCTCCAGTCCTGGTGAAGGGTCTTGGCCCGAAATGTCAACTGTTCTCTTTTCCATAGATGCTGCTTGGCCTGCTGAGTTCCTCCAGCATTTTGTGTGTGTTGCTTGGATTTCCAGCACCTGCAGATTTTCTCTTGTTTGCAATGCCATCTGTTTGCTGGGCTCAACTCCAGGTGAACTGAGATAGTATTTTCTTTATGTGGCCCTGTGAAGCCTGGCAATGAATTCACATGCATCTATTACTGCAGATCATCTCAGTTCATCAAGATTACAGACTAGCCCTGTAAACATAGTGCCTCTTCTGTGATAGAATCTCATTGCTGGGTAGCTTTGCTCAAAATAGGTCAATGCTGCTTTAGCAAAATGGGGTATGAGTTCTAGCCCTGTATATCTTCATTCAGAATTGTGAGGGTATAGCAAATGCATATTTTTTGGAGATCAAGGAAATCAAGAAAAATATAAAATCATAACTTTATACTTTAGACTTGGTTATATTAGTCTAAATACATCATTAATGTTATCACAGAAATGTACACCGCATAAGTAGGCTCTTATGGCCGATTTTGTCCATGTTTCTGTAATGTTTATCTGTTGTTAGTACTAGTTGCCAAGTTAGGCCTGTTATCTCTCTCTACTTGTCTAAATGCCTGTTATCTCTCTAAGCACTTGTCCAAATGCCTTTAAAGCAATTTAATTGAATATGCCTCCATTACCTCCTCTGGAAATTCATCCCAAATATTTACCACTCACTGTATGAGTATCTTATGGTGTAAAGAAATTAAGCTGGCTGATGGTGCTGTGGGATCTGCACTGGACTGCGAGGCAGGTGGTCCCAGGTTCGAATCCGGCCGGGTCCTTGCATGCTTTCCATCCACGCTGGCTTTAGCATTGAGCCAGCAACTTGGCTTCACAAAAAAAAAAGACAAAAAATTCTAAAGACATAACAAGGTTGCTGACCGATCCGGCCACACGGATCGCGGAGAGGAACGGCAACAAGCTGGAATCTAGAGCAACAAACAATCTGCTGGAGGAACTCAGCTGGTCAAGCAGTGGGAGTAAATGAATTGTCGGTGTTTTAGCTCCTATCTTTCTTGGTTCCATTCACCCACCACACACATGTTTGACTCACAGGACTCCTCCCCCAATCCCCCACACTCAAAATCTAGTTTTGCTTCCATCTGCCATTAACCCCTCCCCATTCTCACCTCCTTTACTTATCAGGGCCCATCACTGGTACCTCTGAGCATTCCTGCTTAACTCTGTTCAGCAGCAGTCTCCAAACTTTGCACTCCATCTGCCTCTCAGATATTTTCTCTCCTTGCCTGTGTCCATCCATCATTCATCCACCACTGTGTCCCAACCCCACCCCTCCATCAGTTCAGACACCTCGGGCTCCTGTCTCGCTACTCCAGTTCCATAAGGCACAGGAGTAGAATTGAGCCGTTCAGCCCATTGAGTGTGCTCCACCATTCAATCATGATTGATTTATTATCTCTCTTCCCCCTGTAACCTTTAGCGGCTTTACTAATCAAGAACTAATCAAACTCCACTTTAAATAAACACAGTTATTTGGCCTTCACAAACATCTGTGGCAATGAATTCCACAGATTCACCACCCTCTAGCTAAAGAAATTCCTCCTCTAAAGGGACATCCTTCTATTCTGAGGCTGTGCCCTCTGGTCCCAGATTCACCCACTATAGGAAACATTCTCTTCAGGCCTCTAAATATTTGATATGTTTCAATGAGATATGATCATTAGATATAGGAGCAGAATTAGGCTCTTTGTCCCAGCGAGTCTGCTTCGCCAAATCATCATGGCTGATTCAATTTTCCTCTCAGGCCCCCTCATTCTTCCTACCTCCAGTGAATACAGGCCCAGAGCCATCAAACTCTCCTCGTACCTTAACATTTCATCTTGGGGATCATTCTTGTAAACTTCCAGTGGACCCTCTCCAATGCCAGCACATCCTTTCTTAGATAAGAGGCCCAAAACTGCTCACAATGCAAGTTGACCATGCCTTATAAAGCCTCAGCATTGTATCCTTGCTCTCTAGTTCTTTCAAAATGAATACTAACATTGCATGTGCCTTCCTTACCGCTGACTGTGTATTCTCCCTTCTGTATTGGCCATCATCCCGCCCCCAGTCTCAGCCCTGTTTCAACTCAAAAACATCGATATTTCCTTTCATGTAACAGATGCCATTCAACCTGCTGAGTTCCTCAGGCGAGTTGTTTGATGTTACAGCATCTACAACCTTTTTTGATTTTTTTTTCAAATCTTATTGTGGTTGTGCACTTACACCTTGGTTGTGTATTTCTCAGATTTTGATCGGTACCTTTGATGGATATAAATATGTTTATGATTGCCACGTGTACTGAGGTAAGTGAAAACATTGGCACGCCATCCACACAGATCATCCCAAAATAATGGCCAGGTTTACACGTGGCTTTATGGTCAGTTCCCCACTGAGGTGTCAGCATTTCACAAGTGTCATCAGACCTTAAACTTGATGTGGGATGAATGGACTCATCCCACAGGAAGAACCTGAAGGGCAATTTTACAAAGCTATATTTGGTTTAAGGAACTTAACCAACTCAAAGCACTTCAAAGTATTTTTTAGCACTTTAATTGAATTAATTAAATAAAATTCAATTGATTTTCATTCATAATGTTCTTTTTGTTTACTTCCGGAAGTTAGGGAGTTTGGTGGCAGGACCTGTTTTTGCCCATTCACTTGACTTGGGGTCTAACCACTAGCTGAGCACCAGTCAGCATCAGGAAAGTCATAAACCAAGATGGATATTAACCACTGCTGTAAGTCCACCAGATTGTCAAGAGAGGTTCCCATGTCTTCCAGCAGAATGAGTCATCCACAACCAAGACCTGGTAGCAAGGAAGCTCGATGGTGCAGGAGTACGTGCTACTGGATACACACAAATGCTTAAGATTCATCTGAGAAAGGCCACTGACACTTTCATCGAAACATCCTTTGAAAATAATGTCCGAGTGGACAGAGACCATCATTAAGAAATGAATTTGGTTAGTGAGAGGTTGTAACTACCAAAATGCATTGAAGCGCTGTGTAAATATGCCCACTGATGCTGGCGCTTGCCTACACAAACACTTTCCAAATGAAACACTTTCTATGAAGTATGGCATCAATTTCACAGTTCTTTAGCCCGAACAAACACATGGACCCTGGTCACATGTTGCAATGTTCAGTGTTAAGACTGCTTCTTTTCTCATTATATGTCAATGATTTGTTTGATTGAATTGATGGCATTGTGGCCACGTTTGCAGACCATACAAAAAATAGGTTGGGGGGGTGGGGGGCAGGTATTGTTGAGGAAGTAGGGTGATTGCAGAAAGACTTGGACAAATTAGAAGAATGGCCAAAGAAGTGGCAGATGGAATAAAGTGTAAGGAGTAAGAAGTGTAAAGTGTAAGGCACCGGTGACCCCTGTTTCCATCCAAGGGGTCAGTGTGGGCATAGTCGAGGATTACAAATACCTGGGGATATGAATGGACAATAAACTGGACTGGTCAAAGAACACTGAGGCTGTCTACAAGAAGGGTCAGAGCCGTCTCTGTTTCCTGAGGAGACTGAGGTCCTTTAACATCTGCTGGACGATGCTGAGGATGTTCTACGAGGCTGTGGTGGCCAGTGCTATCATGTTTGCTGTTGTGTGCTGGGGCAGCAGGCTGAGGGTAGCAGACACCAATAGAATCAACAAACTCATTCGTAAGGCCAGTGATGTTGTGGGGGTGGAACTGGACTCTCTGATGGTGGTGTCTGAAAAGAGGATGCTATCCAAGTTGCATGCTATCTTGGACAATGTCTCCCAACCACTCCATAATGTACTGGTTCGGCACAGGAGTACATTCAGCCAGAGACTCATTCCACCAAGATGCAACACTGGACGTTATAGGAAGTCATTCCTACCTGTGGCCATCAAACTTTACAACTTCTCCCTCGGAGTGTCAGACACCCTGAGCCAATAGGCTGGTCCTGGACTTATTTCCACTTGGCATGATTAACTTATTATTATTTAATTATTTATGGTTTTATATCGCCATATTTCTTCACTATTCTTGGTTGGTGCGGCTGTAACGAAACCCAATTTCTCTCAGGATCAATAAAGAATGTCTGTCTGTCTGTGAAATGTATGGTCATGCACTTTGGTAGAAAGAATAAAGGCATTGACTACTTTATAAATGAGAAGCAAATTTAGAAATCAGAGGTGCAAATAGATTTGGCAGGCCTCGTGCAGGATTCCCTAATAGCTAACTTGGAAGCTGAGTCAGTGGAAAATAAGGCAAATGCAACTTCGGCATTCATTTTGAGATGTAATGTTGAGGGTTTACAAGGCATTGGTCCGACTGCATTTGGAGTATTGTGAGTGGTTTTGAGCCCTCTATCTAAAAAAGCATGTGCTTGCATTGGAGAGGATCCAGAATCAGAATCAGGTTTAGTATCACTGGCATACGTCATGAGATTCCTTGTTTTGTGGCAGCAGTACATTGCAATACATTATAATAAAAACTATAAATTGCAATAAGAAATATATGTAAAAATAAATTAAATTGGTAGTGCAAAAAGAGAGGGAATATACTGAGGAAGTGTTCATGGGTTCATTGTCCATTCAGAAATCTGAAGGCATAGGGAAAGAAGCTATTCCTGAAATGTTGAGCATGTGTCTTCAGGCTCCTGTACCTCCTCCTTGATGATAGCAATGAAAAGAAGCCATGCCCTGAGTATTGGGGTTCCTTAATAATAGATGCCACCCTTTTGAGGCATTGCCTTTTGAAAGCGTCCTTGATGCTGGGGAGGCCAGTGCCCATGAGGGAGCTGGGAGACATTACAACTTCCTGAATGTTTTTCTGATCCTGTGCCATGGCCCCTCCATACCAGACGGTGATGCAACAAGTTAGAATCCTCTCCATGGTACAGCTGTAGAAATTTGTGAGTGTCTTCTCAGATTCCTAATGAAATATAGTTGCTGTCACACCTTCTTTGTACTTGCATCGATATGTTGGGCCCAGAATGGATCCTCAGAGATGTTGACACCCAGGAACATGAAACTCCTCACCCTTTCCACTTCTGATCCCATGAAGAGCACTGGCGTGTGTTCCTTTGAATTACTCTTCCTGAAGTCCACAATCATTTCCTTGGTCTTACTGATGTTGAGTGAAAAACTGTTGCCATGCCACCATTCAACCAGCTGATCTATCTCAGTCCTGTACGCCTCCTCGTTATCGTCTGAAATTCTGCCAACAATAGATGTGTCATCAGCAATTTTGTAGATGGCATTTGAGATTGTCAATGAGGAGGTGCTGTTACTTCCGATCTGCACAGTCTGTGAGGACGTCAACGATCCAGTTTCCTAGGGAGGTACAGAGGTCCAAGTGATCCAGAAATCTGAATCCCTGCCCCCTGCTCCAATCCCTCAACCATGCATTTATCCTCCACCTCACTCTATTTCTATACTCACTGTCACGTGGCACAGGTAGTAATCCTGAGATTACTACCTTTGAGGTCCTGCTTCTCAACTTCTTTCCTAACTCCCTGTAGTCTTTTTTCAGTACCTCCTCCCTATTCCTACCTATGTTGTGAGTAACAATATGTACTACAACCTCTGGCTGTTCTCCCTCCCACTGCAGGATATCGTGGACACGATCAGAAATATACTGGACCCTAGCACCTGGGAGGCAAACTACCATCAGCGTTTCTTTTCTGAGTCCACAGAATCACCTGTCTGACACCCTAACTATAGAGTCCCCTATCACTACTGCCATTCTCTTCCTTTCCCTACCCATCTGAGCCACAGGGCCAGACTCTGCCAGAGGCACGACCACTGTTGCTTCCCCCAGGTAGGAACTCCAACCCCCCAGCAGTACTCAAGCAGGAATACTTATTGTTAAGGGGGACAGCCACAGGGGTACTCTCTAGTATCTGCTTCTTGCCCTCCCCTCTCCTGACTCCTCACTCCTCCTGACCAGTTAAAGGTCATCGAGCTGCATCTCCAGTTCCCTAATGTGGTCTCTAAGGAGCTGCAGCTCGACGCACCTGGTGCAGATGTGGTCGTCCGGGAGGCTGGGAGTCTCTAGGACTTCCCACATTTGACACCGAGCACAGAAAACCGGCCTGACACACATACTCTCTGTCTTTATTTTAAACAGATAACCCACCTGGCCTCGACCCTTTATCGCCTAAGCCCCGTTGAGCCAAAGCCTTCCTACTCTGTCTCCCACTACTCTGATGCCCGCTCTGTAAATCTGTCCTCTTTTTAAACTCTTCCCGCTGTTCTCACTGGCTGACCTCCCTGTGCTTGTGCAGTCATGTCCCATTCCTTGAACACTCTCGCCAGTTGGCTGGCACAGGTTTTCAAAGCCCATCAAAGCCTGATGCCTTGTGAGGGTTCACCCTCTTGAAAGATATTCAGACACTGGCCTCCAAGACAGAGGGTCACTGTATGCTGTAGATGTAGTTTTATTGTCCCTTTCAAAGTGTGTATAAAAGATATTGAGTACATCTGGCAGTGAAGCATCACTGGCATTCATGATGTTAGATTTGTCTTTGTGGAAAGTAATGGCCTACAAACTCTGCCAGAGGTGACAGACAGACAGACAGACAGACATACTTTATCGATCCCGAGGGAAATTGGGTTTCGTTACAGTCGCACCAACCAAGAATAGTGTAGAAATATAGCAAAATAAAACCATAAATAATTAAATAATAATAAGTTAATCATGCCAAGTGGAAATAAGTCCAGGACCAGCCTATTGGCTCAGGGTGTCTGACACTCCGAGGGAGGAGTTGTAAAGTTTGATGGCCACAGGCAGGAATGACTTCCTATGACGTTCAGTGTTACATCTCGGTGGAATGAGTCTCTGACTGAATGTACTCCTGTGCATAAACAGTACATTATGGAGTGGATGGGAGACATTGTCCAAGATGGCATGCAACTTGGACAGCATCCTCTTTTCAGACACCACCATCAGAGAGTCCAGTTCCATCCCCACAACATCACTGGCCTTACGAATGAGTTTGTTGATTCTATTGGTGTCTGCTACCCTCAGCCTGCTGCCCCAGCACACAACAGCAAACATGATAGCACTGGCCACCACAGCCTCGTAGAACATCCTCAGCATCATCCGGCAGATGTTAAAGGACCTCAGTCTCCTCAGGAAATAGAGACGGCTCTGACCCATCTTGTAGACAGCCTCAGTGTTCTTTGACCAGTTCAGTTTATTGTCAATTCGTATCTCCAGGTATTTGTAATTCTCCAACATGTCCACACTGACCCTTTGGATGGAAACAGGGGTCATCAGTGCCTTAGCCCTCCTGAGGTCCACCACCAGCTCCAATTGGATGACATACATCCAATTCCATCTCTATCCTCAAGTGTAATTGTGCTTTTACTCTTAAGATAGCCTTGCATAGTTCTGGAGCACCAGTCTTGAATGTTACAGATCTAGCCCTCAGCAGACTACAAATTCCTAGTTCATCCATAGCTTTTGATCTGGATATGTGTGGCACACACACATATCCAAACAGATTTCAATGAAGTTGGTGACCCTCCACCCGATGTCGTGCATTACAAGAACTTTTACATGTCTCTAATAGTTTTTTCTTTGAGCTATTGAAGAGCTTGACAGCATGGAAGGGGAGAGAATGTTTCCTCTTGTAGAAAAAACTAGAACTAGGGGTTCACTGTTTGAAAGCAAGGTGTCATCCATTTACGACAGAGATACGGCCGAAATTTACCATTCAATAGCTCACACATATTTGGAGTTCTATACCTTGAATCAGAATCAGAATCAGGTTTATTATCACCGGCATGTGACGTGAAATTTGTTAACTTAGCAGCAGCAGTTCAATGCAATACATAATCTAGTGGAATGAGAAAAAAAAAATAGAATAAAACATAATAATAAATAAACAAGTAAATCAATTATGTATATTGAATAGATTATTAAAAATGTGCAAAAACAGAAATGCTGTATATTAAGAAAGTGAGGTAGTGTCCAAAGCTTCGAAGTCCATTTAGGAATCAGACGGCGGAGGGGAAGAAGCTGTTCCTGAATCACTGAGTGTGTGCCTTCAGGCTTTTGTATCTCCTACCTGATGGTAACAGTGAGAAAAGGGCATGCCCTGGGTGCTGGAGGTCTTTAATAATGGACGCTGCCTTTCTGAGATGCCGCTCCCTAAAGATGTCCTGGGTGTTTTGTAGGCTAGTACCCAAGATGGAGCTGACTAGATTTACAACCTTCTACAGCTTCTTTCAGTCCCATGCAGTAGCCCCTCCATACCAGAGAGTAATGCAGCCTGTCAGAATGCTCTCCAAAGTACAACTATGGAAGTTTTTGAGTGTATTTGTTGACGTGCCAAATCTCTTCAAACTCCTAATAAAATATAGCCGCTGTCTTGACTTCTTTATAACTACATCAATATTTTGGGCCCAGGTTAGATCCTCAGAGATCTTGACACCCAGGAACTTGAAGCTGCTCGCTCTCTCTACTTCTGATCCCTCTATGAGGATTGGTATGTGTTCCTTCATTTTACCTTTCCAGAAGTCCACAATCAGCTCTTTCGTCTTACTGACGTTGAGTGCCAGGTTGTTGCTGCGGCACCATTCCACTAGTTGGCATATCTCACTCCTGTACACCCTAGGGCAATTAGGGGGACAAAAGATTATCAGGCTGGATGGGAATTAGATTTGAGATAACATTTAAATCAGATATATAGTCTTAAAGAATGGCGGAACAGACCTGAGGAGCAGAATTGCCTGCCTCTGCTCTTCATTCACATCATTTCCTTTAAATAATGTAGAAGTATCAGAATTATTTTAAAAATGCAATGGCAAATTAAAAAGATTAAGAATCATAAGAAGTAATTCAGAATAAAATAGGGGAAATAATTGTAAATTACTGAATGCACATTTCTTAATTTCTCCTTTCTGCTCTACGTGATGAGTGATGGCTGAACTTTGAACTTTGAACTTTGAAATCAGTAGGTTCAGGAAGCTGTATGAATTTTATCTGTTCTGATTTCTTATGGTTTTATATTCTGTTTTCATTTTTTGCTCTTGTATTACCAATATTTTGCTTATACTGTAAACAAGTTTATATTATATAGTTTATATGACAAAGAACTACTTTAAAAAGTTTTTATGTGTCCCAGTGTAAGTGATCACAAAAAAAATGTGATCATTCCTGAAACATATGTTGAAAATCACAAGGGCTTCACCAGTGTGCGTATAGTGATGTTGTGTACAAAATAAATGAAGCAATTTGGTATTCCGGTGCACTCACAGAGAGTGAACAAAGTGATTAATGGCTCTTCCTATATACACGCACAAGCAGAGAGAGGTAGGTCAGAGATAAAATCTGTGTATAGGTATGAGATGGAAGATTTTTGAATGTAGTTCAGGACCTGGCCATAATGAATCATTCCAGTGAATTGGCTGAAATGTGGCTGGTTGTTGGTTGAGAATTCTGAAGGCTTTACTGAAAATGTTCTATACTGTTAATTTCTTTGCATAGCAGATTCACAAAACCACAGTGGTTCCTTGGAGTATCTCTTAATAGTGCCAAGGTGAAGCCACCCTCAGGGTGGAGGAGCAATACCTTATATTCTGCCTGGGTAACCTCCAACCTGATGGATTGAATATTGATTTCTCCTTCTGGAGAAACATCTTTTCCTTCAACACCCCCCTTCTTCTATTCCCCACTCTGGCCTCTTACTTCTTCTCACTTGCCTATCACCTCCCACTGAGTCCTCACCTCCTTCCCTTTCTCCTATTGCCCACTCTCCTCTCTATTTGGATTCCTTCCTCTCCAGCCATTTATTCTTCCTACCCATCTGGCTTCATCTATCACCTTTTAGCTTGCTTTCCTTCCCCTCCCCTCACTTTTTTATTCTAGCATCTTCCCTCTTCCTTTTCAGTCCTGAAGAGGGGTCTCGAGCCGAAACGTCAACTGTTTACTCATTTCCATAGACCTGCTGAGTTCCTCTGGCATTTTGTGTGTAGATTTAATACTGCCCTCATAAACATCCAGAAGAGATAAGAGACCACAGATACTGGAATCTGGAGCAAGAGACTGCTGGCACATCTCTGCAGGTCGAGCAGCATTTGTGTGAGGAAAGGAATTGCCCATGTTTTGAGTTGAAATACTGCACCATGACTGTTATTTTATCCCCCTCCAGTTTAGGAGCACTTAAGTTTGCAATGAAAGAAAAGGAATCTTTAATTTTACCTGATCACAGATGTCTCCAAGGTTGAAACAAAGAACAACTGATATAGAATGGAACAGAATAGAACTATATTGACATTGCTCAAGACAACGTGGTTGTGTTGCTACTCCAGTCCATGCAAAACCGATACTTAAAATGCATGCAGTAGAGTTTAATTTAAAAAAAACATATTTACATGCAGCAAGTGACTTTGATAGTCCATAGCACTCATTGCCATTGGCAAGCCGGGGTTTAATGTTATTCAACTGCACAATAGCCCTCAGGAAGAAGATATTTTTCAGTATTACTGTCTTGGCTAAGATGTTTCGCATCCCCTACAAGATGGCAGGGGAAAGAACAGGCAGTGTCTGGGATGGGATGGGTCTTTGATGATGTTTTGAGTGTGCCACAGGCATCAAAAGTTGTAGATTGTCTCCGTCTGCTAGTTGAGTCCCAGTGATAACTGCGAAGGTATGGATGTACTTTGAGATCTAATCTATCATCCTATCATCCATGTGCCATCCAAATAATGGTTGTATGATTCATAGGATGATAAATTGGGGGAACAACACACACAAAATGCTGGTGGAACACAGCAGGCCAGGCAGCATCTATAAGGAGAAGCACTGTTGACGTTTCGGGCCAAGATCCTTATATGTTTGCAATAGAAAAGCAGCTTGAAAGTTTGGGGAAGCTTACTTAAAAGTATTTTTTTTCTTGCAGAGGATGGTGAATCTCTGGAATTACCTACACCAAAGGCTTGTAGAGGCCAAATCACTGAAGGCAATTAAAGAGAAGGCAGGTGAACATTTGAAAGATCAATGAATTGAGGAATTCATGGAACTGTAGAGGAGATGAGGTCTAGGGTAGGTCAGGAATGATCATATTAAATAACAGGCAGGTTTGAGGAAACAAGTGGCCGACTCCTGCTTCTAATTTCATATGTATTTTTATTTTGGAAATAATAAAAGTGATTGATCACCTTACCAGAAATTACTTTAAAAAATTCTTCAGGTGATGTTTGCGTCAAAACCAGCATTTATTGCCTATCCCTAAACACCATGGAGAAGATGGTAAGCCATCATATCAACAGGAACTAAATGAAGCTTCTGCTCTCAGGAAAACAATTTGACCCAATTCGTGTGTCCCTTTAAACCCCTGTTAAATAGAAATGTTGTTGCTTGGTAAATGTAAGAAATATAAATCACTGTAGAATTTCTATTGTGTTATAAAATTCATAGAATCACAGACACTGACGACAAAGGAGGAGGCTGATTGGCCTATCACCTCCATCTCAGCAAAATTCTTTTAAGTTAATCCCACTTTCCCTCTCCTATTCAATCACATTGATACTTTTAGCTCGTCAGGTAATAAAAATGTTCCTGTAAATATCTGCAAGAAAATTAATCTCAATATGGTAACACATAGTATAGAAATTGTGATAATAAATTTACTTTGACTAAATTTATTTCCACTTTGAATGACTCTTGTCTTTATAGGAGCCAAACTTACAACATCTACATGATAAGGCCAGAGAAGTTGTCCATCTCCCTCTGCATCAACAAGCACTCAAACAAATAATTGAAGATCTTAACCCTGTATTGGAAGTGGGACCAATTTTGAGGTTTGTGGGAGCACTCCAATACATGCAATAAAGCTTTCATTTTAATCCTTTAGCATCAGTAATATTATACTATATTACTTTATTGTCACCAAACAATTGATACTAGAGCGTACAATCATCACAGCGATATTTGATTTCGTGCTTCACGCTCCCTAGAGTACAAATCGATAGTAAATATAATAAAAATTTAAATTATAAATCATAAATAGAAAATAGAAAAGAGAAGGTAAGGTAGTGCAAAAAAATCGAGAGACAGGTCCGGATATTTGGAAGGCACGGCCCAGATCCAGGTCAGGATCCGTTCAGCAGTTTTATCACAGTTGGAAAGAAGCTGTTCCCAAATTTGGCCGTATGAGTCTTCAAGCTCCTGAACCTTCTCCTTGAGGGAAGAAGGACAAAAAGTTTGTTGGCTGAGTGGGTCGTGTCCTTGATTATCCTGGCAGTACTGCTCAGACAGTGTGCGGTGTAAAGTGAGTCCAAGGACGGAAGATTAATTTGTGTGATGTGCTGGGCTGTGTTCACAATCTTCTGCAGCTTCTTCTGGTCTTGAACAGGACAAGTTCCATACCAGGTTGTGATGCGCCCTAGAAGAATGCTTTCTACAGTGCATCTATAAAAATTAGTGAGAGTTTTAGGGGACAGGCCAAATTTCTTCAGCTTTCTCAGGAAGTAAAGGTGCTGGTGGGCCTTCTTGGCAGTGGACTCTGCTTGGTTAGACCAAGTCAGGTCATTTGTGATATACACCCCGAGGAACTTAAAGACCGGTAGGCTATGGTTGATATAAATAGAAACTATGTGTCATAGCTGCATTTTGTTATGGTTGGGGAAAAGAAATCCCAACCTCACCATTTTTTAAAACAGGAAAATCTGCTATTCCATTATTTACAAACTGTTTAATCTCTTGTTTTTACAGCAATTCTTCAAATAAATCCTCAGAATATTGCTGGTAGAGTCACAATATTACTGGCTCTAGAGGTAAACACAACTTCAGAAAGCGTACAGATCAGGAATGTAGAAGGCAGTTGTCTGTGAATTAATCTGCCACAGCTGTAGCTCCTGACTCCTATCTCCAAAGTTGTACATATTCAAAGAAAAATGTCTATTTTAATATGTTAAAGTGGAATATGAAATGATTTACATTCTTGTTGAAGAAGGATGAGTGTGTGCCAATGAGAGTGTATCGAGTTTTGTCCTAGATGAACCAGGAGATTTGGAATCGTTTGAGAGCTAGATCCGTGGTGTTCAAAACTGGTGATCCAGACTCCTTCAAGAAATCTAGTTACGACTAATGGTAGGCTATCATGTGGCAAAAAGGTAATTCTCTGTGAAATTAGAGATACAATTAGGTGCACAACAACCGTGACAGGACTTGCATGCCATTACTTCCTATAAGGAGAAACCTAACAATATAAATGACAGTGATGCCTCATTTACCAATGATGGCAGTTCCTTTAATGCACTCTTTAACTATACCTATGCCAACTCCCATGGCATCTGGTGACCCTCTGATCCCTATCTTGGAGGCCAATGTCAGAACATTTTTCAGGAGGGTGAACCCTCACAAAGCATCAGGCCCCAACAGTGTACCTGGTTTTGTAATGGTAACCTATGCCAACCAACTAGCTGGAGTGTTCAGGGACATGTCCAAGCTCTCATTACAGTGGTCTATGGTTTCCACCTGCTTCAAAAGGGCATCAATCATATCAGGCCCAAGAAAAGTAGGTTGAGCTGCCTCAACGGCCATAATGAAATGCTTCGAAAGGTTGGTGATGCCTAGAATTAATTCTTACCTGAGCAAGGGCCTGGTCCTGCTGCAGTTCACTAACTGCTGTAACAGGTCTACAGCAGATGCAATCGCACTAGCTCTCCTCTCTACTTTGGAGTACCTAGACAACAGCAAAACCTGCTACAGACTACTGTTTATCGACTACAGGTTGTCAATCAATACTATTATCCTCTTAGTATTTATTGCCAAACTTTTAAACCTGGGCCTCTGTACCTCCTTCTGTAATGAGATCTTTATTGAGAGACCACAGTCAGTGCAGATCAGAAATAACATCTCCTCCTTGCTGACAATCAGCACCCCCACATCAAAAGTGTGTGCTTAGCCCAGTGCTCTGCTCTCTCTACACACATGACTGCGTGGCTAAGCTCAGCTCAAACACCATTGATAAATGGTCACCGAATTATAGGAAAGATGACAATAAAATAAAGAGAGTACAGAGAAGATTTACTAGAATGTTACCTGGGTTTCAGCACCTAAGTTACAGAGAAAGGTTGAAAAAGTTAGGTCTTTATTCTTTGGAGTGTAGAAGGTTGAGGGGGGACTTGATAGAGGTATTTAAAAATATGAGGGGGATAGATAGAGTTGACGTGGATAGGCTTTTTCCATTGAGAGTAGGGAAGATTCAAACAAGAGGACATTAGTTGAGAGTTAAGGGGCAAAAGTTTAGGGGTAACACGAGGAGGAACTTCTTTACTCAGAGAGTGGTAGCTGTATGGAATGAGCTTCCAGTGGAAGTGGTAGAGGCAGGTTTGATTTTGTCATTTAAAAAAGAATTGGATAGGTATATGGACAGGAAAGGAATGGAGGGATATGGGCTGAGTACAGATAGGTGGGACTAGGTGAGAGTAAGCCTTCGGCACAGACTAGAAGGGCTGAGATGGCTTGTTTCTGTGCTGTAATTGTTATATGGTTATATGGTTATAAATTCGCAGATGATACCACTGTTGTTGGTAAAATATTGGTTGGTGATGAGGATCAATAAATTGGTTAAATGATGTTGCAGTAACAACCAGACACTTAACATCAGCAAAACCAAAGAATTAGTTAAGGAGCTTGGAAGGGGAAGAATGGAGAACACGCGCCAGTTCTCATTGATGGGTCAGTTGTGGAGAGGGTGAGCAGCTCCAGATTCCTGGTTGTCAACATCTCAAGAGGATCTATCTTGGGGCCAATGATGCAATCATGAAAATGCATGCTTGTGCTTCTATTTCATTTGGAGTTTGAGGGGATTTGGTATGTGACTAAAGACTCCTGCAAACCTCTACAGATGTACAGTGGAGAGCAATCTGACTGGCTGCATCACTGCCTGGTATGGAGGGTCCAATGCACAGGACTGCAGGAGGCTGCAGGGTGTTGGATACTCAGCAGGCAACCCTACCTTCCACTGAGGACAGCCTCAAGAGGTGGTGCCTCGAGAAGGCAGCATCCATCACTAAGAACCCTCACCACCTGGGACATGCCTTCTCATTTCTACCAGCAGGGAGAGGGACAGGAGCCCGAAGACCCACATTCAACGATTCAGAAACACCTTCTTTCCCCCCCTGCCATCGCCATCAGACCTCTGAACAGTCCATGGTCACTACCTCATCATTTCTTATTTTTTGTACTATTTACGTTGTAATTTTTAGTAATATATCTTTGCACTATACCGCTGCCACGTACAACAAAGTAAATGTCATACATAAGAAAATGATAATAAACCTGAGCTGATGCTCTCTTGCAGAGATTTTCAGAGAACCACTCTGCAGAACAATTTCATTTTAAACACAATTGACCAGACCGGTCTTTTGTGTAACAATTACCCACCATTGATTGGAGCTGACACTTGCAATCCTTTCTGGTTGCTCAATGGTATGATGTCAGTTTAAAATCCTGTGCCGCAGAGCACATTTCACATCATCCTTGTTGTAAGAGTTATGCCAGATTATGTTAAAATAACAAAGGCGCAATGGGTCTTATTTGAAAGTTAGAAGGATTATATGGTCTTCGTGAAACAAGGAATTTGGTTTTCAGGAGGGGATGATCTATTTTTTGTTTGTATTCCTGCACCTCCTTTGATATTTCAGTATCTGTCACTAAGTATTACACTTCCAGTACTTTCTTGTATCAACCATGATGAAATGTGCGCAACTTCACAAATAATTTATGCCACTAACTGGATTTTGCTTGTAAAGTAAGTTTGTTCAGTTTGTGTGCCTAGAGATTAATTTCTCCTTAATAAAGCTGAGGTGCGTGCATTTTCTATTTCCAGACGTCACTTCCATTGAAATCAATGTAATTGAATTTCAGTGATCTCCTTCTAAATAGTATATTTATGCTGTTGACAATAGACAACATAATCATACATACTGAAGAGAGATCTTAATTCATAGACTGAGAGTTGGGAACAGGCTGTTTGGGCACTCATTGCACTCTCCTGCTTTTTTTTAAAGACCACTATCATTCCAACACCCAAGAAAAACAAACTAACATGTATTAACAAAAACTGTCCAATGGCTTTGACATCTACCATCATGAAGTGCTTCAAGAGGCTGGTCTTGGCACGTCTCAACTTAAGTTTTCCAGACAAAGTTCAAAGTAGTTTTATGATCAAGTTACATAAAAGTCACCATATACAACCCTGAGATTAATTTTCTGATGTGCATACTCAATAAATCCATAATCGACTGCACCAACTTGGCCGTTCACCTGGTGTGCAACGGACACCAACTGTTCAAATACAAAAAAGAAAGAATAATAATAAATAAATAAGCAATATTGTGAACATGAGATGAAGAGTCCTTGAAAATAAATCTATAGGTTGTGGCAACATTTCAATGATGGGGCAAGTGAAATTGAGTGAACCTCACCCCACTACTTTTCATTTTCATTTCAAAATCTTTTCTATTAATTATTATCGAAGATTAACAAAAAAGATACATTAAGTCAATATATCATTACGTACGATAAGGAATTAAATTACCAAATATCTGATTAACAAAGGTAAGCAATATATCAACAATAATAAGAGAAAATTAAGTGTTAAGAATATTTTTCTTGTGAACATGAGATGAAAATGAATCCATAGGTTGTGGCAACATTTCAATGATGGGGCAAGTGAAATTGAGTGAACCTCACCCCACTGTAATTTGCTTACTGCTGAAATAGATGGACACCATCTCCCTGGCCCTACACTCACCCTTGGAGCATCTGGACAGCAAAGACACCTACATCAGTCTATTCTTTATTAACTACAGTTCTGCCTTCAGTAATATAATTCCAAGAAAGCTCCTCACCAAAATCTGGACCCTGGGAGTTACTGCCTCCCTCTGCAACTGGATCCTTGACTTTCTGGCCAACAGACTGCAATCAGTAAGGACAGGCAACAACACCTCTGCCACAATTATTCTAAACACTGGTGCTCCACAAGGTTGTGGTCCTCAACCCCCCTGTTCTGCTCCTTGTAGATGATATCACTGTAGTAGGCCGTATCTCAAATAATGAGCAGTCAGAGTACAGGAACGAGACTGAGACCTTAGTGACATAGTTAAACGAGACATAGTCATGTTGACAACCTTTCACTCAATGTCAAAACAAAAGAGCTGGTCATTAACTTCAGAAGGTGGGGGTGGGTTGTGGGGTGGGGAGGGAACGGTGTATTTGCTCTCCTGCCTAAATCAACAGTGCTGAGGTTGAGAGGGTTGAGACCTTTAGGTCTCCAGTGTGGACATCACCAGCAGCTTGTCCTGGAACAAACACATTGATATCATGGCCAAGAAAGTTCACCAATGCCTCTACTTCCTCAGGAAGCTATGGAAATTTGGCATGTCCCACCTGAGCCTTACTAATTTTTATCAATGAACCATAGAAAGCATTCAGTCTGGATGTAGGCTATAAGATCACAAGATATAGAAGCAGAATTAGGCCATTTGGCTCATCGAGTCTGCTCTGCCATTCCATCATGTCTGGACCACAAACGCTTGCATTCTCCTGTAACTTTTGATGCCCCTACTAATCAAGAATCTATCAAATTCTGCTTTAAATATACCAATTGACTTGGCCTATACAGCTGTATGTGGCAGTGAATTCCACAAATTCACCATCCTCTGGCTAAAGAAATTCCTCTTCATTGCTGTTCTAAAGGGATATACTTCTATTCTTATGAGGTGCTTTCTAGACCTAGACACTCTTACTAATGGAAGAGTGCCTAGGTCTCTCCACATCCTCTCCATGTCCACTCTATCTGATATCTTGGATACTTATCCATTGCCTTTTCAAAATTTACTATTGACTCTTGCTCCCAATGCTATTGCAGAAAGTACATTGTGAGGTACACAGTTCTTCAGATATGCTTTCCCAACCTCCCATTTCTGCCCAGGCTGCTTATTATTTCTTAGTTTTCCTGGTTTCTGACTGATGCAGCCTAGCTACACCACCCCAACCATAAGAGCAGGTGGACTAAGCAAATTCCAGCACATTGGAGTTGTTCAGGAATCACTCCAAACCTGCTTGAAAGATTTAAATGATCCAAATCAGCTTCTCATTTGCAAGAGCAATGGTTCAAAGTGGAAAAGGGTGTCACAGTCTGGTCCACTGACTCCTTGTTTCTGTTGATTTCCTTTTCCCCATGTTTTGCCTGCTTCCTTGACTGAGGCACCTGATCCTCATCTGAACCGGCAGCGTAAAGACTCCGGCCTACATCTACTTGCTGCTGGTTTGTCACCTCAGCAGTCGTTCCGAGCCGCTGTTCCTGGGTTGAGTCAAGAGCCTGTCAGCTGCTGTTCCTTGGTTGAGTCAAGAGCCTGTCGTCTGCTGTTCCTGGGTCGAGTCAAGAGCTGTCATCCGCAGTTCCTGGGTTGAGTCGAGAGCTGTCATCCGCAGTTCCTGGGTCACGTCAAGAGCTGTCGTCCACAGTTCCTGGGTCGAGTCAAGGGCTGTCATCCACAGTTCCGGGGTCGAGACAAGAGCTGTCGTCCACAGTTCCTGGGTCGAGTCAAGAGCTGTCGTCCACAGTTCCTGGGTCGAGTCAAGAGCTGTCGTCCAGCTGAATTTTGCCGGCCCTTTGCCGCTTCATGTGCTACCCAGAGTCGAGATACGAATGGACCGTTGTTGTCTGTTTTAGTCGTCTTGTGTCTGGCTGAGTATTGCTGGCTGTTTGTCGCTGCTCCGAGCTGCAATACGGATTGTCTGTCATTGTTTGTTTTCGTTGTCTGGTTCCCAGCTGAGTAGGTCCGGCTGTTTACCACTACTCTGAGTTGGAAATTCCATCTCTTCGTGTCTAGCTGGGGGATTGCTGGCCATTTGCTGCTCCTCTGAGCAAGATACTAATCGTCTGTCTTTGTTTGGTGTTGTCATCTCTGGGTTCCAGTCAAGTCCAAGTCCAGGTTCCGATCCCAAGTTCCAGTTCCAGTCTCCATGTCCCAAGTCAAGTCTGAGTCCCGGCTCGGAGTCCAAGTCACGTCCGAGTCCTGGCTTGGAATCCAAGTCACGTCCGAGTCCAAATCAAGTTCCAGGCTCCGAGTCCCAGTCATGTCCAAATCCGTCTCCGTGTCAAGTCTCCATGCCTGCGTCTTGCACTTGGGTCTGCTTCCAGTCTCTCTCGCTACTTATTGCGACAAAGGGAAAAGCTTGGCTATGGCTGGATTTAGCTGGCTGAAGGATTTGTGAAGCGAACTCCCAGGTTTCAGCCTTTCTGATCTCTTCTGGACCGAGACATCTGTGTGTCCTCAGCCGAACATGCAAGCCGGAATGAACTGCAGATCACACACCAGCACAGCTGATCTCATGCTCCACTACTGGGCTAATCTTCAAAGTTCAATGTTCAAGATTAATTGTCCTTCAACCATACATAAATACAGCCAAATGATACAGCTTTACTCCGGGGCCAAGGTACAAAATACAGTTCTATAATCCAATTATATAATTCTATATAATCCAAGACCCTGAGTCCCATGAATGTTGCAGAAGTCTGCAGCTGATCAAAATACAGCTTGTTTTCTGCTGAGTGAACACTGGGGTGCAGCATCGACTGCAGCCTGGACACCACACCACCTCTGGTTTAGCGCACCAACTCCAACACCTCTCTCCTGGGAGGCTGTAAACAGGCGACTCCGCGACTGGAGGCCTAATCTTTGCTGTGACAGATGCCACGCAGCTTCCCTGCTGTCCACCGATCAGTGAATCGGACTTGCAGCATTCCACATCAGCAATGACCACAGGCTGTTGTGATGACAAGGAAAACAACTAAGACAATCACTCGCTGTTAAATTGCACAACACCGCCTTTACGCACCAACTTCCCCAATGCCTCGCTGACCTAGGCAGCAGCATGGTCCACACCAACTCTTTCAGTTTCTCTGCTGACAGGGTAGACATCCTGTTCTTTAAGCTCTTATTGTCCAGCAGAGTCTTACAATCATAAAATACAGGTTTAAGAAAGACAATAACACCTCTTTGTCTAGGAGTCTGACTAACAGCAGCCTGAAAAACGCTGGCTTTAAACCACAGGCTCGTCTCGGTCTACAAAGGGCAGTCACATTTTTGTTCCAAGGAGAGGCAACTGATGCACGGCCAAAGAGATCACCCGCATTCCACCTGGAGTGGAAGCATCTTAGCAGAGCGGACTGACACTTGACATCAAAACCAGACACAGTCGCCGTGGTCTAATTGTTTCTCTCGCCGAATTACAACCACCAACTGTTAGATCTTCCAATCGCATGACCATTCCAAGTTGGGTATAGATAGAGTAAATGCAAGCAGGCTTTTTCCACTGAGGCTAGGGGAGGAAAAAACCAGAGGACATGGGTCAAAGGGAAAAGTTTAAAGTGAACATTAGGGGGAGCTTTTTCACACAGTGGTGGGAATGTGGAATGAGCTGCCAGCTGAAGTGGTGAATGCAGGCTCACTTTTAACATTTAAGAAATACTTGGACAGGTACATGGATGAGAAGGGTATGGTGGGATATGGCCCAGGTGCAGGTCAGTGGGACTAGGCATAAAAAATGGTTTGGCACAGCCAAGAAGGGTCAAAAGGCCTGTTTCTGTGCTGTAATGTTCTATGGTTCTATGGTTGGCACTGTTGAAGTCTCTGCGATCGAACACACCCCATGTTACTGGCAAGTAGGAGCCTGACACATATCCTTTCTGGCCCTCAGCTTCACACTGGGGAGGGCTGGAAATGGAATTGGTTTATTATAGTCACATGTATCGAGATACAGTAAAAAGCTTGTCTTGCATACAATAACAATGCAGAATAAAGTGTACAGAGCAAGGTGGGCAGTAGGGCAGTGGCCGGTAAGTGTGTAGTGCAGGTAGACAGTGAGGCAAGAGCACAACAATGTAGATCGTGAAGTCAAGAGTTCGCCTTATAGCAGTGGGGTAAAATCTATCCTTAAGAGTAATGATACGTACTCCTGGGCATTTTTACCTTCTGGCCAATGTGAGAGGAGAGAAGAGAGGATGCGTAGAGTCATTGATTATGCAAGCTGCATTACTGAGGCAGTGAGAAGCATAGACTGAGAAGTTCAGGCAGCACTGACAACATCATTTGTCATCTGAAAGTGTTATGGCTTTATGGAGAAGGGTCAGTGTTTTGGCTTATATTATTTTATTCATGATTAGTTTTAAAAATACCTTATTTCATTTTTTAAAAATCTTTTAAAATTTAGACCATAAATCATAGGAGCAGAATTAGGCCATTCAGCCCATCAGATATGCTGTGCCATGCACTCGTGGCTGATCCCAAATTCCATTCAACCCTATACACCTGCCTTCTTGCCCTGACTGATCAGGAATCGATCAACTTCCGCCTTAAACATAGCCACAGACTTGGACTCCACTGCAGTCTGGCAGAGCGTTCCACAGATTCACTACTCTCTGGCTACAAAAAACCTCTGTCTTACCTCTGTTCTAGAAAGTCGCCCCTCAGTTTTGAGGCCTTGCCCTCAAGTTCTGGATACCCACGCCATAGGCAACACCCTCTCCACATCCACCCTATCTAGTCCTGCCGAAGGGTTTTGGCCTGAAATGTCGATTGTGCTTTTTTTCATAGATGCTGCCTGGCCTGCTGAGTTCCTCCAGCAGTTTGTGTGGACAGTCTCTTCAACATTCGGTAGGTTTTAATAAGATCTACGCGCATTCTTCTAAATTTCAGTGAGTACAGGCCCAAAGCTGCCAAACATTACTCATATGTTAACCCTTTCATTCCTAGAATCATCCTCATGAACCTCTTCTGGACACTCTCTAATGACATATGGGGACAAAATTGTTGACAATACTCCAAGTGCAGCCTGATTGATGTCTTATAAAGGCTCAGCATTATCTCCTTGCTGTTATATTCCATTTACCTTGAAATAAATGCCAACATCACATTTGCCTTCTTTATCACAGACTCAACCTGTAATTTAAACCTCTGGGAGTCTTGCATGAGGACTCCTAAGTCCCTCTGCACCTCTGATGTTTGAACCTTCTCCCCATTTAAATAATAGTTCGCACTATTGTTCTTTTTACCAAAATGTATTATCATACATTTCCAAACACTGTATTCCATCTGCCACTTTTTTGTCCATTCTTCTAATTTGTCTGTCCTGCTGCAATTGCATTGATTCCTCAGCACTATCTACCCCTCCAACTATCTTTGAATCATCTGCAAATTTTGCCACAAAGCCATCAATTCCATTATCCAAATCATTGACAAACAATGTGAAAAGTAGCAGTTCCAATACTGACCCTTGAGGAACACCAGAAAAGGCCCCTTTTACTCCTACTCACTGCCTCCTGCCTGTCAGTCATTCTGTTATCTATGTCAGTAACTTTCCTGTAACACCATAAGATTTTATCTTGTTAAGCAGCCTTATGTGTGGCACCTTATCAAATGCATTCTGAAAATGACATCCACTGCCTTTCCTTTGTCCACCCTTCTTGTACTTCCATGAAGAACTCTAACAGATTTGTCAGGCAAGAATTCCCTTGATAGAAACCATGCTGACTTTGACTAGTTTCCAAGTACCCCGAAACTTCATCCTTAATAATAGACTCCAACACTTTCCCAACCACTGAGGTTTGGCTAACTGGCCTATAATTTCCTTTCTTTTGCCTTCTTCCCTTCTCAAAGAGCGGAGTGACATTTGCATCTTCCCATCCTCCAGGACCATGCCAGAATCAAGTGATTCTTAAAAGATCATGACTAATGCATGCGTGATCTCTTCAGCAACCTCTCTCAGGACTCTGGGATGGAGTCCATCTGGTCCAGATGACTTATCCACTTTAAGACCTTTGAGTTTGCCTAGCACTTTTTCCCTTGTAATAGCAATGGCACTCACTCTTACTCCCTGACACTCACGGACCTCTGGCACACTGCTAGTATCTTCCACAGTGAAGACTGATGCAAAGTACCCATCAAGTTCATCTGCCATCTTTGTCCCCTATTACTACCTCACCAGCATCATTTTCCAGTGGTCCAATATCACCTCTCACCTCCCTTTTACTTTTTATATAACTGAAAAATCTTAGTAACCTGCTTTAAATTATTAGCTAGCTTTCCCTCAGTTCATATTTCCCTTCCAAAAGCTTCCCAATCAGCCACTCACTTTTGCTATCTTATATGCCCTTTCCTTGGCTTTTATGCAGTCCTTAATTTCCCTTGTCAGCCACAGTTGCCCATCCCTGTCATTTGGGGGCTTCTTTCTCTGTGGGACATATCTATCCCGTGCCTTGTGAACTATTCCCAGAAACGTCTGCCATCTCTGCTCTCCCATCATCCCCGCCAGTATCCTCCGCGGAAAATAGCTGTAATTATCTTTTATCTTTAATCATAAAGTGGTGTTCTGGGTCTTGAGTCACCGTCCTATGTCATCCGAAACCTGGATATCTCTCAGAACTGTGCTGCTTTACAGAAAGCAGCTTGACTGAATGGAGAAAGGAGGTACAAGGCCACATAGGCTGTGAGGTTTAACAGCATAATCCAGCTGATTAGACCAGGCCTATTAGTGAAATGAGTGAAGTAGAAAAAAATTGTGAGGCAATTGCTAGCACTGTTGCATAACAAAGCAAAGTGTTATAAATTGGTAAAAAGGCAATCCCAGAACTGGTCACATGGTGTAATTTGATGGTGCGGGCTTGTTGGGCCTGAAGTGACTGTTACTTTGCTGTATCTCTAAATAAATCACTGGTAACTCCAACACCTCCATTCACCCCAGCACCACTACATTAGCACTTCCTATCAGAGTCACCTTATATATAGACAGTCCCGTGCCAAGTGTCACTTTATGGACATACAATCACTCTATGTATATAAGCTACATTATGGATTTATATTTATCGTGTTCTTTATCTTATTGGTTTTTCTTGTGCAGTGTTGAACCTAGAGAAACAATTATTTCATTGGCCTTTACACTTGTGTACTGGAAATGACATTAAGTGATCTTGAGGCTTATCATTGCCGATTATCCTAGCATTAGCATTAAGGCAATGATTAAAAACAGAAGAGATTCTGCAGTTGCTGGAAATCTTGAGCAACACCCACAAAACACTGAAGGAACTCTGCAGGTCCACAAAACCATCAGAATAGGAGCAGAATTAGGCCATTTGGCCCATCGAGTCTGCCCCGCCATTCCATTATGGCTGATTTATTATCCCTCTCAACCCCATTCTCCAGCCTGTTCCCTGTAATTTTCACTAATCAGGAGCTGATCAAATTCCACTTTAAATATACCTAATGTCGTGGAGAAAAATAAACTCTCAATATTTTGGGCTGAGAATTTAATCAGGTCTGATAAAATCTATATGTTTTTATTGCCTTAATGTCAGTGGAAGTTGAGGGTAGGGTTGGTCGTGAGGGCAGCTGATCTTTCTTCTTTTGGCTAACTAAGCTGCCAATAATGCGGCATTCAATAATGTAAACTATAGAGTCATGTGATGCCTCAACAACGTGGCCATGTGCTACTGCAGCTTTGCATTCGGAACAGAATGCTGGCAGGTACAAAGCCAAACCGAAGTTCAATTTTTACACTAGCTAGCAGTCAATTACAGGAAGACTGGAAAGAAATATTTTAGAGCCATTAAAAACACAGGGCTATGGAATCAGGCATCATTGCCTTGTTTCCTACACGTCTGGAACACCTACATAAACAACTACGCCATCACCTCTGTCACAGAATCACCCTTTATCCCAACGTCCATTTGACCAAAGCGCACATCATAGCTAGTTCCATTTGCCTGCATTTTCCCCATATCCATCTATACTTTTCCCATCCATGTACTTATTCAAATGTCTTTTAAATGCTGTTTTTCTTCCTTCCTCATCCATTTCCTCTGGCATGAAAACATGCCCCTCAATTCACTTTAAATATTTCCTCCCTCACGTTAAACTTGTGCCCTGTCGCTTTAAATTTGCTTTCCCTGGGAAAAAGACTATTCATCCTTTATATGTCCTTTATGATTTTATACAACTCAATAAGGTCACCCCTCATCCTCCTACATTAAAAAGAATAAGACCATAAGACTATAAGACATAGGTGCAGAATTAGGCCTATTGAGTCTACTCTGCCATTCAGTCATAGCTGATCCTTTTCTCCCCTACTTAGTTCCACTTCCTTTGATTCTGTGACCAATCTATTAATCTCTGCCTTAAATACACCCAGTGACCTGGTCTCCACAGCTGCCTGTAGCAACAAATTCCACAAACTCACCAGCCTTTGGCTAAAGAAATTTCTCTATATCTCTGTTTTAAACGGACGCCCCTCTATCCTGAGGCTGTGCCCTCTTGTCCTAGACTCCACCAACCACGAGAACCTCAATTCCACATCTACTCTGTCTAGGCCTTTCAACATTCAAAATGTTTCAACAAGATTCCCCCATCATCAGTCTAAGTTCCAGTGAGTACAGGCCCAGAGCTATCAAATGTTCCTCATTTGATAACCCTTTTATTTGTGGAATCATCCCTGTGAGCCTCCTCAGAACCCTCTCCAAAGCCAGCACATCTTTTTGTGGATAAGGAGCCCAAAACTGTTCACAATACTCAAGGTGAGGCCTCACCCGTGCCTTATAAAGCCTCAGCATCACATCCTTGCTCTTGTATTCTGGACCTCTTGAAATAGATAGATAGATAGATAGATAGATAGATAGATAGATACTTTATTCATCCCCATGGGGAAATTCAACTTTTTTCCAATGTCCCATACACTTGCTGTAGCAAAACTAATTACATACAATACTTAACTCAGTAAAAAAATATGATATGCATTTAAATCACTGTCTCAAAAAGCATTAATAGCTTTTAAAAAAGTTCTTAAGTCCTGGAGGTAGAATTGTAAAGCCTAATGGCATTGGGGAGTATTGACCTCTTCATCCTGTCTGAGGAGCATTGCATCGATAGTAACCTGTCACTGAAACTGCTTCTCTGTCTCTGGATGGTGCTCTGTAGAGGATGTTCAGAGTTATCCATAATTGACCGTAGCCTACTCAGCGCCCTTCGCTCAGCTACCGATGTTAAACTCTCCAGTACTTTGCCCACGACAGAGCCCACCTTCCTTACCAGCTTATTAAGACGTGAGGCGTCCCTCTTCTTAATGTTTCCTCCCCAACACGCCACCACAAAGAAGAGGGCGCTCTCCACAACTGACCTATAGAACATCTTCAGCATCTCACTGCAGACATTGAATGATGCCAACCTTCTTAGGAAGTACATTCGACTCTGTGCCTTCCTGCACAAGGCATCTGTGTTGGCAGTCCAGTCTAGCTTCTCGTCTAACTGTACTCCCAGATACTTGTAGGTCTTAACCTGCTCCACACATTCTCCATTAATGATCATACATTAATGAATGCATACATGGCATTTGCCTTCCTCACCACTGACTCACCCTGCAAGTTAACCTACAGGGTGTTCTGCACAAGGACTCCCAAGTCCCTTTGCATCTCAGATTTTTGGATTTTCTCCCTATTTAGAAAATAGTCTACACATTTATTTCTTGTACCAAAGTGCATGACCATGCATTTTCCTATATTGTACTTCACTTGCAACATCTTGCCCATTTTCCTAATCCGTATAAGTCCTTCTGTATCCTACCTGTTTCCTGCTCTTCCACCAACCTTCATATCATCTGAAAACCTGGCAACAAAGCCATCTATTCCATCATCTAAATTTTTGAAATACAGCATAAAAAGAAGCGGTCCTCCCCCTTATTTCTTATACCTATGCATTGAGATATAACACTGAGTACCATATTTACTGCCCTTTTTGGTTCTGCATCACTAAGGCACTGATACTCACTGTGCTGGCTGCAATTGTGTCCCATCTTCGGACTGCTCTTCCACGGTCTGACTGTACTCTATCTTTGCTTTTCTACCATCTGTCCTATCCTGAGACCCTTCATTCCGGTTCCCACCCCCTGCCAGATTAGTTTATACCCTCTCCAACAGCTCTAACAAACCTGCCTGTGAGAATATTGGTCCCCCTCGGTTTCAGCTGCAACCCGTCCCTTTTGTACAGGTCATACCTCACCCAGAAGAGATCCCAGTGATCCAAGAACCTGAAGCCCTGCCCCCAGCACCAGCTTCTCAGCCACACATTCATTTGCCAGATCATCCTGTTTCTATCCTCACTGGCAGGTGGCAAGGTAACAATCCAGAAATTACTAATCTGGAGGCTCTGCTTCTCAGCTCTCTGCCTAACTCTCTAAATACTCTCTTCTGGACCTCTTTGCTTTTCCTTCCTATGTCATTAGTACCAATATGTACCAAGGCATCTGGCTGCTCCCCCTCTCCCTCCAAAATGCGATCCAAAACATCCGTGACTCTGGCACCTGGGAGTCAGCATACCATCCACGTGTCCCATGCACATCCACAGAGTCTCCTGTCTGTTCCTCTGACTATTGAGTCCTCTATCATTACCGTTCCCCTCTTCTCCCTCTTTCCCTTCTGCACCAGAGAGCTATGCTCATAAAGTCCTAGCCTCCCTACGGACCCATGCCCATTAAGCCCTACCCTTCACAACGTCTCCCTACAAGCTAGCTCCTCGACTACTGGTAACATCCTCATAACTCTTGTGTGCTCTTTTAAAAATTTCACAACATACTTCAGCGATATTAAACCTGATTCTTAGGTCTTTCCAATACCCTGTGGTCAAAACTGTACATTTGGGATATTATGAACAGTTTTGGGCTCCATATCTAGGAAAGGATGTGCTAGCACGATCTGGAGGAGAATTAAGATAATAATCCCAGGAATGAAAGGGTTAACATATGAGAATTATTTGATGGTTCTGGGCCTGTATTCAATGGAATTTAGAAAAATAAGGAGGGATCTCATTGAAGCTTACCAATAATTGAAAGACTTCTTTTAGAATGGATATGGAGAGGATGTTTCCAATAGTGTGAGAGTCTAGGACCAGAGGGCACAGACTCAGAATAGAATGATATCCCTTCAGAGCAGAGATGAAGAAGAATTTCTTTAGCCCGAGGTTGGCAAACCTGTGCAATTTGTTGCCATGATGATTTAATGATGTGTAATGATTTCCTGAATTTTGCTGGAACTGCCACACAAGGCCCTGGGAGTTCCACTGTAAGGCCTAAACTATTACAGCACAGTACAGGCCCTTCGGCCTATGGGGTTAGGCTGACCTTCTCAAAGATTCATTTAATTCATTTATGAAATTCTTCTTCTCCGGGTAGCCGTGAAACCAAGAGAGAAAAGAAAAGCAGCACAATCATCAAACCCATATCTCCCCTGCCTGTACAAAAAAGAAGCCAAAAAGGAACAGGCACCTACTTTTAGATTCATCTAACTCTGCCCTACCTCCCACATAAGGCCAAAATCGAACAGCGGACCAGACTTAATGGGTTGAGTGGCCTAATTCTGCTCCTACATCTTTTGAATCAGGGAGCCTACAGCCAATGAGCACTGGGATGAACTTAATATAATCTGGACTCTTGATTTTGTGTTTTATGTTCTGTGGTTTTGTGTGATTTGGTGTGTGCGTGCATGCGCGTGCGGGTGGGGGGGGGGGCTTTGTGTTGCTGTTTTTCTCTGCACGGGTTCCATGGTTTTGTGGCAGTCTGTGAGGAAGACAAATCTCAGGTTTGTATCCTGCTTACATACTTTGATAATAATTGTAATTTCAATCTTTGAAAACTCCAAGTGTGGCCTCACCTACATCTTGTACAGCTGCATCATTATACTATTTCCAACTCTTGATTGATGCTGTAGGGATGGCTCATTTCTCCTTGGCCTTCACAAGAGGCTGCTCAGTTGCCCTAATGCTTGAGCTCACCCCACAATGCTTCTCTGCATGGTTACTTCTCCAGTAGCTTGACACCACGTGAAGTAGCTTATGCATGTAATACAAATGCCTCTAAGGGGAGTCTGGACATGCGTATGATGGTGAAGGTCACAGAGGTTTATGGTGATGTTTAGACTAGAATATGCATGAAGAACATCAAATGAAGCATAAGAAGTGGTGTGGGTTAGTTAGATCACACAGTCTGTTTCCCTCAAAATTATTATGGGTTTGACATAAAGTTTCACCTGATTAAGGTATCTAGAACCAGGGGTCACATTTTCAAAAGGGGGTGTGCAATTCAGCGGACATGGATGGTGGAATCTGGAGCAGGCCACAAGATGGTGGATGGTCACCGGGTCCCAGATGGCATCTGTAGAGGGAAATGGTCTGTCCACATTCTGGGTTGGGGCTCTTCAAGATTTAAAGACTGGTGGCAATTCAGCACCGAGGTGAAGAAAATTTGTTTATACAGAATCATTAGAATACTCTTTCCAGGAAGGTCAGTTACTGAGTGTGTTCAAGATTGAAATACTTTTGGACATTAAAGGAAGCAGGTCATTATGGTTTATACAGAAAGAGGCACAGAGGTCAAATATCAAATTTGATCCTGTTGAATGATAGGACAGGATGGCTCATTTGCTTTTGTTTATTATTTTTTTAGGTCCTGTATATAAGACCATAAAACTTTGGAATCAGGCCATTCAGCCCATCAAGTCTGTTCTGTCATTCTATCATGGCTAATTTGTTATTCCTCTCAACCCCATTCTTCTGCCTTCTTCCCATAGCCTTTCATGCCTTTATTAATCAAGAATTTAGCAACCTCTGCTTTAAGTATACCCAATGACTTGGCCTCAACTGGCATCTGTGGAAATAAACTCTACAGATTCACCACCCTTTGGCTAAATAAATCACTCTTCATCTGTTTTAAAGGGATGTCCTTCTAGTCTCAGGCTGTGCCCTCTTGTCTTAGACTCTCCCACTGTAAGAAGTAGTGCAGCAATCAGTATCTATGGTGGGAAAGGGACGGTTGACACTTCTGGAAATCTGCATGAGCATTTCAACCTGAAAGATTAACTATTGCTCTCCTCCCCCACAGATGCTGCTCAGCCTACTGGGTTCATCCAGCTGAGTGTTCTCCAGATTCCAGGATGTGCAGCCTCTTAGAATCAGCACATAGAGGGAACCTGTTATTGCTGGCTCTCTCGTTCACTGACCATGAGTCCCATAAGTAGTACAGTATGCTTCACTGAGGGTGTTTAGTGGCAAATGGTCATCAACTCAAGGTAGCCTGTGCAGGTGAGTACATCAGCATGGGAGTTAATATAAAATCACGGAAACTTGGTCATTTGGCCCAATTGGCCCCTGCCAACCATGATTCCCGTCTCTGCTGGTCCCATTTGCTGGCATTTGGTTCATATTCCCCCTAAATCTTTCCCATGCATCTGCCAGGTACCCCTTAAATGTTTTAATGTACTTGTTTTATCGACTTCCTCTAGCAGCTCATTCTATACACTGGCTGCTCTCCGGGTGAAAAAAATCACTGCTCAAGTGGCTATTAAAACTCTCTCCCACCTCACCTTTAAACTTATGCCCTTTAGTTCTTGAGTCCCAAACCCGGGGAGAAAAGATTATGCACATTGACCCTTTCTATGCCCCTCATGACTTTGTACATACACCCCTGTATAATTGTGTATTGGTGTGCTTTGTCTTGAAAGTTCCTCTGGGTGTTTTATGCCTAACCACGTTGTCACTGCAGAAGAGTGCGGGTTCCTGCATAGGTGGAGCACGGGGTGGGAGTAGAGTGAATTAAATGACTGACAGAGATTTAAGGGGAGTAAAAGAAGTTAGCTGTGAGACTGGTAGATGCTGCAGGCATGAGGAAAGATTAATTGCTAAGAGAGATAGGATTCTTAACTGACAACCTGGGTGAGATCATTGCATATTTTCCTGCATTAACTCGAAGTGCTGTGATATAAACTCTTAGTGCTGAAAGCAACTTTGCCCACTGGTCACTGAGGTGTTACTGGGGAATTTCTGGTCCCTAAGGGAAGCAGGATCTGAAGTACAGATCCTGAACAGGAAATATGGGAACACGATCGAAGACGTCTTCAAATGGTGGTGCCTCAGAAAGGCAGCATCCATCATTAAGGACCCCCACCACTGAAAAGATGCCCTCATCTCTTTCTTATTTTAGTTTGAAGATCCTTCAACAAACCGCGAAAGTTAATTACAAATTTGCGGTCTAGGTGTGGGAGGGGTGGATGGGCCAAAGGGAATAACTGTGGTAGGATGAGGCTGGAGTTGCCATGGTGATGTGCTCTTTATGAAGAAGTCTGGATTATAAATTGATTGGAGAGAGGATGATAAACTGATTCTTCAGATACATAAAGTGTAAAAGAGAGGTGAGAGTGGATATCGGACCGTTGGAAAATTTAGTAATAATGTGGACAATGAAATGGCAGATGAGCTGAACAAATATTTTGCATCAGTTTTCACTGTGGAAGACACTAGCAGTATGGTGGAAGTTCCAGGTGTCAGGGGCCTTGAAGTGTTTGAAGTTACCATAACTAGAGAAAAGGTCTGAAGGTAGCTAAGTCACCTGGGCCAGATGGTGTACACCCCAGGGTTCTGAAAGAGGTGGCTGAAGAGATTGTGGAGGCATTAGTAATGATCTTTCAAGAATCACTAGATTCTGGAATGGTTCCAGAAGACTGGGAAATTTTGAGTACCACTCCACTCTTTAAGAAGAGAGGCAGAAGAAAGGAAACTATAGTCCAGTTAGTCTAACCTCAGTGGTTGGGAAGCTGTTGGGAGTCGGTTAATGAGGATGAGGTTCAGGGTACTTGGAGGCACATGATAAAATAGGCCATAGTCAGCATGGTTTCCTCAATGGAAAATCCTGCCTGACAAATCTGTTTGAATTCTTTGAAGAAACAGCAAGCAGGATAGACAAAGGAGAATCAGTTGATGTTGCAAACTTGGATTTCAGAAGGGCTTTGATAAGGTACTACACATGAGGCTGCTTTACAAGCTATGAGCCCATAAAGGGAGCCTTTTCTGGCTGGCTGACAGTGATTAATAATGTTCCATAGGGGTCTGTGCTGGGACCGATTATTTTTACATTATACATCAATGATTTGGATGATGGAATTGATGGCTTTGTTAAAAAGATTGCAGATGATATGAAGATAGGTAGAGGGGCAGGTAGTTTTGAGGAAGTAGAGAAGTACAGAAGGACTTAGACAGTTTAAGAGAATGCGCAAAGAATTTCAGTGTAGGGCTGTGTATGGTTATGCACTTTGGTAGAAGAAATGAAAGGGTTGACTATTTTCTAAATGGAGAGAAAGTACAAAAAGCTGAGGAACAAAGGGACTTGGAAGTCCTTGTGCAGGATTTCCTAAAAGTAAATTTGCAGGTTGAGCCCGTGGGGAGGGAGGCAAATGCATTGTTGCCATTCATTTCAGGAGGACTAGAATATAAAAGTAAGGATGTTCTGTTGAAACTTTATAAAACACTGGTGAGGCCTCACTTGGAATGTTGTGAGCAGTTTTAGGCCCTTTATCTGAGAAAGAATGTGCTGAAACTGGAGAGGGTTCAAAGGAAATTCACAAAAATGATTTCAAGATTTAATGGCTTGCCATATGAAGAATGTTTGATGGCTCTGGGCCTGTAATCGCTGGAATACAGAAGAATGAAGAGTGACATCATTGAAATCTATCAAATGGTGAATCTCCTTGATAGAGTCGATGTGGAGAGGATGTTTTCTTTGGCGGGAGAGTCTACGACCAGAGGACACAGCCTCAGAACAGAGGGGTGTCCGTTTTGAAAGGCGATGAGGAAGAATTTCTTTAGCCAGAGAGTGGTGAATCTGTGGAATTCTTTGCCACAGGCTGCTGTGGAGACCAAGTCTTTATGGTATATTTAAGGCAGAGGTTGATAGATTCTTGATTGATTAGGGCATGAAGGGATATGGGGAGAAGGCAGGAGATTGGAATGAGAGGAAAATTGAATCAACCATGGTGAAATGGCGGAATAGAATTAATGGGCTAAATGGCCTAATTCTGCTCTTATAATTCAAGGGAAAGGATATGTGAATGCTGTGGAAAGTAGGACAGAGCTGCTGTTGAACCTCAAACTGAAAAAGGGACTCGGGAATATGCAGCAGCCAAGGCATTGTGCAGAGACAAGTAAAATGGATCACCCTTCCTTGTTCAAAGTTCAACGTAAATTTATTATCAATGTTTGTATACTGTATACAACCTTGAGGTTCAGCCACAAAACAAAGAAACCCAACAGAACCCCTTTAAAAAAAAGACCGTCAAACACCTAACATGCAGAAAAAAATAAACCGTCGAAACAGTAAGTTCACGAAGGTGAGTCCACAGCTGCAAAGCTAGTCATCACCGCAGCTGACCAAAAGCCTACTAGTTGCAGGACCAGTAGACAGCCTCAGTTTAATGCAGAGACCAGTAGACATTAGCAGTAAGATCTCCTTCATTGTCTCACAGGCCTGGCAGTCTTTTCTCCCCCAGATTGTTCAACTAGTGTATCTTCCCTTAAGTTTTCAGACTGAGTGCACCATAAGACATAAACATTGCATGCTAAGTCAGCATCTATTGCAGATTCACAATTGTCCTCGAGGCTGTGGCAGAGAACAGCAGCACTGAGCTGCTGAAGTCCACATGGTATTGGATAAAGAGTTCAGCAATTTGCATTCAATGAGGATGAAGGAACAGTGATAAATTGCCAAATCAGAGGAGGGAGTGAGGTGGAGGAGAATCTGTAGAAAAATGTGATCACAGCATTTTGCTTCCGTTGTCTGTTGAGGGCACAATTTTGGGGAGTGCTCAACAATTGAATGTGAAACGTCCAGAATTAATTCCCACTTTGTAGAGGCTAGAAATTCTGGCTATATTTACAAAATACCTAGAAATGCCCAAGGAAAATCAACAAATTTTAGACGTTGAAGGCTTGGAAGGCTTCGATTTAGGTGAGAGGGAAAGATTTAGAAAGAACCTGATGGACAACTTCTTCATACAAGAGATAGTGAACAAGAGTGCAGAGAAAAGTTATAATGATTTGAGGACCTAGGTTATAGTGCTGAGAAAGTTAGGACTTTATTCTCTAGAATGTAGAAGACTAAGGGGTATACAAAATAAAGTGGTATAGATAGGGTAAATACAAGCAGGCTTTTCCCACTAAGGTTGGTTGAGATTACAACTAGTGGTCATGGTGAAAAGGGAGATGTTTAAAGGGAATATGAAGGGGCTTCTTCACTCAGAGTGGTGAGAATGTGGAATGAGCTGCCAGTGGAAGTGATTGATGATTGATTTCAACATTTGAGAGAAATTTGGATAAGTGCATGGATGAGACGGGTATGGAGGGCTATGATCCAGGATACAAGTCGATGGGACTAGGCAGGTTAACGGTTTGGCACAGACAAAATGGCCGAAAGGTCTGTTTCTGTGCTGTAGAATCGTATGACTCTAAGTGGAACAAATTGCCAAAGAAAGTGATTGAGGAAGGTTAAATAACAACATTTAAAAGGTATTTGGGTAAGTACATGGGTAGGAAAGGTTTAGAGGGATATAGGCTAAATGAAGAAAATGGGACTAGCTTGGTTGGGATAGATGAGATGGACTTAAAGGCCTGTATCTGTGCTTTATGACTCTATGACACTAGGCTGGAAGTCTGAAATAATCAGAGAATACTGGAAACATGGTACAAGTTAGGTAGCATATGTGAAAAGATATATTCCTGTTGCCAATCTATCTATCCCTAATTTTCACTAAATTGGTTCTTCTCATATATCCAGTTAGGATGAACTTTCCATGACCCAAAACATTAACTCTTTTACTCCCTCCACAAATACTGCCTCACCTGCCAAAGAGTAGTATGTTACAGAAGCAGGCCTTTTGGCCTATCAAGTTTACATAGACCATTTAGCACCCACTTACCCTAATTTTTCACTTGACCTTTCATTCATCCCACATTCCCATCGACTGGAGTTTCCCACTCATCAACACAGTGGAAATTGCCCCTGATCTACAGTGTAAGTTCAGTGTAGCTTACACTAGTCAGTTAACCTGTTTACTCACATGTCCCTAAGGTGTGAAAGGAAGCTGGGACTAACGTATGTTGAATTCGCAGCCTAATACAAGCCAGGTTGCAGGTGGAAACCAAGTTTTAGGTCACCAAATCAATCAGTAAGTTTTGAAGCAACACTTGGACTAGGAATCAACACTGCTGATTCTGATACAGGTCTTAAGTATTGGAGAGTAGTTCATAACAGTCTAGTCAAAATGTGAAATGTTCTCCAAAGTTACTTCTTTTTCCAGCTCTCTAATATGAGCCTCAGGAAATATCTGTCCCCTATCCTATCCTATCCTCATTCAAGCTCAAGTTTAATGTCAGGGGCATAGAAAAGACCATTTTATTGTGGCTGATCTATTTCCCTCTCAGCCCTGTTCTCCTGCCTTCTCCCTGTAAGCCTTCATTCCCTGTCTATTCAAGAACCTATCAACATTTGCCTTAAATATACCCAATGACTTGGCCTCCATAGCTGCCTGTGACAATGAATTCCACGGATATATGTGGTGTGTAAATGCCAAGAACGGTAGTACTTTGCAGCGGCAACACAATGTGTTACAAACATGACAAACATTATTTACACAAATTTAAATTAACATAAATCATACATAACTTGCACAACAAAGTAATGAAAAATAAACATAACAAAGTTAGTACAAGTTGAGGGATAGATAATCCGAGGTAGAATTAGGGTTTTTTGGGACACTTCAGGACCTGATAGCAGTGGTTGGGGTCAAAGCTGCTGTTGAACTTTCATGTGTGTGTCTTCAGGCCTGATAGCAGCAATGAGAAGAGGACCTGGTCTGGACAGTGGGGCAACTTAATGATGAATATCATCTTTCTGAGATATTGTATCTTGTAGATATCCTTGTTGTACCCATAATGGAACTGGCTGAGCCAACACGAGGAAATCTGCAGATGCTGGAAATTCAAACAACACACACAATATGCTGGTGGAACACAGCAGGCCTGGCAGCATCTATAAGGAGAAGCACTGTCAATGTTTCGGGCCGAGATCCTTCATCAGGACTAACTGAAAGGAAAGATACTAAGAGATCTGGAAGTAGTGGGGGGAGGGGGAAATGCGAAATGATAGAAGACCAGAGGGGGTGGGATGAAGCTAAGAGCTGGAAAGGTGATTGGTGAAAGTGATACAGAGCTGGAGAAGGGAAAGGATCATGGGACGGGAGGCCTCGGGAGAAAGAAAGGGGGCGGGGAGCACCAGAGGGAGATGGAGAACAGGCAGAGTAATGGGCAGAGAGAGAGAAAAAAACAAACAACTAAATATGTCAGGGAAGGGGTAAGAAGGGTAAGAACTGGCTGAGCCTCATGCACCCCTGTGTATTGGAGTTCCCATTTCAGACCATGAAGCAACCTGCTAAAATTCATTCCACTATAGATACTTGTCATAATCTTTAATAAAATGTGGAATTTCCTTAACATTTTAAAAAATAGAGAGCTGCTGTCATCTTCCCCATCTCTCCCATTCTCACTCTCATTTTTATGCTCATGACTTCTAATCAATCTGGTGCTGACTGAGATCTTTTGTAATATTTTAACACATATCATTGGAAGTGTTGGGAACTATTGCTCAGCAATAGATGTGAGCACTCCATACAATCACAGTGAGACTAAATATTGAGTATTTGTTCTGTATGTTACAGATAAGCCAAAATATCTTTGGACTGTTCTCTTAATTTTTTTTTGCTGGTAGTTTTCCAAATTGATGGATGCATTAAAAACCAATATTTATTCTCTTTAGTAATTTAGTGAGTAAACTATTTTTTCCATTTTTGCTAACAACCTTGGACTAAGACCACCTGTTACTCCTGATATGACTTAATGTCTGATTACCCCAGCATAGCTTTTTCCTATAAATTTAGACAATGTCGTAGTTGCTGTTGGAACCTTTGAAGAGATTAATGGACAACAAGACAGATCAAAATGAGACTGAGAAAGTCTTCCCAACCTTTGAGCATATTTACAAGGAGTACTGACGCAGGAAAGCTGCATCCATCATCAGGAACCAACACCGTACAGGTCATGCTCTCTTCTCACTGCTGCCATCAGGAAGGAGGTACAGAAGCCCAACATCCCATAACACCAGGGTCAGGATCGATTATTACTCCTTAACCATCAGACTCCTCAGCTAGAGTGAATAACTTCACTCACCCAACTGATTTCACAACCTACGGACTCACTTTCAAGGACTCTACAACTTATGTTCTCAATACTTAATTTTTTATTTATTGATTATTTTTATTTTTTTCATTGTATTTATTTATTGTCTTCCATGCTTTGGCTGTTTGTATGTCTTTGCAGTTTTTCATTGTGTTTCTTTGCATTTGCTGTGTATGTCTGCAAGAAAATGAATCTCAGGGTATTACATAGTGACATATACTATATGTACTTTGACAATAAACTTACTCTGAAGTTTGAACAATGAAAGACCAAGAACCGAACATTAGTTGAACACCCAAGTTGGTGCAGTCTTTCATTGATTCTCATAGTTATTGTGGATATATTGAGTATGTTCACAAGAAAATGAATCTCAGGGTTGCATATGGCAACATGTATATACATTGATGATAAATTTCCTTTGAACTTTGAATACATCAGAAAGAACCAGAAATAGTGGGAGAGTATAAAACAGGGAGAGGACTGAGAAAATGGAGGATAATACGTACAAAGAGAAAGAGGGCGCCATTTGCTACATTGTGTGTGTTTGCCCTCTACTTGAAGGTGTAGGCAAGGTGAGGTTTGTTAGCTTTTATTTCCCCACAGATTTTGGAGCCATAGATTAGGCTAACACCTAAAGAGAATCAGGAAATACTTGCTGTCCTATACAGATAATACTCAAACAGGAAAACAAAGATAATTCCTTATTTCAAATACCTTGCTAACTAATGGCAAGACCCTGCCTTACTTTAAGATTAGGCAAATGGTCTGCGAGCCTTGTCAAAACAGAATTGATCCTGAATAACGCTGACTCTGCTGCAAGCATCAGTCACGATGATTGTCTAGTTTAACACTTTAAGTAGCAAATGGTATTCAGAGGTTTTACAAAAGCTCTATAGGGGTTGTGCCCACGTTATTCTAAAGGTGTTCATTGTATTTATTCCATCTGAACAATTAAAATCATGCCAGATGACTAGAGTCCTGATGAAGGGTCTTGGCCCGAAACATTGACTGCTTATTCCTCTTTGTAGATGCTGCCCGACCTGTTGGACTCCCTCAGCATTTTGTGAGTGGACTTCCAGCATCTCGTGTTTAAAAGTTATCCCAATTATCCCAAGAATCCAGTGACTCCAAAAGAATCAGTACTTGTGGCACCTATTTCCACACTGGTGTCAATATACAGATTTGAAAAAGTCACTCTTCAGGTTAGACCCTCGCAAAAGCTGATAAGATGCTACTCATTTTTACTCCCAGAAATTCTTATTTTTGCAGGTAGCCATTTGAATTTTTATTAACATTCGGAAAGTATTGAGTCCTGCTCAACTGCTCAAAAATTCCTTTGGGCGTGCACATATACTGGCAGCTTATGAGGTGAGGTTGAAGCATCAGACATGAGTTTTTGGTCTGAGGATTTTGGATCATAAAGGTCATCGACAGGGGAGGGAGAGGTCAAAAAGGGCGAAAAGGCAGCAGTCCGTCAGAAGACAATGGCAATCAGGTTGAGGTCACAGTGGACTGATAGATAGAGCACTATAGCATAGAAACAGCCTCTTCTGCCCATCTACTCCATGCTAAATTGTTATAAATTGTCAGAAACAGAGTATTCCTTATTTCAAATACCCTGGTAACTAATGACAAGACCCTACCTTACCTTAAGGTTTGGCTAATGGTCTGTGAGCCCTGTCAAAACAGAATTGATCCTGAATAATGCTGATAATGCTACACCTCTCCATCCACGTACTTATCAAAAATTCTCTTGTACTTTGCAATTAAAACTGCATCCATCACTACCACTGGCTGCTCGACCCACACTCACACTGCCCTCTGGGTAAAGAAGTTGCCTCTCAGGTTCCCTTTAAGTATTTCACCTTTTGCAATTAACCTATAAGCTCAAGAGCTACTCTCACCCAAACTCAGGGGCAAAAGCATACTTGCATTTACTTTATCTCTACCTCTCAATTTTGTATACCTCTATCAAATCTCCAACCCCCCACCCTGCTTATTCTCACGCTCCAGCAAATAAAGTCCTATCCTATTCAACTTTGCCCTATAACTCAGCTCCTCAAGTCCTGGCAAAATCCTTGTAAAATTTCTCTGTAGTCTTTTAGTCTTATTGATATGTTTCTTGGATGTAGGTGACCAGAACTGCACAGAATACTCCAAATTTGGCCTCACCAACATCTTATACAACTTCATCATAACATTTCAAATGATCTCTGGAGCCATTGATCCTGATACACAGGAAAAAGATAGTGAGGTTTGCTTTATTAGGAACCTCCTGTACCTAATAAAGTGACCACTGCGTGCACATTTGTGATGTTCTGCTGCTGCAGCCCGTTCACTTCAAGGGCTGACATGTTTGTTCAGACATATTCTTCTGCACACCGCTGTTGTAACGCATGGTGTTTTGCGTTGCAATCATCTTCCTGTCAGCTTGAGCCAGTCTGGCCATTCTCCTCTGAGCTCTCTCATTAACAAGGCGTTTTTGCCCATAGAACTGGAAGTTGTTTGTTTCTCGCACCATTCTTCGTAAGCTCCAGATGTCATAAGGTGGGCATTGGGAGTGGACCCAAAAGCAAGACACAGACACTGAACTACCAGGAACAGGACTGGGCATGAGAGGGAAGCAAGGGAAGTGAGGAAGAAAGGACGCTGGACATGACAAAGGCCCCGGACGAGACAAGGATTCCTGGCCTGGGCTAGGACTTGACGAGGATAGCGGAACCAGGACATGGAACTGGGAACTAGGAGCCTGGGCTTGGACTCTGAGCCAGAGACTGGACAAGGACCCAGAGCCTGGGTCTTGACTCGGGCTCAGACCCCAGAACCCGGCAAGGACAAGACGTGGCTACAAGATGAGGAGAGGCAACAGGATTGGACGTGAGACACCTGGACAGGACAAGAGAACACCCAGGGCAAGACAAGGGCACCCCCAGGACCGGGCTAGGCAAGGTACTCCTGGGCTGGGCGAGGCACATCGACAAGACGAGAACACAGAGCCCTGGTTGAGAGAGAACAGGAACGCAGAACAGAGTCGAAGGAGAGACAGGAACATGGAACACCGAGCTGGGACCCCTCCTTGGGTACAGGATGTAGGGCCGGGACTCATTACACAGAACACAGAGCCAGGACCCTTCCTTGGGTACAGGACGTAGGGCCGGGACTCATTACACAGAATGCTGAACACGACGAGACAGTTCCCAATGCTAGGTAGCGGCAAAACAGCCAGACCTACCTGGCAAAGGTGTGGACACAGACAGACAGTTCCAAACAGGGTGAGGCTCCAGACACAGGCGAGGCAAGGCGAGGCAGGGCAGGGTCCCAGGCATAGGTTGCAGGGCTTCGGAGGGAAAGAGGGGAACAGTTCTCCCTCAGGGTAACAGCAATGATGGCCTGACTTACCCAACAGAGGCAAAGACCAGGAGGGACAGATCCCACCATAGGGTAACAGCAAGGACAGCCTGACTTACCCCACGGGGGGGGGGGGGACTGGATACCCATGGGACAAACCCACACAGAGGCAAGAACTTGATGCTGACAAGACAAACCAGCCACCACCCTCAAACCCAGGGCCACTTATATTCCTGGCTCCCAGGATGAGAATCAGGTACCTATGATTAAGCCCAAATGAGACAAGGGAATGCCGGAGGACCCGGAGTCTGGAGTCTACGGATTGAACTGTGAGCCAGAACGCAGACTTCACGGACCGGACTATGACACCAGAGACTTTTGAGCATATAAATCCGAGGAGATCAGCAATTTGTGAGACACTCAAATCACCAACAACTGTTCCATAATCAAAATTACTTAGATCATATTTCTTCCCAGTACTTCCCCAAATCAACACTGAGATGCTGCTGCATGAATGGCTGCTTAGATGTTTGCATTAATGAGCAGGTGTAAATTCGTGCGTAATAAAATGGCCACTGAGTAGAGGTTGACAACAATACGTAACAGAAGAAATGAGGCAATACAATGTGCATTTCTTCCTTAGCTATGATATGGATTTCATCATAGGAGACCAGAAGATGTAGCACCTGTAGTGTGAAGTGATACAGTTAGCAGACAGGACTGACAGAGCTACACAGTAATAAGAGCATGACCTCATACTCCACCCTGCCAGTCTCCATTTGCAGCATTAACATCAAATTCTCCAACTTTCAGTAACCACTCCACTCCTCCCATCTTTTCCCCTTAGAGATACAGCGTGGAGTAGGCCCTTCTGGGCTTCCGAGCCACACCACCCCAGCGACCCCTGACAGCGCGAACCTAATCACAGGACAATTTTCAAAGACGAGTTAATCTACCCGGTATGTACTTGGACAGTGTGAGGCAAGCGGGGCATCTGGGGAAACCCCATTCACACCAAGGAGAGGATGTAGAGAGACTCCTTACAGAATGGTGCTGGAATTGAACTCTGAACCTCAGCACTCAAACTGTAATGGTGTCGAGCTAGCCACTACATTACTGTGGTGCTTCCTTATCGCTCTGGTCTCCTTCTCTTTTCTCTTTCCCTTTCCCTGCCCTCTCTATTTGCCCCTCACCCACACACTCTTCCCTTTGGTTCCCTTCTTCACCTCCTGTCCATTATTATATGCTCCATTGTTCTCTCCTATCAGATTCCATTCTCAGCTCTTTCCCACGTCCCCTATCACTTCCCAGCTCCTTACATCATCTCCCCATCTGAATCCACCAATTACCTACCGGCTCTCATTCCAACCTTTCAACCCACCTTTTTATACAGACTATCTCCACTCTTTACTTTCCAGTTCCTGGCAAAAAAGTCCCAACTTGAAACGTCAACTGTCTACTTCCCTCCATAGATGTTGCCTGACCCATTAAGTTCCTCCAGCAATTTGTGCATCGGTGAGATCATGAAGGTTGCTTTAACATAAGCAAATACCATCCTAGAGCTCAAGGAGTACTGCCACAGGAAAGCAGAATCCATCATCGAGGATCCCCGTCATTCAGGCCATGCTCTGTTCTCACTGCAGGAGGTACAGGAGCCTTAAGTTTCACACGACTAGGTTTAGGAGCAGATATAACACTTCAACCATTAGGCTCCACACCCAGCGTGGGTATCTTCACTCATCTCAATGCTGAATTGACTCCACAGCCTATAGACATGTTCAACGACTCTATATCTCATGTTCTCAGTGTTACTTATTTCATTTTTTAAATTATTTGCATAATTTGTCTTTATCACATTGTTCATCAGTCCTTGTTATGTATAGTTTTTCATAAATTTTATTGTATTTCTTTTCTCCCTGTAAATGCCTGCAAGAAAATGGTGACATATACAGTTCGTATTTGATAGCCAGTTGATCACCACAAATCTGGAATGAGTGGGACCTGTGCAGTGCCAGAATCACAAGTGGTTAGGTAAGGGTTCAATAAATAAACACTTCTAATCCACTTGATGATCACCTCACCCTTGGATAATTAAAAAAAAAGTAACTACAAATGAAAAGCAAGTGAAATTTGCAGTTAGTGTTCATCTCGAAGTCCAGCGCCAATATAAAGCAGTTTTGTCTGCACTGTAGTTCTTTTAATCAGAAACTAACTTAGCAAACTCATCAACAAACTCAGCCCTGCTTCCTTGTCTGCTGATCGTTTTTCACTACACGCTGCTCGAAATTTCGTGCCATGTCGCCGCTTGAAACGCTAAGGCTACCCTTCACTGTAATCACACTTATAATCCAGTCCTAATTCTTCATGAAATAGTTTCACTTGTTTCTTCGCTATCTCTCCTGACAGTTCTACACCTTTGCTGACGGAGAGTTCAAGAACTTTATCTAGTTGTGAACATCTTCCATCCTTCATTGTTTTTGTTACGTACATCTGTTTTATTTTTGATTCACTGGAAAGAACTGGAGCAACTTTTCTTTTTGTTTCTTTATATCATAAATGGTGGAAGAGCCAATGTTACACAAGTCGCATATGCTTTCACAGACAGACCACTGTCAAGTTTTTTCAGAATTTCCACCTTACCTTGTATAGGTATTACATGCTGTTTGCGCTTTACAGCACGAGAAACACTTCCTTTATTCAATGAAGACATGACTGTGGCTAGATAAACACAGGTTTTGAAAATAAATGCAGAATAACACAGACGAATGACTTGCTTCTTTTAAAGACTGTGCCAACAGTTGATTCTGCTAATGGCACCACCGAAACAGCGATGGCAGTTGGCATGGCAATGTGGGAAATTAGAAATCAGGCAGGCGAAAATTATTTGCAAACCAGCAGTGGAATTGGATTACTGATATCTGGTCTTGAGGTGGTTAACCTGTAATAAATGTACTTTAAACATTGAACTTGAAATATATCAAGTATGTAGCTCCAGATGAATACCAGCAACGTTTCTTCTAACTTTTTTTACAGCTGCACAGACCAAGCATGGAACAGAGCAGGAAATTTTTACCTGGCCTGAAAATTATGCAGCACTTTAATAAAACATTATATAAAAGAGATTTCCAGCTACATGGCAATAAAGGCTAGGGTGTCATTCTGTTCAGATATGGCCCAAATACGGAGCAAGAGACACTGAAGTGAGTCGATAGTTCACAGATTTTAATGTGAACAGAGTTAGGGGGAAATGAATACAATAAACATTAGGCCAAACAGGGCCATTAAATAAAACTCTAAAATGAAAAACAAAGCCAACACCACGGCTGAAAGGAATAATTAAATATAAAACAAATCCCGCTAGTCTTCAGAGTCAGTTGACTCAACTGTCCGATTTCTCAGGCAAGACCAAATGCAAGCAGGCAGTGAAACATTGCTGTGCTTTGCTCAAGTCTCGACATGCGCTATGATGAAAAGAATGGAGTTAAGTACCATCACAATGAAATAATAATTAGCTGACGCCTGCATATTCCCGAGAGCAATTGCTGTATCTGCTGCACTGCTGAATCCGTGGTTGTGACAAGGTGTTACTGTGTGGCCATGCACCCGCACAGCTTAGATAGAACAGTGAATATGAGATAGTTTTGATGGCAGAGGGAAATCAAACCGGAAAAAATAGTATACACAGACAGCATGAGTAGTGAGAAGCAGAGAAGGCACAGTACTTCAGCATGTGTGCCAAAACCTAGCCCTAATCGAAAAGAGTTGGAGACATGGCAATGATGAAGAACACCAGAACAACATCAGGCATGGTAGAAGGCTGTAGTGGTTCAACGTGCATCAACATGTGACATCCGGAGTTTGGAGTTCAATTCCTACATCGTCTGTAAGGAGTCTGTACATCCTCCCTATGGAATGCATGGGTTTTCTCTGGGGCCTCCGGTTTGCTCTCACAGTCCAAAGGTGTACCAGTTAGTAAGTTAATTGGTCATTGTAAACTGTCCCATGATTAGATGAAAGGTGGTGTGGCTCGAGGGACCAGGAGGGCCTATTCCCACTTAGGAATAAGCACATATTTACAGCTGTATCTCTAACTTAAAAAAACCAAAATAAAGTAAACGCAGATGCGGGAAACCCAGAGTAACATGCACAAAATGCTGTCACCTTTTTCTTTTTTTGTAATTTATTTTTTTATTGAAGTTCATCATCAAATAAACATTTCCATAAGATGTATTTCAGACATTGTACATATATATCATATAATCATATATATCACAAATCTCCACAAAGCATTGTGTATCCCCCTCCAATATTTTTTGATAACAGGGCAGTCCCAAAAAATATGATAATGATTTGCATTTTGATTTCCACAATTTCTCCAGCAAACAGGGAGGTTACTATCATAATGGGATTTCTGAGAGGGTGTAATAAAATATCTTATCAAGTTTTTCCATCCAAACTCCCTCCATTTCTGTAAACTGGTACACTTCCATTGATATCTCCATATTGTTGTCCATTCTCCCTCCTTCCTTCTCCCATTTTGCTTTAATGTATGAAGTCGAATGTGTTTTAAGATTTGACAACCCCTTATACATACTTGAAATGATTCTACTACCATTATCTGAATTATATGCTTTTCTAAAGAGCTCTATCAAGCATGTATTTGCCTTGGTTACATTTTTAAGCGTCTTATTAACATATTGTCGCATCGGATTTGATTTCATTTTTTATCAACAGAGCCACCCAACCCCTCTGCCTACTTGCCTGTCCTTTCAATACAAGTGTATCCTTGGATGTTACGCTCCGAACTATGATCTTCTTTCAGTCACAACTCCGTGATGCCCACAACTTCAAACCTGCCTCTCTTTAACTGTGCGACAAGATCATTTACCTTTTCCCATATACTGCATGCATTCAGATATAGCACCTAGAGTCCTGTATTCATCACCATTTTCAAGTTTGTGCATGTTACACTTCAACTCATCCCACTGATGGCAATTTTGCCCTACCTTCCTCACAGTCTGCCTGTTCTTCCCCACAGTCTCACTACACACTGTATCTACACTAACTACCCCATCCACAGCCCCATCCCATCAGTGGGGTGAAGGCAGAAAACACAAAACCAATAGCATGGATGTTACATATAATTATGATAAAAAAGGTACATAATAAAGCATGTGAAAAAAAAATAGCCCAAGATATCGAGTATCATGGCCTGCAGATTGATGGTATGTGAATGGGTGGGTGCAAGGATTAGAAGGATAACTACTTTGTAAAATATTTGTTTCTTTCTAATTGTATTACATAATTAAAGAAGAAATGTACTTTTTTCATGCGTAAATCTTGTTGTTTGCAATTTTTCTTGTCTTTAGATTGCATTTCTTTAGGGATTGTTATCATTGTTTTTACAAAATTCCTTTACTACAAATATTAGTGCTATACAATATATACAAAACAGTGACTAACACAATTACTTCACTACATGTAGACAATACACATTAAACCAACATGTTCCCATCTCTATCAATGATGGCATTTACACCCCGCGGAGCCCAACGGTCCCGGAACGCCTCTAAGGTCGCCGTGGACTGCGCATGTTCCTTTTCAATATTTACCCGAGCATGAACATACCCTCTAAACATTGCCAGGCAGTCTGCCTGGGCAGATCCTCCCGCCACCCATTTCCAAGACCCACGGATGGCTGTTTTCGCCAGCCCCAAGAGCAAATTAACAAGGACATCCTTATCCCTCCATGTCCCCCTCCTGACTGGATGACCATATATAAATAGGGTGTGGCTAAAGTGCAACCAAAAGGTGAGAAGCAGCCCGCGCAGATACGCAAAAAGAGGCTGCAGCCTCGCACACTCCAGGTACACGTGGTACACGGTCTCCACCAGCCCGCAGAAATGACATGCAGGTGGGAGATCCATGTACAAACTAAAGAACTTATTGCAGGGCACAGCTCTATGTAGCACCCTTCAGCCAAGATCCCCCAGGTGTATGGGAAGAACCCCCTCATAAAGGGACTTCCAGTGGGGACCCTCCTTACCTCCGGGTGGAAAGACCGACCGCCATGGTGTGTCAGGACGGTGGACAAGGGCAAGGAAGTGGAGGGTGTGGAGCAGCAGCCCAAACAGATACATCCCACTCGCAGCCCTGAATGGGATGGTGGGTGTCGAGGAGAGAAGGCTCAAGTTGTGTGGACTCGGCTCTCAGGTAAGATTGTGGTGCCTCAGCCCGACAAGCAGCTCAGCCTGAGTTGGTCCACACACCTGAGCCACACTGACATCCACTGAGATACGGCAAGGGTCAGCCAGGACTCTGACCTCTGCCAGAGGAGGGGATTCCCAGCCTGAGGCAACCATGTTCCAGACTCTCAGTAGGTCCTGATAGAAGCCAGGCAGACTCCACAAAGCAGCACGACTGACGCCTGCCAGGGGTAGCTGCATATCTTCGTGAAGACAGCAGCCCCTCTGGAGGAAGAATGTCGCCAACACGTGCCACCTGGGAAGGTGCTCGGCGTACAGGAATCTCTGCAGAATCCTGAGGCGGAGAGCCACCAGTTATGTCCACTCTCTCCCACTGGGAGACTCAAGACCGCTGCGGAGACCCAGTGTTTCCTGTTACCCCAGAAGAAGTCCACTAACTTCCTCTGCATTCTCGCAACAAAAGAGGCAGGAGGGGCCATCATGTGGCTGGCTGCTATATATGTTGTCACAACACTGTTTGGTCGAACATTGCGAGGATGCATTTGCAGCAATGTGTTCTGTTTGGTACATTATGGTAGGAAAAATTCCAAAAACTCCTTGTGGCTGGAAAAAGTGTGGAAAAGACTTAACAGGATGTTTTTAGGGATTAAGTAATAGAGAGAGGTGGAGCAGGTTAGGTCTTTAGTTAATGGTGTTTAGAAATATGAGGGGTGTTTTCATCGAGGTGTATAAAATCTTGAGAGGCATGGGAAAGGTGAAAGCAGTCTTTTTTATCAGAGGTTAGGGAATCAAGAGGGCATAGGTTTAAGGTGAGATAGGAGAGATTTAACAGGAACGTGAGGGGTATTTTTTTTACCCATCAGGTGATCAGTATATGGAATGAGCTGACAGAGGAAGGGGTAAGAAGAGGCGTGCAGTAGTGATAGGGTTAGAGGACCAGACAGAAGGTTTTGTGGACTAGATAGAGACACCCAGATGGTATGTTGGCTCCCAGGTGCCAGGGTCAGAAATCTCTCTGATTCGGTCCAAAGCATTCTAAAGGGGAGCATGAGCCGCAGGAAGTCATGGTACGGATTTGTACCGGAAACATAGGTAGGAAAAGCGAGTAGGTCCTGAAGAGATAATATAGGCAGTTATGTAAAGAGCAGGAAACAGGAACTCCAGGGTAATAATCCCTGGATGGCTGTCTGTGCCACATGGATAGTGAGGGTGAGAATAGGATAATTTGGCAGCAGAATGCATGGCAGAGGAATTGGTGCAGAACCAGGGTTTCAAGTGGACATTTTGCATGATGCTGATATATGAGGAACATGCGTGGTTGAGAAACCATGTCGGACTGAGCAGAGAAGTAGTTTTCTTCAGTGCCGTGCATTGAAGCTATATGAAAATAGAGCTTATCATCTGTCCATACCAGACTCATTGTTTCAGAACAACAAGCCGGACTATTATTTATTTTATTATGACTTGAAGATTATAGGAAAATAAAAGCCAGAAGTCATTTCTGAAGCCTGGTCTATGACTAATGAAGTTATTTCACATTTCATAGTGAATGGTTGTCAGGTGGAGAGTGAAAAACAAACACATTCTGTTGGTGTAACTGTGACTCATGCATTAAGCCAACACATTATTTACAAAATATTGATTGCCTTTAAAGCCTATTCTGCCAAAAATAATCTTTGAAAAGGGGGCGGTTTGATAATGATATCTCATTCTTAATGGCCATTGGAAGGAAAGTTATTGTAACACATTCTGCAGGACAAAACCATGTGTTTGCATGTGTTTCAAGTCCTTTATCAGGTGGGATTATTTCCACTGCTCTTCTGTTGAATTGAACCCATTGCACCAGGCAAGCACGTTGTGCCAACTTGAGTCTAAAGTGATCATGTTTTCATTGCTGGAGAAAGCTAAGAGCAAGCAAACATTCATCTACACTCAGTGGCCGCTTTATTAGGTACACCTGTACACCCGGCTGTTAATGCAATGTCAGCCAATAATGTGTAGGCTACCCAGTACATAAAAGCATACGGACATGGTCAGGAGGTTCAGTTGTTGAGACCAGACATCAGAATGGAGAAGAAATATGACCTCAGTGACTTTGACTGCGGAATGATTGTTGCTGCCAGATGGAGTGGTTGGAATATCTCAGAAACTGCTGATCTCCTGGGATTTTCATGCACAACAGTCTCTTGGGTTTACGCCCAGAGCAGGTTGGACAGATTCAATGAGGATGCTCAGACACCTCCTCTTACATACCCCTTAAAAAGGACCTTTCTAAGTCGCACCATCGCTAACCTCATCGACTCTGGAGTTCTCTTAACCACTACCACCTACCTCATTTTGAAAAGAAATCCTGATGAAAGGTCTCAGTCCATAACAGTGACAGTGCATTCCTCTCCATAGATGCTGCCTGACCTGCTGAGTTCATCCAGGACTTTGTATGTGGTTCATTTATAAAGCACCTGCTTTTTCTGCAGCCCATCAATTACAGGTGTCGAGTCTTTTTTCCGGATGAAGAGCCTTGAACCAGGAGACACAATTTTATCATTCATCTGCACATGAGTGGTAATTCACATTGGCTATCTTACCTACTGGCCTACACATCATTGGGACATGGGAGGAAACTGTAGGGCCTGGAGGAAATTCAGCTGGTGACAGGGAGGACGTGCAAACTCCACAAGGTCAGTGGCTGAGGTCAAGACTGAACTATATCATGCAGTTGGAGAACCAACCCATGCTGAGCAGTGGTACAGTTTCAGTCACAACCTGATAGAATGATGGAGCAGTCTTGGTGCGTTTTGTAGTCTGCTGCTGTCCTTAGTTCTGAAGTTCCTTCATTCAGAGTGGCTTTTGGGTGACTCCCTGTGCACTAGTAAAAATGCCCAGTTCATCTGCTGCTAGTTGAGACTGCAACACTGGGAAAAGTTGTTCCAGTCATTGTGTTATCTCTAATGTCATGGTATCTTCCATGCCACATCTAAGCGGGCAATCCAAGTGGTGGCTCAATGGCATTGAAGAAAAGTACCAGATATTGTAGATCTGACAACAATCTTTTTCTCACTCTAGTGCATCAGCTGGACTGGGCTTGTAGTGGGGCTTAAAACCAGATTTGAGAACACGAGCAACCGAGCAGAACTGTCACTGAACCATGAAATAAGGAAGATGGAACAAATTCATTAGTTGGTTCAGCCAACACTGATGAAACCCCAGGGCTGGGCCTGGCCATCCATCAACTGCACATTCTAAATCAAAAGAGAAACTCAAACAATGACATGACAGAGCACAGGAAGGCGATAGAGTGTCCAGTGATGAGGTGTCAAGACCACAAACTTTCCCTCAGTGCCAAACTGATGGTTCAGAGTGATTGAGAGTTCCATGTTCCTCGCAGTAACTCTCACCAACAATTTGCTCTGGTCCGGCCACATGGGTGCAACAGGTAAAAAGACACATCAACACCTCTACTTCCTCAGAAGGCTAAAGAAATTTAGCATGACCCTGATGACAATACCAATTTTTATAGATGCACCAGCTAACTGGATGTATCACAGTTGTTCTCTCTTTTGGCAGGGGTTGGGAACCCAGGCAGAAAGACAAAGGGAAAGTTAGAAAAGAGAAAAGCATGAAGAAAAGTAAGAAAAAAGTTGTGCAGAAAATTCAAGAGCAAGAGACACAATGATTACTGGATTCTAAAAGTATAATGAGTGTAAAGCACTTTACCTGGATGTCCTTAGTATTCGAAACAAGCTCAGTGAATTTGTGGCACAAATCAAAAAGGATATGATTTAGCGGCCACTACTTAAATGTAGATGATTGGGAATTAAATATCCAGGAGTATCAGGTAATATGGAAGGGCATGTAGGAAAGTAAGGGAGGTGGGGTAGTGCTCTAAATGAAGCATGAGTTCAGGATGATAGTGAAAGACAATGTAAGAACTAAGGAGCAGAATGCTGAATCCATCTGGATAGAGATTAGGAGTAGGAAAGGGAAGGAATCACTGCTGGAAATTCTCTTTCCGCCACCAAATGCTAACATTATAGTGGCACAGCAGTAAAGCAAGAACTATCCGATGCAGGTAAGAGTGAGATGGTAGTTGTCATCTGGGGACTTTAACTTCCACAGAGATTGGGTGAATCAACCTTGAGAAGGACTTCAGAGAAAGCAACCATGAACAATGTGCTACTGAACCTGAAAGGGAACATGCTATCTTAGATCTGGTCCAGTGCAATGAGGCAGGTAAAATTAACAACCTTGTAGTTAAGATCTTGTTACAAAGAATAATAACAGTATGGTTGCATTTCTTGAACGAGTGGAGGGTGCAAAGGAGACTGCAAAGGGGTGAGGGTGGAGCTGGCCTGCAGAGATTGGGAACACAGGCTACATGGTGGGACAGTTGAGGAACAGTGGAAGACTTTCAACGAGCATTTTCACAGTGTTCATCAAAAATATATTCCAGTTAAAGGCAAAGGCAGTAAAGGTGGGGAGAGCCAGGCTTGGATAACAAAGTAAGCAAAGGAAGGCATCAATTAAAAGTTCACACATACTGTACAAAATCACCAAGAGTAGTGGGAAACTGAAGGATTGTGAAAACTTTAAAAAGCAGCCAGGATCCACTAAGTAAGCAAAAAAAGAAAAGAAAGGTAGATAATGAAAGTAAACTACTGCAAAGTATATAACCATATAACCATATAACAATTACAGCACGGAAACAGGCCATCTTGGCCCTTCTAGTCCGTGCCGAACACTTACTCTCTAGTCCCACTTACCTGCACTCAGCCCATAACCCTCCATTCCTTTCCTGTCCATATACCTATCCAATTTTTTTTTAAATGACAAAATCGAACCTCTGTGCCAAAAGCTTTCTTCACCACCCTATCCACATGAGATTCCACCTTCAGGGAACTATGCACCATTATTCCTAGATCACGCTGTTCTACTGCATTCTTCATTGCCCTACCATTTACCATGTATGTCCTGTTTTGATTATTCCTACCAAAATGTAGCACCTCACACTTATCAGCATTAAACTCCATATGCCACCTTTCAGCCCATTCTTCTAACTGGCCTAAATCTCTCTGCAAGCTTTGAAAATCTACTTCATTATCCACAACGCCACCTATCTTAGTATCATCTGCATACTTACTAATCCAATTTACCACTCATAATCCAGATCATTAATGTATATGAGAAACAGATAATATGATAATATAATATGACAAATAATATGACAAAACAGATAACAGATAATATTTTATTTATAATTGTAAAATGTGGAAAAGAGTGGCTACGGTGAACATAGATTCTCTGGAAAATGAGAAAGAGAAATTAATATCGGGTAATGTAGAAATGGGCGATGCTTTGAACAACGGTTTTGTGTCAGTCTTCATGGTGGAGGACACATTAAATGTGCAAAAGGGACCTTGATACAGTTGCTGTCACTAAGGAGATAGTGCCGAGCGAATTAACGGATTTGAAGGTCCCTTGGTCCTGATGGAATCCCTGATAGCATGATGGAAGTCTTATTTGAGGCATTTGTGATACTGTAAGGACTTCAGTTTGGTGCTTTTATGCCTTCTCACTGATCTCCCTTTCCCGATTTCTCTCTCTCCACACCCTCATTCATTTTTCAAGTTTCTTCAGTCCTTTACAAAAGATATGATTATTTGTCAAGATGGAAAAATAAAGTTTTTATCATAAATATTCAATAATTATTTTTTCACAATAACTAACACAGACAAGGATGAGTTGATCCTATCACAAACAAGAGAAAATCTGCAGGTGCTGGAAATCCAAGCAACGCGCACAAAATGCTGGAGGAACCCAGCAGGCCAGGCAGCATCTGTGGAAAAGATTATTGTTGAGGTTTCAGCCCGAAACGTCGACAGTACTCTTTTCCATAGATGCTGCCTTGGATGACACTGTAATATTAGCATTCATTTCAAGAGGTCTAGAATCTAAATGCAAGGGTGTAATGCAAAGACTTTAGAAGACATTGCTCCGATCACATTTGGAGTATTGTGAGCAGTTTTGGGCTTCATATTTAAGAAAGGATGATCAGAGGATTTTCATAAGAATGATCTCCAGAATAAGAAGGTTAATGTATGAGGAGTGTTTGATAGCACTGAGCCACTACTCTAGAAGAATGAGGAGGAATTCATTGAAACCTACCAAATATTGAAAGGTTTTAATAGACTGGACGTGGAAGGTATGTTTCATTTAGTGGGAATGTCTAGGGCAAGAGTGCACAGACACAGAATACAAAGATATCCCTTTAGAACAGAGATGAGGAGGAATTTCTGCAGCTCACCTGATAGTTTTCATTTTCCTTACACAGGCCATAAACACAAGAGAGTCTGTAGATACTGGTCAACACATACGAAATGCTGGAGGATCTCAGCAGGTCAGGCAGCATCTATGGAGTGGAGTAAACAGTCGACATTTCAGGCCAAAACCCTTCATTAGTCCCTAAAAGTCGAATGTATTATTCCAATCCATAGGTGCTGTCTGACCTGTGGAAACAGATCATTAAGCCTATCAAGTTTGTTCTGGCTTTTTATAAACTTAGCTAAACCGTCACTCCAAACCTATCTCCTCTTAACCTTGTAATATTATCCTAGAAGTGTTTGATGTCTTGCAGCTGTGGTGATGTCCTTCTGATGTGCTGATATTATGTGTTATTCTCAAGCATTTCAACTCTCAAAGTGTCCCAAAAGTGACTGCCATCATTCACAGAGGTAAATGAAAATTATAGTTCCAATTAATGTTCCTGATGGCATTGTGTTTATCATGTCTTTATGTTGGTACTAATGTCCTGAATTAACATCTGTCTTGATGGTTTGTTTGGTATCTACCAAAATGATAAATGGCTTGAGCATCGAGGTTACCCAGTCCAACTAAATGAGTTTTCGGGCTCTTTTGAGAATTTTTCTTTGAACTGCTCACTAATGTTGGTTTCCCAGGGTAATTATGGTTGTGGGAAGATGTCTCACAAACATCAGGTTGCTGTTTAAAACAAACTAACTGAAGAAGGCTAAGAAGCAAGATGTTACTTAAAGGAGCAATTATGCTTGCAAGAGATTTGCATTGCCTTTTTTTTCGCCTTTGATTTAACAGTACACTGCATGCAGAATTCACTCGTACAAAGAACATGCAGCGCGGAGCTGTTTTACACTTCAGAAGACATGCATTAAACATGTCCTAAATCCAAATGATATCGGGCAATAGAATCTCTGCCAATTCAGGCCAGTATCTAAAGAGAACCGAGAAGTGTGTGTCTCGTAAAGTGATAGATCTTTTCTATAATCCTGGTTTTGAACAGGTTTACCATTTTGGTTGCAAATGAATGGGACGAATTTAATTTAAATCATAATGTGTAAGTTTTCACTTCTGCTAATAACTATTTAAATTCTAATTATAGCAGCATGAAAAGGTAGCCAGGGTTTTGCAAAGGTTTTATTTTGGCTCTCAGAAAGAATTTATTTACACAGCAAGAGGGTCACGTATTATCCAAGAGCTTTTCCTTATATGCCCTCTGCTTTCGTCTATCAACTTATGATAATTTCACTTTATATTTCCTTGAGATCACAGGCTCTTGAAAAAGCCATACGGTATCTGAAACCAGTTGCTTTATAGGCCAAAGAGGAGTGGCAGTTCCTTTGATATTTCACAGCAAAGAATAATAATTGCAACAGAGAATGAAATTATTCCCAGTGATACTGCACATTAAATTAAGTGTTGTAAATGATGAAAATTCGGAGTTTTTGGCTCCTGAGTTGCAGGCCGAGTTTCCCTTTCATGCAGCCCATCCCATCCTCAGTATTCAACACATCTTCAAGGATCACTGCCACACGAAAGAAGCATCCATCATCAAGGTCCCCACCATCCAGCCCATGTTCTCTTCTCACTGCTTTGGAAAGGAGGTACAGGAGCCTTAAGTCCCACACAACTAAGTTTAGGAACAGTTATTACCATTCAACCATCAGGCTCCTGAACCAGCAGGGATAACTTCACTCACCTCAATACTGAACTGACTCACTTCCAAAGACTCTCAATTCACATTCTCAGTATTATTTATTTCCTATATATTTATTGGAGTGCGTGGGGTTTCCAGCAAGAGGTACTGTATCACCTCTGGTGAAAGCATTTGTCGTGTCGATTCTGGGGCGCTCACCTTTGGCACTCAGCTCTCACCTGTGGCTTCAAGTAGCTGCTTGCATGTCACAGAGGTCGCACCCTAGTACATCCCTACAACAAGCACGCTATAAACCAAGTGGGTGTAGCCGGCAGGCCTCATAACCCAGTGAAATAGGGACATGTGAGTCGTAGCACCCGAAGTCTGCTCTAGCAGGCTGGGCGGATGACATCAACAGTGAGATCCAACAGCCAGGAAGGTGGTTCTGTAATGGTTCGTGGAAAGCAAAGGGCATGAGAAGGCACAGAGGAAGTCATGGCCATCCATTGCAACCAAAGAAGACCCCAATTGTGATGACTACTTATAATACTAAACACAGGTCGAGACAGTGGAGCTGCCCCAAGTGTAACAGCTTTTCCACTTTGAAAACTCTCCCACACAGGCTTCCTGTCATTGTTGGATGTGATAGACAACCAATCATTTATTTATTTATTATTATTTGTTTTTGTATTCGCGCACTGGCTATTTGTTAGTATTTGTGTGTCGTTTTTCCCTGATTCTATTGTGTTTCGTTGTTTTTCAGTGAATGCCTGCAGAATGATTCTGTAGTATATGATGGCATAAAGATAATTTGATAATAAATTTATTTTGAACTTTGAACTTTTTTTTCTTTTTCCTTCAGATTCTTCCTAGTTTTGAAAACTGGGAATCTCTCTTAAAATCCTATGACTCCTCTCAAGGCAACTAATTCTGCCATCTTCTGCTGAGGCAGTCCCTTGGGGTCAAGGTTGTTTCGATTCCTCTTGGGTCCTGAGGTAGTAAGGCGTCCTGGGCAGAAGCTGCAGACTGCCACAGTATGGCAGTGGGTGCTTGAGGCAGATGGTGTGGGTGAGTGACTACTTTAAACATCTTCCATTGTTTGTGTTTGTCCTCCACATGCTTCTGCAGGGGAGAGTCAAAATGCTTGGTGCTGTTCCAAAGTTGTCCCCATGACTGTGTCAGTATGTTACAGGGCACTGAAACTTAGAGGATATGCTGGAAGTGCTTTTCTTTTCCTGTTGGAACATACTAGTTGTGATGATGTAAGATCCGCCTTTTTGAGTTTTGGTGTCAGATATGTAGACCATACACCCTTCCTTCCATCAGAGCAATTTACCCCGCCCTCTCACCCTGTCCCACCGTCTTAGTAAAGAAGTTTGTGGGAAAGCCAGCTCCAAACCCAAACTTGAAATTCACCCTGGAGCCCATGCATCTTTATCTTCTGAATCAGCCTACCATGAGGGACTTTATCGAGTGCCTTACTAAAGTCTATGTAGATAACACCCGCTGCCTTATCCTGAGTAACACATACAATATGCTGGAGAAGCTCAGCAGGTCAGGCAGCATCTATGGAAAGGGATAAACGGTTGACGTTTCGGGCCGAGGCACTTCAGGAGAATCTGAATGAGTGCTTGTGCTAATTTGCATGGTAGGCCCCATGAAGGACAGCTGAAGCCATGGATAAAACAGAAACAAAAGTGGAATAGTTCTCTGGAGAATAGGTCGGGAAGGAATGGGATATCCTTCACCAGACATGCTGCCTGACCTGCTGAGTTCCTCCAGCATTTTATGTGTGTTGTAATGGAATACATATTTGGTATCAAAACCCCATTGCAGTATGCTGAAATGGTGGGTGGTGATCTGATTAGAATTATTCAAACACTGTTTTGTGTTCAAAGAATTTGATCTATACTAATGGTAAGCTAATATATTGATTTTGCAGTGTCTAACTTAAAGTTCATTGTAGAAAATCAAATGCCAAATATCAAAAACAAAATCCTGCTGAAGGGTCTCTGCCTGAAACGTCAACTGTACTCTTTTCCATAGATGCAGCCAGACCTGCTGAGTTCCTCCAGCATTTTGCGTGTATTGCCAAACATTAAAAATGTATATCTCATTCCTTACACTTTCTTACTGTAATATCTGAATAGTTGTAGTAAGCTGGGTCACATTCTGAATTATTGGACTCCTAAGGTGTATTATTGTAAGTTTATACTTCATTAAATCTGATAGCAGAGTACTAAGAAATCAAGCTGGCAGTACTGATGCGATCCATAGATCTCCTCCACCTGCATCTTCAAATCGTTTGGGATCTCTCTGAATCGCTGCTCCACTTCCAAAACTTACTGCATGGTTTTGGGGAACACTTTCGAGTTCCACACTATATGTTGGTTCAACAATGATACTAAATAGAATAAAATCAGGACTGAAAACAGTGGACCAAGCAAAGAACTCATTCATGACCCAAAGACAGGTGTTGTTGAGCTTCATTGGCTTTGAAGGGCATGGGAAGCTTTAAACAGGATCCCAATGATACAATGGATCAAGTGGTTGTATGATGTACCATACCAGTATATCCTGCCTCCAATATAATTCAATTGAGTTATTTTAGATAATCTTTTTCAATAAGACTAAACATTAACCTATGACGCTCAAACTTTACTGAGAAATGTTCCTCCAGCCATACACAAGGGGAAAAAGAAAATGTCTTTAATGTTTTTTGCCACTCACTTATCACCATCTCAGTTTATCATCCACTAAAGTTAAAGGCAAAGTACATTTATTATTGAAGTATGTATGCAGTATACAACCCTGCGATTTGTTTCCCTCACACAGCCATGAAACAAACGCCCTGGAACCTGTTCAAAGAAAACATCCAACCTACAAGAAAAGAACAAATCATGCAAACGGTAAAAAACAAATGAATAACACACGGAATATTAAACATCAAACCGCCAAGACCTAGTCATTTCCCTGCTGTTTTCTTTCTGCTGCTTGACCATTTGTTTATTCCACCTTCACTGCCAACACTTTACTTGGAGATTCTTTTAAAATGGTTATTTTTTTTTATATAGTTCTTAGTTCTAAAGAGGCCCTCGCCCTGTGGTGTTGAACTGTCTCTCATTATAGGAAGGACGTGGAGGCTTTAGAGCAGGTGCAGAAGAGATTTACTAGGACGTTGCCACTGGTTTAGGCAGCATGTTTTATGATGAAAGTTTGAGCAGCTAAGGCTTTTTGCTTTGGAGCGAAGGAGGATGAGAGGTGACTCGATGGAGATACACAAGATGAGAAGAGGCATTGACTGAGTGGACAGCCAGAGACCTTTTCCCAGGCTGGCAAAGCATAAGGTGATTGGAGGAAAGTATGGAGGGGATGTCAGAGGTAGGTTTTTAACACAGAGCGTTGGGTGCATAGTCTTTGCAGTCAGGAGTGGTAGTACAGACAGATTAATTAAGAACATTTAAGGCAGTCTTAGGCACCTCGATGAGAAAAATAGGAGGGCTCTGTGGAAGGGAAGGGTTAGATTGATTTAGGGTAGGTTAAAAGTTTGGCACAACTTGGTGAACTAAAGAGCCTGTTCTGTGTTATGTGTTCTTTGTTCGATGTTCCGCGATTTATGTTCTATGTTGATCGTCTCTGCATTTCCTGTACTTTCTGACTTCAGAATCAGAATCAGGTTTATTATCACTGGCATGTGACATGAATTTTGTTAACTTAGCAGCATCAGTTTGCAATACATAATCTAGCAGAGAAAAAAAACAATAATAATAATAAATAAAATTTAAAAAAAAATAAACAAGTAAATCAATTACAGTATACGTGTGTTGAATAGATTTTAAAAAACGTGCAAAAACAAAAATACTGTATATTTAAAAAAGTGAGGTAGTGTCCAAAGATTCAATGTCCATTCAGGAATCGGATGGCAGAGGGGAAGAAGCTGTTCCTGAATTGCTGACTGGATGCCTTCATGCTTCTGTACCTCCTACCTGAAGGTAACAGTGAGAAAAGGGCATGCCCTGGGTGCTGAAGGCCCTTAATAATGGACGCTGCCTTTCTGAGACACCGCTTCCTGAAGATGTCCTGGGTACTTTGTAGGCTGGTACCCAAGATGGAGCTGACTAGATTTACAACCTTTTGCAGCTTCTTTCGGTCCTATGCTGTAGCCCCTCCATACCAGACAGTGATGCAGCCTGTCAGAATGCTCTCCACGGTACAACTATATAAGTTTTTGAGTGTATTTGTTGACATGTCAAATCTCTTCAAACGCCTAATAAAGCATAGCCACTGTCTTCTTTATAACTACACCAATATGTTGGGACCAGGTTAGATCCTCAGAGATCTTGACACTCAGGAACTTGAAACTGCTCACTCTCCACTTCTGATCCCTTTATGAGGATTGGTATGTGTTCCTTCGTCTTACCCTTCCTGAAGTCCACAATTATCTCTTTCGTCTTATTGACGTTGAGTGCCAGGTTGTTGCTGCGGCACCGCTCAATTAGTCGGCATATCTCACTCCTGTACACCCTCTCGTTACCACCCGAGATTCTACCAACTATGGTTGTATCATCAGCAAATTTATAGATAGTATTTGAGCTATGCCTCAGCACATATTATGTGTACTTACAGAGTAGAGCAGTGGGCTAAACACACACCTTTGAGGTACACCGGTCTTGATCGTCAGCGAGGAGGATATATTATCAGCAATCTGCACAGATTGTGGTCTTCCAGTTAGGAAGTCGAGGATCCAATTGCTGAGGAGGTACAGAGGCCCAGGTTCTGCAACTTCTCAATCAGGATTGTGGGAATGATGGTATTAAATGCTGAGCTATAATCGATGAACAGCATCCTGAACAACACGTACAATACGCTGGAGGAACTCAGCAGGTCGGACAGCATCCGTGGAAACAAGCAATCAACGTTTCGGGTCGAGACTCTTTGTCCTGATGTAGGTGCTTGTGTTGTCCAGGTGGTATAAAGCCATGTGAAGAGCCATTGAGATTGTGTCTGCCGTTGACCCATTGTGGCGATAGGCAAATTACAATGGGTCCTGCTATTACTTGTTTCAAATGTTGCTCCAGCTATTACTATGGCATCCTTTCATAAATTCTGTAAATGTCTGGTTCACTTTACTTATTTCTTTTGGTGCTTGGACACTTTTGAATTCACAATTGAATTTTGTGTTCGCATACACATCAGTTCAAGCATTTTTTAGGATGCATCTTTTCTTGTGACATCTTGTTCAAAGCCAAATGTGAGTTTGAACTTGTGAGGAGTAAAATGAAATTTCCACTATGGGTATCTGGACAACTCCTATATTTGGCGCAATGGTGTAAAGGGATTTCAGCTTTCAGTTGGCAGCTGATCTTCTATCCATAACATCTGTTCTTAAGAAGAGTGGGATCTGATCAGGAGAGAGGCCATTTTTCTCTCAAGCTGGAGTTCAGTTATTTACCCTCAGTAAATTGTTCAGTGCGACTTGGAACAATTACCTGAACGTTGAAAGCTACAGCTCTTATCTCTCAAATGAGGCAATCTTAGTATATCTATAGAGCAATGTGTACAAAGAGTTGCTTTCAACTGCTTATTTTCTGAATGTACTGTATCCTAAATCTATCAAATTAATTTTAAACCTCTCAACCTGGTTTACAGATCCCAATCTCTATCAGCCCATCTGTTTCTAAGTCTAATGGATTTCAGTCCAGATCCAGGTGAGGGTCTCGATCCAAAATGCCAACTGATTCCAGTTTTTAATTGTCATTTGTCACTACGTGAGTGGAAAGGAGAAGAAAATGATTGTTACTCGAGATCCAATGCATCATAAAAAGCACAATATGCATAAGGAACACAATAAATATACAAGGGGTGATTGATAAGTTTGTGGCCTAAGGTAGAAGGAGTCAATTTTAGAAAACCTAGCACATTTATTTTTCAACATAGTCCCTTCCTACATTTACACACTTAGTCCAGTGGTTGTGGAGCATACGGATCCCTTCTTTGTAGAAGTCAGCATCTTGGACCTCCAGAAATTGATTGGTAAGTTCGTGGCCTAAGGTAGAAGGAGATGAGTTATACAGCTCTCATTGCATGCACGTGCAGTTCAACTCTTTGAGTGATTATGCAGAAAGTTTCAAGTTAATAACTTTTGTGGTATTTCTGTTTCAGATAATTGAAAATTCCAAGTAAGCACTGTCTGAGCAAATGGAGAACATCGGCCTTCGTGCAGTCATCCGCTACCTCGGTCTCAAGGGCTTCTCACCCAAGGAGGTCCATGAGGACATGGTGGCAACACTAGGGGAGGGTGAAAAATAAATGTGCTAGGTTTTCTAAAATTGACTCCTTCTACCTTGGGCCATGAACTTATCAATCACCCCTCGTAAACACAAAAGCAATCTTATAAAACACAATGTAGAAGTAACTGTTATATACATTGATTGTATGCAAACAAATGCTGAAGGTGATGTGTATATAGTCATAGTAAGGCTAATGTGTAGAGGTGCTGGTCAGCTTGATAGCTTGTGGGAAGTAACTGTTTTTGAGTATGGAAGTTCAGGCATTGATGCTCTGAAACCTCTTCCCAGATGGGAGAGGGAAAAACAGTTCAAAAGCAGGGTCAGTGGGTTTGATTTTTTTGTTGCAGGTTCCAGCATCTGCACACTCTTGTGTCTCTATTTCGGTTGCTCTGCTTTTGGCACCCATATTTACAACTCCTACGAGTGACGTTCGCGCAGTTTAGAATAATGATGGGGGAAACTGAATATTGAAAGGTCTAGAGAGAGTGGATGTGGGGAGAATGTTTCCTTTAGTGGGGAGTCTCGGACCAGAGGGCACAGCCTCAGAATGCAAACTCATCCCTTTAGAACAGAGATGAATCTCTGTTCTTCAGCTCGGCAGTGATGAATCTGTGGAAGTCATTGCCACAGATGGCTGTGGAGGCCAAGCCGTTAGGTATATTTAAAGCAGAGTTTAATAATAGGTTCTTGTTTAATAAGGTCATCAAAGGTTACAGTGAGAAGGCGGAAGAATAGGGTTGAGAGGGAAAATAAATCTGCCATGATTTAATGGTGGAGCAGACTTAATAGGCCAAAGGCCTAATTGTGCTCCTATCTCTTATGGTTTTATAGACTACGTTTTGGAATTCTCTTCCTAAACTTTCCCAACTCTCTTTTTTTCTTTGGGTTACTCTGTCCAAGCCTTTGGTCATCAGTCCTAATTGCCTCTGGGGCCAACTGATAATCCTTTTCTTTCATAAAGAACTGTTCACACTTTAATGACTCTTCATAATGGTTGATATGAAAAGGTCTTCTAAAACTGCCCTAATGTTAACAAAACAGAGAATTAGAGCTTTTTTTGTGATGTGGCCTTCGGTACTCAGGGGATGATGCCTCATCTCATCCCACAATAAAAGCAATTTTCAGACTTGCCCCAATATTGCAGATAACTTTAGGTGAGATTTTCATTCAATGTTTATAAAGTCTTGAGCTCAGTGCCATGGCAGAATGTTTGCTTTAACATCTGGTCACACTGTTTCTGCTATTGTTCACTAAATACCATGTAAACCCCACTTAATTCAGACAAGGAGTCCAGAGATTTGTGCATTTCAATGCAGCTTAGTTGACTCTTACATTGTATGTATTGGTTTGCTCACTCATTTACTCATTTCCGGAACACCTTGAAAATGAAGAAGCATATGTCAGGATGCTCTTCATTGACGACAGCTCATCATTCAATGCCGTCATCCCCTTGAAATTCATCACTAATCTCTAAGACCTGCGCCTTGATATCTCCCTGTGCAACTGGATCCTCGATTTCCTCACTTGCAGAGCAAAGTCTGCGCAGATTGGTAACAAAATCTCCTCCTCAATCACATTAGCACAGGCGCAAGAACAAGAGTGCGTGCACAGCCTCCCTGCTCTACTTGCTTGATCCCTGAGGATTGTGTGGCTAAATACAGCTCCAATGTTGCATTTAAATTTGCTGAAAACACAGTTGGTGTTAGCTGAATCAGAGGTGGTGACAGATTGCTATATAGGAAGGAGACTGAAAATCTGGTTGAATGGTGCCAGCCTCTCACTCAATATCAGCAAAATCAACCACAGGAGTAAAAAATGAAGGTCTGTGAGCAAGTACTCTCCAGGGCATTCATGGTGGAAAGAGTCAGTAATTTTAAGTTCCTTGGTGTTATCATTTCAGAGGATCTGTCTGGAAGCGGCACGCAAGTGCCATCGCAGAGACATTTCTACTGTTTTAGAAGTTTGCGTAGATTCAGCATGTCATCTGAAGCTTTGACCAATTTGAATAGATGCACAGTGGAGAATATCCTAACATTATGGCCTGGTGTGGAAACACCAGTGTCCAGGAACAGGGAAGTCTAGAAAGCGATGGATCAGAAACACTTATTATCCTTCAACCATCAGGTTCCTGAACCGACATGGGTACTGCACTTACCAAACTACCAAACTGAATCCACAACCTACAGACTCACTTTCTAGGAATCTACAACATGTATTCAAATATTTACCTTTTCACTTTGTATAATTTGCATAATTTGTTCTTCTTCTGCACGATGGTTGTTTGTCAGTCTTTATGTATAGTTTTTCATAAATTCTTTTGTGTTTCTTTTATTTTCCTGTAGATGTGTGCAGCAAATGAATCTCAGGGTAGTATATGGTAACATGGAGTATACAGTACTGGGCAAAAGTCTGAGGCATTTTATGTAATTTTATGTATTGCACTCTACTGCTGCCACAATAAAATCACATTTCATGACATATGTGAGTGATGATAAATCTGATTCTGATGTGGGTCTCTATTGTGGACTGAGAGTGGGAATGGCGAAAAGAGAGGGGAATCATGGTTGGGAAAAGGGGAAAGGAGAAGGGAAGGAGTGGGAAGAACCAGACAGATATTCTGTAAAGATCAATAAACCAATTGTTTGGAATCAAATGGCATTGATTCAGCTGGGTGTTTCTGAACCCATGGCACCCCCTGCCCTTGGCATTCCTTCTCTGCCATCTGTCCCACATCCCTCCCATGGTACTCTACCCTTGCCATTCCCAAAGTCATTTGCTCCCACCAGATTTGAAAACTTGCTCTCCGAACCACATTAACAAAGATGGTACTGTAGAAAGGTCTTAGGCACCATAGCTATATATTTGTGCTAAGACCGTTGCATGATGATCCAGTTATATTATATGGATCAGAATGTTGGACAATACCTAGTAACATGAGGAAACGAATTGAAGTAGCAGAGATGTGGTTTTTGAGGAGGATGCAAAGAATATCATGGACGAAACGAATATCTAACGAGGATGTCATGAACAGAGCAAGCACAAAAAGAGAAATAATGTATGAGATCATGAAAAGGCAACGTAACTTCATTGGACAACACAAGTGAATCTGCAGATGCTGGAAATAAATAAAAACACAAAATGCTGGTAGAACTCAGTAGGCCAGACAGCATCTATGGGAGGAGGTAGTGACGACGTTTTGGGTCGAAACCCTTCATCAGGACTTGTGATTAGGAAAGAGGAGTTAGAATGCTCGGTAATTATGGGAAAGATTGAAGGGAAGAAAGCAAGAGGAAGGCAAAGACAAATGATGATGGAGACAGCAGCCAGAGAACTGGAAATGAATACCAATGAATTGATCCACTTGACCCGAAACAGGAGTGTGTGGGCCATGGCAGTCAGAGCTCAAACTGGGCGTGGCACCTGATGATGATGATGATGATGATAAGACCTTTGCACAGTGCCGTATGTACTTTGATAATAAATTTACTTTGAATTTGTGATACCCTGAGAACTAATCAGGTAATTACATTCCACATCCTATGATTATTACGCGTTGGGTTAGTTTGGGTCAACTGAATTAGAGAAAAAAACTTCAGCGTAAGATTTAGATCGGCCCTCCTGCAGTAATAATTGAACACTGCAGAGAAGAAAACATTATCTTTCATGTCAGATTTTACATTGTCTATTCAGTAGTCACCACTTGAATAAGAGCACAGATCACCTCTGCTATCTATCAATACTGTAAAGATTCTCGTCCAGAATTAACTGAACATTGAGAATGTTTTCTCTCTGCATCTCTTTCTAAAATAAAAAGTCATCTCCTGTCCACTCTTACAATTCATTCATCATTTAAGGAAATTAATATACCTATTTCCAAGAAATAGAACCCAAATTGGTTCGATATCTTTGCATCAATGAAAATACTTCATCTCAGATGCCATTTGGTACTAGACTTTATTAGTCTAATGTATCATTGCGTGTCACTCAAAATTTAGTATTATTTAGCATTAAATCTGATTAGTATGGAGTAAAGTGTTCATGCATTTTAATTCGTCATAATACCTAATATTACTAGCCCACTAAATGTCTTTTTTATCTATGTGTTATCTACTAATAACAAAGAAACATAGATGCCCAATATCTCTACTTTCTACTTACAGTACTTCAGATTTCAAAGTTGAAGTTCAAACTTAATTTATATATTACCATAGATTATCTTGAAATTCATTTTCTTGTTGAGATTTAAAGGAAAAATAAGTACAATAAAATCTAATGAAAAACTATACAAGAACAGACTTCTTTATGTGAACATTTGGGGTCCAGACACTGCACCAAGACTGAGACTGGAGAGAAGGTAGCCTGTATAAATGGTGAGGAAGATACTAGTAGGTAATCAGTGAACCATAGAGGGGTGGAGGTTGAAGGTGATGGCTAGAGGGTGATAAATAGGAATACAAGGGCTACCAGTGCTAAATCTGTGAAGTATTGTGATTAGCAAACAGGCTATCCTAAAGTTCTTCAAATCATTTTGGGTCAATTTGGCTTGCTTGAAGAAATCTCTGCTAGATCATCGACGTATCATCTGCAGCAGCAGGGGCCCCAGCACAGTCGGCCACTACTACACTACCATAAGGAATGCCTACCGTTCCACCTCCAAACTGTACTTCAGGAAATCTGATCATCTGGCTGCCCTCCTCCCACTTGCATACAGGCAGAGGCTAAAGAGCAAGACACCAGAAATAAGGACAAAAAAGAGTTGGTTACAGGAAGTGGACTGGGCCACATTCAAGGACATATCAAAGGATATTAAAGAATACACAATGGTTGTCACAGATTTTATAAAATCAGTCATGGAGAAGAGGAGTGCAGTAGGGATAGGGGATTCCATAGTTAGTGGAGCAGAGAGGAGATTCTGTGGACTTGAAAGAGACACCCAGATAGTAAGTTGCCTCCCAGGTGCCAGGGTCAGGAATATATCAGATCAGGTCCTTCTTGTGGGGGGGGGGGGGGGGGGGAGGTGGTTTGGGCTAGTGAGCAATTGGAAGTTGTAGTACATATTGCTATCAATGACATTGGTAGGAAAAGGGAGAAGGTTCTGAGGAGAGAATTTAAGGAGTTAAGTGGAAAGCTGACAAGCAGGACCCCCAGGGTAGTTATCTCTGGCATGCTACCTGTGCCATGCACCAGTGAGGGTAGGAATAGGATGATTTGGCAGATGGATGTGTGGTTGAGGAATTAATGCAAAGGGAGGGATTTAGAGTTCTGGATCATTTGGATCGCTTCTGGGGAAGGTATGACCAATACAAGCGGGGCCAATAATCCTGCAGGCAGGTTTGAGAGAGCTCTTGGGTGAGATTTTAAACAAATTAGGTTGGGAGGTGAGAACCAGAGTATTAGCTGATGAACAAGTAGACGCAGTATGCAATGAGACAGTGATAGGGAAAAATTGCAATTATTGGGATAAGTTGCAGTGTAAGAGGTGGGCAAAATCAAAAAAGGGTTATGAATACAGGACTGAAGGTGCATTATATGGAATAAGGTAGATGGTTTTGTAGCCCAATTAGAAACTGGCAGGTATGACATTGTGGGCATCACTAAATCATAACTGAAAGAAGATCATAGGTGGGAGCTTAACATACAAGGATACACATTGTATTGAAAGGACAGGCAGATAGGCAGAAGGGTGGGGTGGCTCTGTTGGTAAAAAATAAAATCTTAGAAAGGATCAGAAGATGTAGAATACTTGTGGATACAGTTAAGAAAATGCAAGAGAAATAGACCCTGGTGGGAGTTACAGTATATCCAGGCAACCTAACAGTAGCCAGGATCTGGGTTTTAAGTTACAATGGAAGATATAAAAGGCATACAAAGATATGGAGGTAGATTGATGAATACCGAGTTAGTTCTGGATCCCAAGAGAAAGAATTTGCAGAATGCTTGTGAGATGGCTTTTTAGAGCATCTTGTAGTTGAGCCTACAAGGGAAAAGACAATTCTGGATTGGGTGTTGTGTAATGAATCGGCTTTGATTAGGGAGCTTAAGGTAAAGGCACCATTGGGGGAAGTGATTATAATATGATAGAATTCACCTTGAATTTTAAAGGGAGAACCTAAAGTCAGATGTATCAGTATTACTGTGGAGTAAAGGGAGTTACGAGGCCTGAGGGAGAAGCTGGCCAAAGTTGATTAGAAGGGGACACTAGTAGGGATAACGGCAGAGCAACAATGGCTGGAGTTTCTGGAAGCAATTTGGAGGGCGCGGGGTAGATACATTGCCGAGATGAAGTAGTATTCTAAAGGAACAATGATGCAAGGGAAGTTAAAGGCAGCTTGAAAGCAAACAGAGGGTATAATATCATAAAAATTAGTAGGAAGTTAGAGGACTGGAAACCAATTGGAGCCATAAGGACAGAAAGGCTCAAATATAAAGGTAAGTGAGCCAATGATATGAAAGAAGATATCGAATGTTTTTCTCAGATATATAATGAGTAAAAGAGAGAAGAGAGTGGCTATCAGACTGGTGGAAAATAAGACAATGAGACCCTAAGACATAGGAGCAGGATTACACCATTCAGCCCATAGATTCTTTCCATCATGGCTGACTATTATTTCTCTCAATACCATTCTCCTGTCTTCTCCCTGTAACTTCTGATGCTTGATTAATTAACAACCTATCATCTGTAAGTATACTCAATGACTTGGCCTTCACAGCTGTCTGTGCCAATGAATTCCACTGATTCACTTCCCTCTGGTGATTTTTTTTTTTATTTGGACAGTTTCTTGTCTTTTGCACACTGGTTGTCATCTGCTGGTGCGGACTTTCATTAATTCCATTGTAGATATTGAATTTATTGAGTATACCCACACAAAAATGAATCCCAGGGCTGTATATGATGATGTATACTGTATGTACTTTGATAATAATTTTACTTTGAACTTTGATCTTATTGATACTGATTGAATATTGAAAGGCCGAGATAAAGTTGATGTGGACAGCATGATTCCTATAGTGGGGGAGTCTAGCACCAGCAGGCACAGCCTCGGAATAGATGGACATCCATTTCGAGCAGAGATGAGGAGGAATTTATTTAGAGAGTGAGCAGTGAACCTATGTAATTCATTGCCACAGACAGCTATGAAGGCCAAGTCATTGGGTATATTTAAAGCAGAGTTTTGATAGATCTGGAATAGTCAGGGCAGAAAAGGTTATGGGGAGAAGGCAAGAGAATGGAGTTGAGAGGGATAATAATTTAGCAATGATAGAATGATAGATCAGACTCAATGGGCTGAATAGCATAATTCTGCTCTTATATCCTACTGTCTATGATCTTTTCATTGATTCTATTGTGTTTCTTTGTATTTACTGTGAATGCTTGCAAGAAAACGAATCTATATACGTTGATAATAAATTTACTTTGAACTTTGATGGAAAGAATTTGGGGAGAGGTGAATTGTTAATTGGACCAGAGTGAGGAGAGGATCTGATGGGTAACGTGTGTATGGTGTAAGTGGATAAAACTTGGAAGGGAAGTGGGAGTGAAGTTGGGGTGTGGGTTAGGCATGTAGTCCATATGGAAATTAAAAAAACAAAGGGGATATCTGGAAGTGGATTATAAGGACAGACAGAAGAACATGGGACATGAGTGCTACCTGAAACTGTAAAACTCAGTGCTTGTACCCTTTAGTTGTGAGCTACTCAGATAGAATATGAGGTATGTAAGTTATTGGTGACTACAGTGGAAAGATATAAATCAGTCATTCAGTTGAAGTCAGAGTTAAGTTGTTAGGTCACATGACAACCACAGCTTTGGTTGAAATGCTTCAAGTTTCTGGGCGTCAGCATCTCAAAGGATCTACCCTGGGCTCAACATATTGATGCAATCACTAAGAAGGGCCATCAATGGCTCTACTTCATTGAGAAGTTTGAGGAAATGTTTACAGATGTATAGTGGAGATCGTTCTGACTGCTTGCATCACCAGTTTTTACGGAGGCACTAACACACAGGATCAAAAGGGGCTGCAGAGGGCAGCTTCATCATGGGCACAGCCCTCCTCAACCTTGAGGACATTTTCAAAAGGTTGCTGCTCAAGAAAGCGGCATCCATGATTAAAGACCTTCACTATCTGATTCATGCCTTCTTCTCATTATTTCTGTGGGAAAGCCTGAAGATTCACACTTCAGGAGCAGCTTCTTCCCCTCAGCCATCAGATTTCTGAATTGTCCATGAACCCATGAACACTCATAATCCCTCTTTTGCGGTATTTATTTATTTTTGTGACTTACAATGGTGGCCAGAAGGAGCTACAGTCTACAAATTAGTAGATTCGAATGGATGATGGACAGGGGAGACAGGGGAAGCAGACAAACCAATTGTCTTGATTCCCCCCCCCCCCACCCACAGCATTTTGTGGACTCTGATTCTTGCTCTGGGATAATCTAATCAGAGTAATTGAACATGGACAAAGGGATCTTCAGGTAATGACTTGGTAATGACCAAGACCATGCTCAGGTGAGTAGCTATTTATTACACAAATTGCCAGACCTACCACAGAAGCAATCTGAAATCTCGTTCGACTCTGTCTGGGTCACCTAGTTTAACTGGTTTGGACCAGTCAGAGTTGAAAGACCAGCCAAAACCATGGAACAATGTAGGTTGTAGCCCTGGACTAGAACCAGTAAGAAGGTGACCTTGAGCCATTGGGATGGAGATCTACCAGTTCAACTGATGAGGAACAATAGAAGAGTCAAGAGCTCCAAAATCGTAACAGCATTAACTCTCCAGCAACTAAAGACCAACCATCACGGATGAGGAGGATCCCACAGACACACGGACATTGGGACAATGAGGAATGCCTGGCCAACACACACTCCTTTTCCTGGTAATAACTTTTCTTTTAATTGACTGTTCATGGAGGGTCAGGGAATTCTAGTGGGTATGCACACAGGTAGTTGGTTTGTGAACCCATGTGCTTTTTAGTCGAGACAATAAAGGTGGTCAGTCAATACGGTTATCTCTCTGACTCTCCGATCATTATTACAAGGGGTGATTCTAGTAACAATAGCAATTTTTATGTTTTGTACTGCTGCAGCAAAACAGTTGGTTTCACAACATACAGGAATGTCAGTGACAATAAACCTGATTCTGATTCTGATCATTTAAAGTGCCTTTTAAAAATTAATTATGTGATATTCCTGGGATCTATTTAATTTGGGACTTAATTAATCTTTGACTTATTATGTAAGGTTTCATGGACGTGTTCTTCCAAGTCCTGACCTGGCACAGTTGGTAGACATTTCCATGGCATTTTGCCTGCATCAGTATTAAATGTATCACAACACATGCAGAATCTTAAATCACACGGCAAAAATCAATAAAGGTTTGACTAACCCTCAGAGTTCACTGTTTCAGGACCCAAATATACCTTAGGTAGGCATGTAAAGTGCTATTTCAGTGCAAACAAGGGAAGATGAGCCACAGTATATTTTATTCAGAAAATTAAAGCAATAGATTTGTACATTATATGGAACAAGTTTGTACCCACATTCTTGAAATGGTTGTTTTTGACTATGATACCCATAAAAATGAGCCATAAGGTCCATGCAAGAATTAGAATAGTTATCACAAGTGCCTTAGCAAAAGACAGAAAGAAATAGTATCTAACCACTTCAACAGGACTACAGCATTCCTCCGAACATTAGCTTGACTTCAAGCTAGTTTCACCTTTAAACCTGCATTGATCTGGTGTAGGTGAGACCCTGCCACAATGGTAACATGATTTAGATGTTGCAATTTTTTTCATGCTCACTTTCATTCCTGACGGCAACTTAATTGCTTTTCTGTCTGCTGTTTCCATTGATACAGCGTTTTCAACTGCTTTCTTAAATGTGAGTTGTGCTTCATTTAGGAGCCATCTTTGACTGATTTCTTGTAAGATTCCACAATATAACTGATCTGTCAGTGTGTCATTAAGCCCATCACTGAACTGACAATGCTCAGAAAATCTATTTAATCCAGCCAAGTATACTGAAATGGATTCCTCTTCCTTCTGATTCTGCTTATGAAACCAAAAGCACTCAACAATGGTTTTGATTCTAAATGATCCTGCATTACTTACCCTGTATCAAAAAAGCTAATTTTGGCTGGTTTGGTTCGAGCAGTTGAACAACTAAGCAAACTGTATGCTCTTCCACCAATTGCACTCAGTGAAACAGGCACTTGCCTCGCATTGGCTATTTCAATAGACAGTAGTAGGTGCAGGAGTAGGCCATTCGGCCCTTCTAGCCAGCACCGCCATTCATTGTGATCATGGCTGATCATACACAATCAGTACCCCATTCCTGTCCTCTCCCTATATCCCTTGAACCCGCTATCTATAAGAGCTCTATCTAACTCTCTCTTGAATGTATCCAGAGACTTGGCCTCCACTGCCTTCTGGGGCAGAGCATTCCACATATCCACCACTCTCTGGGTGAAAAAGTTTTTCCGCATCTCTGTTCTAAATGGCCTACCTCTTATTCTTAAACTGTGGCCTCTAGTTCTGGACTCACCCATCAGCTGGAACATGCTTCCTGCCTCCAGTGTGTCCAATCCCTTAATAATCTTATATGTTTCAATCAGATCCCCTCTCATCCTTCTAAATTCCAGTGTATACAAGCCCAGTCGCTCCAATCCTTCAACATTTGACAGTCCCGCCATTCCAGGAATTAACCTTGTGAACCTACGCTGCACTCCCTCAATAGCAAGAATGTCCTTCCTCAAAGTTGGAGACCAAAACTGCACACAATACTCCAGGTGGGGTCTCACCATGGCCCTGTACAGCTGCAGAAAGACCTCTTTACTCCTATACTCAATTCCTCTTGTTATAAAAGCCAGCATGCCATTAGCTTTCTTCACTGCCTGCTGTACCTGCATGCTTGCTTTCACTGACTGATGTACAAGAACACCTAGATCTCGTTGTACTTCTCCTTTTCCTAACTTGACTCTATTTAGATAGTAATCTGCCTTCCTGTTCTTGCCACCAAAGTGGATAGCCTCACATTTATCCACATTAAATTGTATCTGCCATACATTTGCCCACTCACCCAACCTGTCCAAGTCACCCTGCATTCTCATAACATCCTCCTGACATTTCACACTGCCATCCAGCTTTGTATCATCAGTAAATTTGCTAATGTTACTTTTAATCCCTTCATCTAAATCATTAATGTATATTGTAAACAGCTGCGGTCCCAGCACTGAACCTTGCAGTACCCCACTGGTCACAGCCTGCCATTCCGAAAGGGACCCGTTAATCGCTACTCTTTGTTTCCTGTCAGCCAGCCAATTTTCAATCCATGTCAGTACTCTTCCCGCAATACCATGTGCCCTAATTTTGCCCACTACTCTCCTATGTGGGACTTTATCAAAAGCTTTCTGGAAGTCCAGGTACACTACATCCACTGGCTCTCCCTTGTCCATTTTCATAGTTACATCCTCAAAAAACTCCAGAAGATTAGTCAAGCATGATTTTCCCTTCATAAATCCATGCTGACTCGGACTGATCCTTCTACTGCTATCCAAATGTGTCGTAATTTCCTCTTTTATAATTGACTCCAGCATCTTTCCCACCACTAACATCACGCTAACCGGTCTATAATTCCCTGTTTTCTCTCTCCTTCCTTTCTTGAAAAGTGGGACAACATTAGCCACCCTCCAATCAGCAGGAACTGTTCCTGAATCTATAGAACATTGGAAAATGATTACCAATGCGTCCATGATTTCTAGAGCCACCTCCTTAAGTACCCTGGAATGCAGACCATCAGGTCCCAGGGACTTATCACCCTTCAGACTCAACAGTCTATCCAACACCGTTTCTTGCCTAATATAAATTTCCTTCAGTTCATCCATTACCCTAGTTCCTTTGGCCACTATTACATCTGGGAGATTGTTTGTGTCTTCCCTAGTGAAGACAGATCCAAAGTACCTGTTCAACTCATCTGCCATTTCCTTGTTCCCCATAATAAATTCACCCGTTTCTGTCTTCAATGGCCCAAGTTTGGTCTTAACTATTTTTTTGCTATTCACATACCTAAAGAAGCTTTTACTATCTTCCTTTATATTCTTGGCTAGTTTACCTTCGTATCTCATTTTTTCTTGGTGTATTGCCTTTTTTTGTTATCTTCTGTTGCTCTTTAAAAGCTTCCCAGTCCTCTGGTTTCCGGCTCATCTTTGCTATGTTATACTTCTTCTCTTTTATTTTTATACTGCCCTTTACTTCCCACATCAGCCACAGCCGCCCCTTACTCCCCTTAGGATCTTTCTTCCTCTTTGGAATGAACTGATCCTGCACCTTCTGCATTATTCCAAGAAATACCTGCCATTTTTCCACTGTTCCACTGTCTTCCCTGCTAGGGTATTGTTCCATTGAACTTTGGCCAGCTCCTCCCTCATAGATCCATAGTTCCCTTTGTTCAACTGTAATACTGACACATTCGATTTTCCCTTTTCCTTCTCAAATTGTAGGTTAAAACATATCATATTATGGTCACTAACTCCTAATGGTTCCTTTACCTCGAGGTCCCTGATCAAATCCGGTTCATTCCCTTCAAAGTGCTGCTCAATTCACTCAATGTACATAAAACAGTTATCACTTGTGCAAGTGAATGCATATATCTTTCTTATGGAGCCAGGCATTTCTGCTTTCATTTAATTTATGATTATTGTCACTCGGTACTCACTGCTTATGAACCCGTAAATCCATTCATTTTCTGCCTTCTTTTTTAACTTGACCCATCTCTGTCCCTTCCCAAAGAAGCACATGTGCACTTTTTTAAAACTTGAAAGTCTCACTGCCCCTTTTCAAAAAATTGAACATGTCGCCGTGCTGCAATAGGGTAGGACTTAGATTTGTTAAAAACTACCTCTTCTTTAATAGAACTCTATTCTAAAAGGACACCCCTCTATTCTGAGGCGGTGTCCTCTGGTTTTAGACTCTCCCAGGGAACATCCGCTGCACATCCACTCTATCAAGGCCTTTCATCATTCCATAGGTTTCAATCAGGTCACCCATCATTCTTCTGAATCCTAGTGACTCCCGGCACAAAGCCATCATACGCACTTCATATGACAAGCCATTCAATCCGAGAATCATTTTTGCGAACCTCCTTTGAACTCTATCCAGTATCAGCACAATGCATTTGCAAGATTGGTATTTGATTCCCACGTCTGTCTGTAAGGTGTTTGCAGGTTCACTCCACGACTGTGTGGTTTCTCCAGGTGCTCTGGTTTCCTTCCACATTCCAAGGATGTACGGGTTAGGGTTAGTCTGTTGTGGGAACATGTTGTTGGTTCTGGAGATGTGGTAACACTTGTGGGCTGCCCAACAGAATCCTTGCCAATTTGATTTGACTCAATCAATGCATTTTGCGAGATGTCTCAATATATACTTGACAAAGTTAATCTCTCTTTATCTGGTTTACTCATTCTGTGTTCTCATTGAAGTAACTAAACACATACCCGAGGGAGGTGATGGGCAGAAATGAAGGGGTGAGAAGGTAATTAGAATGAGGACTGGGAAAGCAGAGAAGTGGGGATGGGAAGTAATTACCAGAAGTTAGAAAAAGATGTTCATGCCATCAGGTTGGAGGCTACCCAGATGGAATATCATGCCATTGTGATCCTGAAGGACTGATATTTCATTAATGTCAAGTGAATTCTGCCTCCACCAATGCCAGAGAAGAATCCTAATCTAAAATGGAAACTGGAAATAGAATTTGAGTGTCTGTGTTAGTCTACCTGCTAATTAATGCATAAATCTTGATAGCAGCAGCTCCAGGAGGCAGCTCGCTCTCACCTTCTCAAGGACAATCAGCAATAGGGTATAACTGCTGGCTTTGCAAACGAAAATCACATCACGTAAATGAATAAGAAAAGCATATTAGCATTGCATGCAGCATTCGAAAACAGGTGCGCAGGTTCCTCGTGCCAGTGCAAGGGTTGTTAGTAACGCCACAGATCCAGGAAGCTAAAAATATTCAGTTCAGAATCAGAATCAAGTTTAATATCACTGGCATATCACATAAAATTTGTTATTTTGCAGCAGAAATATATTGCAATGCATAATAAAAGCTTATAAAGTACAATTAGAAATATGGAAATACAGAAATAAATTTATGTATTTCAAACTAAATAGTGCAAAAAAAGAGCAAAAATTAGGGGGAAAATTATGAGGTCATGTACATGGGTCATTCAGAAATCTGATGGCAGTAATGATCTCCAGTTAAACATATAATATGCCATTCTTGATGTAAGCGGTGTTTCACACAGGGATTCCTGCATTTTATATTTCAGGAGCTTACACAAGTCATGTTTGCATTCTGGTGGCCCTATTCACATCCACACCCCCTGCCCCCTTCAGCAATTAGTTTTAAAATCCCCACAATGCAATCATTACTGTGGAATTATCACAGATTAGAAGAAATCAACATTGGCACTTGTTAACCATATAACCATATAACCATATAACAATCACAGCACGGAAACAGGCCATTCCGGCCCTCCTAGTCCGTGCCGAACTCTTAATCTCACCTAGTCCCACCTACCCGCACTCAGCCCATAACCCTCCACTCCTTTCCTATCCATATACCTATCCAATTTTACCTTAAATGACACAACTGATCTGGCCTCTACTACTTCTACAGGAAGCTCATTCCACACAGCTATCACTCTCTGAGTAAAGAAATACCCCCTCGTGTTTCCCTTAAACTTTTGCCCCCTAACTCTCAAATCATGTCCTCTCGTTTGAATCTCCCCTACTCTCAATGGAAACAGCCTATTCACGTCAACTCTATCTATCCCTCTCAACATTTTAAATACCTCGATCAAATCCCCCCTCAACCTTCTACGCTCCAATGAATAGAGACCTAACTTGTTCAACCTTTCTCTGTAACTTAAGTGCTGAAACCCTGGTAACATCCTAGTAAATCGTCTCTGCACTCTCTCTAATTTATTGATATCTTTCCTATAATTCGGTGACCAGAACTGTACACAATATTCCAAATTTGGCCTTACCAATGCCTTGTACAATTTTAACATTACATCCCAACTTCTGTACTCAATGCTCTGATTTATAAAGGCCAGCGTTCCAAAAGCCTTCTTCACCACCCTATCTACATGAGACTCCACCTTCAGGGAACTATGCACTGTTATTCCTAGATCTCTCTGTTCCACTGCATTCCTCAATGCCCTACCATTTACCCTGTATGTTCTATTTGGATTATTCCTGCCAAAATGTAGAACCTCACACTTCTCAGCATTAAACTCCATCTGCCAACGTTCAGCCCATTCTTCTAACCGGCATAAATCTCCCTGCAAGCTTTGAAAACCCACCTCATTATCCACAACACCTCCTACCTTAGTATCATCAGCATACTTACTAATCCAATTTACCACCCCATCATCCAGATCATTTATGTATATTACAAACAACATTGGGCCCAAAACAGATCCCTGAGGCACCCCGCTAGTCACCGGCCTCCATCCCGATAAACAATTATCCACCACTACTCTCTGGCATCTCCCATCTAGCCACTGTTGAATCCATTTTATTACTCCAGCATTTATACCTAACGACTGAACCTTCTTAACTAACCTTCCATGTGGAACTTTGTCAAAGGCCTTGCTGAAGTCCATATAGACTACATCCACTGCCTTACCCTCGTCAACATTCCTCGTAACTACTTCAAAAAATTCAATAAGGTTTGTCAAACATGACCTTCCACGCACAAATCCATGCTGGCTACTCCTAATCAGATCCTGTCTATCCAGATAATTATAAATACTATCTCTAAGAATACTTTCCATTAATTTACCCACCACTGATGTCAAACTGACAGGTCTATAATTGCCAGGCTTACTTCTAGAACCCTTTTTAAACAATGGAACCACATGAGCAATACGCCAATCCTCCGGCACAATCCCTGTTTCTAATGACATCTGAAAGATCTCCGTCAGAGCTCCTGCTATCTCTACACAAACTTCCCTCAAGGTCCTGGGGAATATCCGGTCAGGACCCGGAGATTTATCCACTTTTAAATTTCTTAAAAGCGCCAGTACTTCCACCTCTTTAATTGTCATAGGTTCCATAACTTCCTTACTTGTTTCCCACACCTTACACCATTCGATATCCTTCTCCTTAGTGAATACCGAAGAGAAGAAATCGTTCAAAATCTCTCCCATCTCCCTCGGCTCCACACATAGCTGACCACCCTGATTCTCTAAGGGACCAATTTTATCCCTCACTATCCTCTTGCTTTTAATATAACTGTAGAAGCCTTTCGGATTTACTTCCACCTTATTTGCCAAACCAAACTCGTAACTTCTTTTAGCTTTTCTAATCTCTTTCTTAAGTTTCCTTTATGTTTGTTTATATTTTATATTTTATATGTTTATATTTGTTAAATACCCACCAATGCTTTTAAACTTGCGTGCATATCTCTGCGGTGTACTTTGAACTTTCAGACGTCATAGATGCTTGTGAAAAGGGACCCTGTGAACTGCTTCTGACCAGCAGGCTAAAATTATCTGTTAAATATTGAAGCCAGGACACACTCACAATCTGCATGAGTGATTTCTCCGTTCCCAAGCCCTCTCTTGCCAGATACACAAAACACCCATGTTTGTGTTTGCCACCACTGTTTGCAAGAGATGAATTTTATTCTGGGCTTTGTTTGCTCATATGAGGCTTAGGGTTTATGTAAAAATTGGCACCTAAGTATAAAATAGTTTCTTTGACAGTAATGTTTTTTTTTGTAGAAAAGTTGGGTTCTTAGCTCTGATTTAATTGTTGCTTTCATAATCCCTGGCAAGTGAATGCTTTTTTTAACAGCCAGAGACTGAGTACACATGGGTAAAATAACCCTCGAAGTGCAGTTTAAACTGCTAGGCATTTTAACAAGGCACTTTTTTCTGGAATGCTGCATTACTGTAGCTTGCAATCTTTGCATTTTGTAATTAACCATTAGTGCTGGAGATTACAAAGTTGAGAAGCTCATTAAACCTTAAAAGTAGAATGCTATTGTAAAGCATAAGGTGCGCATTATTTTCTAAAGATTAGCAATACTTTAGGAGAACTGGTAGGTTCTTGCAACTTGGCTGCTTTTTTTTCCTCAAATGGCCAAGCCATGCCTCAGCAAACTCCCACTTTAGACCTTTCAACTCACTGTCCACCTTTACAGCATCTGGCACATAAAGAAATCAAATTCCAAGAAGAATTCCTTTTATGTTTTTGTTTCAGCACGAAGCATCTTTTTTTAAAAATTCAAGCTCCTTTACATAGCTTCATTTGAGGACTTTACACTATTCTGACAACCGTGTTCAAACTCAACATTCCACTTAATTTCAGATTTTTAAATTTTTAAAATAATGTTTACCCATAAGATTGGACCTGTCCTTTTTTGGCCTGTTTGTTTTGGATTTAACCTCCTTGTTTGAGTTCCCTGCCTTCCTTCCATACAGACTGTGAGAAATTAGGTATGAAAGTCTCAAAAGGTTTCTTTCTTTCAATCAACTGAAACTTTTACAGCTTCTCAAACAACTTATTGCAGATCTGATTTTTATATTGTTCATGCAACAAACTAAACTGGCGAGTTTATACTCTAATAAAAGATGTTTCAAAGTACTCTTCTGCTATTCTTGTATCTATTCTGTTTAAAACATAGAACAACAGCTAATGTGGCTACAAAAGTAGTTTTGTATGTAAGCACACAAAGCAATCATCAATATTTTTGTTAATCTATCAGTACAAATGTTTTCAGTTGTATTTATAGATTAATAGAAAAATATTCAGTTTTAGTAATATTCACCAGATCTGTAATCACGTAAAAAGCATTTCAGACAAGGAACAAGGCAAACCCATTAGTCGCTCATCTAGGGGAATCCTTTGAAACAGCTCATTACTGCCACTCAAAGTTGCAGGTCTTATTCAATTGTTGGCAACATTCTGGAAGGTAACAAAGGCTATGAGCTGTAAAGGAATGAAGTGGAACCCAGCAACTGTGATCAATAAAAAACCTATCAAAGAAAATGTGAGAGAGTTTGTACTCCACTCTCTTGATTGTTGTGCCCTGGTTCTCCACCTCATTCTGACTTCCCTTTTGCACTTCAGGCTTCTCCATCCCTTCCCTGTGGGCAACAGCCTGCCTGAGCTGGGCGGCAGGCTGACTTGGCCAGCTCAGGCATAGCAGACTGAGACTTAGCTCGCAGAGGATTGGCATAGGCATGTCAAATTGTGGCATTCTTAAGTGCAGCACATGCAAACGTAGCATGCTGGGTCATGCTATGGGTAAGAGGTATTAACCCACTGGGTGTGGGATAGTGGGGTAGAGCTCTGCAGGGTTGGTGTGCATGGATGGCAGTCTAGGCCGTGGTATCATGGGGCTACGGTATAAACACTGAGATGTGGCATGAAGAGGCACTATGTAGTGGGCATGGAATGTATTTGCACAGCACATTAGAGATTGTGTACTGTGGGACAGTACACCAGAGCCCAGTGCACTGGAGATAGCCTAGATAGGCTGTGCATACTGGATATTAAGCAAAATACAGCACACGATACTGTGATAGAACCTGCTGAGCCATTCAGATCTTGTGACCAAATCCTGTGATCAGCTCATAATATCAAGTGATTTTTCTTGATTGATATCTAAAGAAAGAATCACGTCAGTGGGACTTCTAAAAATGCACAGTTGCAAAGGGTTATGGATGAGAAATTTTGCATTGCACTAACAGACCACAGCACATTCTTAGTGCATGTAAATTCATTCATTTATTCATTATGTGCCACGTCGTATAACATGGCCAATCATGCTCTTTCCATGACCATGATTGTTCCTGGCAAATTTTTCCACAGAAGTGGTTTGCCATTGCTGCCTTCTGGGCAGTGCTTTTACAAGATGCATGACCCCAGCCATCATCAATACTCTTCAGAGATTGTCTGCCTGGTGTCAATGGCCACCACCTGTTCCCATGATTCATGGTATCTGATCTAGAGGTGCGGGGGGTGTTAAGCAGGTACTACACCTTGCCCAAGGGTGACCTGCAGGTTAATGGATGGAAGACGAGCCTTACACCTCCTTTGGTCGGGACATACCTCCACTGAACCACCCAACATGTAAACTATATGGTGAATAAAGTTGATCCTTGGTCAGTATAAAATGGAGATGTGATTTTCTTCCTATTAATTGTGAGAAAGATGTCTGTTGGATATTTGCAAATACATATGCAAAATTCCAAAACCGAGATTAATTTACAGGGTTACAAAAAAACTAAAGCATGCAGACAGAAGGAAGATATGGATCAGCCATAAAAACCAGAACAGGCTTGAGGATCTGAGAAGTCTACTCCTGCTTCTCTGATTCCTGTTGCTGTCACATAAGAACTGGGTAGGAAGAATTTGTCATTTATTTAATATCAGCACACTTCCTAATTGTCCACTCTTCTCTCCTATCAAATTCCATTTTCTTCAGTGCTTTACCTCTTCTACCTATCACTTCATCTCCACACACCACCCCCCCCCACCCCGACCCACCAACCTTCACCCTCACCTGGTTTCAACTATCACCTGCAAGCTTGTGCTACATCTGCTCCTTTCCTTTGCAGTCGTGATAAAGGGTCTTGACCTGTCATGTTGATTGCAAGTGGCGTTATAAAGAAGGCATTGTAGTGCCTTTACCTTTTTTTGAAGTTTGTGCAGATTTGTCCTGTCATCTAAAACTCTGACATACTTCTATAGATGCAGAGTGGAGAGTGTACTGACTGGTTGTATTAAAGCCTGGTATGGAAACACCAATGCCCTTGAATGGAGAAGCCTATGAAAAGTAATGGATACAGCCCAGTCCATCACAGGTAAAGTCCTCCCCACTGCTGAGCACATTTACAAGGAGCATAGTCTCTGGAAAGATGCATCTATCATCAAGAATCCCCACCATCTAGGCCATGCTCACTTCTTGCTGTTGTCATCAGTTAGAAGGTACAGGAGCATCAAGTTCCACACCATTATGTTTATGAATAGCTATCACCCCTTAACCATCGGGCTCTTGAGCCAAAGGGGATAACTTCACTCACCCTATCAATTAACTTATTCTACGAACTATGGACTCATTTTCAAGGACTCTACATCTCAAGCGGTCGGTATCTATTTATTTATTTGTATTTTTGCACAATAGTTGTTGATTCACCTTTATTATGTGCAGCTTATGATTAATTTCCCAAAGCATTTTGCAGCCAATACAGTACTCCAGAAATGTAATCATTTCTAACAGCACTGTAGAATTCTGGTTAGCACAACACTTTACAGCACCAGTAATCATCAACCAGGGTTCAACTCCTATTAATGTCTGTACAGAGTTTGTATGTTCTTCCCATGACTGTGTGCATTTTCTCCAGTTTCCTCCCACATTCCAAAGACGTATGGGATAGGATTAGGGTTTTTAAGTTGTGGCTGTGCTGTGTTGGTGCTCGAAGCATGGCGACTCTTGCAGACTGCGTCCAGCATGTCCTTGGACTGTCTCGGTTGCTGATGTAATGTACAAGTAACAAATAAAACTAAAGCTAATCTCTTTAACCTTTCATAAGATCAGCCAGCTTCATCATGGTCACTAGCTTGCTCAGCGGCAAGGACATCGTCAAAATGCGGTATGCATCATGAAGGACCACCACCACCCCCAGGACATGCCATCTTTTCATTACTAGCATCAGGGAAGATGTACAGGAGCCTGAAGACTCCTCTATATATAACCTATTTTAATTTAAGGTATACATTGCATTGCAAAGCTGCTGCTTCATACACTGTACATCAGTGATAATAAACCTGGTTCTGATTCTGATCTGCAGAGAGCATCACCATGGAGATGATGATCAAGGCTTGGTTGAGGATCAGGGCTAAGTCTTCTTTGCTCTTCCTTGGTTTAGAGGCATCAGGGCTAAGAACAAGTTCTTGGTCATCAAACATGTGACAGAGCAGCACATGTGAGTTGAACTCTACTTCTGAAGTTCGATTTTAACAAAGTCTATGTGATCAGGGTTTAAAAGGAGACTGTGCCACATTTAGTTCAAGTAACTGGGAGTAAATCTCTACTTCACAGTCTTTTACATTCACCTATAGGGCAGAAGGTTTAACATCCTATACAAAAGCCTGTGATGTTGACAATGCAAGCCTGGAGACCCTTAGCTGGGACCTGAATTGACATTGTTCCAACACAGAGGAGAAGGCGCTTTCAGCTGAGACACAGTAGAGTGAAACCTGTAAATGTAGATACTCGAAATAAAAGCAGGTGCTGGAAGATCACAGCAGCTGTGTCAGCATTTCAGAAGAGAGAAAGAGAAAGTGGGTTAAATATTTCTCGAGGGAGCCATTTCGTCAAAGCTGGGAAAGACAGGCCATGCAAAATGTTAAGCCGTCTTTTCTCTTTCATGTGCTTTTAAACACGCTCTGTATTTCCAGCATTCCATCTTTCCTACTCAATAAAATTTGAATTTGGCTGCAATTGTTGACTGTAATGACAGCTTTTGACCTTGGCTGACCCGATCTTGAACTTAAGATAAATCTGTGTCAAAGTAAATCCAATGAGGTGAATTTTAACCCTCTCCGCTCAGCATGCAGTGGTCACTGCATGTAAGTTTGATGGTTTTCTGCTGCTGTAACCCATATCCTTCAAGATTCAACGTGTTGTGTGTTCAGAGATGCTCTTCTGCAAACCACTGTTAAAACGTATGGTTACTTGAGTTACTGTCGCCTTCCTGTCAGCTTGAACCAATCTAGCCATTCTCCTTTTACGTATCTCATTAACAAGGTGTTTTCACACAAAGAACTCCAAGTTGCTGGATTTTTAAAAAAAAATATTTTGCCCTATTCTCCTAGTGACTGCTCTGTGTGAACATCCCAGGAGATCAGCAGTTTCTGAGAGACTCAAACCACCCCTCTGGCACTGGCAATCAATCCATGGTTAAAATAATTTAAATCACATCTCTTCCCCATTCTGATGTTTGGTTTGACCAACAACAACTTAATGTCTTGACCATGGATGCATGCTTTTCTGCACTGAATTGCCTCACACATGATTGAGTGATTAGATATTTACGTTAATGAGCAGGTTCACCTAATACAGTGACTACTGAGTGAAGTGACTCACCATGTAATGGGGTGGGGGCTTTGTTTCATTCTCAATACTTACAGTCTCAATAAGTAAATATGCAAATTAAAGACAAACCATTTTACTGAAGGACAACTGATTAAAAACTGGAGACTTCCCCCTTACTGTGAGCTCAATTTATCTTCATCTCATATTCTTGATGTCTATTATTTATTTATTATTGTTGTTATTATTATTTCTTTTTTTCTCTTTTTTTGTATTTTTGTTGTTCTCGTTGCTTGTTGTCTGCCCTTTTGGATGCAGTCTTTCATTGACTCTTTTGTGTTTCTTTTATTTACCACGATTGCCCACAAGAAAATGAATCTCAGAGTTGTATAGAGTGGCATATATGTACTTTGATTAGAAAGCTACTTTGAACTTTGAAAGAATCCTTGCTGAACTCTTCAGCTATAAAGGAAATCATCCAATGAGATTGAAACTGCATTAAGCTCAATCAGGCTCTACATGCTTGGCCATCTGCAAATTTTTCAAGATTCAATATAGTTTAATGTCATTCCCAGTACACAAGTAAAAAGAAGAACAAGATAATTGTTACCCTGGATCCAATGTAATTTAGAAAACACACATGAAGATAGAGAACACTAATTTAAAAGAAGTTAACCCTAAATCTTAACTCTAAATCCATATACAAATTCTTTCAAGTAAAATATCGCAGATGCTGGAAACCTGAAATTAAAACAGAGATTGCTGGAAGTGCTCCGTGGGGCAGGCAACAGAGAAAAACAGGGTTAATATTTCTGGGCATTGACCTTTCAACAGAACATAATGCCATGCAGGAAATCTGAATGCAAAAAGGAATTTATTGAAAATGCTCAGTATTTGCAGAGAGGGAAACAATGTTAAAGACTAATGTTGACACACCCTTCTGAACACATTCCTTGATGTACCAAAGGTTGGTCACGTTCAAGGATAACATCTGACTTGATCTATCAGAAGAGATGTGAAAATGCACAGAAAGATAATTGAAACAGTGTTACAATTGTTTAATCCCAGCAGGAATAAGTAAAGCAATTCCTCAAAGAAATTTGATCTATTTTTGAGCATCTCCTCACATTTTGTTCAGCAGTAATCAGGAAACAGTATCATACTCAAAAAGTATCAAGCCTCAGAAAGGCAGCATCCACCATTAAGGACCCGCATCACCCAGGTCATGCCTTGTTCTCATTGCTACCATCAGGAAAGAGGTACAGAAGCCTGAAGGCACACACTCAATGATTCAGGAACAGCTTCTTTTGCTCTGTCATCGATTTCTGAATGGACATTGAAACCATAAACACTACCTCACTACTTTTCTACTTCTATTTTTGCACTACTAAGCATAAATTTCAATTTAACTATAAATAAATACTTACTGTAATTCATGTTTTTAAAATTATTATGCATTGTATTGTACTGCTACTGTAAAGACGACAAATATCATGATATATGCAACTGATGTTAAAGCTGAATTTGATTCTGAATCTGACATGGATTCGTAGAATACTACAGCACAGAAACAGGCCCTTTGGCCTTTCAAGTGCATGCCCTCCAGATCTTCTGTCTAGTCTAGTAAAGCTGCACTAGACTACATCCCTCCAAGCCCTTTCTATCCACGTACCCATCCAAACTTCTCCTAAATGTTACAATTGAACCTGCATCTACTACAGCTGCAAGGCAGCTTGTTCCACATTCACACTCTGAGTGAAAGTTTTCCCTTAGGGTTCTCTCAACTATTTTACCTTTCATCTTAAACCTGTGACCTCTAGTTCTAGTCTCACCTGACCTGAGGCCAAAATATCTGCATTTATTGTATTTAGCCTATAGTTTTGTCTACCTCTGTGTAAGATCTCACTGTGCTCCGGATAAGGAAGACCTAACCTACTTAACATTTCCCAATAAGCCAGGTCCTCAAGTCATGGCAAATCCGTGTAAATTTTCTCTGCACTCTTTCAAACTTGTTGATATCTTTCCTGTTGGTAGATGACCAGAACTTCACACCTTCCTTAAAGGTGCACTCACCATGGCAACCAGACAAACGTAACAAAGAGCCTGGCTGCTGTGAATGAGTCAGGTTGTAGAGAAGAGATAATCAACCACTATTTCTGCTATGTTTCACACACTGGGTTCATGCAAGTAGATGCAGGATGGGAGGAATGTCCTGTGCCGCAGGAGATCCAGGAGCCCTGCCAAGTGCTCCCAATGAAAGATTCTGGCATGAGATGGCTACAGAAGTCTTCTGCAGGAAAAAGACACCACACAACGGAAAAATGCAGAAAGACATCTAATTTGTACACAGTCCTACACTAATCCACATTTCATTGTTTATACCTGCACGTAAAAAACACACGTATTGTATCGTGATCAAAGTGCTTTAGGCTCACCGGGAAATATAGATGTAGTTTTGATAACTGGGGCTGAGAATCATTTGAGGTAGAACTAGAAAACAGGATCAGAGGTATCTTTATGCAAGGTGTGACTCTCCCAGTCAATAAAGTATGTCTGTCTGTCTGTCTGTCTGTCTGTCTGTCTGTACTGCATCTGTAGTAAAAATCAGAGTGTGAAGAAGGCTTTATTTTTATCTTGAGATGCAGCACGGTGTCCGCCCATGAGCTCGCGGTGCCAAATTGCAACCATGAGACAAACTTTAGCACGTGGAGGAAACCAGAACACCCAGAAGAAATCCATGTGGTCGGGGGGGAAACGTACAAGCAGCAGTGAACCTGAGTCACGGGCACTGTAGTAGCATTATGCTAACCACTAAGTTACCGTGTTGCCCCTGCATTAAGGAATATGATTTTCCCAATTTCTTTTAAGATAAATGTCTCACTGTTAGCCTGGGGTGGTGAATCTGTGAAATTCATTGCCACAGATGCTCGTGGAGTCAAAGTCACTGGGTATATTTAAAGTGGAGAATTGCTAGGTTCTTGATATGAAGCCTTGTACATGCAGGGCCATTGGTATTATCAAGGATCCATCCAGCACCCTCTTCGACATTCTATCATTAGGCAGAGACTCAGAGGCATAAAGGAAGAACAGTCACGATGGGAAACAACTTCTTTTCTCAGGTCACTAGGCTTCTGAACTCCCTGCATTCAAAGTGTCACCAGATAATTCGTACTGTTCAAATGTTTCCATTTTAGTATCAGAGAAAAGATACAGTATACAACCTGAAATTCTTTCTCTTCACAAATAGCCATGAAACAGAAGAGAACCCTAAGAATGAATGATAGAGAAACATTTGTACCCCAAAGCCCCCTGTGCCCCCGCCCATGTACAAGCAGCAGCAAAACATCAACCTCCTCCCTCCCCACCCACCCATTCAGCAGTAAGTGTTAGTGCCCACCACCCACCAAGCAAGTAAAGGCTAAGCCCACCAAGAGAAACTATGTTCTGTAGTCAACAAAAACTATTGTTTACCCAACATTTCCACAAGCCACAGGCTCTCTCTCTCTCACTAACAAGGGACAGAGAGATGTCACCCATTTCACAGCGAAAAGGGAGACTAACAAACAGTACCCTACAATATTTAACTTATACACTTTATCTATGAGTAATTCATTTGTAGATTTAATTCTTTCTTCCTTAAGTTATTGTGCGCTATATGTATGTTATAAGTACTACTGTGCTTCCCATCCTGGTCTGACAAAACATTGTCTCATTGGTGGTATACATGTATACAAATAAATGACAATAAACTTGACTTGACTTGACTAGATTAGTAAGGGGATCAAAGGTTACAGAGCGAAGGCAGGAGAATGGGGTTGAGAGGGAAAATAAATCAGCCAAGGTCAAAAGGTGGAGTTGGCTTGATAGCCTAATGGCTTAGTTCTACTCTTATGTCTCATATCTCACCAGGGAGTTTACTACAGTCCGTACTGATAATACCTCCTCCATCACTCTGCATGGAGATGAGGCTGAGCAGGGACAACTCTCTGGTAGCAATGTTCCTCTCTGCTCCTACAGTTGGCCAGGTTGGACAGCATGCAGCACATTGCAATGAGTTTTCCACATCTGCTTGGCCTATGTTGATGCAAACAATAAAATCCCAGTCTCAGGGAACAAGGACATTTTGCATCACTATAGTGCTATTTGAAGTCAGCTCAAGCTGGATTTATTGTTGTGGTAAGGTACAGGTACAATGAAAACCTTGCTTGTGGCAGCATCTCGGGCACATACATTCAGCCTACGTACAAAACAAGAAAACACACACATAAATTGTAAGTAAAGAATAGGAAACAATGAGCAAAAAAGACTGATAAACAAGACGTCAGACCAAAAAACACAATTAAAAACAAGTCTATGATGGTGAAAGAAGTTCCATTGTTGTGGTAACATTAGGGTTGTAAGGTTGGTCAAAGACCTGATGGTTGTAGGAAAGTAGCTGTTCCTGAAGCTACGGGTATGGGTCTTCAGTCTTCTGTATCTCCTGCCCAACGGTAGCGGTGAGAAGATGGCATTACCCGAATGGTGGGCTTGGATCCTGTTGTCATTATGTCATAGAGTCACAGCGAGATACAGCGCAGGAATCGACTCCTCATCCCACCGCATCTAAGCCAACCATAAAACACTCACTTTTTTTTTACATGAAATCTACCCTAACCTGCTGGTTTCTCTCCCATATACCATGTTTTCATTGGGGTCCTCATCAGCACATAAGTGGGGTCATAGTTCCCTTTGCTTGCAGGAATCTACCAAAGTCTGAAATCTCAGTCCCTGATCAGCCTCCTGCTCTTCATTAAAATCAATGTAGATGAAAACATTAATGTTCGGGTATGGTGACTAATGACTTGACTGATGCAGCATTGAGCAGAATATTAGTGTGCACAGCAGACTGCTGTTGAAGCTACTTGGTGAGGAGGCTGAGAATAAATATGACCTTGATCGTCATGGGGAGAGCCACCAAGGCACCAGAACATGGTCAGAATCAGAAATGCAATCAGAACTAAAATCAGAGTCAGGCTCAGAATCAGAATTAAGTTTATTATCACTGACATACAGAATGTCATGACATTTGTTGTTTTGCAACTGCAGTACAGTGCAACATATAAAAAATATTAAATAAATTATAATAAAACACCCTCCATACCAGACGGTGATGCATCCAGTTAGAATGCTTTCCAATCTACAGAAATCTACAGAAATTCGCTGGAGTCTTTGGTAACAAACCAGATTTCCTCAAACTCCTAATGAAATATAGCCATGTAGAAGCTACAGTACAGTATATTCTTCTTCATAGTTGATGCAATTGCAAAGAAGAATATAGCCTTCTTCATAATGCATCAATATGCTGAACCTAGGATAGATCTTCTGAGATGTTGATACCCAGGAATTTGAAGCTGCTCATCCTTTCCACTGTTGACCCATTGATAATGACAGGTGTGAGTTCTCTTAACTTCTCCTTCCTAAAGTCCACAATCTTACTTGGTCTTACTGATGCTGAGTGCAAGGTTGTTGTGCAACAACACTCAACCAGCTGATCAATCTGACACCAGTGATGATAAATGATAAAAAAAAGATAAAAATTCCCGCCACCTTCAATGGGATCCTACCACCAAACACATTATTGTTTCTCCCCATCCCATTTTCTACTTCCTGCGCGGATTGCTTCCTCTGTGATTCCCTGGTCCGTTCTATCCTCCCTACTAATTTCCCTCTTGGCACATATCCCTGCAAATCAGATTCAGATTCAGATTAACATATCAACTCCGGAATGGCTGCTGCAAGCTGCGTCGCGCCACCATCTTGAACATCTTGAAGTGAGAGAAATGCTATACTTGCCAGTTCACCTCTATTCAGATTCTATCAGATTCCTATTCTCCACCCCTTTACCTTTCCCACCTACCTGGCTTCACCTATCTTCTTCTAGCTGTTCTTCTTCCCTACCCACATCTTTTTATCCTGGTGTCTTCTCCCTTCAATTCCAGTCCTGATGAAGGCTCTTTGCCTAAACATAGACGCTGCTTGACTTGCTGAGTTCTTCCAGCATTTTGTGTGTGTTGCTTTGGAGTTACAGCATCTGCAGAATCTCTTTATTGAAATCAGATTTATTATCCCTGATGTCTGGTCATGAACTCTGTTCCAGGGATGATTAATTGTTCGCATTAGATGTAATTAAGTAGACTGCGTTTTCTGCAGTTAACAAAAATACGAAGAAGTCTCACTGAAATTCAAAATATTCTTACAGGGGTTTTGACTGGGAGGATTTATCCCATGGTTGAGAAGATTACATGCAGGAGTCACAGGCTCAGAATATGGGCAAGAACATTTAGTACTGAAATTAGGAGACATTCCTCATGCAATAAATAGATTGGGAATCTTTGGAATTCTGTACCCCTGTTGGCTGTGGACTTCATTCAAACTTCTGGACATGAAGAAAATAAATGGATATGGGGAAACTGCAAGAAAATGCTATAGTGGTGATGTTGATAAGTGGCAAGGCTGGGCTGAAGGACCAATCACCTAATGAAAGGAAAAACCTACAAAGTGCACTGGATACAGCCTCGTCCATCACAGGACGAGCACTCCCAGCACTGAGCACATCTATGAGGAGTGCTGCCACAAGAAAACTGCATCTTTTATCAAGGACTCCTAGCATCAAGACCATACTGTCTTCTTCCTGCTGCCATTGGGAAGGAGCTACAGGAAACTTAGGTCTCACACCACCAGATTCGGTAAGTTATTACCCTTCAACCTTCAGGATAACTACACTCACCTCAACACCAAATTGATTCCATAACCTATGGAACACACACAAAATGCTGGAGAATCTCAGCAGGCCAGGTAGCATCTATGGAATAAAGTACAGTCAACATTTTGGGCTGAGACCCTTCATCAGTCCGAAACGTTAACTGTACTATTTTCCATGGACACTGCCTGGCCTGTTCAGCATTTTGTGTCTGTTGCCAGTATTTACTAGATGCACCTTTGGCAGCAATTACAGCCTTGAGACTGTGTGGATAGGTCTCTATCAGCTTTGCATATCTGGACACTGCAATTTTTCCCCATCCTTCTTTACAAAACTGCTCAAGCTCTGTCAAATTGCATGGGGATTGTGAGTGAGCAGACCTTTGCAAGTTCAGCCACAAACTCTCAATTGGTTTGAGGTCTGGACTCTGATTTGGCCACTTCAGCACATTAACTTTGTTGTTTTTAAGCCATTCCTGACTAGCTTTGGTTTTATGCTTGGGGTTATTGTCTTGCTGGAAAATAAATCTTCTCCCAAGTTGCAGTTCTCTTGCAGATTGCATCAGGTTTTCCTCCAGGATTTCTTTGTATTTTGCTGCACTCATTTTATCCTCTACCTTCACAAGCCTTCCAGGGCCTACTGCAGTGAAGCATCGCCACAGCATGATGCAACCACCATCATGCTTCATGGTAGTGATAGTGTGTTTTTGATGATGTGCGGTGTTTGGCTTATGTCAAACATAGAGTTTAGTCTTATGACCAGAAAGCTCAATTTTGGTTTCATCAGAACTAAGAACCTTCTTCCAGCTGACTTTAGAGTCTCACACATGCCTTCTGGCAAACTCTAGCCAAGACTTCCTGTCTTTTTTCTTAGTGGCTTTCTCTTTGCCACTCTCCTTTAAAGCTGCAACAGGTGAAGCAGTCAGGCAACAGTTGTTGTACTGTATGTACTGTTTCTTCTATCTCAGCCACTGAAGCTTGTAATTCCAGAGTTGTCAAAGGTTGAGGGGGGATTTGATCGAGGTATTTAAAATTTTGAGAGGGATAGATAGAGTTGACGTGAATAGGCTGTTTCCAGTGAGAGTAGGGGAGATTCAAACGAGAGGACATGATTTGAGAGTTAGGGGGCAAAAGTTTAAGGGAAACACGAGGGGGTATTTCTTTACTCAGAGAGTGATAGCTGTGTGGAATGAGCTTCCTGTAGAAGTAGTAGAGGCCAGTTCAGTTGTGTCATTTAAGGTAAAATTGGATAGGTATATGGACAGGAAAGGAGTGGAGGGTTATGGGCTGAGTGCGGGTAGGTGGGACTAGGTGAGATTAAGAGTTCGGCACGGACTAGGAGGGCCGAGATGGCCTGTTTCCGTGCTGTGATTGTTATATGATTATATTATATGACAAAATATACATAACTTATTAAAAAGAAAAAGTCTCTTGGTGGCCTCCATCACTAGTCCACTTCTTGCATGGTCACTCAATTTTTGAAGATGGCCTGCTCCAGGCAGATTTACAGCTGTGGAATATTCTTTCTATTCCTTGATGATTGACTTAACTGTAGTCCAAGGGATAACCAGTGACTTCGAGATTTTCCTGTATCCATCTCCTGACTCATTCTTTTCAATAGCCTTTTTGTGGAGTTGCTTGGAGTGTTCTTTTGTCTTCATTATATAGTTTTTGGCACCAGCTGTTGGGCCTTCCAGATACAGATGTATTTTTACTACAATCAATTGAAACATCCTGACTGCACACAGGTTTATAAATAGCTAGGACACCCTAACTGAATATATGGCTTCTAAAACCAACTGGCTGCACCAGTGATGATTTGGTGTGCCGTATCAAATGGAGTGAATACTTATGCAATCAATTATTTGTGTTTTATATTTGTAAGTAATTTAGATCTCTTTGTAGAGATATGTTTTCACCTCAACATGAAAGTTTTTTTTCTGTTGGCCAGTGTCAAAAAAAAAGCCAAATTAAATTTACTGTGATTCAATGTTCCAAAACAATAAAATATGAAAACTTGCAAGAGGGGTCAATACTTTTTATAGGCACTGCATGTACTTTAATAATACATTTGCTTTGAACTTTGAACTCAAATCCTACTTCTTATTATTATTATTTATAATTTTATTTTTCACTTCATTTTGTACTTGCACAGCGTGTTGTCTTAACACATTGGTTGTTTGACCCACTCTGTTGTGTGGCATTTTCATCAATTCTATTGTGTTTCTTTTTATTTACTATGGACATCCACAAGCAATGAATCCTGGGGTTGTATATGTTATATATATATATTTTAATAATAAGTTTATAAGACCATAAGATATATGAGCAGAAGTAGGCCATTCAGTCTATCGATTCTGCTCTGCGATTCAATCATGGGCTGATCCAATTCTTCCAGTCATCCCCACTCCTTTGCCTTCACCCTGTACCCTTTGATGCCCTGGCATCAAAATTGATATTTTGAACTTTGAACTTCTATGGTTCTAATGCAAAAGGGATGCCCTTTATTTTGAATGGGATATACAATTAACAGTATCAAAAGGGGAAAAACAATCAAGGCATGGTTCAGAAATGAGGCTTTAATAGACTAAATTAAAAGCAAGGAGAAATGCCATTGTTTAAGAATTCTCCTATGTAGTGTACTTCTTTCAGAGAAAATGTTAACAAGAGAAAAAATGATTTAGTGATAAAGCCCATTAAATGACAGTAAATGCAGGAATGAAGTAAAGCAAACACATTCTTGGTGGGGTAGGGCACTTTCCTAACAAGTAAATAAGCCATGAAGTTTTCTAACATCTGACAGATGGGTTCAAATGGGTGCTTCCCAGTATGACTTCCTGAGCAGAGTTTCAGGCAACAGTGCAAAAGTTAAATCAAGTGAACAAAGTGGGGAATAAATATTCCTGTGAAGGTGTGGCAGACAGTAAATTAAAAAAAATGGAGATGGCTATTGCACAGAAACAGAAATTACAGCTCAAATGTAACAAGAAGAGAATTAGTAGTATAAATATAAGGTGCATGCAAATTATATTACACATGCTATATGGACATGTATTCCAATTCCTGCTGCTCCCTGTGGCTAGTAAATATCAAATTGCATTAATAAGGCACTTTCATTGGCTTTAGGATATCTCAACATGTTTCACAGTCAGTGAAGTGTTCTTTTTTAAATTATAACATACAATACAAAACTGCACCTCAATGAATCATTCAAAAGGCAATTAAAATGTTATCTTTCATTCTTTCTTACGGAATGCTTTCCATTTTAAACATTGTTCACTCCTACATGTATGCACGATGGCTGCAGGGGGTACCAACTACTAGATTAACTGAACTGCATCGCCCAAACCTGGGACTTCCACTCGCTTCAGATGCAAGTAAGTTCCCCTCCTAGCTGAACATAACCTTGAATTGGAAATATGTTGTTGCTCTTTCACTATGCATGTATCTAAATCTTAGAAAAAAAACCTCCCGAAAAGGAAGGAGGACTATGTGAAGGGGGTTTCTTTTCAAAGACATGTTTGGGTAATAATTGATGGCTGTGTCAGCTATGGCCAGATCCACAAACAAACAAACAAACAAATAAATAAATAAATTCATTCATTCATTCCTAGACCTTAAATGGTGAATAAATAAAAACAAGCTTTTCTGTTTTGTATTATATCCCCATTCAGAGGGATTACTAGAAAGTAATACACTCAGTGACCACTTTATTTAGTATGTCCCTATTGACCCTCACCATTTTTTATAGATACACCATAGAAAGCATGCTGCCTGGATACATCACACCCTGGTGTGGAAACTTCTCTGCTCAAGACCACAAGTACCGTAATTGTATAGAGCTCTGAATGCAATCTAGTCTACTATGAAAATTAGCCTCTTCTCCATTGATTACATCTACCCTTGAGAAAACCAGCCAAACCTCCCACCCCAGTCATTCTCTCTTTTCCCCTGTTTTGTTAGGCAGAAGATAGAAAACATGCACCATCCGATTCAGAGTAGCTCTATCCTGTTATTACAAGGCTCTTTAAAATATATCTTGTGCAATAAAGACACTCTTAGTCTCTTACTCAGTACCAATAAAGGAACTGGGAAGCATTTTGGAATGTCATAACAGGATAAGACATTTATATATTTCCAAAATGTATCACCTCACACGTCAGGGTTAAAATCTATCTGATGACACTCCACCCGGTATTCTACCTGATCTATGTCTGCTGTAGCTTAAGATAACCTTCCTTGCTATTCATAAAACCTATGTTTTTGTGTCATCTGCAAACATATTAATCATACCTTCTACATTCGCATTGAAATTGTTAGCATATATCACAAACAAAGAAGGTCCCAGCACCAGTCTCTGTGATACACCACTGATCACAGACTTCTAATATAAGGCAGTTTCCTTACATTAAAATTTCTCATGTTTGTCACAAAACATGGCCAAGAAAAAAGATGGCTAAGGATCTCAATTGTGATTTATTTTCAAAGACATTGCTAATACCTCGAGTCATTGGGATAGGTTCACCATCTTCACTTCCATCACAAAGTCTATGTTCAATCCTATCACCCTCACTGGATGTCTGAAGGAGCTGTTCTCCCACCACACACCCATTGCCATTGAAGCCACACAATAAAAGAATAGTTAATGTCTGCTACAGCATATACACTGATTGATGCTTTAACGTACAAGTGAGACTTCTGCACATAAAGTATCAGTGCACTTCTAACCTTTCTTCATTCAATTAGTGATAATAAATTTACATCTCGCTACTGGACAGTGGAACACTTCGCTTTAGCAAAAACCTGCATAATCTTCTCCACTTCTATAATCTCTCTGTAAGGCATTCTATCAAAAAGATTCTCAATCTCTCTGAATAACTGATGCCTCTCCTTTGTCAGTTTGGCAAATGTAAATTTCTCTGAGCTATTGCAGTGGGATGTTCTCTTTTTACTCTATTTGTAATCATTCCTAGCCACCTGTTAGATCATAGAGTCATGAATTTATACAGCATGGAAACATGCCCTAGCTGGTCTATGCCAACCAAGATGTCCCATCCAAACTAGCCCCATTTACTATCATTTGAACTAAAATCTTCTTAACATTTTTTAAACCAGCATTTCCTCAATACTAATCAACAAGTTCCAAAACTTGGGCCTCTGGACCTCCCTCTGCAACTAGATCCTTGACTTCCTACCAAGACGCCATTATCAGTGCAAATTGGAAATAACAAATCACTGACAATCAACACTGCCGCACCTCAAGGTACTTACCTCGCTGATCTACTATCTCTACACCCATGACTGTTTCACTAGACACAGTTCAAACACCATCTATAAACTTGCCAGTTAAACTATTGTTGGCCGAATTTCAGATGGTGACAAGGAGGCATACAGGAATGAGATATATTAGCTCGTTGTGTGGTGTTGTAACTACAACCTCGTATTTAACTGAGGAATTGGTTGTAGACTTCAGGAAGAGGAGGTGGAGAGAACACACACTTGTCCTCATTGAGGGATCAGCAGTAGAAAGGGTAAGCAGTTTCAAGTTTTAGGATAGCAACATCTCTGAAGACCTATCCTGGGCCAAACATATTGATGAAATTACAAAGAAGGCATGACAGCAGCTATATTTCATCAGGAATTGGAGGGGCTTCGGTATGGCAGCAGAAACTCTTGCAAATTTCAATAGAGGTACCATGGGGAGTATTCTAATAGGTTGCAGCACCATTTGGTATGGAGGGGTGACTACACAGGATTGGGAAAAGATGCAGGAAGTTGAGAACTCAGCCCGACCCATAATAGGCATTATCCTCCCCAGCATTGAGGACCTTAAAAATACAGCATCCATCATTAAGAAGCCCATCACACAGGGCATGCTTTGTTCTCATTGCTACCATCAAGGAGGTGGTACAGGAGCCTGAAGACACACACTCAATACTTTGGGAACAGCTTATTCCTCTCTGCCATCAGATTTCTCAATGGACAATGAAACCCCTGGCACGCTCCCTTAATAAGTTTTGTCTCTTTTTACACCATGTAGTTAATTTAATTTAAAAATTATAATATCATCGTAATTTATAGTTTCCTATTGTTATGTATTGCAATATGCTGCTGCTACAAAGCAACACATTCCATGACATATGTCAGTGATATTAAAGCTACAAAGAAACCTTTTTAATTCATGTACCTATCTAACTGTCTTTTAGAAGTTGCAGTTGTACCTATCTTAAACCTTTCTCTAGCAGCTGATTCTACATAGGTACCAGCCTTTGTGTAAAATTTCTCTTAAAATGCTCCCTCTCACCTTAAACCTATGCCCTCTATCTCTTGGATTCTCAACACTTGGAAAGAGACTGTTTTCTTTCACTCCTCTATTCCTTCCAAGATTTTATACATTTCTAAAATGTCACCTCTCAGTCTCTTAAACTTGAAGGAATAAAATACTAGCCTGTACAACCTTTTCTTATAACTCACTCCCTCCAGTCCTGGCAGTACCCTTGTAAGATGTGTAATCTTCCCCAGAAGGCGAAACAGACGATGGAAGGAATGGCTAATTCTGCTCCTATGTCAGATTTCCAAAAGCTAAAAAAAATTAACATCAATGGAACCTACAAAATTACGGCTTTCTTTTGTCAAGACCAGTGTTTTTTGACAACTGGTATACACTCAGTGGCCAGTACACATGCTGGTTAATGCAAATATCTAATCAGCCAATTATGTGGCAGCAACTCAATGCATAAAAGCATACAGATATCATCAAAGGTTCAGTTGTTCAGATCAAACGTATGAGTGGAGAAGAAACGTAATCCAAGTGACTATGACCATCATTGGTGCCAGATGGGGTGGTCTGAGTATCTCAGAAACTACTGATTTCTTGGGATTTTCATGCACAGCTGTCTCTAAAGTTTAGAGAAAATGATGCAAAAAAACAGAAAACATCCAGAGGGTGCCTATTGCATGGGCAAAAACTCCTTGTTAATGAGAGAGGTCAGAAGAGAATGGATGGACTGGTTCATAGACAGGAGAAAATCTGCAGATCCTGGGAATCCAAGCCACACGCACAAAATGCTGGAGGAATTCAGCAGGCCAGGTAGCATCTAGGAAAAGAGTACAGTTGACGTTTTGGGCCAAAACCTTTCGCCAGGACTCGTTTATAGGTTTAAAGGTTCATTTTATTGTCAAAATACGCATGCACAATACAACTCTGATACTTGTCTACTCCAGATAGCCACTAAATACAGAATACCATGGGTGCTGATGAAAGAAGAGACATCAACTACCCCCCCAGCATGAAAAAGTAAATAAACAAAACTCACAGACTGCAAAATCTCCTCTCACCCACAGCAAAACACAGCCACAATAGCAATCAGCAACCCCCTACATATAACAATCCCCAACTCCCTCACTCGCAGGACAGAAAAGTGACAGTAGCGCCAAACCCCCAACCCCTCCTCTTACACAAAACAATTAATAGATCACCCATACTCCAAACATCGACAAGAAAAAAAACCAGAAACTGAAGGAAACCAATATAGAGTATAGACTCAAAATCTGGGAAATGTCTTCACCTGCATACAAGCAGAGCAGCTGCACAAACTTAGTCCATCCGAAAAGAGTGACCACCAACCCAGGGCTGAATGCACCGATCCAGCTGCTGACTCTCTCTGTTGGAAGCCATTGCTGACGCCCCTCCGCATTCAACTCGATGCTTCTTCAGTCTTCCTCACCATTTCGAGATGGAGTCATTCATGACTCTGCAGCTCGTCACCGGTCCCTTCCGCAAGTCAGCTTGTGTACTCAGACATCTTCGGCCCCACCGTCTCTGACCGCCATGAAACAGCTCTGCGGACACCAGCATAGCACTGGATCCTGCGATCGAGATTCAAACTAAACGTCACTGGCTCCAACAGTTTCCATCATGCAAACAAGACAAAAAGGACATGCAGAAGCATAGGAAAAGTGAAATAATTGGAAAGATTTACTATCTGAATGATCTTGCCTGAGGAACCATTGTTCTCTGGCGCCATCTTGATTGGAAGACTGGTAAAACTCTGATTTTGAACTCTGGTTCAAGTTGACAGGGAGACAACAATAACTCAGATAACCATCTGATACAACAGTGGTGTGCAGAAGAGCATCTCTGAATATTCACCATGTCAAACCTTGAAATGGACGGGCTACAACAGCAAATGACATTGAACATATACTCAGAGGCAACTTATTAGGTATGGGAGATTTTAAGTCATGGGAACATTATGAAAACTCGGCGGGTAATACATGTTCATTTCACCATATTTCTCAAGAAAGTCACTGATTCAAACAAATTGTTGAATTTTTAGTATTATTTATTGATGTAATTATTTACCCATATGATGCAGATGTCACAAAATGAATGTTTTACCTCTTCTAAATTTAGCCAATCAGGTTACATCGTGCTGGGCTAATTAGTACAGACCGAGCTTTTCAAATAAGTAATGAACAAGAAAGAGTGGAAGAAACCTTTTCATGTTATTGCAAGAGTGTTACAATTGAAACGCAAAAATGAAAGGAGAAAGACTAGTAATTTACACAGCTAATCTTTGTTCAGGGCATCGGGAAGATTTTTTTTGCGTCACTCTTTTTAACTATGGTTTTTGTTATGTATAGAAGTGTCATTAAAACTTGAACTACTTCTTTCTTCTTTACATGTGAAAAAAACAGCTACTTCCCCTTTGGTCCCCAAGCTCGCTACCAAGCATTCATACTGAAGACTATGTTCAAGTGAAGTCACTTGTTTTTCTTGCTTTGTATATCTACCTAAAAGCATTAAATGAACTGTGGGTTCTTTTTTTCTTTTCACGCAGGCACAGTTTTACCTTTCCCAAGAAATTCCATCTCAAAGACGGCTAATTCTTTAAAATGTTGTCTTTAGGATCAAACCTCGTCTGCATTGTGCTTTGGGCCGAGAGTATTTTACACTAATGTTGACAAAAGATTCTCAGTATTAGTTTTTTCACAATATGGCATAAATTAGTTGAATTCCCACAGGTGGGTTTTTTGAACAGACATATCTTACATATTTAGTCCTGGGGTAATGTTTACAAAAGGCCCCGTGTTTTGCTTGCTTCATGCAACGGTCTAAATTATTGAGTATGTGGACAAATAGTTCATAGAGCTAGAGACTAATTCTAAGAACACTATGATTGTTCCCTTTACAATTTCTTTCAGATGAATTGTTTCAGTTAGTGCAAAGGCAGGATAGCACCTGGCCCCTGGGTGAGAGATTAAAGTTTAACAGAGGTATCCTGCAGACCTTGCCTGAACCAAAACCATGGAATATCTTGAACACTTAATTTGCTCCTTTTATAAAAATACTACTTCCATATCATTTCCTACATGCTTTGATAGAAGTGTGTAAACTCAAGATGTGGCAAATTGAGAGAAGCTGTTATTTTCATCTTAAGGACCAGAAGCAAAAACTCAAAGGGAATATAAGAAAAAAAAAACTAATTTCACATTAAATAAGGCAATGATAATAAACCTGATTCTGATTCAAAAGAAAAGCCTTCATTACACAAAGCAACAGCCACAAAATGCAGGAGAAACTCTGCAGGTCAGGCAGCATCTATGGCAAGGGATAAACAGTCATACTTTGGGCTTGAGATGCTTCAACAAGTCCTAGTAAAGTGTCGCGGCTCAAATCTTCAATTATTTAGCCTTCTCCATGGATGCTACCTGACCTGCTGAGTTCCTCCATTCTTTTGTGTGCGTTGCTCTGGATTTCCAGTATCTGCAGAATATCTTGTCTACACACAGAGAGTTTTTTAATATATTTATTCAAAGGATTTAAGCTTCGGAGGTTGAGTCAGCATTTAATTGCCCATCCCTGGTTAACCTTGAGAAGGTGGCAGTGAGCTGCCCTCTTGAACCGCTGAACTCCTTGAGGTGTGGGTATAACTGATTCTCTGATATGGGACTTATTAATTTGGAGGACTGGATAGGCATTTCTGGACAAATACATTGCAGGATCTCAGAAAAAGCATGTCAAAATGGGATTGAATGGATTGTCCCGCAACAAGCCAGAATGAGCACGCAGGCTCGAATAGCTTGATTCTGCGCTGTAGCACATAATTTTATGTTCATGCTTGTACTCCCATGTTTTAGAATTCACATTAAGTGCCAGCGGCTTATTTATCTACATAATTGGAGAGCGGTGGTGGCAGGGTAGTTAAGATATTGGACTAGAATCCATTATGATGATAGACTATGTGAGTTCAAATTCCAACAGCTGAAGCATTTCAAATCAACTAATGAAATAAATCTTGAATGGAATCCCAGTCTCATTTACAGTGCATGTGAATCACTAGAATCTTTTAAAACCCATCTGGTTTATGAATGTCCTCCAAAGAAGTGAATTGGCAACTCTTACCTACGTTGTAGTTTAGCCTGAATACACTAGCCTCCATACACTGAACTCCCTTGATTTTAAATTGTTCCCTAAAATGGCTGCCACTGGGTTCTTCAGGTTAACTGAACACAATTTAGACACATCACACAAAATGTTGTTATCCAATTAATTCCATTCTCCTGCTTTTTCTCCACAAGTAATGATTCTTTCTCTTTTCTGGAATCTAACCAATTCCCAAATATTTCCTCCTTAGTCTGCTTACCCCTATTGGGAAGGCTTTCTAGTTCATAGCAAAGTGCTACCAAGATACTGAAATTTTCTTCCCATTCCTCACATCCTCTGAAGGTTTTTTTTTGCCAATTAGGTTAAAACTGTATCTGCCAGTTTATTTATTTATTTTTTATTTAGAGATGCAAAATGGTAACAGGCCTTTCTGGCCCAATGTATCCACTCTGCCCAATTACACCTACGTGATCGATAAATTACTAAACCAGACGTCTTTAGGAATATGGGAAGAAACCACAGCATTTGGAGAAAACCCATTTGGTCACGGGGAGAATGTACAAACTCTTTACTGACAGTGGCGGAATTGAAGCTGGGTCACTGGCATTGTTGTAGCATTACTGAACCTTTTAACTTTGGAATAATTTCCTTTAAATTAGCTTGTGGTCATATTTGAAGAGGTCTATTAAAGCTTATTGGCTGTATGAAAAGTAAACTGACGTCTCTGGTCTCTTTACACTGTTGGGATTTCTCATGCCTGGTATTGTTTACTATCCTAGTAAATCTCATCTCCACCCTTTCCAAAGCATTAACTCTAGATTGTGAATCAATCTACCATTCTCAATGAGTTTATTGCCTGTGGTATGATGTTTCAGGCTGAGACCCTTCATCAGGACTGGAAAGCGGGAAGAATCCAGAATAAGGTGGGGGAGGAGAAAGAGTACAAGCTGGCAGCTGATCTGTGAGGTGAGGTGAGGGGTAGGCTGGTGGATAGGGGTAAGGAATAAAATAAGAAGTTAGGAGGTGATAGGTGGATGAGGTAGAATTGTGGAGAAGAAGGAACCTGATAGGAGAGGAGAGTGGAGCATGGGGGAAAGGGGAGGAGGTACCCCAGAGGGAGATGATAGGCAGATGAAGAGAGGGATACCAGAATGGGGAATGGAAAAAGAGAGAAGGGAGAGAGGTGAGAAAATGCTAACACAATTGCAATGAAGCAGATCTTCTCAATTCAAGCAAAGGGACGTTCCAAGTTAGTGTTCACTTTAGTTTCTCAGAGGCTCAACAGGAGATTTCCGGGAAGATGTGAGCATTACACAGTTAGGGAAAGCTGACTGTAGAGAGAACTGACCCACTAAGACTCCCTTTCCTTCTGATGGGTATTCTCTTTAACCGGACGCTTTGGACAGGCCATCCGGAAAGGTCCTGGACCACCACAATAGAATTAGGGACCTGTTCTCCTGCACCACTCTTCTCTCTCTCTCTCTCGAGAGAGAGAGAGAGAGAGAGAGAGACGCATGCGCCCCACTTCCACAGGCTCTTCCGTGGTCTAGGTGCGGTGTGGTGAGGGAGAGGGTGAGGAAAGACAGTGATGTTGAGACATCCTTTCCCTGCACCAGTCAGTTACCCGGTCGTCAACTCGAATAGCCAGATTAATTAGGTCATCCAGCCTATTCAGCTCGCCACAGACAGCGATCTTGTGCCGGAACCCTCCGTTCAGTCCACGCTGGAAGGCAGTGATGAGAGCTGTCTCTGCTGCAAGCGTGTGAATTTTGATTGCGTAGACAGTCACAACCTGTCTGCCTTGGCGCAGGTCCAAGAGTCGGTGGGCAGCCTCCTGACTCCGTACTAGTAGGTCAAAAACCCTCCTTAACTCTGCAACGAAATGGTGTAATGACTGAACTGCGGGACATCCTTGCTCCTGTAAAGCGTTGAACAGGGTGAGTGGAGGTCCATGTAGTAGATTGACCATGTAAGCCAGTTTTTGTGCATCATCACCAAAACAACCAGGCTGTGCTTGGAATGTCAGCTCGCATTGGGCAATGAAATTCCTGTAGCCTTCGGGATCACCAGTGTCTGGCTCTGGAATACTTGGTTTTTGTTCAGATGCAGAAGTCTGTGGTGGTCAGAAAGTGGGAGTGGGAGCATTAGTGGCAGAGCTTGTCGGGACAGCAGAAAAGGAGGACCTGGGAGTGGGACTGACGCTAATAGAGGCTGCTGAATTGAGTTGGCAAGACAGCTAATGGCTGTCAGCAGACACTAACTGTCCACAGCGAGTTCGTGGACCGCGGCCATGTGAGCCGAAATCGCAGACACCAGACTCCGATTGTCTGGCGTGAGCTGTTGAACAGTTGCTTCAGGGGATGATACCTGTTCCTCCAGATGAGACTGGGTTTGTTGGCATACGATTAACTACCTCATTGCTTCAGCAACTTCACCCAGAACAGATTCAAATTCTTGTAGCTTGCCTCCTAGCTGAACAATGAATCTCAGGGCCAAGGACAGCTGCTGTCTCACTGCTGTGTCCATCACTGTGTGGTCGAGACTTGCAGTTAGTATGGCCTAAGTGTGGAGAGAGACACACAAGCAGGTTGATAATTCACAGATTTTAATGCGAACAAGGTTTTACGGGAAAACAGAACAATGAATGCAAGGCCAAGCAGGGCTGTTAAGTAAAACTCCCAAATGGAAACATAAAAGCCAACGCTGTGGCTGAAAGGAATATTGAAATATAAAATAAATACAGATAGACTTCAGCCTCAGCAGAATTGTCAGACCACTTTCTCAGGCAAGGAGGGAAATGTAGATATTCAATGGAAGGGAAATGTAGATAGTCCATGACAGGGAAATGCAGACAGTCAATATAAGAGAAATATAGACAGTCAATAGATAGGAAATGTAGACATAGTCAATGGATGGAAAATGTAGACAGTCAATGAATAGAAAATGCAGGGAGTCAGTGGAAGGGAAATGTAGGCAGTCAATAAAAGAGAGGTGTAGAGAGGGTCAAAGGAATGTGAATGCAGAAAGTCAACGGAAGGGGAATGTCAACGTCAATGGAACAGGAATGTCGACAGTCAGTGGAAGTGGAAAGTTGATATTCAGTGTGGAAGTGGAATGTCGACAGTCAGTGGAAGTGGAATGTCGATATTCAGTGGAGATGGAATGTCGATATTCAGTGGAAGTGGAATGTCGATAGTCAGTGGTAGTGGAATGTCGATGTTCAGTGGAAGCGGAATGTCGATATTCAGTGGAAGTGGAATGTCGATAGTCAGTGGAAGTGGAATGTCGATATTCAGTGGAAGTGGAATGTCGATATTCAGTGGAAGTGGAATGTCGATATTCAGTGGAAGTGGAATGTCGATATTCAGTGGAAGTGGAATGTCGATAGTGGAATTGGAATGTCGATAGTCAGTGGAAGTGGAATGTCGATATTCAATGGAAGTGGAATGTCGATAGCCAGTGGAAGTGGAATGTCGATAGTCAGTGGAAGTGGATTGTCGATATTCAGTGGAAGTGGAATGTCGAAATTCAGTGGAAGTGGAATGTCGAAATTCAGTGGAAGTGGAATGTTGATAGTCAGTGTGTAAGTGGAATGTCGATATTCAGTGGAAGTGGAATGTCGATATTCAGTGGAAGTGGAATGTCGATAGTCAGTGTGCAAGTGGAATGTCGATAGTGGAAGTGGAATGTCGATAGTCAGTGTGGAAGTGGAATGTCGATATTCAGTGGTAGTGGAATGTCGATAGTCAATGGAAGTGGAATGTCGATATTCAGTGGAAGTGGAATGTCGATAGTCAGTGGAAGAGGAACGTCGATAGTCAGTGGAAGTGGAACGTCGATATTCAGTGGAAGTGGAACGTCGATAGTCAGTGGAAGTGGAACGTCGATATTCAGTGGAAGTGGAACGTCGATATTCAGTGGAAGAGGAACGACGATAGTCAGTGGAAGTGGAACGTCGATATTCAGTGGAAGTGGAATGTCGATAGTCAGTGGAAGTGGAATGTCGATAGTCAGTGGAAGTGGAATGTCGATATTCAGTGGAAGTGGAATGTCGATAGTCAGTGGAAGTGGAATGTCGATATTCAGTGGTAGTGGAATGTCGATAGTCAGTGGAAGTGGAATGTCGATATGCAGTGGAAGTGGAATGTCGATAGTCAGTGGAAGTGGAATGTCGATATTCAGTGGAAGTGGAATGTCGATAGTCAGTGTGGAAGTGGAATGTCGATAGTCAGTGTGGAAGTGGAATGTCGATAGTCAGTGGAAGTGGAAAGTCGATATTCAGTGGAAGTGCAATGTAAATATTCAGTGGAAGTGGAATGTCGATAGTCAGTGGAAGTGGAATGTCGATATTCAGTGGAAGTGGAATGTCGATAGTCAGTGGAAGTGGAATGTCGATATACAGTGGAAGTGGAATGTCGATAGTCAGTGGAAGTGGAATGTCGATAGTCAGTGGAAGTGGAATGTCGATATTCAGTGGAAGTGGAATGTCGATAGTCAGTGGAAGTGGAATGTCGATATTCAGTGGAAGAGGAATGTCGATAGTCAGTGGAAGTGGAATGTCGATAGTCAGTGGAAGTGGAATGTCGATAGACAGTGGAAGTGGAATGTCGATAGTCTGTGGAAGTGGAATGTCGACATTCAGAAGAAGTGGAATGTCGATAGTCAGTGGAAGTGGAATGTCGATATTCAGTGGAAGTGGAATGTCGATAGTCAGTGGAAGTGGAATGTCGATATTCAGTGGAAGTGGAATGTCAACAGTCAGTGGAAGTGGAATGTCGACAGTCAGTGGAAGTGGAATGTCGATAGTCAGTGGAAGTGAAATGTCAATATTCAGTGGAAGTGGAATGTCGATAGTGGAAGTGGAATGTCGATAGTCAGTGGAAGTGGAATGTCGATATTCAGTGGAAGTGGAATGTCGATATTCAGTGGAAGTGGAATGTCGATAGTGGAATTGGAATGTCGATAGTCAGTGGAAGTGGAATGTCGATATTCAATGGAAGTGGAATGTCGATAGCCAGTGGAAGTGGAATGTCGATAGTCAGTGGAAGTGGATTGTCGATATTCAGTGGAAGTGGAATGTCGAAATTCAGTGGAAGTGGAATGTCGAAATTCAGTGGAAGTGGAATGTTGATAGTCAGTGTGTAAGTGGAATGTCGATATTCAGTGGAAGTGGAATGTCGATATTCAGTGGAAGTGGAATGTCGATAGTCAGTGTGCAAGTGGAATGTCGATAGTGGAAGTGGAATGTCGATAGTCAGTGTGGAAGTGGAATGTCGATATTCAGTGGTAGTGGAATGTCGATAGTCAATGGAAGTGGAATGTCGATATTCAGTGGAAGTGGAATGTCGATAGTCAGTGGAAGAGGAACGTCGATAGTCAGTGGAAGTGGAACGTCGATATTCAGTGGAAGTGGAACGTCGATAGTCAGTGGAAGTGGAACGTCGATATTCAGTGGAAGTGGAACGTCGATATTCAGTGGAAGAGGAACGACGATAGTCAGTGGAAGTGGAACGTCGATATTCAGTGGAAGTGGAATGTCGATAGTCAGTGGAAGTGGAATGTCGATAGTCAGTGGAAGTGGAATGTCGATATTCAGTGGAAGTGGAATGTCGATAGTCAGTGGAAGTGGAATGTCGATATTCAGTGGTAGTGGAATGTCGATAGTCAGTGGAAGTGGAATGTCGATATGCAGTGGAAGTGGAATGTCGATAGTCAGTGGAAGTGGAATGTCGATATTCAGTGGAAGTGGAATGTCGATAGTCAGTGTGGAAGTGGAATGTCGATAGTCAGTGTGGAAGTGGAATGTCGATAGTCAGTGGAAGTGGAAAGTCGATATTCAGTGGAAGTGCAATGTAAATATTCAGTAGAAGTGGAATGTCGATAGTCAGTGGAAGTGGAATGTCGATATTCAGTGGAAGTGGAATGTCGATAGTCAGTGGAAGTGGAATGTCGATATACAGTGGAAGTGGAATGTCGATAGTCAGTGGAAGTGGAATGTCGATAGTCAGTGGAAGTGGAATGTCGATATTCAGTGGAAGTGGAATGTCGATAGTCAGTGGAAGTGGAATGTCGATATTCAGTGGAAGAGGAATGTTGATAGTCAGTGGAAGTGGAATGTCGATAGTCAGTGGAAGTGGAATGTCGATAGACAGTGGAAGTGGAACGTCGATAGTCAGTGGAAGTGGAACGTCGATATTCAGTGGAAGTGGAATGTCGATAGTCAGTGGAAGTGGAATGTCGATATTCAGTGGTAGTGGAATGTCGATAGTCAGTGGAAGTGGAATGTCGATATGCAGTGGAAGTGGAATGTCGATAGTCAGTGGAAGTGGAATGTCGATAGTCAGTGGAGGTGGAATGTCGATATTCATTGGTAGTGGAATATCGATAGTCAGTGGCAGTGGAATGTCGATATGCAGTGGAAGTGGAATGTCGATAGTCAGTGGAAGTGGAATGTCGATATTCAGTGGAAGTGGAATGTCGATAGTGTGAAAGTGGAATGTCGATAGTCAGTGTGGAAGTGGAATGTCGATATTCAGTGGAAGTGCAATGTAAATATTCAGTGGAAGTGGAATGTCGATAGTCAGTGGAAGTGGAATGTCGATATTTAGTGGAAGTGGAATGTCGATAGTCAGTGGAAGTCGAATGTCGATATTCAGACAAAAGTGGAATGTCGGTAGTCAGTGGAAGTGGAATGTCGATATTCAGTGGAAGTGGAATGTCGATAGTCAGTGGAATTGGAATGTCGATAGTCAGTGGAAGTGGAATGTCGATAGTCAGTGGAAGTGGAATGTCGATAGTCAGTGGAAGTGGAATGTCGATATTCAGTGGAAGTGGAATGTCGGTAGTCAGTGGAAGTGGAAGGTCGATATTCAGTGGAAGTGGAATGTCGGTAGTCAGTGGAAGTGGAATGGCGATATTTAGTGGAAGTGGAATGTCGATAGTCAGTGGAAGTGGAATGTCGATATTCAGTGGAAGTGGAATGTCGATATACAGTGGAAGTGGAATGTCGATAGTCAGTGGAAGTGGAATGTCGATAGTCAGTGGAAGTGGAATGTTGATATTCATTGGAAGTGGAATGTAGATAGTCAGTGGAAGTGGAATGTCGATATTCAGTGGAAGTGGAATGTCGATATTCAGTGGAAGTGGAATGACGACAGTCAGTGGAAGTGGAATGTCGACAGTCAGTGGAAGTGGAATGTTGATAGTCAGTGGAGGTGGAATGTCGATATTCAGTGGAAGTGGAATGTCGATAGTGGAATTGGAATGTCGATAGTCAGTGGAAGTGGAATGTCGATATTCAATGGAAGTGGAATGTCGATAGTCAGTGTGGAAGTGGAATGTCGATATTCAGTGGAAGTGGAATGTCGATAGTCAGTGGAAGTGGAATGTCGATAGTCAGTGGAAGTGGAATGTCGATATTTAGTGGAAGTGGAATGTCGATAGTCAGTGGAAGTGGAATGTCGATATTCAGACAAAAGTGGAATGTCGGTAGTCAGTGGAAGTGGAATGGCGATAGTCAGTGTAAGTGGAATGTCGATAGTCAGTGGAAGTGGAATGTCGATATTCAGTGGAAGTGGAATGTCGATAGTCAGTGGAAGTGGAATGTCGATATACAGTGGAATTGGAATGTCGATAGTCAGTGGAAGTGGAATGTCGATAGTCAGTGGAAGTGGAATGTCGATAGTCAGTGGAAGTGGAATGTCGATATTCAGTGGAAGTGGAATGTCGGTAGTCAGTGGAAGTGGAAGGTCGATATTCAGTGGAAGTGGAATGTCGGTAGTCAGTGGAAGTGGAATGGCGATAGTCAGTGGAAGTGGAATGTCGATAGTCAGTGGAAGTGGAATGTCGATATTCAGTGGAAGTGGAATGTCGATATACAGTGGAAGTGGAATGTCGATAGTCAGTGGAAGTGGAATGTCGATAGTCAGTGGAAGTGGAATGTTGATATTCATTGGAAGTGGAATGTCGATAGTCAGTGGAAGTGGAATGTCGATATTCAGTGGAAGTGGAATGTCGATATTCAGTGGAAGTGGAATGTCGACAGTCAGTGGAAGTGGAATGTCGACAGTTAGTGGAAGTGGAATGTTGATAGTCAGTGGAGGTGGAATGTCGATATTCAGTGGAAGTGGAATGTCGATAGTGGAATTGGAATGTCGATAGTCAGTGGAAGTGGAATGTCGATATTCAATGGAAGTGGAATGTCGATAGTCAGTGTGGAAGTGGAATGTCGATATTCAGTGGAAGTGGAATGTCGATAGTCAGTGGAAGTGGAATGTCGATAGTCAGTGTGGAAGTGGAATGTCGATATGCAGCGGAAGTGGAATGTCGATAGTCAGCGGAAGTGGAATGTAGATAGTCAGTGGAAGTGGAATGTCGATATTTAGTGGAAGTGGAATGTCGATATTCAGTGGAAATGGAATGTCGATAGTCAGTGGAAGTGGAATGTCGATAGTCAGTGGAAGTGGAATGTCAATATTCAGTGGAAGTGGAATGTCGATAGTCAGTGGAAGTGGAATGTCGATATTCAGTGGAAGTGGAATGTCGATAGTCAGTGGAAGTGGAATATCGATATTCAGTGGAAGTGGAATGTTGACAGTCAGTGGAAGTGGAATGTCGACAGTCAGTGGAAGTGGAATGTCGATAGT